>NC_134206.1:291147031-291790781 GCF_965140235.1 Caretta caretta | reverse complement strand
TATGGCTGTGATATCTTTAATCAGATCTTCTGGGTTCTGCGTTCTGGGTTTGGATGACTTTTTCACAGTAGTCCTTCTATTTATTAAGCCACGATATTTACATCTTGTTTGGTATGCTGATTAGAAAATGAATTCAGGCATAGTCGGCCAGAACAAAAGGGGCAAATTGCCCTGCTGGGAGCTTGTACTCAATGTGACACATCCACCAAGCAAATGAAATTAATTGGCTTGAAATCTCCCTCTTATTAAAGGTATTTCCCATAGGTATCACTACAAACATTTCATATATAATCCCCCAGACATTCTTCAACTAGGCCATCATGGAAAAGACCAACTGTGCAGACTTTATCTTCATATTGTGTGCATGTATGGTGGGGTGCAACTGCCTCTACAGAACTATCCTGTTCTGACATGGACAGGCCCTCCATAGGGCCAGGAGTTAGTTAGAGGGATGGAGTAAGGTGGGGTCATGAAGGGAGGAGGTATCGGAATGGGGATGCACATTGCTCTGTCCTTAAGACTTATGGAGAATCTGGAGGAAAGTGTGTGCATCGTAAGTCTGTATCAGCTTCTCTGTGAACCTCCTCTGCATCTGTAAATCTCTCTTGGGTGAGTTCTGGGGAAGCTGCTGGCTTGGGAGTCCCTGAAGCCATGCTGCTTGGCAGCCAGAAAGTGCTCCGGGAAGAGTGCAGAAGTACTGGACCTTTGTGTGTCTCCCTCCTGTGGATACAGGAGGCAAAAACAGCCTAACCCTCCCTTCAGTTTGTTGGGAGAACTTTAATGAGAGGACCCCACGAACCCTTCCAGAACATCAGTAGTAGCCCTATAAGCCAGTGAAGAACTGCAGGGGGAAAGACCTGTGATGTCTGATCCTGTAGACAGGTTTCAGAGTAGCAGCCGTGTTTGTCTGTATTCGCAAAAAGAAAAGGAGTACTCGTGGCACCTTAGAGACTAACCAATTTATTTGAGCACAAGCTTTCGTGAGCTACAGCTCACTTCATCAAATAAATTTGTTAGTCTCTAAGGTGCCACAAGTACTCCTTTTCTTGATCCTGCAGAGAGGCATTACTCTTGTTTTAAGATATATTGCCTGCAGATGTGCTGAAGTGAGTATGGTCAGCAGAAGTACTTGCTATTCCTTTGGAAAAAGTGTAGCCTGTGCTCCCCTTAGTATTGACCTGTTTTTGCCTGCCAGCACGCTGGATGTGTGTGGAGTCATGGCCATGCCCCTTCTAAGGCTTTGTCTTCACAGACACACAGATATTTTTAACATTGAGATAACTAATGCACAATAGTTATCTGGCAAATCCGAAGTGGTGATAAGTTATTTGTAGTTTTTACTGTGAGATAGCTAGGTGATGTCAACTATATACTCCCAACCCAGGGCTGACCCTGCCTAGTTTACGTCATGATAAAAACATAGTGGAGACAAGCCACTTTATTTTTAAAGTGGGATAGGTTAATTATCCTTTAGTAAAAACACACTTTCTGTCAGTGAAAATATAGCCTTACAGTATGTCTACACTGTAGCTGGGAACAGGCATCCTAGCCCGAGTAGCCAGACTCATGCTAGCTCTGCTCAAGATAGGTGCTAAAAAGGTGAGGACTTGGCAGCATGGGTAGTGGGTAATGTAAAATGCATACCATCACTTGCAGTCAAATGACTGACTTCTGAGTTGGGGGTGCGGGGAGAGGACTCTTGTTATCCCTATTCCACCTCCCAGAATGTGGCTTTCAGCACCGCTCCTTCATAAAGTAGTGTTTCTCATCAACACTATCCACTTTTTTTTCCCCCCTCAACCTCTTTCTACTTGCCCCCTGATCATTATCTTTTTTTATAGGATTCCTCTGCCTACAAATATAACTAATCAGAAAGATCATATGATTATTAAGAAGCAATTTGTTGGAAGTGGAATGATGTAGGGATTAGAGCAGGGATCTCAAACTCAAATGACCACAAGGACCACATGAGAACTAGTACATTGGCCGAGGGCCACACCACTGACCCCTGCTGCCCTGGCCCTGCCCCCACTCTGCCCCTTCTGTGAGGCCCCACCCCTGCTCCGCCTCTTCCCACCCCTTCCCTGCCCCCATTCCAATCCCTTCCCTGAAATCTCCGCCCCAACTCCGCCCCCTCCCTGCCCCCAGGGAGTGCAGGGTGCGTCAGGGGGCTCAGGGCAGGGGGTCGGGGTGCAGCAGGGGGCTCAGGGCAGGGGGTTGGGGTGCAGCAGGGGTGTGGGGTGTGGCAGGTGCCTTAGGGCAGGGGTTCGGGGTGCAGTAGAGGTTCGGGGGGCGGATCCAGCCTGCCGCGCACCGGGCTGCCTGCCTGCCCTGCCCCTGCGTGGCTCTGGGCAGCAGCCGGGACCTGGGGGAGGGGTGGGAGGAACAGCGGTCTGTGTATTGCCCTGGCCACTCCTCCAGGTACCTCCCCCGAAGCTCCCATTGGCCGGGAATGGGGAACCGCCAGAGCTTGCCCTTCCCCTGGTGTGCACCGGGCCAGAGCTGCTCTCGGTAAATGCTCGGGGGGTAGGGGGGTTGCGGGGAGCTGGCGGGCTGCAGAAAATAACCCCGTGGGCCGTGTGTTTGAGACCCCTGGATTAGAGCATGATACTAGGAGTTGAGAGACCAGGCTTGTAGGCCTAGTTCTACCACTGATTTACTGTGTGGCCTTTAGAAGTCACTTAGGCCACAATTTTCTGAAGCACCCATTAATTTTGAGTGCCTCCATTTTTTGGGTGCTCAACCTGAGACAGCTTGGGTCTGATTCCCCTTCCTCCTCCCCAAGTCCTGCTTCAACATGTCTCGGGTTAGGCACACAAAATTAGCAGACATTTCAAAAATGGTGGTAATTACCTCTGTTTGTTTCCTATATAGAAAGTGGGGATAGCAATACTTACTATCTACCTACCTCACAGTAGTATTGTGAAGATTAACTATTCTTTATAAAGCATTTGGTACAATTTTCATAGTATGTTTAAGACTGAAGATATACAATACTATAAAAATGGTTAGTGGTATATTCTGACATTTATTTCTTAATCTATGCCATAAGTATGCTTTTACTGTATTGGAAATCTAGATATGCGTAAGATTCACTCAAGAACTGCTGTAGAATGATTTATCTTGGAAGAGGCTTTGATTGTATCTGTTAAAGAAACATTTTATTTTGGGGGAGGAAATTCTTGAGCGTAAGGTATTACAAATAGGGCAATTTCCAGTGAGTATCAATTCTGGGATGTCTTTGACCCTGTCCTTTGTGAGTGGTGATATTGCAATAGCTAATTATGTCTGAGGTTAGGATCAGCAGAAATAACTGACAGAAATAATCCCTAGTGTCTCTGGAAGACACAAGTGAATTAGAAGCACCTGAAACTCACGCTTCAAACTGAGCATATAGTTACACTAGACTTTGTACATGTCACTTAATGAGGTTGAAATCCTGACTCCATTGATGCCTGTGGCAAAACTCCCATTGATGTCAGTAGGTTCAGCATTTCACCTGGAGACGGTAAGCATTTATTAATTATAATTTGACTTTTAATGCTCCTCTGTTAATAACTTCATTTCCTCTTTAAACTGTGCTTGCCTGCTGCAGATTAGAATACTTTAGTCCCAGAGCACTGATGGGCTGAGGGGAAGGAACCTGTCCCCTCCCTCCTCAGCCAGAAGGTTGGCTTTGTTGACACAAGACCTCTTATGTCAGGAATGTAAGCCTGCACCCCACCCGTCCCAAAACCTTTGTAACTTTAAGAATAACTGACATCTACCCGTTACACTATGTGCTAGAGCAGCATTTCACAGAGAGGTCCATTAGGCTATGTTATAGCAAAAGCTACAAGAGTAATATTTCCTGGTCATTCTACACTCTTCCGTGCACTTTCATTTCTTTTAAGGCACCTGTGTTTTTTGGCTACAATAAGCAGGGGGGAAGCTAAATTTTGCCAACTCCCTTCTAGTTTTGGCAGTTTCACTCTAGTTACTTCCAGGAATTATGTCCCTGTCACAGATAGGCTGTCAGTGCCAGATTTGGGAAAACCCTCCTTCTTGTTTTGATTAGGAAATGGATTCTTTTCAAAAGCATTCCCCTCCCTCACTCTCCCATATTTTCACCATGGTCGGAGATGGCTGCATCCAAAATGCGAAGTGTGCTGAAAATAAATTTGATAAGTGCCCTGCAGAATCTGCTGTCAAGGATGCTATAGACAGTTCAATATTTGCTCCACTCCCATCTGTCTGTTTCACTTTGGCAGAGTCTGATACCTGGTGGCTCAGGCATTTGCAGTCTCTTGTCAGTGTTACATTAGAACCAATTAGAATTAGAACCAAATTAGAACCAAAGAATACACAGCCATTGGCCCCTGAAGCTATTTTAAAAGGACCCTGTAAAGATGGTTTTTAGGCAGATGATACTGTAAATGCACCACACTCCCAACAAGAAGATGGAGTGAATAAATTTCCCACGAAGGAAAAGTACCAGCCACATGGATTGTATATGCTGTTGGTCCTGGAGAGGAGGAGCTAGCAGCTGAGCATCTTTGGAAAAGCAGGCCTATGAAGAGATTAGCTAATGCAGGCTCAAGACCATCTTTAGTGACAGGACCACTGAAGAAAACGGCCTGAGAATGAGCTGGAGACTTTTTCTGGTCACCTTCAAAAGGGTGTTCGGTGACTTCAAAAGCTGGGGCCATACGTAAGTAAGGAAGCTCCCCTCCACCTACTGGGCCCTGGATGCAGTTCATCAGGACTACATGCAAGTGAAGGCAGCTCTTCTAAACCATGTTGTAGCCAGAGGCTGCCCTAAGAACAGGTACTCGGGCAAGAGAGAAGTCCACATCAGGAACTTGTCCATACAGAATGCACACAGAGGGACGCTTTGTGATGAGGATGGAAGTAAGACTCTGTGTAAGACCTACAGCCCTACTAAAGCTGCAACAAGGTCTAAATATTTTCATTAAAATTGTGTAGGGTTTGCTAAGAAATTCAGTTTTCATGTAAAAACTGAGCTTTCAAGGGGTGACAAATTATTTTTAGAGGACTCAAGTCCAAACACAAACAAGATGGCTTTGTGCAAATAGCTGAGCACGCAGTATTCTTTTTTCTTTAGATACTTCACAGCAGTATTGCAAGGCCAAATGAATGTTTCATGAAATACTCTGAAGGTCTCAAATGGACATGCACATGATAATCATTTATTGATTGCTTAATATCCGGGACATACAACTTGCCCCAATAACATTCTAGGAGAGTTGGAACTTAAGTCCAACCACAAAAGAAGAAAATAACTTTTAAGCCAAAATCATGGAGGTGGGGATGGGTGGGTTTTGTTTTTTCTGAGGACTGACTCATGATTTTTTGAATGTTTGGGATTGGTAATACTGCTATCATTAACACATGATGGTAGCCAGCAGGGTAGGGCTCCATTCAGCTGGTACATGGTACTGGTACCTCTCAAGTTGCTATCTTGTTTGCTGGAATCTCACTTACTTTTTTAAAATTAAGCCTTTAGCTCTGTGGTTGTAAAGAAAACTTTTAAACTGTGAACCAAGTGTGATGGATGCAGAGATGTCAGCAGAAAGCCTGGTTTTATACTGGCAATGAGAGTGCCAGGAACTGGAGAAGAAAGTACGTTAAATCAAACAGTGTGGAAATATAGTAGCAAGATTTACCACTGCAAATCTTGCTACTGCAGTGGTACAAGTAGTAAAGAAAATGTCTTTGGCATCTTTGCTCATTAAATTTCATTTTGTGCTATGGCGATGTCTACTTTCACAGTGACAAGGTGGATGAGGTCATCTCTCTTATTGGACCAATTTATGTTGGTGAAAGACAAGCTTTCAAACTTCACAGAGCTCTTCAAAGTAACTAACAAAGCCCTTAAAAATGGTTGGAAAAGCTCTTTCCCAGAAGAGGTATAAACAAGCTAAAATCACTTACTCAAGCATTTATTAGCACTCTACATTTTGATCTTGAGCTATGTAAATTCACAGTGATTCAAACCATCTGCACTCTAGAACAATTAAAAACCTTCAGACCTCCTATGAGTTTCCTTCCTCTGATTATAACTTATGTGGTGTAGTAAAACACAGAGGTAAACAGCTAGTTAGTGCAGACTTTTGTGCCTATTTAATTTTATAGTGCAATTCACATACAACAATTCCCCCTTTAAAGGCAGTTAGCTTTCATCTGGAAAACATAACTTTTTTTTTTTTATACTGAAATGTTAGTTTATATGGCTTTGAAACAATTTGAGTTAGAAGTGCCTGCTCTCACTTATTCAGACTTCAAAAAAAATTGTCCTTTGGGGTATAATATTTTCCACACTTGATCTTAGCTGAACAGTGAATTTTTAAAAAAAGTTTGAGGAAAATCTATCCAGCCATTTTGGATATGCAGTGCTGAAATAGAAACTGTCCATTGTATGTTTAAAAGAGAAAAAGCACCCCCCCCGCTTTTTTTTTTTTTTTTTTTTTTGACACAGAACTCAAACATTTGGATTCTGAAACTCGTGAATGTAAATAGTACTTCTTTTGGAGTTTTTCCATGAACACATTTGGATAAAGATTCTTACAAGCAATTTGAAAATTCCCTTCTGAGTGTGCTCATCTTGCAACTAAGGTTTTTATTGTTAGCAGAGCCTAAGTCCTAGCCTCCTTTGGGATATCCAATGAACATTCTCACTTCCTCACCAACTGCTTCCAGGCTGCAGCTGAAATTGTTTCGGTGAGATGTCTACACACATCTCAAGCTTCAAAACAATCAAAACAAAAAAAAACCCCCACTGCCTGGACATCCTAACTAGAAACTATTGTGGTGTGAAAACATTGGGACCTCTCCACAGATCTTCCTATAAGCTGCAAATTCTGAGCTTTTACTTTAAATACTGTTTATCTTAATTGCCAACGTACATGCACATCACAATGTAAACATATATGGTACTGTTCTGTTACCCCAGCCTTAAAAAAACAAAAACAAAAAAACCCCTGTCTCCACCTAAGTTCCCTGAAAGCTGCGCCGCCCCACAGCAGCCTATTTAGCGCCATGCAGGCGCTCGGAGAACCCGCCTGGGGACCTGCTGTGGCCCAGGGAGGGGCGCTACACCCCTAGCCCCAAACTAGCCTGACCCTGAATCTGCCGGGGCGCCTGGACCTGCCACGGCCAGGACACCCCTTCCCCGGCCCGAAGCCAGCCCTGGCCTGGACGCTGGGGGAGGAGGGCCTATCCTGGCAACCCAGCCCTGGAGCTGCCGTGATGGGGAGAGGTGCCTTTTCCACCCCGAGCCCGGGTGCTACTGTGGGGGAGAGCTGCAGGGGAGTCCTCTCTCCCTGCCATAGCCCCAGAGACCCCTCCTGTACTGCAACCCCCCCATCCCTCACCCTCTACCCCAGTTTTGAGCCCCTCATCCCCGGCCCCACCCAGAGCCCTCACACCCCTGCACTCCAACCTTCTGCCCCAGCCCGGAGCCCCCTCCCACACTCCGAACCCCTAGGCCCCATCCCCACCACATGGATTTTGTTATGTGCACCAATATGGAGGTGATGTGATGTGTGACACAACAAAATTCATTCCACACATGGGTGGGAAAAATTAGTCTCCAGCCAACTATAACCAGAGTAAAGTTATACATTCTCTGTACTCCAACCCATTCCCATCAATGAGGTGTGACCTTCAAAGCATAATACAGATATGGATCATATAAATATTAACATTAATAAGACCATGCTTTCCTCTTCTGTTTTAAAACATGGGAATTATATGTGAAACAAATCAAACTTTAAGGTGTTTTTTTCAATTTTAAAATTATAGGCAGGGAATGCAATACAAGGCACCTAACTCAGACATGTTGCAAATTCTGTAAATCTAACAGTATAGAGCTAACAATTAAACAATTAGTTATTCCTTTGAAAAAGCATATGTGAAAACAATGATGTTTAGGTTGCAAAGACATGCAGTCAAAAATTAGGAAACACCAGATTTACATATGCCATTGCAACCTTAAATTGACCCCTTGGCTGTACCTATAGACTGAATGAGGCGGGGCCCTGTGGAAAACAGAATGTGATCATGTAATTAAAAACTAAATCATGATGGGGCTGATTCTGAATTAAAGACGCACAAGCAACTGGAAATCTAGCATTTCCTAGTTTTTGACTGATTGTCATTGAAATCTGTATTCTTTTTGATGTAAGCTTTTGTACATAATTTCCAGGAGAGGGGAGGTGCGCCTTTTCAGGGAAAGGTGAATTCTGTTGCATCATCATCAAGGTCTGAACTCTTGAAACTTCAGCACAGCTACACCACTGTAGGTAGCAGTAGGAGAAGGCTGTTATCCCGGTGTGGGGGAGAAGCTGCTAGCACCATGTGCTCTGTCTAGGAGGTAGTCCAGAGTAACTCATCCTAGCCCCTCCACCACCCGATAGTGGGGCGGGCTCTTGACCTATGTAATTTGTGAAAATGTTGAGATTTTCTTGTTCTCTGTTCTTGCTGCAGTGCCTATGGCTAGGGCTGAGTGGTGGAAAGTAAAGGAGAATCAGAGCTGTACAAAAGCAGGAAGCCTCCTTACATCAGTGCCTGACCAGAGCTAAAGCCATTACACTGCTGGACAACTCATTAATGTAAAGACATTTTCCCTCCTTTCTTCCCTGCTCTTTTCTGCTGTCTAGGGATGAGTCTAGGCTAAGAAAATTGGAGTTCATAATTCCCCACCAATGGAGCTCCACCAATGAATACTGTAGACAAGACTCAGGAGTGAACGGGTAATCTAGTACAAGGGAACTCTTACAGCAATCTCAGACATTCCTGTCAGCTTTTTAAAAAGATGAACATCATCAGTAATGTATGAGTAGGTCAAAACTTGGGATTTGGGTATGCCCCCTGCCATCAGTTCAAAGCCAGGAAATTGATCTTAAATCCATTAAAATGTGGGTTCAAGACACTGTATGCATCACTCTTTATTTTAATATATTTCCATTTTCTTTCTTTGCTTTTTCCTATGTCCATGTTTCCTTCTATGTCTTGATACATCTTTTGTCAGCACTTTCTTTCTTCCTAAAACTTTCTGTTTAACATGTTACCTGTCTGATATGGTTTTTCTTTGGCCTAATACTTCCTTTGTGTATTTTGTTCATTGTATTTACACCATTTTGACCCTCCTTAGTCCACTCCACTTCTACCCTCATCTTCTTTGGATAGAGGCAGTAGCACTCACCATCCAAATGTGGTGGGATGAGAACACTTTTGTATGGTGAACAGGAGATGGAATAAATTTGTAGATGTTGGCTTCCAAATATGCCGTGAGTTGGTGAGCCCTGGCTAAAGCAAAATTAGAATTAGGGTACAATTTTCAAAGGTACCCAAGTCTCAGTGAAAGTCCTGGACATTCTGCCCTTATAGCTGTGCTGTAGAAGTACAGCAAACTATCATTAATTTGTGTTAGCAACTAGGAAACTGAATTTTGTAAATGAACAAACATAAAAAATGCATCATAAGGAATATCCTACTCCACCTAGGTACAGGAGGTATTCTCAGTAGAGGATTATCAGGAGGACCTCCACAGGATAACTTTCAACACAACATTACAGAGATACAGAGTTGTTGATGACAATGTCAGGATAGTGACAGTATCATTTCCTTCTGAGATGCGATTCTATTTCATGAATTGGTTGAGAG
The DNA here is from genome assembly GCF_965140235.1 of Caretta caretta. Taxonomy (NCBI): domain Eukaryota; kingdom Metazoa; phylum Chordata; order Testudines; family Cheloniidae; genus Caretta; species Caretta caretta. The sequence continues at coordinate 291,781,115 of NC_134206.1, read as the reverse complement.
GATGACCTCAAACTTTTTTTTTTTTAAAGATGGTGGTAAAGGATGAGTGGGAAGTTAGGTCCAATCAAAAGTTATACACCCTTCTCTTGTCACTGTGTTAATCAACAGTTTCCAATACTGTTTATTAAAATAATACTCTAAGTTCCAAGCTGCAGTGTGGATGACCCCTAGAAAGTTTCCACTGCACTGCTAAGCAAGTTTGTAATAAAATAGAAAAAATGACACATCTAAATGTAACAAGAGAATCTCTTTTTCTTTGCCTTAGAGATTACACTGCTGATTTGATTGCCTGACTGGAAGGTCCCACCTCTCATTTATTTATTTATTTACTGGCTTCAGGAGAGATTCTGGGAATCAAATTGTAATTATAGTATATTAGGAGTGGCATTTTCCTGGTATTCATAAGCATGCAAGCTTCTACAGTTGTGGTGTCTATACTTAAAACAGAAGGTCTGGTTCATTTTTATTGCTCCAAATACTCTTGCCTACTGTTAGAAATTAGGAAAAGTGTAAAAAGCAGAATAACTTTTGTTTGTTTTTAAGTACACATTATTATAGAATAAATTTCCTTAAAGTTGTATTTTCTCATACATTGTTACAGTCTTTACCATTGTTATAGTTTAATCATAGAATATTAGGGTTGGAAGAGACCTCAGGAGATCTAGTCCAATCCCCTGCTTAAAGCAGGACCAACACCAACTAAATAATCCCAGCCAGGGCTTTGTCAAGCTGGGCCTTAAAAGCCTCTAAGGATGGAGATTCTGCCACCTCCCTAGGTAACCCATTCCAGTGCTTCACCAGCCTACTAGTGAAATAGTTTTTCCTAATATTCAACCTAGTCCTCCCCCACTGCAACTTGAGACCATTGCTTCTTGTTCTGTCATCTGCCACCACTGAGAACAGCCTAGCTCTAGCCTCTTTGGAACCCCCCTTCAGGTAGTTGAAGGCTGCTATCAAATCCCCCCTCACTCTTCTCTTCTGCAGACTAAATAACCCCAGTTCCCTCAGCCTCTCCTCGTAAGTCATGTGCCCCAGCCCATTAATCATTTTTGTTATCCTCTGCTGGACTCTCTCCAATTTGTCCACATCCCTTCTATAGTGGGGGGACTAAAACTGGACACAATACTCCAGGTGTGGCCTCACCAGTGCCGAATAGAGGGGAATAATCACTTCCCTCGATCTGCAGGCAATGCTCCTACTAATACAGCCCAATATGCCGTTGGCCTTCTTGGCAACAAAGGCACATTGCTGACTCATATCCAGCTTTTCATCCACTGTAATCCCCAGGTCCTTCCTAAGTGCAGGACTCTGCATTTGTCCTTGTTGAACCTCATCAGATTTCTTTTGGCCCAATCCTCCAATTTGTCTAGGTCACTCTGGACCCTATCCCTACCCTCCAGCATATCTACCTCTCCCCCCAGTTTAGTGTCATCTGCGAACTTGCTGAGGATGCAATTCATCCCATCATCCAGATCATTAATGAAGATGTTGAACAAAACCGGCCCCAGGACTGACCCCTGGGGCACTCCGCTTGATACCAGCTGCCAACTAGACATCAAGCTGTTGATCACTACCCGTTGAGCCCAACAGTCTAGCCAGCTTTCTATCTACTTTACAGTCCATTCGTCCAATCCATACTTCTTTAACTTGCTAGCAAGAATACTGTGGGAGACCGTATCAAAAGCTTTGCTAAAGTCAAGATATATCACATCCACCGCTTTCCCCATATCCAGAGAGCCAGCTATCTCATCATAGAAGGCAATCAGGTTGGTCAGGCATGACATGCCCTTGGTGAATCCATGTTGACTGTTCCTGATCACCTTCCTCTCCTCCAAGTGCTTCAAAATGGATTCCTTGAGGACCTGCTCCATGATTTTGCTGGGGACTGAAGTGAGGCTGACACAGGCATGCTATAGGGCCACCAGAAGTGGTCCGATGCTACTCCCCCTCACAGGCCCTGGAATAGATATTGTGCAGGAGAGTTGGGGGGGGAGTGGGCCTATAGGACATTGCAATATGGAGATTATGGGCTGTGACATAGCTTTCGGGAGATTGCCAGGGGATGTTTTGGACCTTTGAGCAGCCCAGAATCTAAGGATGCAGCACAAGAGCAGACCTATTATCTTCAATGTCAAAGTCATGTACATGCTTAAAACTCTGCTGTCCTTCCGATTGTTTTGTTTAGCTAGAGGCTCAGTCATTCTTAAACGCTGTAGGACCCTCTAAGCCCACTTCTCACCCCATCTTTTACTTCCTTGCTTTCAAGGGCCCAGTACCTTTCCCATACTCCAGCTTTGAGCAAGAGAAAGGACTGGCGCTTGTTTATGACCCAGAAAGCAAGAGCAAACACAACACAGTTATTGCTGGAACTGATGTAAACGCCACAGTTTATCAGTGATGAATAAAATACTTTAATACAAGCAAACAAAAAATGTTTACATAATGAAGTCACTAGACTCTAAGAACAGTTCACCTTTATTAAATTAGATATCTGACTTCATGAATTGATGTTTGACAATTCAGAGTCCTTGCCAGGTTAGTCAAAATGTTCACCTTTGTTTTCCTGTTTTAAGGAAAACCTCAGCTTTACCTGTGCAGCTCTTATGAAGCTGAACCTGGTGTTGCATTTCAATAAAGTGAACTTTAAAATCCTTGATGAAAGTATAAGACTGCAGGTTAGCTCTACCTATAATGGAAAATATGCATCTTTTTCTTTGTATAAGATACATGCAGCTATATTATACGAAGTTCATCTTTTCCTACAGTTGCTTTATGTTAATGATTATTCATGAGAACATTGTTTCAGAACACTGTATGCTTGTTACTGTTTCTGGTCATAGGTGTATTATTTGGTTCTCAAACTTTTTAACTTATTTTCACCCTAGAAAGTCAGTAGTTTAAAAACCTATTTTAAAATTAGATTTCTATAGACACTATGCTTTTTTAAATAATGTTGTTCACTAGTCATCTCACGTGGGCATCTGTAGTATTATTTGGATTAAATTCTGTTTTAATTTTTTAAAATGTGTTCTCTATTGTCCTCTTGCCGGTTGCTCAAATGATCACAACAATGGATTGCCAGACTTATTTCTCAGCAGATTTAGTTTCTTTCTTTCTATGACTAATTGACAGCCAATGCACTCTAGAATATGACCCAGTAATTACATTATGATTTGCTATTGTTCAGGAGAAAATATATGGTTAGTAAAGACAGTTCATTAAGCAAACAGTTAGAAACTGGCAGGAGTTCTGTTTGATTACATGGGCTGTGACACTTATTCCATCTGACCTTGGGAATCACTTGACCATCTAGCACTTCTGCCATAGAAAAATATGCTATGTTTGAACTGAGCTTTCCAAGATAAAAAGAAAAGGAGTACTTGTGGCACCTTAGAGACTAACCAATTTATTTGACCATGAGCTTTCGTGAGCTACAGCTCACTTCATCGGATGCATACCGTGGAAACTGCAGAAGACATTATATACACACAGAGACCATGAAACAATACCTCCTCCCACCCCACTGTCCTGCTGGTAATAGCTTATCTAAAGTGATCATCAAGATGGGCCATTTCCAGCACAAATCCAGGTTTTCTCACCCTCCGCCCTCCCCCCCCCCACACAAACTCACTCTCCTGCTGGTAATAGCCCATCCAAAGTGACCACTCTCTTCACAATGTGTATGATAATCAAGGTGGGCCATTTCCTGCACAAATCCAGGTTCTCTCACCCCCAGGTTGTAGATACTTAATAATGTATACCTTCAGATCAGCGGCACTGCTATGGTTACCCGCATGGCCCCACAGTATGCCAACATTTTTATGGCTGATTTAGAACAACGCTTCCTCAGCTCTTGTCCCCTAAAGCCCCTACTCTACTTGCGCTATATTGATGACATCTTCATCCTCTGGACCCATGGAAAAGAAGCCCTTGAGGAATTCCACCATGATTTCAACAATTTCCATCCCACCATCAACCTCAGCCTGGTCCAGTCCACACAAGAGATCCACTTCCTGGACACTACAGTGCTAATAAACAATGGTCACATAAACACCACCCTATACCAAGAAACCTACTGACCGCTATTCCTACCTACATGCCTCCAGCTTTCACCCTGACCACACCACACGATCCATCGTCTACAGCCAAGCTCTGCGATACAACCGCATTTGCTCCAACCCCTCAGACAGAGACAAACACCTACAAGATCTCTGTCAAGCTTTCTTACAACTACAATACCCACCTGCGGAAGTGAAGAAACAGATTGATAGAGCCAAAAGAGTTCCCAGAAGTCACCTACTACAGGACAGGCCTAACAAAGAAAATAACAGAACGCCACTAGCCGTCGCCTTCAGCCCCCAACTAAAACCCCTCCAACGCATTATTAAGGATCTACAACCTATCCTGAAGGATGACCCAACACTCTCACAAATCTTGGGAGACAGGCCAGTCCTTGCCTACAGACAGCCCCGCAACCTGAAGCAAATACTCACCAACAACCACATACCACACAACAGAACCACTAACCCAGGAACCTATCCTTGCAACAAAGCCTGTTGCCAACTGTGCCCAAATATCTATTCAGGGGACACCATCACAGGGCCTAATAACATCAGCCACACTATCAGAGGCTCGTTCACCTGCACATCCACCAATGTGATATATGCCATCATGTGCCAGCAATGCCCCTCTGCCATTTACATTGGTCAAACTGGACAGTTTCTACGTAAAAGAATAAATGGACACAAATCAGATGTCAAGAATTATAACATTCATAAACCAGTCGGAGAACACTTCAATCTCTCTGGTCACGCAATCAGAGACATGAAGGTCACTATCTTACAACAAAAAAACTTCAAATCCAGACTCCAGCGAGAAACTGCTGAATTGGAATTCATTTGCAAATTGGATACTACTAATTTAGGCTTAAATAGAGACTGGGAGTGGCTAAGTCATTATGCAAGGTAGCCTATTTCCCCTTGTTTTTTCCTACCCCCCACCCCCAGACGTTCTGGTTAAACTTGGATTTAAACTTGGAGAGTGGTCAGTTTGGATGAGCTATTACCAGCAGGAGAGTGAGTTTGTGGGGGGAGGGGGGGAGAAAACCTGGATTTGTGCTGGAAATGGCCCACCTTGATTACCATGCACATTGTAGGGAGAGTGGTCACTTTGGATGAGCTATTACCAGCAGGAGAGTGAGTTTGTGTGTGTATGTGGGGTGGGGGGGGGTGTCAGAAAACCTGGATTTGTGCTGGAAATGGCCCACTTTGATTACCATGCACATTGTAGGGAGAGTGGTCACTTTGGATGAGCTATTTCCAGCAGGAGAGTGAGTTTGTGTGTGTGGTTTTTGGAGGGGGTGAGAGAACCTGGATTTGTGCAGGAAATGGCCCACCTTGATTATCATACACATTGTGAAGAGAGTGGTCACTTTGGATGGGCTATTACCAGCAGGAGAGTGAGTTTGTGTGTGTGTGGGGGGGGAGGGAGGCGGAGGGTGAGAAAACCTGGATTTGTGCTGGAAATGGCCCAACTTGATGATCACTTTAGATAAGCTATTACCAGCAGGACAGTGGGGTGGGAGGAGGTATTGTTTCATGGTCTCTGTGTGTATATAATGTCTTCTGCAGTTTCCACGGTATGCATCCGATGAAGTGAGCTGTAGCTCACGAAAGCTCATGCTCAAATAAATTGGTTAGTCTCTAAGGTGCCACAAGTACTCCTTTTCTTTTTGCGAATACAGACTAACACGGCTGTTACTCTGAAACCTTTCCAAGATAGATATTCACCCCCTTTGCCTCTTTCCTTTGCCACTTATTGCAGCATTTATACAGCTCTATACATCTGTTTCACAAACACTAACTTCATTCTGCATCGCGCTTGTAAGTGTTGTGTAAATCTTTGCCACGTTCCTTGACTTCTAATGTCATTATGTTCAGATAACACTTCATTAATTCTGCACAAAACCAAACCTGCCTTCAGCAGAGTTATCAGTAAGCATATCTTCAATTGTGGATCTTTGTTTTCAGTATGCACTATTCCTTTTTGTGGTTAACTAATTGGTAAAGCTTCTCAGGATGGAGCAAGAAAAAAATCTGTGCCTGGTAGTCTGTGCAGGACCCAATCCAATGCCCAATCAGAAAATGAAAAGCCTACCTGGAGGAAGATATAGGTAAAATGAAATCCATTTGGAAGGGGGCAGAAGGACTTGGAGGAAAAGTGCACTTGTGGTGGGTGGGGGAGGAAGATCAAAGTGTTGGTGCAAATGTAACTCTCAGCGTGTGTTACACCTCCCCTTCTATGCCTGATCCACAGAGGATATGAGTCTGTTACAGCTCCAACCTACAGAGCCTGGCTGTTTAGGTCAAACTGTCGAGACTTGTGCTTTCTCAACTAAGGTGGTACACTGGTGACTGACTTGTGTAAGCCAACATGGCAGCCATCACAGAAGTGTGGAAGCTGGAAGGAAATGTCTAAGAGGGAGGTGATGGCTTTATCTTTATATTTTTTTATATTTTAAATAAGTCCCATAAATGTCAGTGGATATGGGCAATTCATCTGAATTCACATTCTCCATAGATTAGCTCTTCTAACACAGTTCTCAAATGACAATGCACTGTTGTGCACCAGAAGGAAAATCTTCACTTGCTGCTGGTATCTTAAGTGTAATATATACGGTCCACTTACTTACCCAGCCTAACTGATCCTTATAAAGATAAATTACTGTTCTGGTAAAGCAGAAGCCTCTACAATTTAGGTGAGTGGAATGTACATGCTTAAAGCAACCAGTGAGAATCTGGATTATTTTAACAATAATAAAAATGAACTCACTTATTATTTATTTATTTATTTATTATTATTATTATTATTATTATTATGGAGGCACTGATACTGTTGAGATAAATTTTTAAATATCAAACACTTCATAAATCTGATAAGATTTCAGATTGATAGACGTAATTGCAAATAATAGAAAATCCAATGTTACACCTGAATACAGACACTGAGGACACTGTCAAGATTAGTAAAATGACACTGACATACATCTAAACAGTTACTTTGCATTCAAGGACATCTCATAAGGAACTCAGATATATTCATATATATTCTCACCACCCCCTCTCCAACCAGTCTTTATTGCAGCAGGAAAAAAATACTTTGAGCCTTTTTTGGTATTATTCATATAGTGCCATGCATATGCCTGGTTCTTTGCAGACAAGTATAGTATATGGCAGTAGTGGGCTGCCCCTTCCCGCAGCTCCCATTAGCCGGGAACAGCGAACCCGGGCCACTGGGAGCTATGGGCGGCTGTGCAAAGGTAAACATACTGTCTGGAAGTCCGCCAGCGGATTACCCTGATGGGCTGCATGTAGCCCTCGGGCCGCAGGTTGCCCACCACTGGTGTATGGCCTCTGTGACAGAGAGATAGTGACTGATTTATAGTGCACAGGTGGATTGCTGCATGCTTGCAGAGCCCTTTTAACTTCAGGTTTCAGAGTAGCAGCCGTGTTAGTCTGTATCTGCAAAAAGAAAAGGAGGACTTGTGGCACCTTAGAGACTAACAAATTAATTTGAGCATAAGCTTTCATGAGCTACAGCTGTAGCTCACGAAAGCTATGCTCAAATTAATTTGTTAGTCTCTAAGGTGCCACAAGTCCTCCTTTTAACTTCAGTGAGTCTCAGTGCAGTCTACCTGCATCATATCAGGTACAGGTTTGGAGCCTAAGTAAAGCAACCAAACCATGCTATCTCCCTGATGTCATGGGGAGCCCCATGCATGCACTGTGCTGCTGGATAAAATTTTCAAAAGCCCCTTAGGATACTAAGAGACTGTCCCATTGACTCAAGCCCACTTTTAATGGGATTTTGACTAAGTGACTTATACATTTTACTGGCTGTGTTTATGCTCTTGTTGATGTCCATTGGGAGTTTTCCGTCAACTTCAGTTGGTGCAGGGAGTAGGTCCACTATCAGTATCTTCTCAGGCCTCTTGGGTTGGGGACAGTCTGGGCAAATCAGATAACACAGTGACCATTTATCCAGAGCAATTATTGTAATTCTTCCTCTCCCCACTCACTCGACAATCAGTTTATAATTCTCTTGCATACAATGAAACTTGAAATTCCCAGCTTGATTGCCATCCCTTCATCCGCTCCTTTAGGTCTGTCCTTAAATACCACTCCTTCCAAAGGCCCGTATCTCCTAATCATCCCTTTAAAGAGAGAACTTTTAAAAACAACTAAACAAAAGTTGTAGACCCAGCAAGACAGTTACTAATTCTTATGCCTAATTGCTTTGTTGGTTGTGGGTTTCCTGATCTCTATTCTTTAGGTGCATCTTGCTTTAAGACTAGTCTAGCCTGGAGTAGAATACTCTAGGGCTAGTCAGTAATGGGGAAAGAAGCCACCAATGTGCGTGGATGGACAGTTTGTTCGTGCAAAGATCCCAAAACTCTAAGTTAATTGACATTTATATTGTGCCAATAGCATGCCAGACACTTTAAAGATGTGTGAAGACAGACACCCTACCCCCATCTGAGCGTTGATGTATGCACAGACTTGCCCCAAAATAGCTAAATCAGTTTTAATTCACACCTTTTGTTACCACAGTGTCAGTCTGGGGGTGGACATTCTTCTTGGGCAATAACAGTGTTTGATTTTGCTTAAATTGGAAAATTGCTTTAAACTAAATTGATGTAAAATGGACAAGCTACATAAGAACGGCCATACTGCCTCAGACCAATGGCCTATCTTGCCCAATATGCTGGCTTTAGACAGGTTTCAGAGTAGCAGCTGTGTAAGTCTGTATCCGCAAAAAGAACAGTGGTCAATGCCAGATGCTTCAAAGGGAATAAACAGAACCGGGCAATAATCGAGGGAGTCATCCCATCATCTAGTCCCACAGCATCTGGTAGTCAGAGGCTTTGGGTTTGCAGTTTTGTTGTAACCCTGTTGGTCCCTGGCTATTAGAGAGACAGAAACACAAGCCACTTCTGTTTCCCAAGAAGAGTATATGTACACCTAGACTTCGCCCGAAATAACAAGAAGTGGGAGTTAAAATGGTTTTTGATGCCCTGGTGCTAGTTTGAGAGCAGAGCAGCTCTTAGACAGGGGCAGGGTCTCTGTCTTCGCTTTTCCTGCTCAAGTGCCTGGCTGGCAGCTTATTGGCACAGCGTAAGTAATCAACGCTCTGAAGTTGTGGGGTTTTGAGCCATCAAACTGGCCCTCCCACTGCGCTGGCTTCTTCCTTCCTCGTTACCGCTCCCACTCTCACCCCGGGCGGCCAGGTGTCCATAACAAAGGCTTGCGCGGGCGCTGGATGTGGAGTTCGTCGCAGAGAAACGAACTGCCCAGGGCAGGCTCTGCAGGAGACGGTGCCTCCGCCTAGCTCACCTGCTGTTCGGGGACTAAAGTCCATCCCAGCCCAAGGTGAGCCGGAAGAGGCGCCGGGGGGGTTCCGGGCTGTTTGCATTGCACCACCCGCCCCCTCCTGCGAGGCGGGGGCGCTGCCGGCCGCCAGGCCAGTCCCTGCTGCCGGGGGAGGAGGCAGGGGCGAGGGCGGCGCCGTAGCCGGAGCTCCCCTTTGGGCTGCGCTGCCCCGTGTGAACTTGTGCTGCAGGGAGGCTGGGCAGGCGGGTGCCGGCTGCGGCAGCCGCATCAGCTGTTGCGCCCGCGTCCCGGAGGCCTCGGGAGGGAGAGCAGCGGGCCCCCATGCGGCGGCAGGGAAGGGGGTCTCCGCCTGCGGGCCCCTGCCACAGCAGCGGCGGCCGCTGACGCTGCCCTGGGCTAGCAGCATGAGCAGCGGCTACAGCAGCCTGGAGGAGGAGGAGTCCGAGGAGTTCTTCACCGCCCGCACCTCCTTCTTCGGGAGGCCCCCGGCCAAAGCCAGGCCCGATCTGCAAGTGAGTGCAACGTCCCCGGGCCGGGGCAGCCCCGGCCGCTCCCCCCGGCGGGCGGGCAGCGTGTGCTGCCGGGCTGGCCCAGATCCTCGGGCTGTGCCCTGGCTCGCCCGGCTGCCGCCCGCCTCCAGCCAGCCGCTCGCCAGGCACTGATCCCACCCGGCTGCCTGATTTCAGGCCTCCACGTGTCCCGGGCCCGGCTGTGAGGCAGCCGCAGAAGTTGCCGATGTCTTTTCCACCCCAGCGGAGCTCCTTCCCCCTGTGGGGACAGGGAATATTTGCCCTCGGTCCTCACTGGGACCCCCCTGATTTAGAAAATGCTCTGTAGGGGAGCTGTGGAATAAGCTCCTCCGTGTAAAGGCTGGGATAGTGCATGCACAGCCTGATCCGCATCGCCCAGGTCAGGGCCAGGGTCCGACCCCGCTGTCCGGTCCTGCCGTGTTAGTAACTGTTGCATGGATGCAGTGGAACAGCCACTAAACCTGAATAGGTTTCAGAGTAGCAGCCATGTTAGTCTGTATTCGCAAAAAGAAAAGGAGGACTCGTGGCACCTTAGAGACTAACAAATTTATTTGAGCATGAGCTTTCGTGAGCTACAGCTGACTGCATCCGATGAAGTGAGCTGTAGCTCACAAAAGCTTATGCTCAAATAAATCTGAATAGGCGTTAACCCAGCTCCAGGATTGCCTGGTAGCCGACAAGAGTGGGTGACATATTCCAGGCACGGAGATCAGGAGCATCTGTCTCCTTATTCCGCTTTAGGTGGTAATGAGCCATCCTCTCTCTCGAGGTAACACTGATACCTCCTCTGCACCCTTCCAAACCCAACCCCTTCCCTCCCAGTAAACCCTCTACCCCTCTGGATTAAGATGGATATAAAATACTGAAATAAAGGTTTTCAAATATTCTGTTACAGATAAGCCATGATCAGTAATTTAAAACAGTATGCACATTCTGTTTAGTGACTTGGGATCTCAACGGTTAATTTATTAAATGTGTTGCAGTTCTCTTTTTAATCTGATCTGTTAGACTAAGGTGTGACTTGACAACTTGTTTTCTTTAGTGTTAGCGCTGGAGGCATGTTCTATAAATGGCAGTATGGCAGATTTTTCTTCTGTATATTGACTTGAAATGAAATAAAAATAGATTTTGTTTACTGACTTCAATGCTTTAGATGTCCCAAAGTGCATTACAGACACTTCAGATACTGATGCTGGGATAGCAATGTGGCATCATTAAGTACTCTGCAATAATTCACACAGCCTGGATATGAAATAATGCTTACTGAGAGAGGATTTGGCCAACATTCCCTTACTCCACTTGGGGAAATGTCTTGGAATCTTTAATATCCAATACATGTAGGGAAAGGACACAAGTTTTAATAGTGCTGCAGTCCCTAATAGTGCTCAACAAGTATAACGCTGGATATGTTTGTTAAAACTAAAAGAAAAGGAGTACTTGTGGCACCTTAGAGACTAACCAATTTATTTGAGCATGAGCTTTCGTTAGTCTCTAAGGTGCCACAAGTACTCCTTTTCTTTTTGCGAATACAGACTAACACAGCTGTTACTCTGAAATTTGTTAAAACTGGGACTTGAGCTCTCTGGTCTGGTTTAGAAGTAAGAGTGCTACCGAGAGGCAGCACACTGACACTAGATTAATAATTAATTTAATTTAACAAATATTTTGATTAGGAGTTTAAATTTTTTTTTTTGGATACTTTTGTGTTTTACTTTTTGTGACAGGCAACCAGATACCAGGCTAATGGACAATCTTATACAAACTTAGATAAACTCAAAATTCTTCAGTGTGAAAACAAAGTTATGGAGCCTGGGTGTTGAGATAAAAATCACAATTTCCTGGTAGTGAGTAATCATGCTCTCAGTTTTCTGTTTCCAGCTTTCCTTTTAGTTGTAGTGTGGCTCTGTACTTTTATTTGTTTTGAGCCCGGCAAGCATGAGTTGAATTGAGGTAAGGACCATTTCAGCCTTTTGACAAGGAGAGAGGGATATGAGAAATGTAACATGTCTTGTTCAGTAATACAAGATAAACTCAGAACTGAAACAGATTCGTATTTTTTTTTAAACTCTCCTAAAGGGTCAGTACTGGCGTATTATCAAATAGATATTTCATTAACTAGGTGTACCCTAGTCTTATGAGTTCAAAATACTGCAAGTTTGGAGGTTTGAAAATGAAGCAGCAGCAACCCACCTCTACCAGTACCAGGATTCAATTAAAAAATGTTCAATAGATGCAGTGTCCCACAAAAGATGCAAAATAGGGGTCCAGCATTCCATAGTAAACTTTGTTCCTCTTTTTTTGATTGTCTTTAATCAGGGGATTCAGCCCTCCCTCATTAGTCTTTCTGCTTCCGGAAGCCTGAGTTGGCTTTTCTAGAGATGCAGAAAGAAAAGGAGTACTCGTGGCACCTTAGAGACTAACAAAGAGATGGTTCTTCTTGTCTTTGGAAACTGATGAGCCATTGTTTCTTTGTGTGTCTTTTCTTAGTGGAGCTCTGCTTCCATCCCCCCCTCCCCCTTTTCTTTTTTTTTTTTTAAATGTTCCCTTTTAAGCCTGGGCTACACCCACTACAGAGTTAGGTTGACGTAAGGCAGCTTACATCGACGTAACTCTGTAGGTGTCTACACTAAAATATAGCTCCCACCAATGTAATTCACCCACTGCACCAACTTAATAACTCTAGCTCCACGAGAGTTAGGTCAAAGTAGTTAAGTCGATGCAGTCTGAATGTAGATACTGCATTGCTTATATCAAATGTTGTGGCTTTTCCAAAGCCATCCCACAATGCCCCACACTGACAATTAAATCAGTGGAGGCACTCCTGGTGCGGGCATGCACCATCGACACGAGGAGCAGAGTGTGGACATGCAAAAGTGGTTTAATTACTGCGTTGGCTGTATGTTGATATAATTTAGGTCAACTTAATTTTGTAGTGTAGTTTTGGCTTTTGTTTTTATTCCTTTTCACTTTCTTACTACTCCTTCTTACCACTGTTCATCTTCCTCTCCTGTGTTGTTAGCAGTTGTAGGCCTTGTGCCTGCAAGCTATGTCCAGGCAAAACTCTGCTCATATGAGTCTTCCCATTGAAGACTATTCACGTGAGTAAGGCTAGACAGTGTTTGCCCTTGTGTCTAACATTAAAGCTCTTACCAGCAATAAATGTTTCACCTAGTAGCACTTCTAGTGTCTAATCCAGAAATGATGCTTGATAGTGAAACAACACGTTGTCACAGAATACAAACAGTGAGACTTTGATATTGGGCAGCCTGAAATAGAATTCAGCTATATCCGTGACTCTGCAGTCCCAGAAATACTCAGCTAAATATTTCTACTCACAAAGCTTATGCTTATTATCAATTGCATTGGTCCTCCTTTTTTGTTTAACCGAACATAGATTTCAATGGTCATGTGACTACTGAAAGATTCTTTTCCCTGGAAGGGAAGTTGTCATAATAAGGCTCTTTGTGTATATATGAGGGTGTTACTTTGGTTTGGGTTTGAGGCTTAGTCAAAAAGGCATGGTAAATCCCCTGATAGCTAGCGGGCAGCTACAAGTTGCTGTTCCTGTGTCTCTTTTCAAATGCACAGACTGTAATTTTGCAGTTCTTTCTCCCCCCACCCCCGCATAAGACTAACCAGTGGTACTCATATTTAAATGTAACCAATTTAAATGCTCCATCTTAACTTTGTTTTACACCTCTCTGTACACACCCACCCAAAAGAAAGAGTGAAAACTTTTAGCTTACAGCTTTGCATGCAGAGAGACATATTGTACTGGCTTGCAGGCTTCTTTTGTCTAACTGTCTAAAGAAATCAGCACTCACGTTGGATCTTTAGGTCATGTTTAAGTTGCTAAGGGGGCAGGGAGAAAGGAATTGGAAGCAAAGATCAGTTAATCTGTATAATTAGTGGACTATTGAATTTTTGTCCTGCAGTTAATAGGCTGCCCACCATAACAACAGGAATTAAGTTGCATAACAAGAGGAATTAAATGAAACCACTTCTGGGATAGAAGTTTAAAAATCTCATAATGGCCCCTCTTTATATCTTTATAAAGTGCAATGTCTTCAGTGGAGTTCTTTAAAAACAACGTAACAGGTTATTATGTCTCCTTTTTTTTTTTTCCTTTTCCCACCTTAAAAAAAATCTAAATGGAACTACTGAAATTGAAATAATGTGAGATGAAACCCTATTTGTTGCATCACATTGCTGTCGCTGAGTTTGAGCACTGTCTCTTCAGGGCAGGGATCTTGTCTTCATAGCTGTCTGTCAAGTGTCTATTGTGCTGTTGGTACTCTATAAATAAGAAGCATTTTCCCTTTCATGTAGTACAGATTGGAGGTGGTAGATCCCAACTTGAATGCCATGTCCATGTCATTATTCACATGTTTGGCTTTTTTTCCTTCCCAAAACTAAAGCTTTAATGCTTTTCTTTTAGAATAAATACTTTTTCCAAATTCCGTCAGCCTACCATTGTAAAACTGCATGCTGGAAGAACACACAGTTTTGATATAAAGTCAAATGAAATCACTACTAAGCTTCCAAGGAGTCGTTATGCAAACATAGTAGTTTTTACAGGATTTCTAAGTAAATTAAAGTATTTAATAGTGAAACTAATTATCTCAATTTTTCAAATTAAATCAGTCATCTTATCAAAAGGGAAATTAAGCTGGGAAGAAAATATGTTTTCATGGTTAGGGTAGGTACTCAAAATGCAGCTTGCTTTGTGCCACATTGTGGCCCATGGAAGGGGATATTACGGTACTTTTTTCTGTACTTTCTCATATCGTCTGTGGTGCCAGTAACACAGAGACAGAAGGAACTGTGGAGGGACTAGACTACATAAATATCGAGGAGGGCCTGGACTACTGTAGCTCCTTGTATCACTGTTATTTGTTTTCTAGATGAAATGGGAAGAACTGTAGAAAGTTGGGTTCAGCCATTGAGACTATTAGTATGTGAAGTTATTCAGGTGTCAGAGTAACAGCCGTGTTAGTCTGTATTCGCAAAAAGAAAAGGAGTACTTGTGGCACCTTAGAGACTAACCAATTTATTTGAGCATGAGCTTTCGTGAGCTACAGCTCACTTCATCCGATTAAGTGAGCTGTAGCTCACGAAAGCTCATGCTCAAATAAATTGGTTAGTCTCTAAGGTGCCACAAGTACTCCTTTTCTTTATTCAGGTGTGTAAGTCTCCGCAATATCAGGTCTTGTAACTTTATATGATCTAGTCTGTGTGGGTCTTCCATTCCCTGTGCAATGTGTCTCAGACTTTTGAAAGTTGAGCCCCTTCTTCAGGAAACCACAATCATGTCTGCAAACCTATCAGGTGGTGTTAGAGGCCTACAGATCTTCATTTATATATCTTTCTATGCCTTCCCAGCTAGTCCTGTGCATTCCCCCATTTTGGGAAATGCTGATGTAGCTCTTCATTAGACTTCCTTGCTTTTCTTCCAGGCTTTGATAACTGGGGAAATAGTTAAGTGTTGGTATTTAAAGTATCCTCACTGGAATCCAATTTAGCACTACATTGAAATGCCTGGGACAGTTCATATCTCCGAGCTATTGTTTCAGGCTTTCTCTATACTAATGCAGACAGCCATGCATTTGGTTACAACTTGCTTGACATTTTGAAGGTTTTCTCATTGCACTTTTCACCCACTTCATAGGGCCTCGTGAAGTGTGCACGTGGGTGTTTTCCATTTCTTTCCGTCAGTCTTAGATATTCCTCCCCCGCGAATCCTCATTCCCTACATCCTGTCTTAGTCTTTCTTGTCCCACTTCTCCATTCTAGATCTTGGTTCCCTCCCTCCCTTTTCCTCTTACAGGTACAGGGCCTTCATGGCCTCTCTTGCCCTTCCCAAGAGTCAAATTGTGGTTTCTTCCTCTGCATTGTCTACATTATGAATCTGATGCTGGCTTTATACTTTAATGTCCACAATTAGTCTGAATTTCACATCAGTTGGCCATTGTGACCCTTTCTACAGAATCCCATGGAGTTTCCTCTCAGTAACATTCAGTGGAGAAAACATCTCCCCTGATAAGAACAAATGAGGATTCTATTTTTAGATTTTCTTTTTACCCAGAAAGGTTAGACTTTTTTGACAAGCAGTCATGAAGTTTATTAAAAGTAAAACTAAAAATATCCAGTAATGTGGCTTATTCTCTTTATAATTCCTTTGGCAGTCAGTGGATATTATGCTATAAACATTCTTTCTTACAGCTAAAAAAACTGAAAGTCAAGAGAGACCTTTTAACTCTGTAGTGATGAACATAGTACAAAACCCAGGAGAAAAATCAGTTGCTGTCCATACTGCTCTTGTTTTAGCCAAGAGGAGACCGTGCGCTCCATCCACATACTTTCTCTCCATACCCATGCTGGGAAAGGAGATGCTAAAAGGTCTGAGAGCTTTTTTTATGCATATAGGTGAAAATTGACTCTGACTGCCAACATCACTAATGGAGCAAACCTTTTTGAGGTTCATGTTTGTATCTCTTGTTTGTATCTTTTTTTTGTTACTGTCATTGGGCAGACTGGTGTGGAGTTTAGGTGCATGTTGCTTGCCTTAGACAGAGCCACCAGCAAAACCAGCAGGTGCTTGGGGCAGCACATTTCTAGGGGCGGCGTTCTGGTGCCGGCCCTGCCGCCCCTAGAAATGTGCCCCAGCTCGCCTCCGCCCACTCCCCTGAGCGAGCCACCGCTGCTCTGCTTCTCCCCCCGCCCCCCTCCCCGGCTTGTTGCGCGCGAAACAGGTGTTCCGCACGGCAAGCCTGGGAGGGAGGGAGGAGAAGTGGAGCGGCAGCGTGCTCGGGGGAGGCGGAGGTGAGCTGGGGATGGGAGCAGTTCCTCTACCCCCCCCCATTACTTCCTGCAGGGCCCTTCCCCCTCGCTCACCTCTGCTCTGCCTGCTCCCCTGAACGCGCTGCCTCTCCCTCGCCTGAGAGGGAGGGGGAGAAGCGGAGCGGCGGCGTGTTCAGGGGAGCAGGTGGAGCGGAGGTGAGCTAGGGTGGCAGGTTGTGTGGGGGAGCCGCAGGAAGGAATGTGGGGGAGGCAATGCGGCATGCCCGGGGGAGGAGGTGGGGCTGGGGATTTGGGGAAGGAGTTGGGAAGGGGCGGAGTTGGGGAGGAGCCAGGGGCGGGGGGGCACGAAAAAAAGCAGGGGCAGCCAAAAATTTTTTTGCTTGTGGCTGCAAAAATCCTAGAGCCGGCCCTGGCCTTAGAGCAAGGTTGATGTGCTTTTAGCATTAAATCTTTACCCACCCATGCATTTGTAACAATCTCAGAAGCTCACAGAGTACTTTTCGATCAAAATGTCTTAACATGTACATTAGGTGTCTCTTTTTGTACATAGCAGAATTATTGCAAGTGGCTTACTATAAGCTGAGCATGATCACAGTTGGGGTCTGATATTCATGGGATTGTATTTTTGGGGCTTATCTCATGTCAGTACCTGAATTCCAGAAATGAGGTAGAAGTTCCTAACTTGTGTCCTAAATATTTTGCTTGCTGGTAGGAGATGAGTGTAATGTCCCTAAGGTGGTTTGAGTTACTGGAACATCTAACCTGTGCTGTTACACTCGGCAAATCAAATTAAAGGTGTCCTAGCTTACGTGCAGTGACATTGTAGATAGAAGAACAGGGCACGGAGAAAGGATAGCGTGCAAACGGGGTGACTAAAATGTTATCCCTTTACTTTGTTTTCCTTCTACCATATCAATACACGTAGGCCCTTCTCCTGAAATCTGATCTGTTTGAGCAAACCCTTGCAGAGCCTCACTCGTGTGCTATAGGATTTGTTAGAAATTTCAGGCTGGTGATAGTCATGTACGCCAAACATGCACTGACACGTCTTGTTCAATTACAGAAGACCTTTGATTTAATAGATCTAAGTGTTGAAGTACAGTAACTAGACTCGTTGTGCTGAAGAGTTCATAAGTCGTCAGAAGTGTACAGTATATCTCTATGGTTAGACATATAGATTTCAGTATTCCACTATAATTTTGCCAGGTGGTAACATATGGTTAAGGTTCAGAAATGTCCTCTAGACTTCGTTTTCTAGTCTAAAAGACTCCAAGTGTCCAGCCATCAGTAGGAGTGTTGGGTGTGTCCCTCTGAGTACACCTATTGTAGACGGAATGAGTAGGCCACAGGGGCATCTGAATTAGTGAAAACAAAGTAAATAGTAACCACTAATAACTGCTTAATGGGGAAGAGGGGAACCCTGTCCTCCTAATCTTCTTTTCTGCTGTACACCTCTCTGTATAAACAGTATCAGGGCAGCCAGAGGTAGGAAGAGATGCAGATGCTCACTGATGGCTGGAGTTTGACACACACACAGATGCAGAGAGACACAGAGATGCACACAATATTCTGTGTGTGTGTGTGTGTGTATGAGAAAAGGAAAGTTGAAACGGATACTACTTGGAGAAGTATCTTGTCACAATGTGCAAAAACCATTAACGCCGGTATGGATTAACAGTTCTGGGTAAACCTATTAGAAGAAGATTTGAAGTGAGGCAATAGATGTGTAATGCAGCACAGACTCGTAGCAATATCCTTAGGAGCAAATCTAAGCAATTTAAGTGTCATAAAGGTATAATTGAGGTGGACAAATCCCCTTGCCTTACATCCAAGAATCTGGACTAAATTCTACTTTCATATATAGAAAAGTAAATCTGGAATGACATCCGTGGGATTGCATAGGGTGTAAGTAAGGGCAGAATTTGTCCCTCATTTTATATGCTCAATTTCTATTTGAGGGTAAAAATGGTAGAATTTGTGCAGCAAATTTGAAATAAGAACATTTGCAGAGCAATATCCATGTAGCTATAATTTTCCTCCTTTAAGGCTCCAGTTCAGCAAAGAGCATAAGCCCTTGCTTAAGTCCAGTTGACTTGAATGGAACTATAAGCACACGCTTCAAGTTAAGCATGTACTTCACTCAGGCCTAAATTCAGCAAAGCACTGTTCTGTTGCTGTTGTAGTTAGTGCAACGTTGTCAAGAGGCATACATACATATAGATGCACACACAAATTTCCTACCACATGGTAGGTTTTAGTTGCTTTGGGACAAGTGACATCGCATGTGTTTTCTTTTTTTCCCCCTGGGAAGAGTCGAGAATTGCTTTTCTGTAAGGCTAACAAAATGCAGCAGACGGTTTTGAAGAGTGTCCTGTACAACCTTGTATTTGGATAAGTTAAACAGTCATGTGCTTTTTGTAGCAAACCTCACATAGTGTGCAGGAGAGGAATCCGGGAGCCTGCATATAAACAGTTTGCTGCAGTCAGAGTAAAAGCAATAAGAGTTCCTCCATGTCCATTTCAGAAGAAATGGCAAGTGTAAAATATCCCCACCCATGTGGGAGTATTTTACAGTTACCGTGTGTGGGGGGGAGGGGTTGTTTTTGTTTTTTAAATCAAGGTCATTGCCCTTTGCTTCAAGGTTGCACTTACAATAGGGTTGATGTACTTACGGTGTGTTAGCATGTTATCTGTTTCATATTTATTGGGGTTTTATTAACAGACATTGTTAGGCTTGGTGTAGTTTGATCAAAATTTTCTGAAAAAGTAATTTGGCCATTTTTAACTTAAAGTTGGGGAGAGGGGAAGTCTGAGGATTTCAAAGACTGGTCTTGCTCTCTTTCCCCCTGTTTCCTAGACAGCTTTGAAAATTCCACTCTGTGTAACTGTTGAAAATGACATTTGGTAACACATTAGCCTTTCTTAAAATGAAATAATTCCTCTTCAAAAAGGTGTATAACAATAAAAGTAAATGTTCTAAAACCAATTGGATGTATGTTTTTATATGAGGTACAGAGCATGTGTAATAACTGCTTTTCCATCATGTTTTTCTGTGAGTTTTTTTTGTTTGTTTTTGTTTTGTTTTTTGGTCCTCCTCATTAGTTACTAAGTTTTAAGTAGTGCTGGCTGAAAATTTTCCACTGAAACTCTTTCCCAACAGGAAATTAGGCTTTCACCAAATGAAACTTCTCAAAAAAAATTCTGCTTTCCAGAAAAAATTTTGACTTTTTTTTAAAAAGACAAACAAACATGAAAATAAACATTTTTGTCTGTAAATCAAAAAATTTGTATTCAGAAATAGCGCTGTGGTACCGCATGAGAGTTGTGGTTTGGGTGACTCATGCCCTCATTCTATTTTATGGGTCAGATTCCCCACCTGGACTACATCTCCCATGATGGAGCAGCAAGCAGGGAGATGGTGGTGCATCATGAGAGATGTAGCCTGGCCAGGGAGCTCAGCCCATACAGGAGAATGGGGGCATGAGGCACTGTGGCAGCAATTCCAAATAGAAATTCTTGGTTTTCATTCAAAAACTCAGAGTTTTTGACACTTTGTCCCAAAAAAGGAAAAAGTCAAATATTTTCTGTGGAAATTTTATATGAAAATGATTTTTTTTTCATTTTTGTCTGAATTTTCGTGACTAAATTTTTTTTTTATTTAGTGCTTGTTTCAATACAGTACTAATAATTACTCTCTGTTGTCCACAACTACTGTGGTTACTCCTGTTTATTAAGGCTTTGTATTGATCTAATTGTAGGTGTACTGTATTTCTGTGTGTGTACACTCTCCCCTTGCCATCTAGGTTCTTAAGTCATGACCCTCACTGGGGTATTTTAGTGGCCATGTCACTCCAAATATCAGGCAAAATCCTGGGATGCTCCCGGCCCACCTCCTTGGTGGATTGATTCTACTAAAGTGCTCATGAAAACTGATGACCAGATCCTGCTCCCATGTAAGTTAATGATAAATTGGCCATAGACATACATGGCAACAGGATTAGGCATTGAGTTAAAAACTTCAGGATTTAGTTTTTTGTTTTTAGTGGAAAAAGTGGGGGCTTTAAGTTTTTTATGTTATGTTAAGCTATCTTTGCAATATTCATACCAAGTTGTTAGGTAGTAACCTTTATTACAGCGCATGTCCTCTTATTACCTTTTTTTGTAACACGTGCACTGGACTACAGCTCACCACTTTAGAAAAGCATTTCAAGGAAAACAGTAGTATTTTTCATACTGTTTAACTACATCTGAAGGATGATGTTAATCAGAGAGCAGAATTTATCTAAAACCCATACAGACTTGGTGGGATTATTTATTACTTTCATATACTCACGTATAAAGAAGTTAAGAAAATGGAAAGCTCTCTGCTTGTTGAACTAATCCCATCTAATTGCAAACATCAACCTTCAAATTCTTTCTGTGGCATATCTGGCAAATTCTATGTAAATTAATAGTAAGTGGCTGTGTTAATGATTTCAACATGATGTGATCATGCAACCTATGTATTCTGCGGTGCAATATAAGAGTAAAAATATGGTGTGTATTACGTGACCTGTATTGGGTCATTAACTGCACGCACAGTGATTGCAGTGAATGGGATTGTGCGTGGTATAATACTATAGAGTGACTTAGTATAAGTGTTGATGCAAGACTTACTTGAAATAGATGTTACTTGGGCCAGTGATGACAATGGGATTTTACATTGTTGAATTTTTGTGCACATAAATAAGAATATGTGAATGCTGACTTTTACCATTTCTGAAGCAGGTGATTAATTTGATTGCAACCCTGGTTAGCAGCAGGAGCAGAGTTAACTTGTAACAGCTCCCTTATTGACCTGGTAAGTTAGGAACAGGAAGAAAAAGTATGGGAAATGGCAGAGTCCATCTTAGATATATACCAGGCACAGAGGGTGCCTCAATTGAAATAAAGGTTAAAAAGGGGTATTGCACTCTATGTTTTTGGAGTGTGGGAGGTGTGACATACTGGATCACAATCCAGACTAGTTGTGGGCTGTGTCACCCCTACATTGTAACCTGGGGTGCCCTTTACATTGCCTTGGTGCTATAGCTTCCAACCTGGACTGCTCACAAGAGCCTCCAGTTTATAAGTCACTCTCAGATATGTCTGTGTATGCTGCAGCCAGCTACACATTGGCTCTCACCAACCTTGGTTATATTGCACAGTGACCCCAACACCCACCCCCCCAGTCCTGGATCTTCTGGAAATTTATGTGCTCTACTGCCCAGGACAGTACACATTAAGTCCATTATTCATTTAAGGGAATAATATGCCAGTTTATTATTTTAAACCCAGACACTTCAGCCTGAATGCACTGGATTAGATAAAACAGTAAAACAAGTTTATTAACTACAGAGAGAGAGAGATTTTAAGTGAGTACAAGTAATGAGGCATCAAAGTCAGAAATGATTACAAGAAAAATAAAGTTAAAACATTTACTAGTGCCTAACTTAACAAACTATATTAGATTCAAAGAAAGTTTTTTTCACCACATGCTCCAGCAGATTACTGACCAGTCTTACAGGTCAGGACTACCATACCCTCCCCCCGGGTCCTGTATCATCTTAGGTGTATTGCCAGATGCAGACAGGGAGAGAGGAGGGTGTCTTAGGGTATCTGCCTCTTTTTTTTTATGGTCTTGTTCCCCCTTTTGAGAATTATTTTCAGCTGGCAGCAAAGTGACAGGCAGTCTGATGAAGAAAGGAAACTCTCTACTGTTTTTCTTTGCTAAGATGTAGATTTTTGTCCCTGCCCACTTCCTTGCCAAAGAATGGCCATTTAGCAGGTAATGGTGCATCAGCCTTGTTGACACCTGGCTGAGGCATCGGTTTGCCCTTTATCTCTGAGGAACTAGTTTAGCCATACCCAAATAAATGTGGGGGGAACACACTTCAGTCATGATTTCACCTTATATTCATAACTTTACATATAATGTTGCTATGTGCATTTTGCCATCACATTATTGCTCAGCAAGTTGAGTATTTAAATGATACTTCACAAGGCATACCTTGTGCAGACATCATTACAATAGTGTGTAGGGTGTGAGGACCAAGGTATATTCTGTAACAGGATCCTTGTTTCAAAGTGGCCAATAGGACATTGTGTCAGCCCTTGAGAACAAAATGGCAGGATGACATGAGGGGCCCAATAAGGGTCACTCTGGAGACTGGGAGGGAGTTTGTGATTGAAGTCTCTTTGCTACCTTAAGAAAGACAGACTGAAAAAAAGAAGGAAAGGGGACTACAGCCCTCTTGCTACAATGACTGACTTTAAAAGGGAAGTTCTTATCATTTATTATTTGTGTTACTGTAGTGCCTATGAGCCGAGTCATGGGCCAGGACCCTATTCTGCTAGGTGATGTGTACACACAGCACAAAAGGAGGAGAGTTCCACACTTGCAGCACTACAACCTCCGATCCCTATACACAGTTATTGGCATTGGAAATATTCCAGGAGTTCAGTCGTAGGGGGCGTTATCAGTACAAATAATCTTACACTGCAAGTAATCAGGGCCCCATGTATTGTACTGCACAGAATTTATCCTTTTGCCACATGATTTGTGAAGCAGAACATAAGGCCTTTTTTTAAAATGAAAGGTTTCTCAGCTGTAACCTATTCTTCCCATTTATCATTGGCATTCCACCCATTCATGATTGCATTTGCCTGTACAGCAATTGCTTACATGGAAAAGTAACATTATGAAAGCTTTGTTGAATTAATGTATTTTTAGCTGTCTTTCAGTGCAGTTTAGTAGCCAGAACCATGAAGGGCTAGTACCATATATCTAGCCAGCTCTTAAAGCACCAGTAAGTGCTCGAAGGACAACAGTCTGAGTTAAATACAGTATTTCGTCACTACATTATTCTGCTGTCCTCATTTAAACTCAGGTTCTATTTAATGGCCTTGCCCTTCTTAAATTCCTTTTTTTGCTCTTTACGTTGTGTTTATCTCATGTTGGTGCCTGACAGAGGCTCCACAAGTGTCATGATGCAATGTGCTGTTTCTCTCCACTGTCTGCTCCTTCCTCAAGGCCTCTGTTTTCGAGATGCAGGATGGAGAACTTCTGATATGCTCATTAAGGTGTGGGAGCAAAATCACTATCCACTTCTGATTTCAGTCTGAGCCCAGTTTGTGTTGCTACATGTCAGGTTTATCTGCAATTCTGTTATAAACACCTTCTTTAGAGATTCTGTATCTCTGCTGTAAAGATTTGCTCTGGGCTTTAACTTGTCTGACATGTTCTCAGCCTGGGAAATTTGTTTTTATAAAATTTGAAAAACAGTATTAGGATGTTCAGCCAATCGTGTGATCTGATTGGCTGAATGTTCTTTCATCCGTTATTATGAAAGAGGTATTTTACCATTAAAAATAAATAAATAAAGGTCTGTGGGAGTTAAAACTACCTAATGTTCAGGTCCTAATTCAAATATAAAGAAGTAAAGAAAGTAGAAAAATAGTTCATTTTTACAGTACCCATAGTTTTATATGGCTGTAACTACAGCATTGTTCTACAGACCAATCTCAGTAAAGAATGTTATCAAAGGTAAAAACACAGTATGAATGCTCCCATGCTAGTTCATGGCATTGTGCATTTTGATTTTGCTGTGGTGGCATGAGTTAGATATGGGTCTAGGACCTCAGCCTGGACTTATTTGTCTTAATTCTGAATTCTCTGGCTCTTGTGACTTAAATTCAGACAGCTAATATATTTAAAGTTATTTTTTTATTTAATATGATGGTGGTTCAATAGCATTTTAAATCCAGGCAAACTGGCTCCCAGACTGGGCTAGCACACTCTTGAGCTTGGTCACAAGGTGCAAGAGATCATCTGGACAAATGGTTAAATATTTGGGGAAAACAATACTTGTATGTAGGTAGTAATTAGATGTGACATGACCCAGGTAGCTGCTAATGCAGCATACCCTACAAGGAATTTCCCTAGAGCTTAATAAACCAATAAGCCATGATAAAATGTGCATTAATAGCAACATAGACGAAATGATGGACATATTATAAATACTGAGAGAAAGAGTTATTGATTCTCAGCCTCTCAAAAATGTGGGCTAGAAAGAGCTTGACTATGAAACTGTTACTGTTTGGAAACTCCATTACAGCCCAGCTGTAAGAGATCCAATTGACCACACAGCAGATCTGGTAATACAATACTGCCTGTGAATACTTTCCTTCCAAAAACACATAAGAATCATAAGATATTAGTCCTGTGTTTTGTCACAATACTTCCTGGATAGCTTTCTCCAAAATCAATGGGTGAATTTGTGAGCTGTTTATAATAATGTTCAATAGCAGTGAAATCTATTGGCAGTGCTTTTTGCTGGCTTGTTCCCACGGGAAAACATTTGGTTTATTCTTAACTGCTATTACTGCATGACTTAATTTCAAAAAGTGAGCACAAAATTCTCCTGTTCAACACTGCAGCATCTATTGAGTTGAGTTCTAGGAAAGCACTTACATCATCTTTCCGTGTGCCATCTTGCAAATTGTTCTGCCACTTCTACAACTATAATGACAGGTTTATCTAAGAGCTTTAATTAAATGATTGGAAGAGGAGTTTTAGTTGGTCAGGTGTCTCTGATGTTGTTGTTCCATTGCTGCTCACATGCATAGAAAGCAGCATGCCATGTCTTAAAATAAACATTAGAGGGCTAACTATGATATAAAGTGTTCTAGTGGAATGAAGATTATGAAATGCCTTTGTTAGCATCTTTTTAGTAGCTTTTTCTGTTTTCAGCACACATCTGTCTAGTCCATTGAATGATGCAGTATTTTACAGTAGGAATACCAGAGGAATTTGGTGGCTGGTGTTTTGTGTTAAGTGTAGGGTTGATATATTCTGCCTAAGTTGGCAGCTGCTTTTGATGCAGTTACAAGCTCACATGATACAAGTCTTATCTCAAGATGGGGAAACATGATTGTTTATACTGTGTTGAAAGGCTGATTGTTGTATGAAGTGAAACATCAAAGTGGTTTCCAAATGTAATATCAAGTTCTGAACTTTAAAACTCACAACTGGTTAAAAAAATTCTTCAAAGCATATTTGTTTTTAATGAAGAAATAAATAATGCTCCCCACTCTTAGAGCTGAGCTCATAAAGTTCTAATTGTCACTAGGATATGAAGACCTAGCTTTTGAATTGTGAAAATAATAAATCCACAGCTAGACTGGTGTGTGGCTCAAGAATAAGATGATAAAATAACACGTTCCATGAAAATAGCATGGTATCTAGTTACCAGAAGTGCAACAGAGAGCCTAGTGGTTTTTCTTAAACAAAGTTGATGGGAGACCTGGAAAGACTTTTTTTTTTTTTGTAATTACAGCTCAAAATAGCTCCATAGGGGCTATGTTTAATGCGCTTATACACTATCCTTGGTTTCAAATTTAAATTGGGGGATCTAGTAGAGTGTTTAGTTTTAGCCTTGTCTCACTTATCAACATCAAAGCACTATCACAAAATGGAATAGAAGTTGTCCTTTCTCACAATTGGCCCAGTAATGGGATGTTGAGTTGTGTGAAGCAAACAAAAGACAAGACATAGCTGTATTTCCTTGCAGTCATCATTTCTGGTAGTGCTCACACATACTAGATGATGATGATGATGTGCTGGATGCTTTCCAAACAGAAAGGGAGGAGTGGTCTCTGCCCGAAGCAGCTCACAATCTAAAACCAGACAGAGGGTTGTGGAGACAATAGTTGAAGCTGTGTGTGATTAACGTTGTCCAAAGAGAGACTGTAAAGTGAAAAGGGGAAAAGGCCAAGGACCGAGCCTAAGGGTTGCCCCCAGATACTGTGAGAAAAGAGGAACCACCAAGAGAGATGCTGAAGGCAGAGTGAAAGAGGCAAGAGAAAAAACTCAGTGAAGATGTCAACAAAGGAGATGATCAACAATGTCAAAAGCAGCAGACAGATAAAGGATAATGAGGATGGAACAGAGATCCATGCTACAGTGTGTACTAGGAGATGGGGGGAGAGATGAAGATGAGTGATGGATGGTGATATTACAGCATCAGAAATCTGGTAAGTACAAAGCGTTGGTGCATTCAAGAGTATTTTCTTAGTTTGGAAATGTAATGTTAATGTTAATTATAACTGATCTCTTAATTGTTTTAAGGCTTTGACTTAATTGTGCAGTGAGTGAGTACAGCCCCAGTGTGGACACAGTAGCTTGTGTTACTTTGCAGTGTGACTGCTCTCACTCAAACTAGGCTAGTTTGAGAAGAGTAACTTGGGTGCAGGTAACTCCAGTAAACTCTGCTGTCAAGACATGCACTTAGACAAGCTTCTTCACTTAATGTTTCGCAGTAATGTTACAGATAACCATAAGGTGGCATTGTCACTTGTCCCATGAATATTATTAATTTATTTTTGCTCTTCTTCCTGTATTTCATTGATTAGACATTAAGATTAACTAAACTGGAAAAAATTATATACATATAAGACAAGAATACTAGTTATATGCTGAGCAGGACCATAATAACCTAAATCTAACTTATACTTGCTACTTCATGATATAAAAAAATTGCTTTATTCTATATTTATCTTTTATAAGTCTTTCTTCTGTGGCTTCAAAATTGCAATCTAATTGTAGTCCTTAAATATATGTTAGATGCAAGATTTTAGAAGCCATTTTGGTTTTTCATTTAGGGAACAATGAAAGAGTGGCTTCAACTTCACTTAAACTTAGTAACACTTTGTTTAAAAAAAAAAAAAAAAGTCCTGCCAAATCAGAAACTACATCTTGCACTCTTTGCCTGACTTGGATACTATAGTTACTCAAAAGTATTTCAAAATTTCTATTTCAGTAATGTATTTGCTAATAAACATTTAGTACTAAAGTCTTTGATTTACCTTTAAAACCCTGCAGGTGGTGGTGGGTTTTTTGGGGGGACGGGAGGTAGCGGGAGATGGGTGGAGAAAATATGTTGCATACGTGTTGAAAGGACTGCATATTACATCATTGTAGTTTCACATAACAAAATGTTAACATCTGAAGCCATCTGTCTGTAATTATTATTGCATTCATAGATTTGTGCCTTAGTCAAGTTATAAAATGATAAAGTAAGGCTTGAAAAACAGTGCTGTCTTCCCAAGGGTGAAGATGGATAACTCTGCCACCTAACCTACTGTAGAGACTACTGACCTAAGTGGTCTCAATGTTTACTGCTGTGTTTTTTTTAGAATTCTGTGAATTCAACAATTAAACCGACAAAATTCTCAGTTCAGTTTCATTCTGCTGTTGCTCTGTAAGGATATAGAGCAGAAGTATCTTTCACTATGGCCAATAGGCTTAATCTTCATTGGTAGCTGGTGTTGGTTACATTTTTTTCAAGCCCTGTAAGAGAGTATTGGATTAATTGGTACAGTACATTAGTTGCTAATAGGCTGATGTAGAAGTTACTACAATCACAACTGATTAATTTAGATTTGTATCCAAAGATGTTAGTGTGCCACCAGTGTAATTTGTT
The DNA here is from genome assembly GCF_965140235.1 of Caretta caretta. Classification (NCBI taxonomy): domain Eukaryota; kingdom Metazoa; phylum Chordata; order Testudines; family Cheloniidae; genus Caretta; species Caretta caretta. The sequence goes on along the minus strand of NC_134206.1, from coordinate 291,752,894 downwards.
TTGTCCTCTTTATTTGTTAATCTGCATAAAAATTGACTGTCAAGTGATTTGCATTAACTAGATCTAACCGTGTACTCTTTTACTACTTTCAAAGCACAATGGAAGTCAAGCACATTAATCCTGCTTCAGACCCATAAGAAAATATTTTGACCAAAAAAATATATATATATTTTATTTATTTATTTATTTATTTTATTTATGGAAGGAAATTAAAACTTGTGGAAAAAATGTTCATTTCCTTTGAGTTTTTTAAAGGTTTCAAACAAATTAATGGGGAAAAAAAACTGTTTAGTTTTCTTTTTTGGTATCTCTTCCCTTGTTCCCCACCATCTCTCTCTTCCCCTTTTTCCCCCCCATCGGACCAGGGAAGCAAACGTTGGAGAAAACCAAAATATTTTCATTTTGTATTGCATTGAACATTATTATTTAATTGTAAAATAAAAAATTTCGATATGTTGGAGTGAAACAATTTTTGTTTTGTTTTGCCCAGTATATTTCAGGAAAAATACTGACCAATTTGTCTATGTATTTTTATTATTATTATTTTTTATCAAGGTCAGAACTATTAATATCAGCCCTTCTCTTGAAAGGGAGAAGACAAAAAATAGGACAAGACTCAGCTGAGTAAGGCACTGCTCATGACCAGGATTGTGGAGAATGGTTTAGTTTGAACCAATACCATATCTGGAATAGCTTAATTTTATAAAGTGTAAAATGATCTGCTCTTTTATGAGGATTAAAGCTAGTTTCTACCTTGATAACATTTAAACAGCAACTGCAGAGGAGAAAAGTTTTTTGTTTTGTGTTTGCCTCCCTCCCCCACTTCCCTTTTTGCCCTGACAAGTCTCTGAAACTGACTCTAGTAGGCCTATGTAAAAATACCTCAAACCTGCAGGTTGGTAACAAGGGACCCAATAATGATGAGAGGCTTAGAGCCTTCATCTCTTAATTGACTTCACCAAGGGCTTGTCTACACTTGCAGTGCTGCACCACTGTAGCATTAGTGAAGATGCTATGAACACTGATGGGAGGGGGAGGGCTTCTCCCATTGGCATACGTACTCTACTTCCCTGAGAAGCAGTAGCTGTGTCAACCGGAGAAGCCCTCCCCTTAACATAGCGCTGTCTACACCAGGGGTTAGGTTGGTATAACGCCATCGCTCAGGGATGTGGAAAATCCAACATAGTTTTACTGATATAAGTCTGTACTGACATAAGTGGTCTCAACAACTTGCAGGATGAGATTCGTTGTTAGCAACACCTTACTTGGGATAAATAAGGTATGCAGAGAAGGTGGATCTGTGAAATGGGTTTAAATGTCTTGATGTTTATAAAATGCAGTGTGGTTCTGCTTATTTGAATGCTTAAAGCCTTGTGTCTTCGCCTTGCTGAGAGATTGGCTCTGTGCTGTGCAGACAAGTCAGGGAAGAGCAGGTCAGTGTATTACTTTTTGTCATCTTTTCCCTGCACATGTTTTGGGGGTGTGTGGGGGAGATTGTACTTGTTGAGATATCTGTTGGACTGGCTTTGAAGTTGGTGCCATCACTTCCACCTTCGATATTTGTGCATATCTTTTTAGGCCCCTTTCATGGCTGTGCTTCCTTAAGAGGTCATAAAACATTACAGTGTAATTGCTTTTTAGAAAACATTAATTCCACTTTACAACAGACCTTTGTTAAGCAATTGTATTGGTAAACGTGAGTATTTGGGTAATTGTAGTTGCTCCTTTTATCAGACAATGATTGGTTAAAGCTGGAGCCAAGCTGCTTGAGAAAGACGAAGTCTTCGGTATGCTCAGGCTGTACTCCTACAAATATCTTGTTTGAGACCAAACATATAAGCCAGGAAATAGTGTGGAAGTGAGCAGGTGATTGAAGTCTGATATATTGCCGCTTTTAACAGACACATGCACACTTTTCTTTGTCGCTGCGTTGATGTAGAAAAGTGCATCATTTTATTTTGGGCCAGGCAAACAGTCATGGAGCACTGAGTGGAAGCTGGTCCATTCTGCCACCCTTTTTAGTTTTTTAGATTCTCTGCTAATGACCTTCTGAATTCTGGGAAAGCGTCCAAGTCTTTTACGCAGTCTGAAGTGCTTATCTCCTGAGATTTTTATTCTGTGCAAGAGAATACACAGATCTACTTAGAAAATGCCCACACTATCACAGTTATATGTCTAAGTAATCTGTCTCTCCCCCGCTACAGAGGGTGTGCAGTTACAATTCTCCTTGCTTTTTCTCCTTCTGGAAGCCTTTGGTTTTTCAGTTATTGCTCTTTTTTCCTTTTGTGGAGAAGCTGTTTCTGTTTTTTCATTTAGTAGTGTTGTGTGTTGATTGTGCATTACTCACAATTCAGGTGAACTCTGTCCTTTTATATTGTCTCTGGAGGAAAAAAATAATATAGCCAATGAGCAAAAGGAACTGCTATTTTTGTGTTTGTGTTTTGCTGTGCACTTACCCTTTAAATTATAATTTGAGGGGCTGCGAGGGATAAGACTTCACAAATATTTTTATTTTAGTAAAATAGTATCAAGAATAAACATAATCTGTACTAAATGTAGTCAATTAAAATAATGTTTAAAAAATATTTGTCTTGAAAGTCCCAAGCTCGCGCTCTCTGTCTGCAGAATGCAAACACCATTCAGTTCTTTAGGACAAACTGCCCTATATCAGTGCACTCTCACTGATACTGGAAGTCTCGTGCAGTGGTTTTCAAACTTTTTTTCTGATGAATGACCCAGTTGAAGAAAATTGTTGATGCCCGTGACCCAACAGAGCTGCGGATGAGGGTTTGGAGTGTGGGAGGGGCTCAGGTCTGGGGCAGAGGGTTGTGGTGAGGGCTGCGGGATGGGACTGGGAATGAGGGGTTCCGGGTGTCGGGGGGGGCTCTGGGCTGGGGCAAGGGGTTGGGGTGCAGGAGGAGGTCAGGGCTCTGGGCTGGGGGCGCAGGCTCTGGGCTGGGTATGAAGGGTTGGGGTGCAGGAGGGGGCTCTGGGTTGCGGGGGCTCAGGGCTGGGGCAGGGAGTGGGGGTACAGGAGGGGATAGGGCTCTGGGTGCAGGCTCTGGGGCGGGACTGGGAATGAGGGGTTTGGGGTGCAGGGAAGGGGCTTAGGGCTTGGGCAGGGGATTGGGGCACAGGATTACCTCGGGTGGCTTCCGGTCAGTGGTGCAGCGGGGGTGCTAAGGCAGGCTTCCTGCCTGTCCTGGCAACATGGACCGTGCGGTGTCCTGGAAGCAGCCAGCAGAAGGTCCAGCTCCTAGGTGGAGGGTTGCAAGCAGCTCTGCGCGGCTCTCACCCAAAGGCACCGCTCTCTCCTCCCTCCCCCCGGCTCCCATTGGCTTGGTTTCTGGCCAATGGGAGTGCAGAGCTGGTGCTCGGGGCGGGGCAGTGCGTGGAGCCCCGTGGCCCCCCAGCCTAGGAGCCAGACCTGCTGCTGGCCGCTTCCGGGGCACGCCGCGGTGTTGGAAGAGGTAGGGACTAGCCTGCCTTAGCCAGGCAGCACCACTGATGGGACTTTTAACAGCCTAGTTGGCAATGCTGACCAGAGCCGCTGCAACCCAGTGCCTTACATTCTGTGACCCAGTACTGGGTCACGACCTGCAGTTTGAAAACCACTGGTCTAGTGCACAGTAAGCTTCTTGTTTTGCATATTCACACAGTTAACTGCTGTATTGGCAATTCTTATTGTAGACAGACCTAATAGCCTTTTCAATTATTTTATTCTTATTAGGAGCAGTCATTCCACTTTACAACTCATAAAAATATGAGGTGAAGTCTGTAAATGTCTTTGAAAAGTGAGGAATGGTCTGACAATTCCCCACCCTCCCTAAAATTCCATAAGTTTATTGGAGTGCAGAGGATCACTTTCCAATGCCACATACTTGGTCGTCTTTTCCCCCCTAAAAAGATCTTGAATTTCAATATCTGCTTTTCCAGACAGAGGCTGTACAGGACTCCCTCTCAAGTGCTACTCTTTATTTGGCCAGAAAGCTTTCTGTATAGCCTTTTTAGGCTTTAGAGTATGAAGCATTATTCTTCACCCAAAGACTGAGCAGATGGAGAGCCTTCAGGATGTCCTGCCATAGGAAGGAATAGTTAGTGGAGTAAAGGGGAAGACAAAATGTGCATCTAAGAGTTACAAACTCTGAAGGACATAGTTTTCATTTTAAAGCAGGCATCCCAATATTAAACTTGTCTTCTCCCTCTTGGAACTGACTGTTGCACCCATTCCTCAGTATTGTTCTATGTCTTCTCTCTTCCTCTTCCCCCATGATAAATGTTTTGTACAATATTGGAGATGTTTCCTGATGGACACTGTAGCATAGTAATGGCTCCCGGATGCAAACAGTGTGGCAGGCTTCTAACGAATTTTCTGGAGCAGCCTCAAAAGTTACTGACCTTTAATATTAAAAAAGAATGACAATAGTTTGTTAAAATCTGTGTGTAGGGGAAAAATGGAACTTCTGGCAGGAACCTAGAGGGCTTTTTACCAGGCAAAGTACTTCTATGTGAAGCACACCTTGGCATTTCTTTGTTATGAGAATAGATTTGACCTCTTCTTCCTCTTATCTCATTAACATGTTTGCTGTGAAAAGGGAAGGGAACAGAATGTTTTTGCTACTTGCAGAGAGAGAAGGGATGAAGTCTCTGTAGGGGACTAGGATATCGTTCTTGAGAACTCTTTTAAAAAAACACAACTAACCTGAAAACTCGCCATTTGGTGCAATCTGGTGTTACAAAAAATCAACAAAATTTGTTCTTTAAAAGTGTATTTCTGAGCCATGGACAGAAGTCACATGACAGGGATTACTTATCAGTATCCAGAGCAGGGGATGTGATATTTCTTTCTTCCCATGCTACTCTTACCATTTTCAACATGAACGCGGGGCTACTGGGAATCCTTTGTAACTGCTGGATATCCTGCAACCCATTGCAAAATGATGATTTTCGATCTGAGCCTGACCGTGCACATGACACTACATATGTTCCCAGTATCAAATTGATTATATGAATTTCACATGTTTAATACACATTTTCATTTGCTCTTCCTGTGAGGAACGTAACAACCTTAAGGAGCTGTGAGGGGAAGCATGAGTATTTCTCGTTCCCAGGCTTCAAATACTGTATATATGTTTTTTTCTTTTTGTAGTTAATACACCATAAAGCAGCAATATAGTATTTAAATAAGACTAGGAAAGTCTCTGATCTAACTAAATTTCTATTTCTTTTTTCTCCCCCACAAACCCCAATCTTCGTTTTACATGGGGAACATAGTCTTATTACCAAAGCTGATCAATTGCATGAAATACCCCTTGGCTTAATATGCTGCATGAAAGAGTGTAATGTTAAGACCATAATAAAGGTCTAAACAAGGCTGAGGCTTTGTTTTCAATTTTGTGGGCACCCTGTCACAAGCATTCTGTGATTTTAAATGTTAAAGAAAAGACTTTAAGTCTTAGCTTTAAAATTCTTGACACTAGTAATCATATTACAATTGTTTAAGCAGATACTATATTTTTGTTATTTTTCTTCCTGTGGGAAAAGGTGAAAGATTTTTGGTGTTTAAAAGAACCTGATCATTTTATGAGCACCACAAGTTCAGCAAAAGTCCGTGAGAGCTCATGTGCGTGGCACCCTTGAAAATTAGGTCCCAGGTTGCTTGTTCAAATTCCAAAAAAGCCTTCTCTGCATTCTGACCTAGTGAGCTGATAAATTTTTTATTTAAATTAAAGGTAATTTGAGTGTAACAAACAATATTTGAGGCCTATAGACGTCTAATTTAAAACTCTGTGTAACTTGTTTTTTAACAAACATATTTACAGTGCTAAGAAGTCTCTAGCTATTAGGCACTTTTTAAAACAATGAAGTCAAAACAAGTTTAATAATGGAAGTGCTGCTTGAATATGACAGTAGGAGCAATCTTGCTTTTGACCTTTAATTTACGCACATAGAGTTCAAGTCGGTGACACTTGGCAACCTCCAGTTGGAGAATATGAATGGCTATATGCATTCCAAATGGTTTGTTTGGTTGGGTGTGATGTCTGAGTGATGGCTTCTCCCTGATGCTGGTTTTAGAGAACATTAGAATTCAGTTAATGTGTGCAAACATTGGAGGAGATCTACTTTTCATTTCCCCTTTAATGTGCAATTCCAGATCCCTTAACTCTATGATAACTATATATGAATAAGAGCTTAATTTCTGTGCCCTGGTGCCCACCAATCCAGATAGATGGGTAGCGCCTCCTTTATTAGTCAGGCCAAGTAAGAACCAATATTCTTTCAAGTCTTGGCTCCCCCTGGTCAAACAAAGCTCTCTTGCTTTTTCTGCCTCCAGTTTTCTTCCTACCTCTTGCTAGAGCAAAGCAGCAGAGGAAGCTTCTGCCCTTTTGGTAATCTGTCTAGGTTTAGTCAGATGTGTCTCTTTCCCCACCCTGCCGGTACTCTTTTCACAGCATAAGCAGGAACCCCAAAGAAAAGAAGTTGCAGTGTTTTGCAGCCACTATAGCCAGCTCCTTCTGTGCAATCTGAGAATGCCTCAGGCCTGTCCAAAGAGGCATGGCTATTGGTGGGAAATCAAAGGACAAGCTTCAGCTAATCCAGACTGCACAACACTAGGGAAGCCTCCAAGCAAGGGCAGAGCCTTCTATTGAGAAATCTTTTGAATTCCAAACAGCTGGAGGTTGTGAAGTGGGTTTCCAGGACTTCTCCTACTCTGCACAGCAAACCAAGAGGCTGGGCTAAAGAAAAACACTTGCTCCTGGGATAATATCTTGGATTATCCAAATTTACAGCACAGTCCAATGGGAATCTTTTTAAGATTCCTCTCCTCCAGAAAGCTCCCTCGCCTGGATCTGGAGTCCATGGGGCCCCCTTTTCTGATGGCGTTACTTTACTTGAAAACAGTTTTGTTTGACATAATTGCAGTATTGCCAGTTCTCACAAATGTATCGCCATCACATGATTCCCCACGCTCTTGTGCGATGGCTTGAAGAGCTCCTGGCCTTACTTGATAAGGCAGCAGGTGGCTGCCCTCCCTTCCCTCCCACTTACAGTAGCTACCTGATTTCTCTCTTCATGTTCCAGCAGCCACCTACTGTCCCTGTCTCTGGCTCCACCATGTATCCGATTCCCTGCCACCTAACCTCCCCTATGATTGGTCTCAGATCTCTTGAACTCCTCGTGCTCCTCCACCCACTTTTTTCCCACCCCTTCCCACCTAGTTGCAGCTCTCGCTACTATCCAGCAGGTACTTACTACAAAGCCCCTTCCCCATCCCACTCTGTTATCTTCTCCTTAGAGCTATGCTTCCCTGATCCTTTCCTTTTCCTTCCACAGACCTGGCCTGGGCAAGTACCTGCAACTCAGATCCTTAATTCCATCCCCTCCCGCCACCTCAGCCATACCTACTCCCTGCTTCAGAGTTTCTGCTTCCCTGATCCCTCCTGTCAGTCTTGGCCACTCCTTGGCCCTGACAGGTACCTGCTTCCTGGCTCTTTCCCTCCCCAATCTGGGCTCCCCGGCAGGAACCTGCTGCCCTGAGCCTTTGCTGGGCCCTGCAGCCACTTGCTTCCCCAACCAGCTAGAGCTTCTCCTTCCCCCCCCCCACCCCTCAATTCCATCAGCTCCACACTGCCCCATCTCCCAACCTGCTTCTGCTCCCCACCTTGCCTTGGAAGTCTGTGTGATGGGGGCTGGTCTTGAGTCCCCTCTCCCCTCTGCAGGCTTCTGAGGGCGAGTGTCTGGCTCAGGTCCAAGGAGATTACTGACCTGCCCCCACAGTCCACGCATCCAGTGGGGTTCTGCTGTCATCAGCATCAGAGGAAGGACCCCTTCTCTCTCGCTGGGCTGGCACAGCCAGTTTCCATACTTAACCAGCTGAGCTCTAAAGGCTGCGGATTCTCTCTGGGATAGCCTGTATATGTGTGTGTGAATCCCCTGATACCGAAAAAAAGGCTTTCCCAGGGCCCTGTCCATCAAAGGGATGGGGGTGGGAGTTGGTATTCCATTGTTTTCCTCTGCATCCCTCCACTCCTGACTGAGGGCTTCCTGCAGACAAGCAGCAAGATCTGGGGCAGTAGTAGGGTCCACAAAAATCTAGGGGGCACTAACTGAGTGTTTGGGGGGAAGGAGGTGGCAGTAACAACTGACTTTGAGGGCAGTGAAGTTTTGTGCAGCTCCATGTGTGATTTTCCTCGTCCGTGAGAGTCTCTAATGTCCCACTCAAGCAGTGGTGGTGAGATTAGTGACTTTTTCACGCTGTTAAGAAATCTCATATGTGGAGCTGCACAGACTTTGGCAGCTATGGGGACAGGTGGCTGCCACAGCCTCGGAGAGTGAGAACTAGGGAGTGGGACCTGCAGGCACCTGCTCCAAAATTTTGGAAAGGCCAGAGCTCTTTGCATTATTTTGAGAGGGGCCAAGATCTTCTTAGACCTGCAATAAATAAGCAAGAGCTAGCAATACTGTACTTGTCACACACACACGATTGGAGTAGGTCGGGGAGTTCAAAACTCGGACTAAAGATCATGATTTAACTTTTTAAATAATGATTTTTAGGCTAATCTTGTGATTTTGGGGGTGTGTGTGTCTGACTCTTGGTTTCTGAAGTCTTGGGGTTGCTGATACTGCAGTTCTCTCTAATTCAGTGGTTCTCAAACTTTTGTATTGGTGACCCCTTTCACACACCAAGCCTCTGAGTGCAACCCCGCACCTCCCCATAAATTAAAAACCACATTTTTTTTTATATTTAACACTATTATAAATGCTGGAGGCAAAGTGGGGTCGTGATCCTCTGAGGGGTCACAACCCCCAGTTTGAGAACCCGTGCTCTAGCTAGTACGACTCCAGTAGTGCCTGAGTCTAAATACGCTATTTCTCGGTCATGCTGACAACTGTGCCAGATACCCCAACCTTTTTCCTAGGGCTCACCTTGAGTGAGGCTGACTCATGGCAGCTCAGCTGCATTGCTGCCTATGTGGACAGAGTTCAATGTTAGAGCAAACAAGGCAGGTTAGAGATGTGCAGTTTTCATTTCTACAGATTTGTTTGCCTTTGGCTACCAGACCTGTAAGTCACATTTCCACCTCAGTCCAATCCACTGGCTAAGAGGATGAGGAAATGTATTCCCTACAACTCAAAGCAGAATTCTCTGTATCTTCCATGAGAGCACTGTCAGAGGAATGATGTGTCCTATTCTGTCTCCGGAATAGTCTGTTTTAAAATAGATCTTTGCTGCAAGATGCAACAGGTGGTGGGGCCCTCTGGCTTTCACCCAAGCTGAATTCTCATTCCCAGGGTACTTCAAGCAGATTTCTCCCTTACTCCCTCTACTGGGGAAGGCATTGCAAAAAGGTTAAAAGGACCAAGTGAAGGTTGGCTTGATTTTTATTTTTGCAGGCCTAATGGAAAAGTCTTAGCACCATCAAATTAATTTGTCCATTGTACAAGTTAGTTGTTTGCCTCTACCAACATCCAGAACAGCTTTATCTATTGTTCTGGCTGTTGTGCACATGTGTAATAAGGGTTTTTGGACAAAGTTCTATTTATTTTATCCAAAAAAGAAGAAAATGCAATAGTTGATTATAGAATCTGGACTATTTTCTCTCACTGGTGTTACTATAAGGATTGCCGCTAAAAAAAACCTGACCTTCATCAGCATTTCGCATCCTGCAATGTTTGTCTAATGAGGGATTAGCCTCTAGTTACCTCAGAAGCCAGGTTTGGTCCTCACTTCCATAAGGAACATTTCTCAAGGATCTAATCAAACGCCCGACCCCTCTTGGGCACTCACCAGACTGCGGTGAGGGAACCATCTGCTTTAAGACTCCACAATATGAACAGAATGCAGGCAGTGTCCCTTTCTTAGGGACACCAGGCACACTCTCAGGGTGCTGATCCTCAATCTAGCCCTGTCTCCTGAGAGCTGAAACCTTGTGATCCAGCTGTCCCACCCCTAGACAACTACTGACATCCCAGAGTTCCCTGTAGCTTAAGCGCACCCTCTCACAAAACACTGGCCATGTGCAGGCTGTGGGTCCACAATTTACCTCTTTAGGAGCGTGTGATAGGTGAAACACATAAAATGTATGCAGAGAGACCTTACATAGGAGTCTAAAAACAACCACTTCTTGCCTTTTATGAAATGAGAAATATACAGATCTAGTTTTTAAAAAAAAAAAAAAACAAATAAAAAATCCCCCTACACACACTTCCCTGCTTTGGTTTCCTCACCACTTTGAACATTCTTGTACTGGGGTCAGGGTTCTCTGTGTGTGTCAGGAACCTCCTGCTGCTGCTAATAGCTTGACTTCTGAACAATGAAGCCTCTCTCCCTAGGGCAGCTTGCTTATTCTGATCTTGGTTGGTCCTGCAGCTAAACTCCTTCTCCCCCGCCCCCAGTTATGAAAGCATGCCTGGCTCTTTCCATCCTGCCCAAAACTCTGAGGCTTCTCCTCAATGCACCCGGTCTCTGTGATTTGTAAAGGCTAGCATCAACAGCTTGGTTTCATTGTGTGGTGTTTTGAGAATTTTCAACTGTCTGAAAGGCAGCTCCCTGCAGACAAATAGGAGGAAGTAGCTTCTCCCAGGCATGTGTTAATCCATTGTCCTCAGGTGCTTCTACGTGAATAGGTGGTGGATGAGTTCTGCGAACCCCTCCTTTGTACTTCCTCTGGGAGGATCATGCTTACAGCCTTATCAGCACCGTCAGATTCCATGATCCAGCAATTTCATAACAACTTCATTATATCAATCAGAATTCATAAGTTGTACAGTCATCACACCACCATTGGGAACTACCTGTTGGTTTCCACGCAATAATTTTTCATTTGTTTAGGATGGTGTCCTACTCTGTTGTTAAGCTTCCACATAGATCACTAGTGCCTCCCTGAGACCTGACTGCAGTGTTGAACTCTTGACTAGGTGACCTGTCTATACACGCTCTCTCTTCCCCCCCGCCCCTGAAAGTGGCCTTTCTTTCAGCCATCGCTGTAGCTAGGAAGGTGACAGCATTTGGTTTTTTTCTTTTCTGAAATTTCCTCTTCTTTGATTTTTTTTTTTTCCATTGGGATAAGGTCATTTTATGCCCCTGGCTTAACTTTTGTGCAGAATTTTCCCATTTTGTTTAAATCAGAAGATAACATTACCTAGCTTCTTTTCCAATGTTCCTGTAGAAAGAGAAACTATTTAGTCTGTATTGGAGAGTTACTGACATTTGCCTGTTTTTAATGGCAGATTTTAGGAAATTTGAATCTTTGTGCTCTTTGAAGACTGCAAACAAGCTTCTTCTCATTTTGTCCTGGTGAAATAAATTCATTCTCATGTTGCAGAGGCTTACAGGATTGCAGATTTCTATTGCCCTGTCATAATTAAAGCCAAATGTATTACTTTCACATCTGGCTCTGAGATTGAAAGGGGAGATGCCTTAAGTGAAGATGTGTGCTGGGCTGTCATTTTGAACATGTAGGCTTTCTTTGAGAACTTGACAATCTCTCTTCCCCAGAAACTTCTTTGAATTGTCCTGGCAATTATCCACGAAGAGTCTAACATTAATGTTGGTTGTTTTGTGGCATCTTTGTCCTTCTGTGGGCTCCCTTTCCACTGAATATGTTGCATATTTTGCAGGGGAATCTTCACTTGAAAGTAATCTGTTAACCTGGACTCTTTCCTCTTTTTTTTATGTATATAGTTAGGGCCCTACCAAATTCATGGCTATGATAAAAGCATCCTGGACCATGAAATCTGGTCTCTCCCCATGAAATCAAGTCTTGTGTGCTTTTACCCTATACTATACAGATTTCATGGGGGAGACCAGCATTTCTTAAATTGGGGTCCTGACTCCAAAAGGGAGTTGCGGGGGTCACAGTTATTTTAGGAGGGGTTGCAGTATTACCATCCTTACTTCTGCACTGCTGCTGGCGGGGTGCTGCCTTCAGAGCTCAGTACCCGGCCAACAGCTGCCGCTCTCCAGCTACCCAGCTCTGAAGGCAGTGCAGAAGTAAGGTGGCAATACCATACCATGCCACACTGAGTTCTGTGATGCTGCTGGCGGCAGCTCTGCCTTCAGAGCTGGGCTCTGAACACAGCGCCGCTGCCAGCAGCAGCACAGAAGTAAGGGTAGCAGTACCGTAACCCCTCCCCTACAATAACCTTGTGATCCCCCCCCCCATAGCTCCTTTACGGGCCAGGACCCCTAAAATTACAACACCGTGACATTTCAGATTTAAATAGCTGAAATCAGAAACTTATGATTTTTAAAATCCTGTGACACTGAAATTGACCAAAATGGACCGTGAATTTGGTAGGGCCCTATTTATAATATGCTGATCACATCTGTCTCCAGTGGTGGCAAAAGGGGAGAATTTTTACATGCTAATTTCTTTCTGTGCCCCATTTCTGTTAATTCAGATACTGTGACCTAGCAATTGCTTAGTGCCGACTGGAATTGCTTATTTATGAGCATAAATTCAATCTCGGTGTATTATCGAAAACTGGTGGGATGATCTGCACAACTGGCATGTTAAAATTAATGGTTATAATCTATTTAGGAAGGATCAAGTGTGCAAAAGGGGAGGAGGGGGAGTGGCACTCTGTCAAAAGTGGCATTACCTGTTTCCAAGTCTCTGATAACCAGGATGAAAGTGATCTTGAATACACATTGGCCAGTGTCCTAACAGATAAAGCACAAGATGGTATCTGCTACAGACTATCAAATCACACTGGGGAATGGGATGACCACATCTTTACCCACCTATGTACAATGTGTATGGAAAAAGAACTGTGTGATTGTGGGGGACTTCTTTTAAAGTAGGATACTTTGGAGGTCTCATGCTGCCAGTACTAAAACTCCCTTGGAACTTCTAAACATTATAGGTGACAATTTCCTAACTCCCAAAAGTGTTGCAGCGAACATGAGAATTGTGTCTAAGAACTTGTTCTAACAGATCAGAGGAACTGATCACTACTAAAAAAGTTGTTGGTAGCTAGTTTAGGTATAAGTGATCATGACTTGATCACATTTATAATGTGCAAGCAGAATAAAGTCCAGACTTAGTACTTTAACAGGGTCAATATGAAAAAGCTGAAAACAATTATGAGCCAAATCAGCTGGAGGAAGAACTTAATCAGAAAAATATGAAAGGTGATTGTGACTCACTTAAGAACACCTCATTAGATGCCCCAAAAGCCACAATCAAGGAAGAAGATTGTGTTGGTTTAAAAAAACCAACCTGGTTTAAAAGGGAAGTGAAGGCAACTATAAAATGTGTGTGTGTTTGTGTGTGTATATGTATATATGTGTAATATATATAAAGAAAGAAAGTGGAATTTGATAGTAATGAATATAAATCAGAAGTTAAGAATTCTAAAATTGATAAGGGAAGCCAAAGGACACCAGGAGAAGTCTATGACCAGCAGAGGTAAGGACAATAGGGAGGAGTTTTTAACATATATTAGGAACAAAAAGAACTCTAAGACTTGTATTGGTCTATTACTCGATGGAAATGGTAGAATTATCAGTAATAGTGCAGAAAAGGCAGAAGTGTTCAGTAAATATTTCTGTTCTGTATTTGGTGGAAAAAACAGACGATGCAATCTCATCATATGGTGATAACACTCTTTCCGTTCCACCAATATGTCTGGAGGATTTACAGAAGCTACTAAAGACAGACATTTTTAAATTATCAGGTCTAAATAACTTGCTTCCAGGAATTTTAAAAGATCTGGCTGAGGAGCTTGCTGGACCATTAATGTTGATTTTTCAATAAGTCTTAGAGCACTGGGGAAGTTCCAGAAGCTGGCAGTTAGTTAATGTTGTGCCAGTTTTTAAAAAGGATAAACAGGATGACTCAGGTAATTGCAGGCCTGTCAGTTTGTCATTAATCCCGGGCAAGATAATGGAGTCGCTGATACAGGACTTGATTAATAAAGAACTAAAGGAGGGTACAGTAATTAATGCAAATCAGCGTGGGTTTATGGAAAATAGATTGTGTCAAACTGTGATTTTATTTTATTTTTTTGGTGAGATTACAAGTTTGATAAAAGTAATAGTGTTGATGTAATATATTTAGACTTCTGTAAGGTATTTGACTTGGTGCTGCAGGATATTTTGATTAAAAAAACTAGAATGATATAAAATTAACATGGCGCACATTAAATGGATTAAAAACTGGCTGATAAGTCTCAAAATGTAATCATAAACAGCAAAAAGAATCAAGAGGTTCTTCTTTGAGTGATTGCTCATGTCCATTTAATTTAGGTGTGTGTGCTCGCCACATGCACCGGTGCTGGAAGTTTTCCCTCAGCAGTATCCGTAGAGGACCGCCTCTGGCGCCCCCTGGAGTGGCACACACATGCCGCAGTATATAGGGTGCCACCAGTTCTGCCCACCTCAGTTCCTTCTTGCCGCCAGTGACGGTGCTGGAACTGTTGCTGCTTCAGTTAGTGCTGTAGCTGCTTGTTCATATGAACTAGTTATATTTTGTATTATACGGTGTATATAGTTTTTATTAGTGTTTATAAATCCCTTAGCTATAGTTAGAGACTTCATAGGTCCTGAACAGGACTTTGCCTCTGGACGGGGCATGCCCTGTGATTGCTGCAAGAGGCCCATGCCCATTAGGCGATCCACACGGCAGTTGTCTGTGTTGCTTGGGCGAAGGACATATTAGTGAGAAGTGCAAATTTGCAAGTCCTTCAAGCCAAAGACGAAGAAGGAGCTTGATATTAAAGAGCACTCCTTATGGAATCAGCCCTGACCTCGGCACTGGAGCAATGCTCCGATTCGGCACAGAGTATCGTGACCTCTGTGCGCAGCAACCCATGGGGACTGTCCACTGATCGCCACTGGTCCCCATCTGTGGCTCCGCCCAAGAAGGTGAGACAAGGCTGGTCTCCAGCCTCCCACAAGGGAAAGGATAAGACTGAGTGTGAGCAAGGTCCCATGCCGGGCAACTCTTCACCCACGTCGGGATCTTGGGCCCAAGCTCCAGGGGAGCTATGTAGCCCAACCTACTCCCCACCAGCTACCCCAGATAGCGGCAGAGGCCTGCATCAGCTCTGGGTGCCGTTCATGTCAGAGGCCCTGCAGGCAGCACAGGAGATCATGTCCCTCGTGGTGCCACCCACACCGGCTCCCACAGTTCCCTGGTCACGGGGTAAGCCCACGTTCAGACCGCTTTGGTTCCCACCTCAGTGGCACCGTTCCCCGTCGCAGGGGATGTCCCTCCAGCACTCTCTCTCCTGTAGCCGCCACACATCTGACTGCAATAGGCAGATGCAGCACAGCCCTATTTGGTTCCCGGACCTTGGGCACAGGCAGAGAGGCTCGAGGCGCTGCTCACCGGCCACCGGGCGCAGACCTTTGGAGGCATGCGCCCACCTGCAGGAGTACCGGACCCGGCACCTGGTATCTCCGAGACTGTGGTACCGCTTCAGGGACCCATTTTGAGTTATCGACTGTACCATTCCTCAGACCGTCACTGATTCACTAGGAAGGCATCACCGCATGCAGGCGCTTCCTGGCACCAAGTCCACTCCGACTCCCGGTCCCACTCCTCATCCTGGTATTGCTTTTTAATCCCAAGCTGTCACGGATCCATCGAGCGCCACCAGTCCCTAAGACCCTGCTCCAGATCGGACTCCAGGCAGAGTGACCGGCACCGGTCAGGACAGAGCCACCATTCCGCTCCATCCTGGTCACCTGGAAGTGACCGCTCGGGATCCAGCCCTGGTTTGGAGCAAAGCTCCTTGATGGCAGGACAAGCTCCGGTATTGGCGGTGCTGGTTACATTGTCGGCACCGAAGCCGGCCCCATGGCCTCGGGCACGGTGGCTGGCACTGTGGTACCATGGAACCCATGGGAGTTCACCCAGTCCTCCCAGGCTGCCTGCTCGGTGTCCGGAGCCTCGGAGAGACTAGCTGCCTTTCTCTCCTGCCCTCCTCCAGCGCACGAAGCCTCAGGCGCAAGGGCCCTGCAAGTCCGAGAAGGAGCAGGGGAGCAAGCCACTGGGCCATCAATGGTTGTGGAGGACCCTATGGCACCAGCATCAGCCTCGTTTGGTGACAACGAGGAAATCACGGGGCCCCCTCCCCTGGTTCCTTCAGATGACGCTAATGTGCACCAGGAACTACTGAAGAGGGTCGCTGCCAACCTGGGTCTTCAGGTGGAGGAGCTGGAGGAGCCCTCAGACTCTTTCTTCGATGTCCTCTGTTCCACAGCACTGGCCAGGGTGGCTCTGCCCTTTCATGATGGGGTCTCTAAGATCACTAATGCCCTATAGCAAGCCCTCTCCTCCCTGCCACTCATCTCCAAGGGCTGAGCGCAAGTACTTTGTGCCATCCAAAGGCCACGAATACCTGTACACCCACCCTGCTCCCAACTCCCTAGTGGTGGAAGTGGTTAATCACAGAGAGTGACAGTCAGCCCAGGGCTAACCCTGAGAACAAAGACTCCAAGAGACTAGACTTGTTTGGGCTTAAGGTTTATTCATCCTCTAGCCTCCAGTTGAGGGTGGTCAATCATCAGGCCCTCCTAGGATGCTATGATTTTAACATGTGGCAAGCCAGGGCCAAGTTTGAGGGCTTTCTTCCTGAGGCTTCTAGGAAAGAGTTCCAGGCTGTCATGGAGGAGGGCACGACTGTGGCCAGGGCAACACTCCAGACGTCGTCAGATGCGGTGGACACTGCCACCTGAACCATGGCCTTGGCTATCACCATGTGCCATGCGTCCTGGTTGCTCCTCTCTGGCTTCTCCACAGAGGCTCAGCAGTTGATGCAAGACCTTCCCTTCGATGGGCAAGCCCTGCTTGCGGAACAGATGGACAATAAGCTCCATGGTCTAAAGGACTCCCGCATGACCCTTAAAACGCTGGCCCTGTATGTTCCCGGCCCTGCCCGCAAGCGGTTTAAGCCACAGTAGCCTCAAGGCAGGGGAACCATCCTCGCCAGGAGCCTCCCCATAAGAAATCCAGAGGCTACAAGTGGCGTCCTAGCCAACAGCCTTTGCAGGCCTCTCAGTCAAGCTTGACCCTCAATAAGCAGGCAGGCAAGCACCCGTTTTGAGGGTACACCCAAGGGCGACATACCAAACTGTTCCCAGGATCCCTCTCTCCCTTATTTTTGCCAACCACCTTTCTCCTTTCCTCCCTGTGTGGGCATCTATAACATCGGACCGATGGATCCTCAGAATGGTGGTGCGGGGTTACAACCTTCAGTTGCTTTCTACCCCTCCACACCTCCTCTCCCCGTCCCTCTTCAGGGACCCTTTCACAAGAGTCTCCTCGCACAGGAGGTAGAGGGGTTACTGCAGCTAGGTATGGTGGAGATCGTTCCTCCAGAGTTCAGGAACAAGGGGTTCTGTTCCCACTACTTTTTAATCCCAAAGGCCAAGGGCAGTCTATGATGTATCCTGGACCTGCGAGACTTGAACCGCCTCCTAGCAAAGCTGAAGTTCTGCATGGTCTCCCTGGCCTCCATCATCCCCTCTCTGGATCCAGGAGACTTGTATGCTGCCCTCGATCTGAAAGATGCGTACTTGCACGTCTCTAGCTTTGAGGGACACAGACACTTCCTCCGGTTTACAGTAGCTCCCAACAACTATCAGTTTGCAATCCTCCCTTTTGGCCTAGCGACAGCACTGTGGGTATTTACCAAGCGCATGGTGGTGGTGGCTGCCTACCTCAGACATTGGGGTGTCGAGATCTATCCATACCTCGACGACTGGCTTGTCAAAGACAGAGCCAAGTCCCAGGTCGAAAGGGATGTCACAATGCTGTTAGCCACCTGCCATCGCCTTGGCCTGTTGGTAAATGACAAAAAATCCACATTCGTTCTGGTACAGAGGATCAAGTTCATCGGAGCAGTGCTTGACTCGACCAGCACCAGGGCATTCTTGCCACTGGAGAGATTCAGGGCATTGATGGACCTCATTGCAGAAGTCTCCACATTTCCCCTGACCACAGCCAGGGTTTGTCTGCGCCTACTCGGTCACAGGCACCATGTTCATATTGGGTGCTCCACACCAGGCTCCAAATGCAGCAATGGCTGGCAACGGTCTACTCCCAGTCCAGGGACCACCTGGATAATGTTGTCACCATCCCCGCGACAGTACTTACCTCGCTGCGATGGTGGACCGACCCCAGAAAAGTCCTGGAAGGAGTTCCCTTCGTCAGTACTCCTCACTCAGTTGAGTTGGTTTTGGACACCTCGGACCTTGGCTGGGGGGCACGCCTCAGCACCCTCCAGACCCAAGGTATGTGGCTCCCAGGGGAATCGATGCTACACATAAACGTCAAAGAGCTCAGGGAGATGCGCAGAGCATGCACAGTCTACCTCACCTGTCGGGCAGAGCGGTCAGAGTCCTCACAGACAGCACAGCCTCGATGTTCTACATCAACAGGCCAGGCAGAGCACGATCCTCAGCCCTCTGCCAAGAGGCACTCCGTCTTTGGGACTTCTGCATCGACCATAGAATCCATCTAGAAGCATGTCACTTTCCGGAACAAATTAGCAGATCACCTAAGCAGGGACTTCTCTCACCATGAGTGGGTGGTCCACCCGGAGGTAGCCGGCATGATCTTCCAGAGGTGGGGAACTCTCCATGTGGATTTGTTCACCACCAGGCAGAACAGGAGGTGCCACAGATTTTGCTCCAGAAGGGATCTGGGTAAGGGCTCCCTCTCCGACGCATTAATGTTGTGTGGCTGAACCCAGATGAATGGGTCTGTTCGGAAAGGGTCCAGAAGGTCCTCCTCAAGAGTAGAAAGCCCTCGACTAGGCAGACCTACCTGCCAAAGTGGACAAGGTTCTCCCACTGGGCGGCCAAACGGGGCATCTTCCCTTTGCATTCTTTGGTGCAATTGATCTTGGACTACCTGCTTCATTTAAGGAGCCAGGGCCTGGCGCACTCCTCTATCAGGGTGCATCTGGCAGTCATTTTGGCCTTTCATTCACCAATCCAGGGGAAGATGGTGTTCTCCCATGACACGATGTTCAGGTTCCTTAGAAGCCTCGAGAGACTCTTTCCTCAAGTCCCGTGCCTGGCCCCTCAGTGGGATCTCAACTTGGTTCTGTCCAGGCTCATGGGCCCACCCTTTAAGCCTTTGGCCTCGTGCTCCCTGTCTCACTTATCATGGAAGGTAGCTTTCCTGGTGGAGGTGACATCGGCAAGGCGAATCTCTGAGCTGCAAGTCCTGACCTCAGAACCACCGTACTTGGTCTTCTATGAGGACATGGTCCATCTCTGGCCCCACCCGGCCTTCCTTCCCAAAGTGGTGCCATTTTCCATATGAGCCAGGACATCTTCCTTCCAGTCTTCTGCCCTAAGGCCCATGAGACTAGTGAAGAGAGGTGCCTTCAAGCTTTGGACATAAGAAGGGCTCTGGCTTTCTACCTATATTAGACAAAGCCTTTCTGTAAGTCAACTCAGCTTTTCATCTCTACAGCTGATAGGATGAAGGGCCTCCCAGTGTCCATGCAGAGGATTTCTAAGTGGATCACCTCTTGCTTTCGGATCTGCTACGAGTTGGTGGGAGTCTCTCCACCGCCAGTTGTCAGAGCCCACTTGACCAGACCGCAGGCATCTTCGGTGGCCTTCCTGGCACCCTTCCTGATCCAGGACATCTGTCGAGCTGCAATGTGGTCCTCGGTGCACACATTCATGGCTCACTATGCCGTCAGTCAACAGGCCAGGGACAATGCTGGGTTCAGCAGAGCTGTGTTGCAATTTACACATCCGTAAACTCCTACCCACCTCCAAGGGGTACTGCTGTTGAATGGACCTAAGTCACCTAAGTTGAATGGACATGAGCAATCACTCGAAGAAGAAAAGACAGTTACCTTTTACGTAACTGGTGTTCCTCAAGATGTGTTGCTCATGTCCATTCCACAACCCGCCTTCCTTCCCTACTGTTGGAGTTTCCAGCAAGAAGGAACTGAGGGTGGGGGAACTGGTGGCGCTGTATATACTGTGGCATATGCGTGCCACTGCAGGGGGAGCTGGAGCTGGTCCCCTACGGATATTGCTGAGGGAAAAACTTCCGGCACAGGTGCATGTGGCAAGCGCACAAACCTAAGCTGAATGGACATGAGCAGTCACTGTCTTGTCTATTTCCAGTGCAGTCTCACAGGGATCTTGGCCTTATGAAGAGGACAGGCCACTGATTCAGAGTGATCTAGATCGCTTGGTAAACTGGGCGCAAGCAAACAATATGTTTTAATACGGCTAAATGTAAATGTATACATCTATGAACAAAGAATTTAGGCTCTACTTACAGAAAAGGAGACTATATCCTGAGAAGCAGTGACTCTGAAAAAGATTTGAAGATCGTCGTGGATAATCAACTGAACATTAGCTCCCAATGCAATGCTATGGCCAAAAGAGGTAATGTGATCCAGGGACGCATAAACAGGAAATCTTGAGTAGGAGTAGAGTTATTTTACCTCTGTATTTTGGCACTGGTGGGACCACTGCTGGAAGACTGTGTCCAGTTCTGGTGCCCACAATTCAAGAAGGATCTTGATCATTTAGAGAGCGTTCCGAGAAGAGCCACAAGAATTGTTAAAGGATTAGAAAACGTGCCTTACCATGATAAACCCAAGGAGCTCAGTCTATTTAGCTTATCAAAGAGAAGGTTAAGGGCTGACTTGATTACAGTACAGAAGTATCTATAAGGGGAACAAATATTTAATCACTGGCTCTTCAGTCTAGCAGAGAAAGGTATAACATGATCCAATGGCTGGAAGTTGATGCTAGACAAATCAGACTGGAAATAGGGTATAAATTTTTAATGGTGAGAGTAATTAACCATTGGAATAATTTATCAAGGCTTGTGGTGGATTCTCCATTGCTGACCATTTTTGAATCAAGATTGGTTGTTTTTCTAAAAAATATGCTGTAAGAATTATTTTGGGGAAGTTCTATGGCCTGTGTTATTCAGGAAGTCAGACTAGATGATCTCTTGGTCTCTTCTGGCCATAGTATCTATGAATCTATGGTTCAAAATGAGTGTCTACTCACCAGTCTGAACCAAATGCTAATGAAGGATTGAAGTTTTCACAGAGAGAGAGAAGTACCAGGAAGAAGTAAACAACGGGGAGCAGGGACACCCTATCTTGAGGTGCACATCAAAGGTTTGTTCTAGTATATGTTAAGGAACAAAGGAGACACCCTGTCATCCTTCACCTAGGAAGTAAATGGACAGTGAGTTTGCTTCACGAAAGAGGGATCTCAGCCAGGCTTAGCTGAAAACGTTGGAAAGAACTTTGGGTGAGAGAAGGTTCTTTAGCCAGGAAGATAACTTGTTAGTTAAATTTAGTCTCTAGAAAGCATGTTATGATTTTGTTTTATATATAACCATTTTCCCCTCCCCACTTGGGAACAGTGGTCCTGCTTAATCTGTGAGCGTTCAGTGGAACAGGGTCAGAGCACTTCAGAGGGTTGGAGGATTCAAGAGTTGGTGTGTGCCTATTGTTAACCTGCACAGAGAGAGCAAGGCCTGGAAGGCTGGGTTTGTGTTTCCACAGGCTTATGGTTTCAGGGAGCTGTTCCATGGCAGGCACAGACATAACTTCCTCACACTAAGGACAGTTAGTGGTGAGGTGCCCCACAACCTTAGGCACCCTGAAAAGCATCACAGGTACCCTCTGTTTAGTTCAGAGTCCTGTTTTGTAAGTAAGACTGTAGTTGTAATGATGAGTGCAGAATTTAAAGTATTGCTCTAGAAACTCAATCTGCAGAGGCAGAAAAGGGAACAGAGCCTAGCTAAACAGAAGATGTTAAAATCTAGAAGGATTTTGTTAGTTTCTGTTCTTTCTGATTGAATGGATAAGGAGGCACTCATTATCCACTTGCAGTGGTGGAAATAGAGCAAAGAAACACTCTCATGAGATAAGTGTCATGTTTTCCATGCCAACTGCACCTCTGACCCCTCTTGGTCTTTTCAAGCACAACCCCAAACAGCTCTTGGGCCTCAAGCATTCATCTCTCTCTTGGGGTGGAATTATGCAATTATCCCACTCTGACTGCACCCTTGGCTTCAGTCCCCTGTTATCAACTGTGATTTAACTCAGCAAGCCTGACTTGGGTTCAGTACCTGCTGTTTGTGTCCTTCCGGGAACTATGACTGTGGTGTCCAGTGATCAAAGAGACTTCTTAAAGCACAGTGGTATTTATTTAGAACAAACATATTTTTAAAAAAATAGATCTTAAAACCAATAAAGTCCATACTCATATCTGCCTCTCCCATAGGCTTACCATTGTGTGGATCTTGGGGGCTTACCATTGTGTGGATCTTGCTTCAGACTCCCTCCACCAAGCATCTCTTTGGGTACATGTCAATAAAAGACCCATGACTAGCTTAGGTCAGCAGACTTGGGCTCATGGGACACCGGCTGCGGGGCTAAAAACAGCAGTGTAAATGTTTGGGCTAGGGCTGGAGCCCAGGTTCTGAGACACCACGAGGGGGATGGGTTGCAGAGCCCAGGCTCCAGCTCTAGCCCAAACATCTACACTTCAATTTTTAGGACCATATGGCTGAGTCAGTTGACCTGGGCTCTGAAATTTGTTGCTATGGGTTTTTTATTACAGTATACATGTACCCTTTGTGTCAGACTCAGGGATGCCAGGCATCCGGTTTTCAGCTGGCACGCCCGGTTGAAAAGGGACCCTGGCGATGCTGGTCAGCACCGCTTACCAAGCCGTTAAAAGTCTGGTTGGCCGCAGCGGGGCTGACAGGCTGAGGTGCAAGAAGGGGTTCGGGGGGCAGGCTCTGGGTGGCCAAGCTGGGGCAGGGGTTGGGGCGTGGTAGGGGGGTTGGGGTGTGGGTTCCAGGTGGCACTCACCTCAGGCAGCTCCTGGGAAGCGGCAACATGTCCCACCAGCTCCTAGGGCAGGGGCGGCCAGGGAAGCGCCGCATGCATCCCTGCCTTGAGCACTGGTTCTGTACCTTCCATTGGTGGGGAACCATGACCAATGGGAGCTGCAGGGGCGGTGCCTGTGGATGGGGGCAGCGCGTGGAGCCTCCCTGGCCACCCCTGTGCCTAGGAGACGGAGGAACATGTCGCCACTTCTGGGAGTTGCCTGAGGTGAGTGCCACCTGGAGCCTGTACCCTAATCCCCAGCCCCGGCCTCACCCCCACCTCCCATCTGGAGCCCCCTCCCACACCTCAAGTCCCTCAGCCCTATCCCAGAGCCTGCACCTCCTCCCGGACCCCTCACCTCCTCCCATACCCCTGCCCCCAGCCCAGTGAAAATGAGCAAGGGTGAGGGGAGAGTGAGCAACAGAGGGAAGGGGGATAGAGTGAGCGTGGGACGGGGCCTTGGAGAAGGGGCAGGGGTGGGGTGTGGCCTCAGGTGGGGCAAGGATATTCAGTTTTCTGCAAATAGAAAGTTCGCAACCCTCGTCAGACTGTCCCTCTGGACAGCTCCTGATAATTAACCTACCCCCACCCCTCCTTCTGAGTAGGGCTTTTTAACTGTTTAGTTCCCTTTGATCTTGTTCCCAGCATGGCAAAACAGCTGTGTCACTTCAGGCTAGAGCCTGGAAGTATACCATTGTCCTGTAATTGCCCTCTCCCTCAATGTTTGCTGGGAGATTTTCTTATCTGTAGCTATTACGATGTTTTTCCAAGAGCTCTCTATTAAGCCAGATGAATATATTTGTACAGGAAAATCTTATAACCCATTGTACAACGGCTTCATCTTGCTGGTCATATACATCATGTATAAAATTATTACGTCTCCGTATTCTTAAATTATTACATAGCAGCTCCATGTCAGTCACAGAGGGCGTTGTCCTGATTTTACTGATAGAAGACTGAGGTACAGAGAGAAGAAAAGTCAGAAGAATCCAAAAATTAATGGTGCCCAGTTTGAGACACCTAGAATCTGATATTTTCAGAGTACTTAGCATGATATAGTATTTCATCTGTTCAAAGCACCGCTCCCATTGATTTTGGTTGTAGCTGTGAGTTGCTCAGAACTTCAGCAAATCAGACTGTAGTGTCCCAAGTTAGGCACATAGAAAATGAGGAACACCCAATTAGTGATCACAGGTGAAAAGCTCTGGTTTAAGTGTCTTGCCCAGCATCACAGAGAAACTCTATGGAAGAGGCAGGGATAGAATCCAGTTTTCAAGGGCAGAATTCAGCTGCCTTAACCAGGAGACCAGTGTTTCTCTTTCTGTAATCCTCTGCCTCATCCACTACACCCCAGCCAACGTCTGCCACAAATGAGGCAAGGGTCCTATGGACAACATCTCATCCGTTTTCCCTGTCCCCACTGGCTGCCAGTCCCAGTCTCCCTTCCTATCTTCTGCTGCATAGGTCTGGCTTGTATTCACTGAGCCTTGTTTTGTACAGAATTCAAGTGAACTTAACAGTATTTTATGTAGTTAATAAAGAAACCAACTGTGTGCAAAGTCAAAGTTTTGAATTATTTTAGATATTACAGCTATTCTATTTTTTAATTTGGCAGGGATGGTGGAAGAACAGTCCTTGGGTAAGCCATACTGGTATCAAATGCATACGTGAACTTTGTAGGCACAGTTCCTGGTTGAGAACATAACACAGACTCCATTGTGCTGTCACATAGCAAAGCCAATAAACGTGGATGAGTTCTTAAGTGGATGAGTTCTTAAGAGACAAAGATTGGATTTTCATGCACATGTATTTGACAATGAGGAAAGTGAGAAAAAAGTGACAGCTAAATTTATGTTGTTCTTAAATAGACTGTTTTCAATTTCCTGTGTCAGTTTCTACCTTAAAATTTTGTAAGTTAACTTCAGACTTTGGGGTATGCTATACTTTTCTCTAGAAACATGCTTAACCAACAGTCATCTCCCCACATGCTCGTTTCTAGTAAAACTATTGCCAGTAGTTTAAGTAGTGTGGAAACTTGTGCCTTACAATAACACATGCTACCCCATACATTATCTCTCTCCCCCTTAAAAGATTTAATTGATGATTGCTAGATTAAAATCATCATTCTTTAAGATCCCAAGTATACTCAGAGTAAAATCCTAATGGGCTTTTGTTCTTGGTTAAAGTGGGGAAATGCAAATGTTGAGTCCCCCTTATTCAGCTGTGAAGAGAGAAAAATGGAGGAGGGTCTCTTAAGCAATTAGATTGTTCTTGTTTCTAAAAAGGAGGCTTAGTATTAAGACTTTATAGGTTTGCTTAGTTTCAGAGGTAGCTCTGTGTTCTATGTTACTCCTAAATCCAAATGAAGAAGGCTGTTGCCTCCTGGCTCCCTTCACTACCATCAGTTACTAGTTTTTAATCTTGTTAGACTGGATTTGTCTGACATTTTTGTATTCCAGAGGCAAAGACAGATCTATCTAGTTAAGCGGTAAACATCAGTGGTCCTAACTAGTGCTAGGAAAACCAATGTGAAAAGGTGAGTTACACTGCTACTTATTGTGGTTTGGATAATCTTGTTCAGTAACATTCCCTTAAGCAGACAAATGTAAGCTCTTAAGCACAGTCTTAAATTGCAAAACAAAACAAGTTTCAGAGTAGCAGCCGTGTTAGTCTGTATCCGCAGAAAGAACAGGAAGACTTGTGGCACCTTAGAGACTAACCAGTTTATTTGAGCATAAGCTTTCGTGAGCTACAGCCCACTTCATCGGATGCATAGAATGGAACATATAGTAAGAAGAGAGAGAGAGAGAGATGGAAGTTACCATACAAACTGTGAGAGGCTAATTAGTTAAGATGAGCTACTATCAGCAGGAGAAAAGAACTTTTGTAGTGATAAAACAAAACAAGTTCTCGAGACTTTATGGGTTAGAGATAATGCAACTAAGTTGTGTGATTGATTTTAAAATAGCTCGTTAAATTTAGAGGGGCCAGTGGATTTTCAAAATATTCCCTGTAATCTTCAGGAGTAGTTTGCAAGGATGTTTCCAATTCCTGAAGGAATAGGAGCCCTGTATATGAATAACTACTGGCTAAAAGAAGCGCATTTGATAACCAGAGCAGATGGGCTAATCCCATGACACCACAAATGCCTAAAACGCCTCTGCCTTTGTGGAACAAGTAATCCCATACTCACAAGATGACTACTGTTACAGTTGCTCTGTGAAACTTTGCACTGTTGCTGAATCAGCTCTTTCTCCATTTTTACCATCACAGTAGTTAGCAAACTCGGTGACAGTTATCCTAGGAAACCTGAACAAATTAAAATTGTAGTATGATTCTTTGGACAGTGGTGCACCTATCTATTTGTACAAAGATGAAGTTTTAGAGAAGATATTTCAAGCAGACTTCTAAAATGAAATCAGATGCAGATGGTTTGAATGGACAGGACTGGGAAAGAAGAACAAATAGTGATTACTAATCATCCCCAAGTTCCCGCATTAGAAAAGTGACAGTATTATTATCCAGTTGTGACTATGCTTAGTTCATTATCTTAACAAGATTGCATCTGTGGTGGGAAAAATAGCTGATGCACTTCATATCTAATAGAACTGGTAGGCAAATAGTATGAAGCTACTTAAGAAAAAATTAGTCTTACTTTACCTTCTCAGTATGTTGCCATTAATCTCAAGATGTGGCCCTTTTTGACTAATGTGTTCTGATTGGATACGATGAATCTTGCTGCAGTTTGGTAGTACTGTGATATTTTCCAGACCTGCTGATGCTGTAGTATGTATGCTTGGCTAGAAAAGTACTGTTTGGTTGCCTTTAGACTTGTTAATTATACTGCGAATGTAAAATATAATTAGTGATTTGTTAGTAAATCACTTTATAGCTTGAGCGTGAGAGATGTATATAATATTTTACTGAAGCAAAAGCTGGCATAGTTTGCATCTTAAAAATATGTTACCTACAGCACTATCTCTTTTTAAAATGACTTACTCTGTGTAATTAGCTTGGTTAGACTAGCCTTGTTCTTCTGAAAATAATTAGATACCACAGCCAGCTGCAGCTGGCTTGTTCCCAGCTTCACATCATAACATACATTTGATTTGAGAACATGTAACTAGTGAGGAACTCCTTTAAATCCTCCTATATCTGCACATCTGTGGTATTTGTACATTCTCTTGGCTAAAAGCTATACCCTTTTTCTGTACCTGACTGTGGGCCAGATTCTGCCTCCTTACTCACATTGAGTAGTCCCTTTATCGCAGGGATCGCCAACCTTTGGCACACTACCCGCCAGGGTAAGCCCCCTAGCAGGCCAGGCCAGTTTGTTTACCTGCTGTGTCCGCAGGTTTGGCCAATAGCAGCTCCCACGGGCTGCAGTTTGCAGCTCCAGGCTAATGGGGGCCGCAGGAAGCAGCGGCCAGCACATCCCTCGGCCCACGCCGCTTCCCGCAGCCCTCATTGTCCTGGAATGGTGAACCGTGGCCAGTGGGACCTGTGATTGGCCGGGACCTGCGGATGCCTCAGGTAAACAAACTAGCCCGGCCCGCCAGGGAGCTTACCCTGGCGGGCTGTGTGCCAAAGGTTGCCGATCCCTGCTTTACCACATGAATAGTTCTGTTGATTTCAAGGGGACTAACTAAACATAAGTGAAGGCCTGATTTCTGCCACCTTCTAAGACAGGGGATCTCAAACTGGGGGTCATGACCCTTTGGAGGGTTGCAAGGTTATTACGTGGGGGTTGCAAGCTGTCAGCTTCCACCCTAAACCCTGCTTTGTCTCCAGCATTTATAATAGTGTTATAAATTAAAAACACATTTTTTATATTGGGGGGGGGGGCTCGCACTCATAGGTTTGCTGTGTGAAAGGGGTCACCAATACAAAAGTTTGAGAACCACTGTTCTAAGAGCAGCTATTTGTTTTAAACCAAAACTTGCCTTCCTTATTGTGAACAGACCTGAGATTTTTATCTTTATAATTGTAATGTAATTACATGCTGAGTAATGAAACAGAAACTATAGTAAACATGGTATGGATGCTAGACCATGCATGCTCCACCCTGGATCGGCAAATCCTCACCCAGGGCAGGAAAGAGTCCACCAGAATGTGCTACTGCACTAATTGGCAGCACTTCTTAGAACAGGCCCACCACCACAACTCTGTGGACACAGTGAGCATCTCACTTGTCCTGGACTATCTCCTCACTCTCAATAGATCAGACTTAGCTCTCAAGGCTATTTGGGTACACTTGGCAGCACTTAGTGCCTTCCTCCCACCAGTGGAGGGCACCTGTCTTTACGCACCCCATGACTGCGCTTCATGAAAGGCCTGCTCAACACTTTTTTCCACCAGTTGTGAAGCCAACATCTCCATGGGACCTTAACTTCATTGTCTCTGCTCTCACGAGACCACCCTTCGAACTCATGACAACATGCTCCATAGAATAACAGAACTGAAAGGGATCTCAAGAGGTCATCTAGTCCAGTCCCATGCACCCAAGGCAGGACTAAGTATTATCTAGACCCACCTCCCTCTGGAAGGGACATTCCTGGTTGCCATCACCTTGGCCAGATGAGTCAGTGAGCTCGCTGCCATGATGACAGATCCTCCCTTCATGGTATTTCACAAGAAGAAGGTCTCCTTAAGACTACACCCCAAATTCATTCCTAAGGTGGTGTCCGAATTCCAGCTCAATCAATCCATCCACTTACTGTGTTCCATCTGAAGCCACATGCCTCCCCTACTGACAGAGCCCTGTACTCTCTCAACATTCACTGTGCCCTGGTGTTCTACTTGTACAGGACTAGACCCTTTAGGAGTTCGCCGAGACTCTTCGTCACCATTGCAGAGAGATTAAAGGGACTAGCCATCTGTTCCCAAAGATCTCTAAATGGGTCTCAGGGTGCATGCTGGCATAAACGCTCCAATCTACTCCCTCCCAGGGCTATGACAGCACTTTTTACAGAAGTGCAAGCTGCCTCCTCAGCCTCTCTAGCTGATGTCCCATGGCAGGACATCTGCAAGGCTGTGATGTGGCATTCTATCCACGCGTTTATGGTGCACTACACCATAACACACACAGCAGCAGTGGACACGGATGTGGGCCACGCTGTATTAGACGGCTATGTCATTAGCATCCTCCCACCCACCTCTTCACTGGTTATGACTTGTAAGTCACCCACCTGTGGGGAATACACATAGGGACCATCACTTGAAGAAGAGGAGGATACTCACCTGTAACTTGAGGTTCTTGGAGATGTATGGTCTTTCTCAGCGTTCTACTACCCACCCTCCTTCCCTGCTGCTTCAGACTCTATTCTACAGTGGTAAGAGGGGAAACTGGAGTGGTGTCAACCCAGACTGCCCTTTATACCATCGGCCAGGAGAACGAGGAGATGCACTACACATGTGCAGGTCAAGAGATACTGACTGGAAACACCTCTGGACTCAAGTACAAGGTGCGCATGCGCACCCACATGTGGAATACAGAGCGGGACCACACGTCTCGAAGAACCTCCAGTTACAGGTGAGTAACTTCCTCCTCTTCCACCAAGAACATTACATATAAATTAATTCTAGCCCTGTAGATAGACCAGTCACAATGTTTTGTGTACAAAACCAAACACACAACTTGAATTACGGGAGTTCAGTGGTTTAGAAATCTGAACTCTTCCATCTTCTCTCTAACTCTTTAATGTGGCTCCATTTTTCTTTTTTTCTGTAAATCATGATGGTAGTTGTGGGTTGTGTGGGGTTGGGTTTTTTTATTTTTTTTTTATTTTTTTTTTACTCAGGACTTTATATAGCATTGGGTGGATTTTTTTTCAGGAAGTTACCCTGTTTTTAAATAAGTAAACAAAGTTTTTCAATTAGGTGTTAAACTGGGGTGCATGTGTGCACCTATGCAGTTTTATTGTGTCTGTAAAATGATTGCTCTTGTATTAAAATTAGGTAGCTATTTGTATCAAGCACATTCCTTTTCTCTCTAAGTATGTTGGCTAAATATCAAAATGCTTCTTTTGTGAAATTGCTTCACACGGGCATAGATCTTAGGATATCTGACAAACTAGCAGAAAGTAAAGTGTCAGACAATATTTGTGAGGCTTTTAAAAGTAATTGACTATGTTTCTG
This sequence comes from Caretta caretta, assembly GCF_965140235.1. Taxonomy (NCBI): domain Eukaryota; kingdom Metazoa; phylum Chordata; order Testudines; family Cheloniidae; genus Caretta; species Caretta caretta. The sequence goes on along the minus strand of NC_134206.1, from coordinate 291,722,903 downwards.
CTTTTTTGTTAATTTGCAGCCTTTAAGCTTTTTAAAGGTGCTATTACTGTTGGGTAATTCCCATGCTAGTCACAGTCCAAGCCTACACAGCCTTTAGTATTATAACTTCTGCGATTGCCTATCATAAGCCTAGGCTAGAATCTGATTCTAGATTGGACTACCTTACCCCTTTAATATTGGTCGGTCTAGTTCTAGTCACTTTCAAAATGTGAGAAAGTTTGCATTTTGCATAGACTCGCTTCTCTTCACATACAAACTGTAGGAACCATTATGGGTTTCTCATGTCTTGATGGGCTTCATAATTGAATTACCTTAAACATAAGTTGGGTTTAAGGAAAGGTGGAGTAGCAGCAACACTTCCTTGTGACTTTAGTTTCCTGTGCATACAAATGGGGAAATTGCTGTTTGGAATGAAGAGAGAATAACTTTTTGAACTTTGTTATAAAATCAACACATTCTTCCATGTGCCAGTTTAAGAACAAAGCAACTAATCTTTTGTTTCCTGGTGGCCTTTCTCCAGCCCAGCAGAATAAATTGCTTTTGGACTCTAGCCATTGAATCAGGTTGTGAGTAAGCTACTCTTTTCATCCTCTGTAATTTTAGCAGCAGTCTTTTGGCCTTCCTTCATTAAAGAGAAAAATGCAGTACTTGGGGAAAAAGTCAGCAATGTTTAGGTGCCATGAAATATTAAACTGAATTTTCTTCTGCTCATCTCGGGCTATCTAGGTGAAGGTAATGATCCTATGGACGTCTTGTCAATTTTCCAGTGTTGATGATTGCACAAATATCAATCTTCTTAATAAAACAGGTTCTGATGTCTAAGACTATTCATGAGAGAGTGAGTGAAGAATTTATATTGCTTTCTTACACAGTCAGCACACTGCTAACATTGAGCTAATGGTGGTGTAAAGTGCTTTGAATTACCTAACATAAAAACAAATAGAAAAGGAGGACTTGTGGCACCTTAGAGACTAACCAATTTATTTGAGCATAAGCTTTCGTGAGCTACAGCTCACTTCATCGGATGCATTCAGTGGAGGGAGCTGTAGCTCATGAAAGCTTATGCTCAAATAAATTGGTTAGTCTTTCTTTTTGCAAATACAGACTAACACGGCTGCTACTCTGAAACCATAAAAACAAATGTAACTCCTAGACACAGTCTCAACTGCAAAGGCTTCTCTTTTGTTTCTGCTGCATCAAGCTTGGGTGCTTGTTTTGAAGAGAGTGGCCATTGCGGGGTCCAAAGATTTTAAATATTTCTGTAGTAGTTCAGTAGATCAGTTATTTTACAGGGCCTATTGAGACAATTAACATTGCTGTAAAAGTACTTTGTGAAGTCTGTTTTCTGAAAGACAGTTATTCTAATGAAAAATAGCTGCAAAAGAGAAAAAAGCTTCAGAAAGGAAGGGAGCTTGAAGTTCAGATTAGTTCTTAACTTTACTGCCTTAAAAAGACATCTCAGAAGGTATGTAAGTTGGCTGTAAACTTATACCAGACTGAAGCTAGACATGCCTGTCTGCTGTGGTCAGATTAAAAATATGAAGGAAAAGTTTTGTGTTTTGGGGGGACAGAGACATGTATACTTTTTTAAGGAGGTCATCATTGTAAAAATTGTTTAATGCTTTAGGAGTGATTATTTTATAATGTAAACTGCTTGTCCTTTATTAAAAAAAAGGCAAAATAAAGCTGAGACTTTATTTTTGAAAATAGATAGCTGGCTGCACTTGTTCAAAAAGAATGGGGGCTTTTTTCTTTTAGTTATGACTGTGATGGGTTTGGGCCCTTTCGGGTGTCACCTGATGTGCTGGGGTGCCACAAAGTCATCCTATTCTGTCAGCCTGGATCCCCTTTACATGGCCTTGCTGGGTTAGGCTCACAAGCCTCTTCTAGCCAAGCACGGCCACACCCAGCTGCAGAGAGAGACAGAGATCCACTCTAGAAAGATTGAGCCTTAGGGGCTCACCCCAATACTCTGGTGCCCACTCCCTTTAAGGGGTACAAACCCAAAGGTTTTATGAAATCCGACCCCCCTCCCTCAATGTGGAGGGAGATATGCACAACTTCTTGCCCCCTTCTCCCCCCCCCCCGTTAGAAATTACATAAACTGGGTTATATTATAAACAAGCAATAAGTTTATTAACTACAAAAGGTGAATTTTAAATGAATATAAGAGGTAACAGACAGAACAAAGCAGATTACTGACCAAATAAAGCTAAATACACAAGCTAAGATCAATATACTTAAGGAACAAGTTACAAAATGTAATTTCTTACCCTAAATGTTATTTTAGGCAGGTTGCAAAGTTTCTGTGGTTCAGAGTTCCAGTTATATCTCTTTTCAGACTGGATCCTTGTCTTAGTCTGGACTCCCTACCTCCCCCCCACTGCCTTCCCTGCAGGTGGCTTTAGCAGTCTTTTCTCTTGGGCACCCTGGCCATGGAGAGGAGTCCCGTTTGCCTTCCTCCCCATCCTTAAATAGGATTTACATAAGGCGGGAATCCTTTGTTTCTCAAACTTGACTCCCCTTCCCTTCCAGTGGAAAGTTACAAGAAGTTTCAGGTAATGTTTAGTATCCGGTAACAAGACCACCTGACTCTGTAGTGTCACAGCGTCCATGAGTCAGCGGCAGTATGGAGCACCCGCAGGAAGGCCAAGCCTTTTCACGGTCCATTGTCCTCACTGATGGGTCATCAGCTCTGTCGGGCTTTTCCGTTGTTGTACCTGAAGTGTTAGCAGTGGGTGTCACTCCAAAGTAGCATAGTTGAAATACAGATACATAGTCAATATTCTTAATTTGAGATACAGAAATGATACAGGCATACAAATTGGATAATCACATTCAGTGAATTATAATCTTTCCAATGATATCTTACAAGATGTATCTTGCATAAAGTATATGTTATGTCATATTCATATCATAAGCATATTTTCATAAAAATATGGAGTGAAACGTCACAATGACTTCATAAAAATGTTCAGCACATGAATGTGGTCTACATGAGTTGCACACACACATTGACCAAAAGAGATCCCATAATTTCTCAGAAGCATTCAGAGAGCTAACACTTCCCCCCTGAGGAATTTACCTAGCAGACTGTAATTGCTTCAGAGGACTCTGTCTTTTAAATGCTACTGTTTTATATTAAAGCTATGGCCTGCTTGCACTGGGGAAACTACCTACTGAGTCTAATACTATTTCATGGGAGTTGTAGTGTTAGACAAGGCTCCAGAGACCAGAAACATTTTCACTGTGTGATTTAAAATTTGCTTTAAAACAAGTCTAATCAAAACAGTAACTTTAAAAAAAAAAACATTTTGTCTGGCAGAACCTGGTCTACCTTCTAACTCTCCCCGGTTCTAATACCAAATCTGGTGTTAGAGCCAAGGTGTAGGGAATTCTTTTTTAACCTGGTCCTTGTAGACATAGTCTGTATCTAGGTGGAATAAAGAATTAATGAGTTAATCTTTCAACTACTCCAACCCAGGTTCAGATTCTGGGTTTGATTACAGGTGAAATGGAATTTGATTTCATCCTAATTCTCTGTTGGTGCAAATTGTAAAACTCCAGCTCAGCCAGTGGCTCCTTACCCCCTAGGGAATTCTAGACTATGAGTGTTGGGATGGATTTTTAGTTTTCCTTCTGAATCCGCTGTGCTTATGGGTATTAACCGAGCCCCTGACATTATTTAGTGCTGTTAATAACTGAATAGTTCAATTTTGTCAGTGCTTAACCGTCTTTCAAGATCCACTGATTAGCTTTATACTGTATCTCAGGGTATGTCTACACTGCACAGTTGTCACCAAAACTTGTGTCTTTTGTGGGTACTTAAAAAAGTAGTGTAGTGTAGTATAGACAAGCCCCCATATAAGCTTGTTTGTTAAGTACTGTTACACCATATAACCTTATCAGTTAAAATCCAGACCTATTGAGTAGGGTGAGGAGAGGGTGCTAATCCATTTCACTACATTAAGCCACTTGTATTTGGATAGCCAAATGTCTAACTTACACTTTTCCTGTGCAGGGTATTTGACAGTGGCTGATTATTTTCTGTTCTTGCAGGTTTATAAATCTAGTTTGATTAAAATCTGTGCAAGACCTAAACAGCTGTGAAATGTTAATTCAAAAACCATACAATGTATTACTTTAAAAATGTGTCAGAATGGCCTGTAACCTGCTATGCCTTTTGATAGAAAATCTAGGGCCACGGCTTCAAATGCTATTCTTCATACAGTTTAGTTTTGGACTCTAAACAAATAACTGCTGTTTAACAATTGGCACGCAACCCAGTTTTAAAGTACAGCCATATAGGGTATGACAGAATTTGTGCTAAGGGGTTTTCAGAGTGAGGTCATGATAAACTTAAATGAAATTTGAGCTGCTGCTGTACTGTCACTAGCAAATACAATTAATCTTTCTAACAAATACACTCATACGGTGAAATGAATACTGTATTTATATTGCCTCTGGTTTGTGGAGAGGAATATTTAAAGGAGTAAACTGTAAGGATTTTTTGGCTTGTTCTGTGCTTCTTAAAATATACAGCTAATTTAAACATTTTAGGAATTTGTTCTGCTAGCAGGTTGTCACAGTTCAGGTTATGTCTTAGTTTTCCCTATGACAGGGCTTTGACAATACGCCGGTAAACACACAAACTGGTGGTTTTTCTCTTGTTAAATAATGTAAAGTAACAAATACTCTCTAGAATGTCTGTACATTTTTTAAAGCATTTCTGAAAGAATAAAAAAAAGTTACACCTCTGCTTAGCAATATAATCCCACAAAATCCTGAATTTGAGTATTTAATGATGTGAGTCTCTTACCTTTTTTCAGAACCCTTTCATAGTGGCCAAACAGCACAAACACCTGAAGTGTTGCAGTGTTAACAGGCTGTGGTGTAGAATGCTTTTGAAATCATATGGTCTTCTAAAACTACTATTCAGCATAAGAGGAGGCATCTCTGCCCAGCAAAATGATGGGTTTACATAAACTGCTTTCTATTCCTAGGGCAATGGAATAGGAGGCAGAGACCACAAGCAGCACTGACTGCAAAAAGAAAACTCAATCGGTAGAGTCAGTTACCTCCACCCCATCATCTTTCTCCTTCCCAAGAAATGTCTCCTTCCCAACTCCAGAAAGTGCCCTCTGTGGATCATAGATAGATCATGGGCTTGGGCATGAGTAGATCTTGGAACTGCTTTGCTCACAGTTCTTCGGCTAACACCTCTAGTCTCTTCTGTCTCCTCCCTGTCTCTGGTTTGGAGGTTGTATCTGTCAATTAACAGATAGATACAGCCGGTCTCTCCACCTGATGATCCACAGATGGGTTGCCAAATGAAGTCTGAGGGCATTTTCTGAGGACAGCGTGGCATTTCTTGGGTAGGGGAAAGGTGGTGTTGAGTTCCTTTGTTTCCCAGGAACACCAGTGTATGGAGGAAACAACATATTTACTTTAAAAGTAATTCAAGTCAGTGATTTTTAAATTTTATACATCTCTCTGGTGGTGGTAGAATGTGCATTCATTTTATTTAAGCTGGCCGTTCATTTTATTGAGATCCGTGCATAAGAAATCAGGATATGTTTCTACCCCTCGTTCCTCTTCCCCTTCCCCAGAAAAAAAGCCCCCAACAAACACTGACTTTTCCATGTTCATCCTGGTACTAATAAAAAGAAAAGGAGTACTTTTGGCACCTTAAAGACTAACCAATTTATTTGAACATAAGCTTTCGTGAGCTACAGCTCACTTCATCGGATGCATACTGTGGAAAGTACAGAAGATCTTTTTATGCACACAAACCATGAAAAAATAGGTGTTTACCACTACAAAAGGTTTTCTTTCCCCCCCACCCCACTCTCCTGCTGGTAATAGCTTATCTAAAGTGATCACTCTCCTTGGGAAAGAAAACCTTTTGTAGTGGTAAATACCCATTTTTTCATGGTTTGTGTGTATAAAAACATCTTCTGTACTTTCCACAGTATGCATCCGATGAAGTGAGCTGTAGCTCACGAAAGCTTATGCTCAAATAAATTGGTTAGTCTCTAAGGTGCCACAAGTACTCCTTTTCTTTTTGCGAATACAGACTAACACGGCTGTTACTCTGAAACCTGGTACTAATGAAGTCCCTTTTCTAATGGAGACGTGCTGTAGTCAGTAGGTATTAAGTTTGTTTATTTTTCATTGTATTCTTCACAGGTATACATGTCTTGGTCTCTGGTGTGGATGGATTTTATACTCATAGGTTAAACTTTAACCCCTCTATCTTGAACCACGTGTTCAAGGTCACCAGTTATAGCGTAATCCAAGATCATGGAGTCTTCATGATATGACAGGATCAAGTGTTGCTTTGTGTTTGGGGTGAGCGTGGGTCTGAGGACAGGAGGGGGTAGAGTGCTGGCATTGTTTAAAAGTTGGCTTTAGCTCCCAAGGCTATTTGGTTCTTTGAATTTCTTAAGAAAATACTTTATTCCCTTTTTGGCTCAAGTACAGTTTCCCTCCATTATGTCTCCCTTCTTCTATCAAGCCTTTGTGATGTGTTCTGTTTAGTGGAGCTTGCTTTTCCTATATTAGAGCTATCACTTAAGGTCACTGCTTCACTGGAAAAGTTGGTTTCCCTTGTGGATGCAAGTAGAAAAGTAGAATTCTGTTTGGAATGTGATCTAGAACTCATTAGATCAAGTCCTGGATTGTTGGTTTTTTTTTCAAATTTAGTGTGAGGGTGTCTAGCTGTTTGGGTATAGCAACAAGATGCTCACCTAAGACCAAAGCCTGGACTTCATGTGACACAGATGGGGAGGGGGTTGGAATCACATTTTGTTCTGCAGCTCACTTGAACAGTTACTTGCATGATGTTAATACTATTCATGTGCACTTGTATCACGTTAGCATCTAGAGGCTGAATCCCCACTCTGGCACTTTGAGTGCAGAAGGTGGGGGCCTGCAAAGATTTTAAAAATTAATACTTGCCACTTCAGGCTTGTATTGTACTCCCAAGGTTACAGTTTTTCTCTGACCTTGGCATGGTAAACGCTGCCACCACCCAAATGCCAAAGACCCCCTTGAACTCAGGAAGGAACACTTGGGAATTCCTCCCTGTGGGGTACCCTTGAGCCCTTTCACCCTCCTCCACGGAAGAGCTAAGAAAGAAAACAAAGGAAATTAGCAGTTGCCACCAACTAATTAAACAACATATGCACAAACCTCTTAAGACACCAAAAATCCAATTCTGTTCTTAAAAAAGTACCTTTTATTAAAAACAAGAAGGAAGAAAATTCATCTGGAACTGAGGCTTTTTCTAGGTTTTTAAAGGAGCAATTCCAAAAATTAAGCACCCAAAATAGCTTTTTGGGGGGGTTCAGCTTAAAGGTTACAATCAAACAAAAGGATCTGGGGTTAGCACAGAGGAGATCCGCAAGCCAAAATAAAGAAATAAACCTGATCGCGTCTGTCTAAACATTCCCTGTCCCAGTGATTCCTTCTAGGTATGAAAGATAATTTTTCATAACTGGTTCAAACCTTGCACAGCATTCCTGTTTATAGCATCGCTGCTTCGTGTCCCTGCAGCCCAGAGAGAACAACGGAGAGACAAAGGGAAAGCTTTTTTCCCATTTTAAAAAGTTTTAGCCTTCCCATTGGCTCTTTTGGTCAGGTGCTCTTTTGGTCAGGTTTTTCTTTACCTTGGGACTTTTTAACCCTTTGCAGGTAAAGCAAGCAGCCACCAAGAGGTACTTTACAGCTAACTGGCTGGCTGGGTGTCCATAAAAGAGGGGAAAAGGAAGTGTTATTTTCCCCGTTTTGTAGATAGGGAACTGAAGCATGGAGAGGTGGTGACTTGTGAAAGGTCATGCAGGAAGTCTGTGGGAGAGCTGGGAACTGAACCCAGTTCTCCGGTATCTTAATCACAGCCCAGCTGTTCTCCCTGATGGAAACAAATGCACACTCGTCCCCCATCTTCTGCCTGCTACTATTGCTTAGAAACTTGTGTTTGAGACTCAAAGGAGTTCTTATACTTAGTTTGAAGGTTTGTTGCCAAATTTAATGGAAGTTCTGGGCACCAGAGATGTGTGCTTATTTCATAGACTACTGAAAATATTTCTTGAATTTCATAGCAAATTAACAGCTTGCCCTGGGCTGAGAGGCTGGTGGTGTGTATCTGAAGAAATTATACATAGGCTCCCTAGAATTGCACTGGATATTGTTTTTATCACCATTCATAATTGCCCTCAAGACGAGAAAACAACAAATGTGAGGCACAGGAATGGAAACAGGCCCAGAACACTGAGCAGCAAAACACATTTTCTCAGTTGACCTGGGAGCAGCAGATGATGATGACATGGCCTGCAGCTGTTAATGAGAACTTCATTCCCATGTTCTGGCATGCAGTTGGTGACAGTATGATGCCACACCTCATATAGTTCCCGTGTTTTGGTCAAAATACAATTATACAAAAATACTGTAAAACTAACCCGCTCAGCATAATGGCCCTGTCTAGCATTGGGTGAAGAAGAGCTTATGGCCTCTGCTAGGATGGCTTGACGTGGTTGTGTTTCACTTCTGCGCTCATGACACATACTGTGAGTGGGACAGACCATTGGACGCAATCACTGGGACTAACTACTGAAGCAACTATTTGCAAAATCTGTATTAACTGATGAAAATATGAAATTTATATAGATCTGTTCCTGTGATGTATGCTGTATTAGATGCACAGTATGCATATATCAGTTGTACCTGTTTCAGAGGAACAGCCGTGTTAGTCTGTATTCGCAAAAAGAAAAGGAGTACTTGTGGCACCTTAGAGACTAACCAATTTATTTGAGCATGAGCTTTCGTGAGCCACAGCTCACTTCATCAGATGTGTACCGTGGAAACTGCAGCAGACTTTATATACACACAGAGAATATGAAACAATACCTCCTCCCACCCCACTGTCCTGCTGGTAATAGCTTATCTAAAGTGATCAACAGGTGGGCCATTTCCAGCACAAATCCAGGTTTTCTCACCCCCCACCCCCCCACACAAATTCACTCTCCTGCTGGTGCTAGCCCATCCAAAGTGACAACTCTTTACATAATCAAGTCGGGCTATTTCCTGCATAGATCCAGGTTTTCTCACTTCCCCCCCACCCCCATACACACACAAACTCACTCTCCTGCTGGTAATAGCTCATCTAAACTGACCACTCTCCAAGTTTAAATCCAAGTTAAACCAGAATATCTGGGGGGGGGGGGTAGGAAAAAACAAGAGGAAACAGGCTACCTTGCATAATGACTTAGCCACTCCCAGTCTCTATTTAAGCCTAAATTAATAGTATCCAATTTGCAAATGAATTCCAATTCAGCGGTTTCTCGCTGGAGTCTGGATTTGAAGTTTTTTTGTTTTAAGATAGCGACCTTCATGTCTGTGATTGCGTGACCAGAGAGATTGAAGTGTTCTCCGACTGGTTTATGAATGTTAGAATTCTTGACATCTGATTTGTGTCCATTTATTCTTTTACGTAGAGACTGTCCAGTTTGACCAATGTACATGGCAGAGGGGCATTGCTGGCACATGATGGCATATATCACATTGGTGGATGTGCAGGTGAACGAGCCTCTGCTAGTGTGGCTGATGTTATTAGGCCCTGTGATGGTGTCCCCTGAATAGATATGTGGGCACAATTGGCAACGGGCTTTGTTGCAAGGATAAGTTCCTGGGTTAGTGGTTCTGTTGTGTGGTATGTGGTTGTTGGTGAGTATTTGCTTCAGGTTGCGGGGCTGTCTGTAGGCAAGGACTGGCCTGTCTCCCAAGACTTGTGAGAGTGTTGGGTCATCCTTTAGGATAGGTTGTAGATCCTTAATAATGCGTTGGAGGGGTTTTAGTTGGGGGCTGAAGGTGACCGCTAGTGGCGTTCTGTTATTGTCTTTGTTAGGCCTGTCCTGTAGTAGGTAACTTCTGGGAACTCTTCTGGCTCTATCAATCTGTTTCTTTACTTCTGCAGGTGGGTATTGTAGTTGTAAGAAAGCTTGACAGAGATCTTGTAGGTGTTTGTCTCTGTCTGAGGGGTTGGAGCAAATGCGGTTGTATCGCAGAGCTTGGCTGTAGACGATGGATCGTGTGGTGTGGTCAGGGTGAAAGCTGGAGGCATGCAGGTAGGAATAGCGGTCAGTAGGTTTCCGGTATAGGGTGGTGTTTATGTGGCCATTGTTTATTAGCACTGTAGTGTCCAGGAAGTGGATCTCTTGTGTGGACTGGACCAGGCTGAGGTTGGTGGTGGGATGGAAATTGTTGAAATCATGGTGGAATTCCTCAAGGGCTTCTTTTCCATGGGTCCAGATGATGATGATGTCATCAATATAGCGCAAGTAGAGTAGGGGCTTTAGGGGACGAGAGCTGAGGAAGCGTTGTTCTAAATCAGCCATAAAAATGTTGGCATACTGTGGGGCCATGTGGGTACCCATAGCAGTGCCGCTGATCTGAAGGTATACATTGTCCCCAAATGTGAAATAGTTATGGGTAAGGACAAAGTCACAAAGTTCAGCCACCAGGTTAGCCGTGACATTATCGGGGATAGTGTTCCTGACGGCCTGTAGTCCATCTTTGTGTGGAATGTTGGTGTAGAGGGCTTCTACATCCATAGTAGCCAGGATGGTGTTATCAGGAAGATCACCGATGGATTGAAGTTTCCTCAGGAAGTCAGTGGTGTCTCGAAGGTAGCTGGGAGTGCTGGTAGCGTAGGGCCTGAGGAGGGAGTCTACATAGCCAGACAATTCTGCTGTCAGGGTGCCAATGCCTGAGATGATGGGGCGCCCAGGATTTCCAGGTTTATGGATCTTGGGTAGTAGATAGAATATCCCAGGTCGGGGTTCCAGGGGTGTGTCTGTGCGGATTTGATCTTGTGCTTTTTCAGGAAGTTTCTTGAGCAAATGCTGTAGTTGCTTTTGGTAACTCTCAGTGGGATCATAGGGTAATGGCTTGTAGAAACTCGTGTTGGAGAGCTGCCGAGCAGCCTCTTCTTCATATTCCGACCTATTCATGATGACAACAGCACCTCCTTTGTCAGCCTTTTTGATTATGATGTCAGAGTTGTTTCTGAGGCTGTGGATGGCATTGCGTTCCGCATGGCTGAGGTTTCCACGGTACACATCTGATGAAGTGAGCTGTGGCTCACGAAAGCTCATGCTCAAATAAATTGGTTAGTCTCTAAGGTGCCACAAGTACTCCTTTTCTAGTTGTACCTGTGTAATACATGAAATGTATTGTGAGGTATGCGTCTGATACTATTTGTACACTTGTAATGCACCTGCTCCAAGGAGCTGTGCCAGAACTTACAGAACAGGTGCTCAGGTCACAGACAAAGCAACAGTTGGGAGTAGTACTCTTATCTATTTGGGGATTAAGTGAACCCGGTCTGTCCTCTCACTGGCCAGCGAGAACTGTTGCAGGAACAAATGGAGTGAGACTTGCTTAGCTGCAACACATAATCTGCAATAGTTTTTTCCCTCCAGTTAGTGTAGCTAAAGCAATAGAGGAGGAATGAGTTCCTTGCCAGCACTCCCAGTCTCAGAAAGAATGTTTTTCATAGTATCAGCCACATAGTCATTGCAGAGAAGAGTTTACTGGCCTCTTGATCATGTCCCCCATAATCCATGTGAACAGCATGGTACTTAGTTGCTTCCATTGTAAATTTTCTGTACATGCTATGTTGGATGCATACAAGGTTTCCAAACTGTAATGGATATTTATTTCCTTATATGTCAGTGGAGTTGTACTGATGTAACTGAAAACGGACTTACATTGAATCAAAGTATAATAGGCAGAGGACCCTTTCTGTAAGGTAAAGCAGGATTCTCAGCCTGTGGGTTGTGACCCAAAATTGCATCGAAAGGTTACGGGGCTGGCTGGACTCAGCTCCTTGCTCTGGGCTTCATGACCTGGTGCATGGCGTCACAGCACTGCTCCAGGTTTGGCCTCACTGCTGCTCTGTCCTGATGATGGGGGGGGGGGGGCGCATCTGGGCCAAATTTCAGTGACCAGTATTGCGATCCCAGAGGTTGCAGTGCCCAGATCAGGGAGCCAAGCCCAGCTAGCCCGTGGGACAGCAGCCAGGAGGGGGTGTCATGTTCTCCAGTAAGTACTGGCCCCTGATGTATCCCCCGCTTTGCAGCTGAGCAGCGCCTGTGGGGGAGCATCGGCTCTGGGGCAATCTCAGGAAGTCTCTGGATTGTGACAGGCCATCAGGGTTTACAGATGGGTCAGCTGAGAACCCCTGAGGTAAAGAATACAGAAGGCAAGGAGAGGATTGTGGGAAGCTGAAGAAAATGTTTAGCAGCTCTCACCAAATACTTCTTTTCCTTGATCTTAGCCTGGGCACACTGGCCAAAAGAAGATTACTTCTGCTACTGTAGCTTTGTCTAGCCAAACTTTGGATCAGAGACCATGATAAAGATTAATTATGTACTGCAGGTGATTTGGCTCTGTGGGTATTGGGAAGAAATGACATGGTATCTTACCAGCAGATTTTGGATGTTGGATGTTTGAATTAAATATAACTAAAGATCAAAATCCACGGGTGCGACAGATATCCAGGAGTAGATAGATGTGTTAACACTTAGCTGGAGATTCCTAATCAGAATGACTGACTCCTTGATCACAGTAGACTTGATTGCACTAGCATTCCTTACAACTTTCATGTGGTATTTCTTCATTTGTTGCCTCTCAGTTGCAGTTGTGCAGGATTTTCCCCCTCTCTTGTATAACCTTTGCTGATTAGACAATTTGTGGTGTTAGATTGCTTGTGAAGGAATTTTTTTGTTGGTTTGAAGTGCATCCCTCACTGCACAAACAGTTGCAGTGTTTGAGCTCTGGTTATGTAATTTGTTATCATTTGAATCTAATGCTTTTTATGCTTCCAGTTCCCAGACCTGGGTTTCCTGGGATAATGGACTTGAAGTGGAGACATAACTTTTTTTGGCTGAAAATAAAATATTTTCCACAGTTTCATCACTTTCCTTGCTGTTAACTGACCTGAAACTAACATAGGCTGCAGAACACTGATTGAAGTAAATTGGGAGTCTTTCCATTGAATTTAAGGGGAGTTGGATCATGCTCATAGAGACCTCAAAGTTCAGATCCTTATTGCTTTGCTGTTTTTTCCCCGACACCACTTTTTTTGTATATAATTTGCAGTTTGGGGTTAATCTGCATACTGTTTATATGCTCCATTAACAGTTCAGATGCACATGGTGGCAAACTCAATGATTACTTTATATTTCTCACTGTTATGTAATGATGCATCTTATGCCTTTCCATAAGGCCCTGCGTACTCTCCAGCAAGCTGGACTAAAATCTGCGCAAGGCTCCCTGGTTTTCTGTGGTACTTTGGTGAAAGAAACTGGAATTTCTGAGGCATGTTCAAAATAGAGGGTCTTATTGAGTTAAATATATGAGTGAGTAATTTCACCACTACAATATTCATTGCTATTTTCATATGAAAGTCTTGTTATTCTCTAAATAAAACACACAATCTAAAATGGCTTAATGGGCTTTCCTATTCGTTGTCTCATTGATTTCCATACCAAATTTGCTCAGATTGCAGGTAGACACTTTTTTTTCAGCTGTCAGCCCTGTAGACTTACCCTTTGTTGTTAAAGGCAGGTTGGGTTCTTTTCATTATCTCCACTAATAGCCGTTCTGCAGGCCAAATTATGCCCTCCATGATCTGTGTAGCCCTGTCATGGTATCAGGAAGCTGGTTTTGGAACCAGATAAATGGGTTGAGGCTTTTGACACTGGGAAAAGGCAGATTAATCTTTTCTTTCCCTCCTGTTCCCTGTTGTTTTCTCCTCCGGACAGTAGTTGTGGATGGTGATACAAGCTTCCCCACCACAGCAATCCTTGACACTGGTCAGCTCCCTCCTTCCCCATCCATGACTGCATGCAACAAAAATGGGCAAACACATTAGCTAGAACAGGGGTGGGCAAACTTTTTGGCCCGAGGGCCACATCTGGGTATGGAAATTGTATGGCGGGCTATGAATGCACACAAAATTGGGGGTTAGGGTGTGGGAGTGGGTGAGGGCTCCGGTTGGGGGTGTAGGCTCTGGAATGGGGCCAGAAATGAGGAGTTCAGGGTGTGGGAGGAGACTCCGAGCTGGGGCAGGAGGTTGGGGTGGGAGGGGGAGGGCTCCAGCTGTGGGCGTGGGCTCTGGGGTGGGACTGAGGGGTTGGGGGTGCAGGAGGGTGCTCCGGGCTGGGACTGAGGAGTTTGGAGGGTGGGAGAGGGATTGGGGTGGGGCAGCGGGGGGGGTCAGAGGTGCAGGTTCTGGGGGGCGCTTACCTCAAGCAATTCCTAGAAGAAGCAGCATGTCCTCTCTCCAGCTCCTAAACGGAGGCGCAGCCAGGCGGCTCTGCGCGCTGCTCCATCCACAGTTGCCACCTCTGCAGCTCCCATTGGCTGTGGGGTTCCCGGCCAATGGGAGTTGCGGGAGTAGCACTTGGGGCAGGGTTAGCGTCCAGAGCCCCCTGACTGCCCCTATGTGTAGAAGTTGGAGAGGGGACATGCCGCTGCATCCGGGAGCCATGCAGAGCAGGGCAAGCCCCAGACTCGGCTCCCTGGCTGGAGCGGGGCAAGCCCCAGACCCTGCTCCCCAGGGGGAGCTCAATGGCAGGATTAAAATGTCTGGAGCGCCGGATGCAGGCCCCGGGCCATAGTTTGCCCACCCCTGAGTAGAAGTATCTGCTAAACAATCAGCAGTAAAATAATTATACATTTTGATTTTCAAATGGCATTATTAGGGTTCAGAATTTCCACTATCGAGATGAATGGGGCGGTTCAGATCTCTCAAAGCTCATGTTTCAGGCTGTCTGCCCCTCAGGAATATGGATCGGAATCAGTGCCCATTTGGAAGAACATGTTCACAACTATAAAGGCTAAAAACTTTTAAAATTTAAGTTTAGATTCTTGAGCACAATTCTGTGGCAGGTGCTTGCTCCATAAATTCTGTGGAAAAATAATTACAGAATACACTGTTCCCTACTTATAACATATCTTTTGTAATGGGATTAAAATTGAGGGTGCAGTAGTTGCCTCAAAATATTTTTTTTAAATTTAAAACAAAAAACATAATGTTTGGAATGCTGGTGTTTTCAGATTCTTATTATTTGCTACACATGTGATATCTCTACAATCTTTTATATTTAATAATTTCTAAACATTAAAATTGCTCCAACAAATTTGTTCTTATTTTAAAGAAAAAATTACTTATTTTTTAGTTTTAGCACAAAGGGAACCCTTCGCAAAACTAGAGAAGCCCCTAAAGGAGTAAGGGAATAAAAAGCATTATATTAAAGTGCTAAGTATTACTGTACTTACCGCTCTCTGGGAACAGGTTACAGGAGGGGAAAAAATGATGATCAAGATTCTTAATTTCTCTAGTGAGAGGGGGGAGTCTTGATTCTGAAAACTTCCCAGGTGGTTTGGTCCTGCTTGTAGTGGAATTGATCACTGTGCCAGAATATTGTAACTTCAGGATAAAAATGCTGTAATTAAGGAACTAATGGCATTCTTCTCATAAAAGCTGTAATGTTCATATCTAAGGTAGGTGGTATCCTTATTTTACAAAGGGGGAAACTAAGGCAGAAAGTGTCTTATCCAAGACCCCAAAGGAAGTTAGTGTTTGAGCCAGGATCAGAGTTTGGGAGTTCCTTGTTTCCAATCCTTTGCTCAGACCACATCTCTTTTTTAGCTGTAGGGAGGATGGCGGAGGCATGTCTCTTTATTCATGTATATAGTAAAAAAATCAAAGAATCTAAAACTCTCAGCTTTGTATAAGCTTTCTGGCAGGCAAAAATGTATAGCTCTGCATCACACAATGTTGTCACAGGGTTCAGTTCTGGCAAACTGAAATGCCTGCCAGCTGTGCTGGGAAGTCTCAAAGAGATTATGTTCTAGGAGTGGCTTTTGAGGTCAGGAAAATCCTTTTCTAGGCCAAACTCCTCCAGGGTCCATTTGGATGGGTAGTCTAAAATACTGACCCTGGACCATTGTGCACATGGTGCATGAGTATTCCTGTGTTCAGAGGTACCCAGATGTTTCCAAGTCAATGTACTCCTCTCCTAAGAGAGGTCTAAAATCTTTAAAGTTGAGAGCTGAATCAGTTTCATACTATATATGGTGTTTGTGCAAGTGATAGAAATCTGAGTGTATTTATAACACTGGTTTGCCGCAGTAATGTGGACTGGGAACAAATGCTTTTTTGGATAATAGCCAGTGCTTAAGATTGATTTTACATGCCCCTGTAAAATCAGTATATAGCTTGTAAAAGACAACAGTTGAAAAAGTGATAGGGGCTTCTTAAAAAAACAAAAACAAAAAACCACTTGAATTTGGAGAAACAGTATATGCCTAGAGGCATACTTGTGATGTGTCATATAAGCAGGATGATAGACTATTATAAGTTGATAAATGCTTTCACCTTTGGAATGCTGAGATGCCCATATTCCAATACTTATAAATTCTTGATTTTACTTATTTATCAGGTACTGGATTTCTTATATATTTTTCTGCTTTGTGCAGAGAGTTTCTTTTAATTACATATGCCTTAAATGTAATACTGTACAAACGTTGTGATTGGAAAATATTACTAGCATTGAAATGAAAAAATCTAAGCATGAAATGAGTTGAGCTGTTTTGCATACTGCTCATAAATATTTGAACAAAAATAGTTGGCAAAAAATGACACACGTGTTTTTGGGTGTGTCAGTTTAACTGTTTATGATCCGCACAGCAGCTTTTTTGACATACCTCATTGCTAGAACTTTGTATTACTACATGGATAACTGCTGTATATGGAGCCTGTATAAGGTAATGATTGATTGCACTGTTTGCTCATAGCCTAGAACGTAAATGAACTTGTTGTTTTTTTCTGCATTTGTTTTGTTCTAGGATGTTCAGAAAGAGAGAGAGACCCACACGTATCTCAGTAAAGAAGAAATTAGAGAGAAGATTCAAAACTATAATTCATCTGTTACTGACAAATTAAAGATGACTTTGGTAAGAGTCACATAGAACTCCTGTAGTTTATAATTGAATAGCTGAGTGTAACTCATATAGTGCATTATTTGTCACTTTGTCTTTAGCATTTTTCGTGTGAAACTATGGCATAATGACTTTGTAGTGTACTACAGGAGACGGGCCGTTTTTTAGCTCTGAAATGTATGTAAGCCACTTTCACCCCTCAGATGTTTGGGGTTAAAGGATAATAAGGGTAGAAACCACAAACCTGTACATGGTATTGTGAAAAGTTAACAGGTTTAAAATACTCTCAACTGTCAATAAATAAATGGATTCCTTCCGTCAGAAACCCTCAATTATACCAGTACAACCAGCACAGGGAGAATATGGCTGTTTATTTTTATCAGACTGTCTATAAGTATGTCTCCTATAAAACTACATTAACATATTTGGGTGCCATGGTAAATCAAGCAAAAATAACTCTTTTAGTTATGACACTTTTTACATTAATTTCAGAAAGTTTGATTTCTGGGGATGGTTTTAAGAAGTAGGTTTTCAATGTGATAAGAATATAAATAAAATTTTTACATAATGAAGTTAAGATGCACACTGATCTTCTATAGTAGTTCTAGGATTGTCTATTAATAAAATCGACATTTACCTGGCTAAAATGTTATAACTCAATCTATATATAAACTGTCAGATCCTTTTTATGTTCCATTAGATGTACTGTACATCCAAACTTAGAAGTTCTGTTACATTCCAAATTACTTTAGATATGCAAGCGTTATCTACTAAACTGATTTTTGTTATGTATTTTCATATGGTTTGGAATTAATACTTGTAAAATCATGTTGCCGAAAGTCCTGTAACACAGTAATATTTGACTAATCATTTGTTTTCAGAACTAATTATAGTAAGAAACTTTCCACGTTGGTTAGGTTAAAATAAGCATTTAGCCTGAGATATTCAAAGGACTAAGTCTGTTAGGCACCCAATTCCCACTGAATTGCAATAGAATTTGGGCACCTAACCCCCTTTGACAATCACAGCTTTAAGCATTGCACAGCTGTGTGTGACCTTGTGTTATGTATGTGTGCAAAATTATATTGTAGAGCGTGCTTTTAATATAAAGTGTATGCAAATGTATCTGACATATATAATATTACAAACAGAAACTCTGTTAAAACATTATTCAGGTTGCAAAGTCTAGCGCCCAGAAGCTAGGAAATGCCAGAATTTCAGCTCTCTTGTGCATATGCATTATGCAGTCTTGAATGAGCAGGTATTCAATATTTTGTTGTCTCATTTGTCAGTGTTTGGCCCCCCAAGCCTTATTTACTGCACAGTATATTCAGAGCAGGGTTTGAACAGAATTATTAATTTCCTCACAGGCTTTTCTGCGGCACTTATCAGTATAGTATTATGTTTCACTAATATTAATGAAGGTATTTTTCACAACTCCCCCATGAGGTGAGGGACTAGTATTACCCCATTTTATAGATGAGGAACTGAGGCACAGAGAGATCACAAGTACCTACTAATTTTGGGTGCCCCATTTGAGACACCTTGAACTCGACTTTTCAGAATACTTAGTATTATTTAGCACTTCATATATTCAAAGCACAGCTTCCACTGGCTTCCATTGCAACTGTGAGAGCTTAGCACTTCTGCAAATCTGACCCCAGGGTCTCAAGTCAGACCCCTAGAAAATGAAGAACACACAATTAGTGAAAAGTTTTTGGCTTACATGACATGGCTAGCATCCCATAGGAACTCTGCGGCAGAAGCAGGAATAGAATCCAATGCTCCAGGGCAGCATTCAACTACCTTCACCCTTGCTTCATTTACTACACACCTTCCAGCTTCTGCAACAAATGAGGTAGGAGACCTTTAGACAACAGCTTCCTTTACCACGCAACCCGGACTTATTCCCACAGCCAGTCCTTCAGGGGTCCTGTGGAAAAAACAGTATATGATTAGGTAATTAAAGACTGGAACATAATGCATATGCACAAGGGGGCTGATTTAAGGATGTACAGCAACTTCTGGCATTTCCTAATTTTTGAGTGCTTGACTTTGCTACCTTAATACAGTAACTCCTCACTTAACGTCCTCCTGCTTAACGTTGTTTCAAAGTTACGTCGCTACTCAATTAGGGAACGTGCCTGTTTAAAGTTGAGCAGTGCTCCCTTATTATGTTGTTTGGCTGCCTGCTCTGTCCACTGCTTGTAGGATTCTGTGGAAGAGCACCGACTTTACAAGGGAGCATTGCACAAGTTCCTCTTCTCTGCCTCCTCCCGCTACCTCCCAGTGCTTCCACCACTGCCAAACAGCTGTTTGGCGGTGCTTACGACTTTCCAGGGTGGGGGCAGGAGTGGGGATGCGGCGTGCTCCGGAGAGGAGGTGGCGTGGGAAGAGGTGGGCCTGGAGTGGAGCAGGGACGGGAAGAGGTGGGTCTTGAGCATCCCCCGGCAAAGTCAGCGCCTGTTCTTCTCCAGGGAAGCTGCTGCTGCAATGGTGCTTCCTAGCGTCCTTGCCTGCAGCGGGCTGTGCCTGTGTGAGGTAAGCCAGGGACACTTCCCAACCACAGTACAGTACTGTACAGTATATAAAGCCATTTGTCTGCCCCAAAAAAATTTCCTTGGAACCTAACTCCCCACACTTACATTAAATCTTATGCGGAAATTGGATTAGTTTAATGTTGTTTCACTTAAAGTTGCATTTTTCAGGAACATAACTACAACATTAAGTGTGTGTGTTCCTAGGTTTTTTTAAAAAAGCAAACAGAAAAAACAAATTCCACCATGTTGACATGGGTCATTAGCATGGTTGGAACGTTTAGATACACACACCCACGCACCCACCCCTGCTACTTGAGATAATGGAGTAACTGCTAGCAGTAGTAGGATGTCATCCTCTGTGGACCAGCATGCGGAGCAGGGGGGAAGGGAGAACAGATGGATGTGCTTTCCCAGTGGGTTCGGCAAGTTATAAGCTACTGAAAACAGGGTCTTGTAATGGGAAATGTTGGGTAACCTTAATATTAGGTATTGCTACCAACTCTGCCTATTTTAAATTTTAAAAAGTGTGTGAATATGTTTGGGGGGGAGTTCATGACTATACTAGTTTGATAATCTCAAGATTTATTCTCTCTAGTTTAGATTTTGTTTCTTATGGAAGTATACCATAGAACAAGTCAAATAGGTGGAAGAGGGATAGGTAAAAAGGAGATGCTTCGGTTTTATTCTCCTTTCATACAAAGTCTTTCAGTGGCATTTTTTCTCAAAACTGTTAAGTTTTTTCCTTTGTGCTTTTAAAAAAAAAAGTTTATATTTAAAATTTAATGAAACCATTGAACAAGTTTTTATTTTTAAAATTTTTATAAATTTTCTAACATCTGTGTTATGAACTGTAAAGGTTAATTTGTGAAGTCACAGTTTGAATTACAAGATCTCACATGCTTCCTGACTAATATGAATAATAAATTTATAATATAAAATAACAAGCCAGTATCTTGCAAACTTATCTCAATTTTTTCCCCGACTAACCACAGTGTGAGCTCAAAACATGGATTAATTGTTTTTATACAGTAGTGGGATCTCCACTTTGTAACCTGCAGCTTGTTGGGAATACCAGTTCTCTCTTGGCAGTGTTTCCCCATTTCCACCATTAGTTGGTAGCCTGGTGATGCAGCTGCTTAATTTTTCTACCAAAACTGAAAATTTACCATTAGCTTTCATACAATTATTTGCTTGATGCCTATCTAGATCTCTTAGAATTCAACTGTAATTCCAAAAACTAAAGTAAATTTTGTGGCAGCCATGGAGGAATAAGGGAATGTGTCTGGCTCTTATAAAAATTATTTGCCTCATGTATTATGACAGCACATTTTAAAGAGTGCACTGCAATCTGTACTTTATTGCTATTGATGCTGTCATAATAAATAGGTCACTATTTATTAATTTTATAAAATGTTGTGCTTGTCTTCCTGCTGCAGAACTCAAATGGGACTTACACTGGCTTCATCAAAGTTCAGATGGAACTGTGCAGACCTATTACTATACAGACTGCTGTGAATCCAGGAGAGCATGCTCACAATAACAACGAGACTTCATTTTACTTGCCCCCAGGCTATGTGAATAAGCTTCATATAAGCAGCATTAACACTGTTCGTGAAGTTATTGAGGCCTTGCTCAAAAAATTTGTAGTGTTTGACAACCCTGCCAAGTTTGCACTTTATAAACGCTGTCACAAGGAAGATCAAGGTATAATTTAGATTTGTTGTCTTTTGATGTTGGAATGGGGAAAAGGTTGGGAGGTGTGTACTTTAGCTGTGTCTGAGATAAGCAGGATGGGAGGGAGCAGATACGGCAGAGGTGATGGTAATGATCTCATTTTATAAATGCAGGTTACAGGTTCTTATTTCGTACTCTGTGAGAGATAGTGTGTGTGGGGGGGATGTCTTTTCTGGTTGTGGGAGCAGGAGTGCCTTGTGATCAGATTGGCTATTTTTCAGGTATTTGGAGAGTAAGATGAGAAAGCATTATTATCTGATGAGTGAGGCCCTGGAGTTTGTTCCTTTGTAGAGCCATCTTGGTTTAGGCAATGGATGGTAAGATGTTTTGGGAATAAGGACATAAGGGGATAAGAATATATAAAGGGAACGGTATTTGTTGTTTTATAATTATACTTATGGGGAATGAGGATTTGCTGGAATGGATGATAATATGGTGGGAGTGTAAGTCTCTTGGGTAGGTGATGTGTGGGAATAGGACTTTGCAGTTTGTCTCATAGAAGGGAGTCGGGAACCACTCTGAGGTGGTTTCACTCCTATCTAGGAGGATCCAGAGAGTGATTTTGGGTGACCACTAATCTCCTCAAAGATGCTTTTCATTGCGAACGTGAGGTTGCTAAGGTGGGTAGTAGAGACATGAGTTAATGGTGGCTGCAATGTACGGGCAGTTGTAGATTTCCATCATGATGGATCCCGGTGGTGGAGTGGAATGGATTGACTCAATATCTTCTAGAAATTGGGACTTGGATGAGATGTACTTGGTAGCTGGCTGAGATTTATGACAAGACTGAGATAATGTTTAATGAATTGGAGGAAGCAAGCGGAAGAATTGGATAGTTATATGAACTTATTCTTTTAAAATACTGTTTTAGCTGAATAGCTAATGCTCCAAAAATGAATAGCCTTCAGATCAGCGGCACTGCTATGGGTACCCGCATGGCCCCACAGTATGCCAACATTTTTATGGCTGATTTAGAACAACGCTTCCTCAGCTCTCGTCCCCTAAAGCCCCTACTCTACTTGCGCTATATTGATGACATCTTCATCATCTGGACCCGTGGAAAAGAAGCCCTTGAGGAATTCCACCATGATTTCAACAATTTCCATCCCACCATCAACCTCAGCCTGGTCCAGTCCACACAAGAGATCCACTTCCTGGATACTACAGTGCTAATAAACAATGGCCACATAAACACCACCCTATACCGGAAACCTACTGACCGCTATTCCTACCTACATGCCTCCAGCTTTCACCCTGACCACACCACACGATCCATCGTCTACAGCCAAGCTCTGCGATACAACCGCATTTGCTCCAACCCCTCAGACAGAGACAAACACCTACAAGATCTCTGTCAAGCTTTCTTACAACTACAATACCCACCTGCAGAAGTAAAGAAACAGATTGATAGAGCCAGAAGAGTTCCCAGAAGTTACCTACTACATGACAGGCCTAACAAAGACAATAACAGAACGCCACTAGCGGTCACCTTCAGCCCCCAACTAAAACCCCTCCAACGCATTATTAAGGATCTACAGCCTATCCTAAAGGATGACCCAACACTCTCACAAGTCTTGGGAGACAGGCCAGTCCTTGCCTACAGACAGCCCCGCAACCTGAAGCAAATACTCACCAACAACCACATACCACACAACAGAACCACTAACCCAGGAACTTATCCTTGCAACAAAGCCCGTTGCCAATTGTGCCCACATATCTATTCAGGGGACACCATCACAGGGCCTAATAACATCAGCCACACTATCAGAGGCTCCTTCACCTGCACATCCACCAATGTGATATATGCCATCATGTACCAGCAATGCCCCTCTGCCATGTACATTGGTCAAACTGGACAGTCTCTACGTAAAAGAATAAATGGACACAAATCAGATGTCAAGAATTATAACATTCATAAACCAGTCGGAGAACACTTCAATCTCTCTGGTCACGCAATCACACACATGAAGGTCTCTATCTTAAAACAAAAAAACTTCAAATCCAGACTCCAGCGAGAAACTGCTGAATTGGAATTCATTTGCAAATTGGATACTATTAATTTAGGCTTAAATAGAGACTGGGAGTGGCTAAGTCATTATGCAAGGTAGCCTGTTTCCTCTTGTTTTTTCCTACCCCCCCCTCCCCCCAGATATTCTGGTTTAACTTGGATTTAAACTTGGAGAGTGGTCAGTTTAGATGAGCTATTACCAGCAGGAGAGTGAGTTTGTGTGTGTATGGGGGTGGGGGGGAAGTGAGAAAACCTGGATCTATGCAGGAAATAGCCCCACTTGATTATGTAAAGAGTTGTCACTTTGGATGGGCTGTCACCAGCAGGAGAGTGAATTTGTGTGGGGGGGTGGAGGGTGAGAAAACCTGGATTTGTGCTGGAAATGGCCCACCTGTTGATCACTTTAGATAAGCTATTACCAGCAGGACAGTGGGGTGGGAGGAGGTATTGTTTCATATTCTCTGTGTGTATATAAAGTCTGCTGCAGTTTCCACGGTACACATCTGATGAAGTGAGCTGTGGCTCACGAAAGCTCATGCTCAAATAAATTGGTTAGTCTCTAAGGTGCCACAAGTACTCCTTTTCTTTTTGCGAATACAGACTAACACGGCTGTTCCTCTGAAACCCATCTATATACTGTCACCTACAGTCTACAATGTGGCTCAATGTCAAGATAGAAAATATTAATTTCTTATGTTTTTTGACTTATGCTTAGTGATATTGGAAAACAGGTAGCAGTAGAGTTTCAAAGGTAACATTCCCCTAGAATGTAACAGGTGTTTTTTTAATCTGTTAATGTGCTTGATGTGATTCTCTCCTGGGTTACAGAGTAACAGCCGTGTTAGTCTGTATTCGCAAAAAGAAAAGGAGTACTTGTGGCACCTTAGAGACTAACCAATTTATGAAGTGAGCTGTAGCTCACGAAAGCTTATGCTCAAATAAATTGGTTAGTCTCTAAGGTGCCACAAGTACTCCTTTTCTTTCTCCTGGGTTAGTTAATCTGTACGCAGAGGAATCTCTCCTTGCACTAAATGCTGTTAAAAGCTAAGAGTGCATGTACATCAGGAAGTGCCAAATAAAAATAAAAAATAGATACTCAAGGAGCATTTTCATTTTGTCAGCTTCTTGCTCTCACACTTGGAATCCAGCTGCTTGAACTGACAATGACAGCAGCCAGCTGAAACATGACACTTCTGGCCAGCGGGCATTCTATCTAAACAGGCAGTGTTGTCTTGTAGACAGTGTGCATGTCTCAAGGGGTGTGTGTGGAACCTTCACTGAAGCCTTTTCTTTAGAAGTTCTAATGGCAGTGGCTTGTCCCAGCAAGGACGGGACCTAAAATACAAAATGCCAGATGCTCCAATTCTACCGCTTGTAAATAGGGCCCCCATGTCATACAGACATGGAAGTGGAGGGAAGGCCTTTGCTTCCCTCCACAAGATTGAAGCCCTGTGTTTCTCCTCCTGTCACTGAATGGATGGGGGTGGGAAATACCTGTAGCCACATTGTGCCCTTGGACACCATACATAGAATAGTGATGTGGAAGGAAGTCAGCAAATTACCAGCTAATTTCCCAGGTTTAAAACTTTTGTTTCAGTTCTTGTTATGTGCCATTATGCTGCTGTTTTTTTGCTGTTTTCTTGTTTCTTTTGACTATGCATTAAAATAAATATGAACGTTGGCTAAGAGCCAGCTCATTCAGTTTGGAGTCTCAGTTATTGCACTCTATTATGCACAACACATTCTGCTCAGCCTTCCCAGCAACGGCTGTTTGTACAAAAATATCCCCAGCAGCGCAAAGGTTTTGTAGCAACAAGTGTATGTTTTGGGGTAGAGATTGGATTGTTTGCTTTTTAAAGATTTTGCTCCCTAGCACGCTTTCTATTAATAGTTGAAATCTTTTATTTGTAAAAGTGAATAATAATTGTAACATTCTCCTTTTGCAGTTTATACATGCAAGCTCTCAGACAGAGAACATCCCCTCTATATGCGTTTGGTGGCAGGCCCCAGCACAGAAACACTCAGTTTTGTTCTGCGTGAACATGAAACTGGAGAGGTTATGGTAAGTTACATCAGTGTTTTTTTTGTTTAGCTTCACTGATATGTTAAATACACTCATTCTCTGTCTCCCAAGTGTCTTTTCATGATGATTCATCTGAGTGTCTATGTAACTATACACAAAATTGTGAAATACTGACCAAAAGTCGCTATGCAGGTTATTTCACACATGGAATATTAAAGCAGTGAGTTCTGCTGTGCAGCTAGAAACAGGTGTTAATTTTAACACACACACACCCCAGCTCCCTCCTTTCACATGGGGTACCTTTCTGAACAATTCCCCTTGCGCTGAATTTTTCCATTCTTGGGCTCTGTTCAAAGCTGAATACATACTTTTGGAGGGAACACGGGGGAAGGTTAAGCAACATCTCTTAATGTTTTGAGTTCCACAATGGTGAGAAAAACTTCCCATTTTTAAAACACACACTCCCGCTCCCCCAATACTAAAAAGTTACTGAAATTTGAAATTAAATAGTACTCAAAGTACATCCCGAACCAACCAAGTTTTAAAATAACTGGTTGGATAATAAAAGTATATAATTATGATGATTGAGTATTGAAGTTAGTGTGTAAATCACTAAAAATCACTTGTGAGCATATTTGGATATCTCACATTTTTAGCAGCATTTAATCAACTCCCCCCCCTTTGTGACATCACAATGTACATTTTCCCTGCCTAACCTGGCCAGGGGGTTGGCTGGTGCTCTTAAGCTGCTACTGGAATAGTTTGCATTACAGTGATTTGTAAATATTTCACTGGAACAAAATCTCCTCCACCCTCACCCCCAAAGCAGATCCCACTGGGAATCAATACTTGGAAATGATTAGGATTGAGTGTATCTCTCATCACATGAATAGACCCAGTGAAGTTAGTGGAGCTGCACAAATGAGTGTAGTTACAGAGGACTGGGCCCTATGGTTCTTTTTTTTTTCCATTGTCAAGCTGAAATCACCACAGTGCAAACCAATGTGCTGCTGCCTTGTTAAACAGACAGCTCCAGCAACAGCAAAGGTTGGAATTCTTCCCTCCCAATCCTTTTACCTTAGTCAGGTGTGAAGTTCAAAGCCTACTTGGGACCATGTCAATACAAATATTATTAAGCATCAGACCATTTAAAAAAAGAGAAGAAAATGAAGTGCAAAAACTATGTCAGTGCAACATTTTTAAAGTTGCAAGTTGTAAATTAAAATAGTCAATAACCGTGAAATTGCTACTCTGCACATTCTGTATAGTTTATAATATATTACCATTTGTCAAAATGGTATGCTACAAGAAAAACAGGGATCGAAGTTTATACATCCGTGTAATGTGGCCAAGTTGATGTTTCTGTAGGAAACTTAACTTTATATTTCCTTAACTGTGGAAATTGTGCTAACTTGGCTTTTGTACACCATATAGTAGGAGTAGTCAATTATTTTTTTTCTCAAGGTCCACGTTTCTTGGGCAGGGTGTAGTCTGGGTCCAGACTCCAGAAAACATAATTAAAAAAAAATAACAATAATAAGTAAATAAAAAGATTCCGGGATTAATTCAGAAGTCTCCAGCGATCTGGATTTGGCCCATGGTCTGCCTATTGATTACCCCTGCCAAATAGTAACACTATTATTAGGATGTAGATGAAATTACTTAGTTCCAATTTTCATTCATTGACTTTGTTAGGATTAAGTGGCTACCATCAAATTAAAACTCAGTCTTGTGTCTGGAAATGTATTGTATTAATGTACTAATTGTTACAGGTAATGCTGTAAAAGAGTGTAGAGAAATGTTTTTCTGTTTTTTTCCCCCATTGTGTTTATTTTGTGGATTTGCAAACACTTCATGTGTAGTTAGATGCCCCATTGTTTCTCACAGAAGAGAGAAGAGAAACGTTTCAAAAAGAAAAAATGTTTGCAAAAACCACAGAAATTAGCAGGAGGACTTCCAGCCTAGTATGAAACTATTTTTCGCTCTTTTCTTGATGCAAAATAGATTCTGAGTTGACAGTGTCCCTTTAAAAATACAATATGAGTAACTTGTGTATTTCCTGTTCACTACATCAGGCTTTCCCATTTTTTTTTCCCCAGTGGGAAGCCTTTAGCCTTCCTGAACTGCAGAACTTCTTGCGTATACTGGACAAAGAGGAAGATGAGCAACTACAGATCTTAAAGAGGCGTTACGCAGCCTACAAAGACAAACTTGAAGAAGCCCTTGATGGAGTGTGGAAACCAGGTTAAAGTGGGGCCAAAGAACACTCAGGAAAAATGCCCTGGAGCATGCCAAACCTAACCGTACAGAACAGCAGCAAAGAGTAGTTTTCTTTATTCAGAAGACTGGTTTGTGAAGCGAGGGTTACCTGTACTTTTCTATACATTTAGACCCATAAATCAGGGCACTAAGTGTCTTGCACCCATAAGTAAGGAATTCTGCATGTTTGTACATCAACTTGCAACCCCCTATTGTGCCTTCAAGGGCTTTCCAGGTTACCTTTGTGTAAGCTCTAAATCTGTTATCTAGGATGCTAACAAATAAGAATTTTTTGACCACTTTTTATTATTTGCTTTAATATTAATGATAGCTTTAAAAGTAAGGAAGTGCAAATTGATCATTTTAAAAATTAATAAAACAGCTTAGCCATGTATGATCAAAAACAGATTGGAGCATTATGTTTGAGACTAAATAGATTTGCACTACCTTTCTGTTTTCAAATATTTACTGTGTAATTTGTGAGAAAACAGTTATAGGTGGAAGGGATGTAAAACCTTTGAGGTTCTGTGAAATTGTGGAAGATTTTAAAGTAGTCTTACTGGAGAAAGTAAAGAGCAAGTTGAAAAGAAAGCAAGAGCAGAGGAAGTGACTATAACAGCTGATGGAAGATTGATGTAAAGTGGAAATACTAATATAGAAGAAGAAATGGAATTTTATTTTTCCTAGTGAGTAGTTGTAAAAGAATAAAGTTTTAGGATGTTCTAATATTATGAATAAGTTTTTAGAATTGTGTACATTCTCACTAGAATAGAAATGAGGATAATTTATACAAGGACTGGGAGGGAAGGAAGGAAGGAGGTTACATATTAGTGGAAATTAAACTGCCTACATTGGAGAAGCTAGTTCCTAAACATGTGAAAGCATATATGGTTTGAGATGTGCAACAAATATAATGAGCTGTTATCTGCTTAAATTTTGAAATGTGGGTAGTGAGTATATCTCATTTTTATAAGGAACACCCACCTAATCGGTCACTGAATGTCTAAATTAGAAATATAGATGCAGATACATTGGTCTAACTGAAATCAGATCTTTCAGCTGAGGTCAAAGAGACATTTTTTAGGATGGACAATTTCAAATTGTCCAATCTTATGAAGACATGAAAGCTTCCTCCACTAGTGTGTTTATTTAAAGGCTCAGTAAGGCAAAGAGAAGTAGAATTTCTTGCCTGTATTTCCAAGGAAGCAGAGAATTAGAATATATTGGTCATGTTGTAGATGAATCGCTTAATAACTCCAGTTTTGGTAATTTGAATTTTTTTCTAATTATATTATTTTAAAAAAATGGTCCAACAGCTAATTACCAAATTCTGTACACTGCTGATTTACTTGATTAAGAGTAGGAAAAAAATGTAGCAAAAGAAAATTTTTACTTTACTGTAAATGTCATTGTTATTCTTTCAGAAATATTTATCGAAAGAAGCACGTTCAAAGATACCAAAGAAATGGGTGTGCAATAAAAGTATGAAGAAGGTTTGAATAACTGACAAGTTTTAGTCATAACCACATGGTGGGGAAAAGTCAGGATTTATGCTAGTAAAGAAATGGATAAATAGTGCTGGCGATTCAAGAACAGCAATTGTTTCTCTTACTGTAAAAATGTTCATTGTAAATTCCCAAGGAATAGTTGACACTTTGGTGACACCTAGTGGATACTCTGTGAAACTCCAAGATGTTTCTGTTCTTTATATGAATTTGACATAATTGTGCCTTTGTTTCCTTTATTTAGTAATGGACACCTCCTTTTTTTTTCTTTTGGCAAAATATTTTTTTGCAGATGCAGCAAGACAATCATATGTTTTAAAGTGTTAAGAGAACTTAAAAAGTAGGACTAACTATAAAAATATATATGGTATATCTTGTTTGTTTTTATTTTATTTCACATGTAACATTGTAGGGCATGTGGGACGTTTATCATCAAAGTGAGACACTTTATCATAATGGTTCAGGGAGTACTTTTACATTTTGTTAACATTGTTTTTCTATAAATACTACATCATATGGATGGATATTCTATTAACATCCACTTAATTTATGTAGTGTTAACCATAACAATGTAATCATTAGATAATAGTTAACGTTGAACCATTTGTTCTTCAGATTTCAACACTGTTTGAGTCTGTAGTTTATAGATATGTGAATCTTTTTTACTTGAACTAAATTATCTGTCTTTAAAGTGGGCATCTTCATTTGCTTTAGCCAAAACCTCAATCAGTGTCTTATGCACTACAAGTTTTAATTTGGGAAAAAAAAAAACTTACTGTATTTTAATTTTGTCGTAGTCCACACTTAATTGTTGTTAAGACTGTTTTGTTTTATTTTTTTACACACTGGTTACTACAACAGCTTTAATTTAAAAGAAATGGTCAAATCTGGCTCATTTTTTTCTTTTTAATTTTATTATCAAATGATCAAGCTGTCAAACCTTTGTTGCAGAACTGTTTTGTATTAATTATGTGATGGTACCAGAATTATGATTAAATGACCTGGGGACAATGCAGGGAAACCTTTAAAATTTATGTCTTTAAAAAAAAGTTATACTATTTATAATTTTGACAAGTTTAATTTTTATTTTTATAGGGAAGTTTTTATTCCCCTTGATGTTGTTATTGAATGGCAAATGATAGTTCCATTATTAAAGTTGAAGTTGGCAGTACTTTATCATTTGTGTGGTGTTTTACCTTGCTAATATTGTATTACCTGAAGTTCATGTTGTGTTCATTTAATGCTCAATAAGACCTCTTTATAAGGAAGCTACTTGGCAAAATATAGCCTCCTTTTAAGCACAAATTAAGATTTATTACTCATGGGGGAATTCTGTGCCAAAAAATAAACAATTCTGTTCCAAAACATTAAAATTCTGCAAACAATATTTTAAAATTTTGCAAATTTTATTTGTCAAAATAACAGTACACAATCACGCCAGTTTCAATTATTTTGGTAATTTATTTCAAAATACTTGTCAGTAAGTATGTCTGTAACAATACAGACACACACACACAAATTCCCCCAGGAGCAGAGAGTTAAAGAAACCCCTATGACAACCCAGTTCCTGTTTCTCTGTCCCATCCCTCCGCCCCACCAGAGCCCAGGCAAGGGTCCAGACATCTACAAGGGTCCCCTCCTCCCCTAGAGCCCAACCATGGGGCCCCCCCCTTGCCAGATACCCGCAACCCCTCCCCCCAGAGCCCAGCTGTAGGGCCCTCCATTGCCCAGATACCCACACCCCTTTCTCCCCAGAGCCTAGACACCCACCCCCCCTCTGCCCCTCAGAGCTCAGGGATCCAGAGGGAAAAACAGCCTGATGCTCAGTCCCGTGCTTGGGTGGAGTTTCCTGTGCACCACTGCCTCCTTCCTTCAGGGCATGCTGGGAACTGAAGCTGCCAGGAACCCTCTAGCTCTCTCCCCTTTCCTTGGCCATGTCTTCTATGGGGGAGCTGAGTGATACTGGGTCCAGCAGCCCCTAGTGGCAGCCAGCAGCACTGTAGCCCATTTATGTGGGGGGAAAGGAAATTCTGCATGCACAACATTAATTTCTGCAAAACTCTGCATTGCACAGTGGTGCAGAATTCCCCAAGGCATAATTTATGAGACAAGAAATATTTACTTTGGTATATATATGCACACCATCAGTAGAAAGTTATTTTTTATTTTGGCTCCTAGTTTGATTAACAATATAAGCACTCCAAGTGGCTTAGTGGACCGAGTATTGGATTAGGATTCTGGAGACTTGGGTTCTGTTCCCACCTCTCTACTGTCATCCTGGCTGACACTGGCCAAGTCACTTTTCTGTTCCTTTGTTTTCTTATCTGTAAGATGGAGGTTACAAGGAACAGGGAGGTGAAGTGTAAAGCACTGTGAGATCTAATGATGAAAAACGCTACTTAAAAGCTAGCTGCTATTTATTTATAAAACAAAAGAAAAATTCCTTGACTCCTAAGAAGAACCTTGTTAAGAAAAGGCTTATTTCAGTACATTATTTTCTAGCACCAGCATTTGGATTAAGGGTGCTTTGAATTTGTAAGGGACACGTTCAACTGAAAGGTGGCCCAAAATTTAGGTTTTGGAAGAACATGATTCTACGAAACATGAAATCAGAAGAAATGTTTTCATGGATTGTTTTCTTAAAAAATTCCAGTGGAAAGTTTTTAACAAATTAAACACTTTCTTTGGTAATGGTTGTACTTTAAACATTATAACATTGAGATTTTGTCACTGTCCAAATTGATGATAAAATGGAAAAAGTAAACAAACAGCAAAAACAACAAGGGATTGGAGTATTTAAAATTATCTGGTTTTAATATTCTGTTAGTATCATGATTAAAGAAACTGACATTTTAAATCCTGTTTTTAAACAGTGTACCTCTTAAACCATTAAAGGACATAAAAGTTAAATTATTTAAAAATCTGCTGCCCTTTAAAATTTATTAAACCTTAAATGCTAATTTGCTGTTTTTAATTTTTATGACAAAATACTAGTCAAACTTTTAAATTATAGATGAGAGAACCATTGAAAAAGTGTAAAGGGTGGATTATTAAAGCCTGGGTGGTTTGATTTTAAATCAGTGATTTAAAGCACCAATTTTAATCATGACTTAAATCAGCAAGGAGAAAACCTTAATTTAAATATTTGATTTTAGCCTTATTTTGCATTTGTACTTTTTAGTTATTTTTCCTAAAGATAAGTTCATTTTCACTGGTTGGTATAACTATTAAAAAATGTTGATTTGAAACCAAATAGGGCCTTTGTACTTAATTTTGTACATCTTATTGCTAAACAGGAGGACACTTATCTATATACATTTAAGTAATTATATAGCACAAAATAAATCTATTCCAATTCTTAATTTTTAAATGTTTTATGTTAGAGAATTGTGAGTGACATGTTTCTTGTTTACTAGTGTGACAAAGTTCCTCCTCTACCTTGGTGGGTCTTGCGCTTATTGGCGGATTTGCTCGCCTTGGAGCTTCATGGCAGCCCTCAGCTTGGCCGTTTTTGTGAACCCACAGTCCAGGTCAACTCCTCCTGTGTCTGACCAGGAGTTGGGAGGTTTGGGGGGAAGCCGGCCTGCCCTCTACTCTGGGTTCCAGCCCAGGGCCTTGTGGAATGCAGTTGTCTAGAGTGCCTCCTGGAACAGCTGTACGACAGCTACAACTCCCTGGGCTACTTCCCCATGGCCTCCTCCCAACACCTTCTTTATCCTCACCATAGGACCTTCCTCCTGGTGTCTGATAATGCTTGTACTCCTCAGTCCTCCAACGGTATGCGTTCTCACTCTCAGCTCCTAGCACCTCTTGTTCCCAGCTCCTTACATGCGCACCACAAACTGAAGTGAGCGCCTTTTTAAACCCAGGTGCCCTGATTAGCCTGCCTTAATTGATTCTAGCAGCTTCTTGATTGGCTGCAGGTGTTCTAATCAGCCTGTCTGTCTTAATTGTCTCCAAAAGGTTCCTGATTGTTCTGGAACCTTCCCTGTTACCTTACCCAGGGAAAAGGGACCTACTTAACCTGGGGCTAATGTATCTGCTTTCTATTACTCTCCTGTAGCCATCCGGCCCAACCCTGTCGCACTAGATAATGTTTGTTTACTCGTGATGTGTGTCAAGATGCATTTGGACAGAAATTGGAATTCAATTAAATGTACAAAAAATTGAGCTAATAAAACTACATTAAATGTGCTGGATACATAAGAAAAAAATTTTATGTAAACACGTTTTGCATTTAAAACTACCTGATTTATTAAACAAAGGAACTATTAAGTATAGTTAGTGAATTGACAGACTGATTCTGGTCACCAGGGGCCAGATTTTCAAAGGTTTTTAGGTCTCTAAAGATGCAGATGGGTGCCCAATGGAATTTTCAAAAGTGTTTAAGCAGGCTCATGAATTCATAGAGTTTAAGGCCAGAAGGGACCATCAGATCATCTAGTCTGACTTCCTGTATTTCTCAGGTCCTTAATTATCACCAAGTTACCCCATATTGAGCCCAATAACTTGTTTGACTAAAGCATAACTTCCAGAAAGGCTGGTAGTCTTGATTTGAAAGACATCAAAGATGGAGAATCCACCACTTGCCATGATAGTTTGTTCCAGTGATTATTCAAGTTCACTCTTGAAAATTTGTGTCTAACTTGAATTTATCTGACTTCAGTTTCCAGTTATTGGTTCTTGTTACGCCTTTCTCCTCTAGATGAAAGAGCCATTTAGTATCTGGTATTTTCTCCCTGTGAAGGTACATATACACTGTAATCAAGTCACTACATGTTTAGGTGCTTAAGGAGTAACTCATTCTGTTCTCTAGTTAGATTTGGTTATCTTAATAGATCCCCCCGACCAGTACATCATGGGTTTGCAGTTAGCACTCTGAACCTTATCCATTCAAGATCCTGCAGTTCTGAGTTATCAATAATGCTCAAACTCTAAATGTAGAGTGCCATGCCCACCTCTTTACCCACTCTGTCCTTCCTAAACAGGTTATAACCAGAGATTTTGCATTCCAATCATCCCACCAGGTTTCAGTAATGCCGACTATATAAAATTTTTTCTCATCCATGAAAAAGTCCAATTCCTCTTGCTTGCTACCTAGACTCCTAGTATTGATATGTAAGCATTAGGAAAAATTTCTTCCATTTGAAATTAGTGGGAGTTAGCTGCCTAACCTTCATTTGAAAATCCCACTAGTCAATTATCTGCATCTTTTGGTGCCTAAATATTGTTGAAAATCTCGCTCCATGAACTTCAAGTTTTTTTAGAACTAGCAAATCATATCCTCTCCCACCTGTTTTTTATTCATAGATTGGAAAAGAAAAACAAAAGTTTTTCTGCTCTTTCAACTCCCAGTTTCTCAACTTTGAATTAACAAGTCCAAATGACAAAAATACTCTCTGCATTTGCTAGCTAAACTGAAACCAAATGTAATTAAGGGAAAAGCTTTTCTGCACAAACAGAAACTGAAAGTACGGACGTTTGGAAATATGTAAATGTCAACCTTTGTGCCACTGTAAAGACTGAAAATAATGTAGAGGCTGAATGTAATATGACATATTTATAAAACTTGATTTGACCTCAAAAGTTAAGATGTTTTTTCCCCGATTCTGTATGTAAATAACAAAGGAGAACCCTTTAACTCAATTGGCAGAGGTAACTTTCTTGCTGCCATTTCAAACATTATTGGTATTTACCTTTTGCTGTCGCCTATTGATCCAGAGCCATTCATGTAGGTCCTCGTTTATTTTTACTTTTAAGTTCAGTAATGTGTATGTTTGCTGAGAAGTAATTTAACTTTCTTCTTCAAGGACTGTCCCTGTGGGTGCTCCACTTTAGGCGTCTTGGCACCCTGCACTTCTAATCGGAGCCCACTCCAAGCGGTTACCACAGGTGCGCAGCCAACCGTTCCTCAGTTCCTTCTCTACCACCTTTGGCTTCAGTCAGAATGACAGCAGTCCCCTTAACAACTCTAGATATTCCTCTTATTTCAGCCCAATCAATCGCCACATCTGTCGTCATGCAGAGGGCTTCCTGGGTCTATCTCACTGGCTTCCCCAGGGAAGTTCAGGCTACCATAGAGGACTTACCTTTCAAAGACCAAAAATTGTTCGCAGAGAGCACAGATGTATCCTTACACACCTTGAAGGATACATGCAACGTTAAAGACACTGGGAATATATGTCCCTGCGAACAAAAAGAAACAGGGCATGTTCTATAACCAGCGATTCCAGACTGCCGCATACAGCCAGCCTCAAAGAAATTATGACCAACACCGCAAGCAGCACCAGACGAGATGCCGACTAATACAAGAACAGTCGTATACATCTCAACCATACACTTCCAGGCAAATGTTTTGAAGTGTTGGTCGAGAACACGAGAGCCCCACATTCTCCAATTCCAGAGTCACTTTTAATTTCCAGCTCATTTAGGGACCGCCTCACAACTTTTTACCCCATTTGGAGAACCATCACCTCAGACAAGTGGATTCTGGAAATTCTACAGATGGGCTATTCCATCCCCTTTGTCTCCATTCCACCTACCCACCCTCTTCCCCATCCCTCTTCAGGGACCCATGTCACGAGCACCTGCTACAGCAGGAAATAAATCATTTTCTGCAATTAGGAGCTGTGGAACCTGTACCAGCTCATACGGGATTTTATTCACATTACTTCCTTACTCAGAAGAAAACAGGTGGATGGAGGCCCATTCTGGACTTGCACAAACTAAACAAGTTCATGGGAACACAGCGCTTCAAGATGGTTAACCCTAGCAAACACAGTTTCAGCATTGGAGAAAGGAGATCGTCTCTTGGCCCTCGACCTACAGGATTCTCACTTTCACGTCACTATCCACCGGAGGTTCCTCTGATTCACTGTTCATTACCTGGACTACCAGTTCAGGGTGCTCCCCTTCAGCCTATCCGCAGCCCCAAGGGTATTTTCCAAAGTTCTCAGCGTTGCAGAAGCACACCTTCACAGGCAGGGTGTGATAATCTTTCCCTACCTAGACAACTGCCTATTCAAAGCACCAGCATACCAGGAGGCAGCTGACGCCACTCACACCACTTTAACCCTGTTTACAAACCTAAGGTTACAAATCAACCTTCAGAAATACACCCTAACTCCAACCCAACAACTGGACTTTATAGGGGCACACCTTGACTGTATCACGGCATCAGCACGGCTACTCCAACAATGGTTTATTACCTTAACAAACCGAATTACAACAGTATGACAGCCCACAAACGTCCACCAGAATGTGCCTACAACTTCTAGGGCACATGTCAGCTACAACATTTGTTGTGAAACATACCAGGCTTCATATGAGATGTCTACAAACCTGGCTATGCACTGTCTATATTCCTCACAGACACTCCATCAACAGATGTCTTACAATGCCCAACAGAGTGAAACACTCGCTCACATGGTGGACAAAACAAACATACGTTTGCTCAGGTGTCCCCTTCCAACGGGAACCCCCATCGGTAACTATCACCACGGATGCTTCTCTGGTGGGATGGGGGGGCACGCTTGTCCAAAAACACCATCCAGGGCTGCTGGTCCCTAGCGGAGTCTAATCTCCACATAAATCTACTGGAGCTACGAGCAGTCCGAAACACCTGCCACCACTTTCTCCCCCTTATGAGCAACAAAACTGTCTAGATTCTCATGGACAACTTGGCGACTGTGTTTTATATAAATCGCCAAGGAGGGGCCTGATCTTACCTGCTCTGTAGAGAAGCAGTTCACCTCTGGCAATGCAGCATATCCAACAACATGTACATATCACGGCATCCTACCTACCTGCAAGCCAGAATGCTACAGCAGATGACCTAAGCAGGAACTTCTCACAAATGCATGATTGGGAGCTGGACCCAGGAATACTGCAAATTATATTCAAACAACGGGGATTTTCCTCAATGACCCACAATGCCAAATGCCCACAATACTGTTCCCAAGCTGGACTGGGGAACAACTCTGGGAGACGCCTTCCTTATCAAATGGGAAGCCCCGCTCCTGTATGCCTTCCCCCCACAATCCCCTTACTGAGCCTTCACAAGATCAGGAAAGACAAATCCAGAGTCATCCTAATTGCACCAACATGGCCCAGACAAACATAGTTCCCATACCTGGACCAGATGGCTGTGAGACCACCATGAACCCTTTCCCCGGTGTCTCATCTGCTGACACAGGATGCAGGATGCCGCAGTCACCCCAACATTCCAATACTCCATCTCAAGGCTTGGATAATCCATGAATGACAGAACTTGAAACACGCTGTTTCACGGAAGTGCAGGACACTGCTGACGACTGTCCACACACAAAACATACGCGCACAAGTGGAAACGATTCTCCATCTGGTGCCAGGACAAGCAAATTACTCCACAATTGGCCCCACTACGCACAATCCTCGATTACATATTGACCTCTCAAAAAATCGGGCCTTTCCACTAGTTCACTCACAGCACTTATCAGCTATCACTACCTTTCATGCTAAGGTGGACAGACTCACTGTCTTCACCCATTTGCTGACCAAGCACTTTCGCAAGGATATAGAGAACACTTACCCACACTAAGGGACCCGACCCCTATGTAGAACCTTGTTCTCCGTGCCCTCATGAGCAAACCCATTGAACGGCTAGCGACCTGCTCATTCTTTCACTTATCCATGAAAGTTGCCTTTTTAGTAGTGATCACATGAACAAGAAGGGTGGGAGAGTTGGGTGCTCTAATTTGCACACCCGCCTTATATCACATTCCTCAAGGGCAAAGTAGTTCTATGACCACATCCTAAATTCATACCCAAGGTCACCTCCTCCTTCCATCTCAACTAACCCATTTAATTACCTGTATTCTTCCCCAAGCCACACGCCAACAACAGGGAGGCATCCCTACACATGCTGGATATCCGCAGAGCGCTGGCATTTTACACAGAGAGAACAAAAACATTCAGAAAAACATCCAGACTATTCGTATCCACAACAGAATGGTCACAAAGTCAAACCATTTCCAAACAGAGACTTTCTAAATGGATCTCTAACTGTACCCAATTATGTTACCAAAAATACAACGTGCAAGCTCCTTCCGGACTTTGCACACACTCCACTAGAGCTATGTCCACATTGATAGCCTTTCTCAAAGATGTACCCATCACTGATATTTGTAAAACAGCTACCTGGGCATCACCCCATACTTTCACCAAATACTATGCCCTAGAATAGCAGTCAGCTGCACATGCTCACTTTGGACTCTCTGTGCTCTCCACTGTAAATAAATGAACTCCGAAGCCCCTCCTCTCCACTGAGGGGCACTGCTTTACAGCCACCTAAAATGGAGCACCCAC
This sequence comes from Caretta caretta, assembly GCF_965140235.1. NCBI lineage: Eukaryota > Metazoa > Chordata > Testudines > Cheloniidae > Caretta > Caretta caretta. The sequence goes on along the minus strand of NC_134206.1, from coordinate 291,684,479 downwards.
CTTGTGCAGTAACTGAAGTTCTTCAAGATGGTTGTCCCTGTGGGTGCTCCACTACTCCTCTTCCTCTCCTGTACTTCAGACTTTCACATCGATCCTCTGGTGTAGAGAAGGAACTGGGGAATGGTTGGCTGTGCACACGGAGCGGTGGGAGGCGGCTGCCGTGCGCAGCCAACTGGGGCACTGCTCCTGCAAATCTCCAATTAGAAGCACAGGGCACCAAGACACCTCAAGCGGAGCACTCACAGGGACAACCATCTAGAAGAACCTCAGTTACTGCACAAGGTGAGTAACCTTCTCTTCAATACATTTTCTATATTCATGTTGTAGCAGCAAATAAAGCACATTAGTTGGTCTCATGTACAAGAAAATGTGCCACAAATGTGTTTCTCAGCTGAAATTAGACAAGAGAAACATTGCTAAAAAGTGTGTTTAAATCAATACAGTATAAACCAGTACAGTATTAATGTTTTACTAGGTTGAGAGCTGGTGACAGTGAGGCTAATGACTGACCTGATCCTACTTGGATAAAGCGCCCATCAAAACCAATGAAAGTTTTGCCCACACAAATACTCCAGGAGAAGGCCCCAAATAGCTGCACGTAGGGTATCTTTTAATCAGGGCCCTGCGTATCCTTAAGTTTTTTCCTAAGGTCAGATGTCTTCAGAGTTTCATGTTAACCAGACCATTCATCGCCCAGTTTTTTTCTTCAAAACATCAGACTAGGCAAGAAGCTGCCTTCCATACCTTGAATCATAGAATATCAGGGTTGGAAGAGATCTCAGGAGGTCATCTAGTCCAACCCCCTGCTCAAAGCAGGACCAATCCCCAACTCAATCATCCCAGCCAGGGCTTTGTCAAGCCTCACCTTAAAAACTTCTAAGGAAGGAGATTCCACCACCTCTCTAGGTAACGCATTCCAGTGTTTTACCACCCTCCTAGTGAAAAAGTTTTTCCTAATATCCAACCTAAACCTCCCCCATTGCAACTTGAGACTATTGCTCCTCATTCTGTCATCTGCTACCACTGAGAACAGTCTACATCCCCTTTCAGGTAGTTGAAAGCAGCTATCAAATCCCCCCTCGTTCTTCTCTTCCGCAGAATAAACAATCCCAGTTCCCTCAGCCTCTCCTCATAAGTCATGTGTTCCAGTCCCCTAATCATTTTTGTTGCCCTCCGCTGGACTCTTTCCAATTTTTCCACATCCTTCTTGTAGTGTGGGTCCCAAAACTGGACACAATACTCCAGATGAGGCCTCACCAATGTCGAATAGAGGGGGAACGATCATGTCCCTCGATCTGCTGGCAATGCCCCTACTTATACATCCCAAAATGCCATTGACCTTCTTGGCAACAACAGCACACAACAAGAACCACCACTGTCCTTCTATTTGGATAGAACCAAACCATTCAAAAAGTCTCCCAGACTGCAGTTTCAATAGCAGACAGATCCAAAGGATCCACAGTCATCACCCAAAGGCTTTAAAGATGGCTCTCTGGCTGTATCATTTCATGTTACGACTCTGCCACCATTCAACCTTCTTCTAGAGTATTAGGCCATTCTACAATGTCTCAATGTACTTGTATGGCGTGACTCAAGAATATTCCGGTGACCGAGATTTGCAAACCAGCAACTTGGGCTTCAGAACATACTTTTTTCAAGCACTGTATCATGGTGCATGCCTCTAGATCAGATGCTGTGGTGAGCAATGCAGTTCTGTCTTCAGTATTAGACTACATTCTGAAGCTCCCTCCTCCCTTTGGGGATACTGCTCAAGAGTTATCACAGGAACACTACTGAAAGAAAAAGGAGAGGCTACTCACCTTGTGCAGTAATGAGTTCTTTGAGATGTTTTGTCCCTATAGGTGCTACACTACCCGCCCTCCTTCCCCTCCACTTTGGAGTGCCCTCTGCAAGACTTTATGATGGAGAGAAAACTGGAGGCGGTTTGCTCGTGCACCCCTATATATCATCATTACAGAGCATGAGGATGGGCTGAACAGGTACTGCTACAGCAAATCTCTGACCCAAGGTGCATGCGCAATGAACTGGAACATGCATCTTGAAGAATGTATTACTGCACAAGGTGAGTGCTTAGAACGTTGACAATTTTATAAGCAAGGTTACCTTCCCGTACTAGCCCAGCCATTGCAATCTACCTGAAAATGCAGATACCCTGCTTTTCTTTGTCAACCCCACATTCTGCTAGCTGATTACAACTGTAGAACCTTTATGAGCTGGGACAGATTGTATGTGCTTCACTGATGCTTTCCTTAATGTTAACTGACAGGACCACATTACCCTGGCAAATCCAGGCAGTCCAGCTCTGTGTTTGTGCTTGTTCTCCCCTGATCCAGCAGAGACCTGAAATAACTCTTAAATATGTTTTCCTGAGTAACCTACACTTTGTCAAACTCAGATTTCAGTACAAGATCCCTTATAAAAATAATTCATTCTTTCTGTCTCTGCTCTATTAAGCTCCTTGTTAAGGTATAGGGTTTCTTACCTTTATGCTGGAGAGAATAATTTGTGTTTGGGGAGGAGGAAGGGAACAAATAATGCCAGGTTCTTCACTCCAATGGTATATTTTATCTGACTTACAGAATCACTTCTGAACTAGTCTTTTTTCTTTTTTTTTTTAAGGTAATCTTTACATTGGCACTGTGGATGGGAAGCTGTAGATGATCTGTGGTGACCAATTTCATTTCATTACTCAGTAGAGCAGGAAGTGTTTGAATGTGGTGAGTGATCTTTTTTTTCCCCAATGAGATAATCAAGACTGACTCATTTGTATAACAATGCTGAATAAGGGGCAGAAATACTGTTTTAATTGCTGTTAATGTTTTCTGAGTTTTACATGCAAAGTTATTAAAGACTGATAACACTACGTAGTTTCTTGTAGACTCAGATCTGGAGTATTTCTAGTTGTTGTTCGTTTGAAATCCATATGGTGACTGAAACAAGAGTGGTTCTTGATTTCAAAAGGAGAGAACTGCAATAGAACCTCAAAGACATGAACACCAGAGTTACGGATTGACTGGTCAACAGGACACCATGTGAAACTGGAAGTAATCAATCAGGCATTAGCAGAGACAGCCCCCCCCCCCCCCCCAAAAAAAAAAAAGCAAATACTGTACCGTGCTTGAATTGCATCTTAAAGGTAGGTGCATCTGGGGTCTCTGTCTCCACCCCACTCCCACACACAGGGCAGCCACCTACAGCTAGGAGGTGAAGACACTGGTGCTGCCAGCCTGAGGGGGACAAGCTTGTAAACTCAGTCCAGCCCAGGGAAGGAAGCTGCTGCTGAAGCCTGGCCTGGAGTCTCAGTGTTGGATCTGGAGCCCGAACTGTGCTTTGTTCAGAGTTCCAAACATTTCAGAGTTACAGACAACTTCCATTCCCATCTACACCAATAATTGAACCACTGTAGACAATAACTGTTATTTACACTGGTTGCTCCTTGAACGAGTGCTGAAAACTGTTTTAACTATTAGTGTACAGAGGACTAAAAAAATTTCTGCACTGTTAAAATGTCTGCAGAGGGTGAGGCCTTGTCTCTATTTTGCTGTAAGTGCAGAGTTAAATGATGCAGTGGTAAAACACTTTTTCCTGAGCTACGTTAGTGCTTCCAACATTGCTTACATTAGTGGAGCTGCACTGGTGCTAAACCCATGTGAAAGGTCACTGAGATGCATCCTCACTGACAGCAACTGGTCAGTTTCTTAGACACCCATCTTCCACCTCCAGAATGCCCCTCTGAGCTTTGGAGGAAGTTTGGAAAAATGTGGTACTGGAGCTATTCAACTTCTCTCCTAAAAGAAAATTCTCAGAAAATCGCAGTACTATTCTAAGAAAATTAGCCTTATGAATATAGTTTCTTGCTCCCAGTTTTTAGCCCAATGTGTTAATGACTCATAGGCATGCAGTGCTTAAAATGATTCAATAAGAAGTATTTGAGGGAGACCAAGATGCTAAATGAGGAGAAAGTAATTTCATATGTTTCTTTTAATTAAAAACTAACATTTTGTGACATTAATTATAAAACATTTGGCATTCCATGCCATGATTTTTAGTGTCTAGCAAAGTTATGAATTTACACTCCCAGGCTCGTTTTTTGAAGTTGTTGTGCAGGTTTCCTTTGAGGATGAGTACTGAGGTCAGGTATGGAGAGAGAATTTTGTGAAAAGTGTTCCCTCACAGCTCAGAAACCCAGCGAGGGGAGAGAGTTTTGGAGTCCAGGTTCCAGCCCAAGTGGGAACATATGTACTGCTATTTTTAGCCCTGCAGCTGAAGCCCTGCAAGCGCAGGTCAGCTGACCCAGGCTCTGAAATGTGGTGCTGTGAATTTTTCTTTGCAGTGTAGATACACCCTCTGAGTGCTTCTCTCTTTCCCCAAAAGAAGTAGGTCCAATAAAACATATTCCTTCACTCACCCTGTCTCTTTAGTAGCCTGGGACCAACAGGGATACAAGACTGCAAATATTGTGTTTTTACTTTGTCACATATTGAATGTTTTAGAATAGTTTCACTTTCAGAAAACGGACTGATGGGATGAGTGAAAGTGGATAGTTTCATTTAAAAGCTAGATCAGGAACACTTTCTGACTTTGACGTTGTCCGTTGCATTTGATCATTGGGTATTTTTGTTAATCAAGTATAGATGGAATTCCTTTTAGGTTCTTGGACTAGAAATATCGTGTAACAGGACCATTTATTTCCTAATTCAAGTAGAAAATGGGGACCTCACAGATATGAGGTGAGATGCTCTCCTTAGTCATTTGTAGGGGTGATTAAATATATTTAAAGCATCATTTGGTGCTGGTGGTACTCTGAACTACCACCTGGAAGAAATGGGTTTGATTTCTAGTTTTGGTCTCTTGCTTGTTTGACTGGTTTGAACTAAGCAAGCTGTAGAGACAATATGCTCAGCTCCGGAGGTGATGAACATGCTGCATTGCTCTGTAGCTTCCTCCCTGGCCATATGGAAGTAATGTTAATGAACTTTCAACGGAGTCTCATCCAGTCTTCCTTGGCTGTAAGGATGTGAGAACTTGATGACTGGTCATTTAAATCAGAGGAATATTAGGGTGCAGTGAATCCACAGAGCTTTTTAGGGTGTGAAGATTCCTGTTAGAGATTGGAAATCAAGTGATGGAATTTAATAGTCCTTAAATCATCAGTGCTGCAGTCCTATAGTATCGTGTAGTCTCCTCCTTATTTAAATGCTGACAAAGGGCTTGGCAGCACACAAGAGATAAACATAAAAGCAGCCCCTGCCTTGTGGAGTTTACAGTTAAAACAATCTAAATTTGTCATACAGATCATTTAGTAAAGGAAGCTTGCTTAAATTATCTGGGGTATTTTGAAGTGAAATGTCAAATCTTTATTTGCCATGACAAGCAGGTGTGATGCTGTTTCCTGATTTGCCTGGCTTGAGGGAGAGGCTTCAAGCAGCTTGACAAAGCAGGATATGCCTCAGAGTGAGTTCTGATTTGGGGCTTTACTGCCAAACTTTTTCCTCTGACTTGTAGAGGAAGCAGAGAGGCTTCTCTCTCACTTCATGAGGGCTGTGATCAGCCAGGTATACAACCCTGGGGATTCATTGAAATAAACAGTGAACAGAGCAGTCTGTTCCTTTACAGTGTTGCAAGCTTGTCTTTTATATTAAGATGGCGGTACTATGTATAAGGTCTGCTTTTAATTAAACTGTTAAAACAACTGCTGGCGATTTTCTGTTAGTCATTGAATCCAGATTTCTTTTAAAATATCTAGCTAAGTCCTTTCATTTTTTAATGACTTGTTTTGGTTAAGGTCATAGAAACTAACCATCTTGGATGTCTGCTGGCCTATGACCCTGTAACAAGAATAGCCAGAACTCTGCTCAGTGGCCTGTACATGGCACATGCATGGTCTCCAAATGAAGACTACATATTAATCTCAGAAACCAGCACATGCAGAATTATACCATATGTAAAACCTCAATTTTCCCTCCTGGAATTAAAACATTGCAAATCAGGTTAGGCTGTTGATTTGTTGATTTAATTTCTAGTCCCAAACATAATTTTCCAATGCTTTCGCTGAAACTATCCATTTAAAAATGATAGTATTGGAAATGTTTAAAATTAACTTTTTTGAAGGCCAATGCTTGAGGTTTAGTTAATTTTGAAATGGAAGTATGCTTTAAGTGGAGGTGGAAAGCCACTCCACCCAGTATAAAGTTTTTCTAGATACTTGCTCATATACGGCTACTGTACTTTGGTTCCTAATTTCATCAAACCTTATTGCAATTGTCCTGGTTAAATAATCCTTCCTTATAAACGTTTGCACATCTGGACTTCCTAAAGTTGCCCTCAGAAAGTGAGAACATTTGTGTGATTACCGTTATTAGCCAAATACCCCATTCTTCAAATTAAGATAAGTTTAATTTACCATGGTTTTCCATTTTTTAAAAAGTCTGTGTGTGTGTGTGTGCGTGCGTGCGTGCACGTGTGTGTCTTGAATTTTGCTCATCTCATACAACATCAGAGCTAATTTTAACATGAGAGAGCAGAGTTCTCATTTTACAAAGAATGTGTTGAGTTCTGCAAGTAGTTTTCCCTGCCTGGAGCCACTATGTGGTGCTGCTCTGAGGAACAGATTTAAGTTATGTAAATTGTATGCAATTAGCATTGTGATGGATAGCCGATAAATAGTATCCCCGTTGTTCCAACAGATTTGCTGCTTCTGGTGAAGCCCCTTCCGCTACATTTTGAAAATCCTCTTGTGTGAATTGTACAGCAACTGATATACTAAGAACATAAGAATGGCCATACTGGGTCAGACCAAAGGTCCATCCAGCCCAGTATCCTGTCTACCAACAGTGGCCAATGCCAGGTGCCCCTGAAGGAGTGAACCTAACAGGTAATGATCCAGTGATCTTTCTCCTGCCATCCATCTCCACCCTCTGACAAACAGAGGCTAGGGACACCATTCCTTACCCATCCTGGCTAACAGCCATTAATGGACTTAACCTCCATGTATTTATCAAGTTCTCTTTTAAACCCTGTTATAGTCCTAGCCTTCACAACTTCCTCAGACAAGGAGTTCCACAGGTTGACTGTGTGCTGAGTGAAGAAGAACTTCCTTTTATTTGTTTTAAACCTGCTACCCATTAATTTCATTTGGTGGCCCCTAGTTCTTATATTATGGGAACAGGTAAATAACTTTTCCTTATTCACTTTCTCCACACCACTCATGATTTTATATACCTCTATCATATCCCCCCTTAGTCTCCTCTTTTCCAAGCTGAAAAGTCCTAGCCTCTTTAATCTCTCCTCATATTGGACCCATTCCAAACCCCTAATCATTTTAGTTGCCCTTTTCTGAACCTTTTCTAATGCCAGTGTATCTTTTTTGAGATGAGGGGACCACATCTGTATGCAATATTCAAGATGTGGGTGTACCATGGATTTATATAAGGGTAATAAGATATTCTCTGTCTTATTCTCTATCCCTTTTTTTAATGATTTCTAACATCCCGTTTGCTTTTTTGACTGCCGCTGCACATTGCGTGGACGTCTTCAGAGAACTATCCATGATGACTCCAAGATCTTTCTCCTGATTAGTTGTCGCTAAATTAGCCCCCATCATATTGTATGTATAATTGGGGTTATTATTTCCAATGTGCATTACTTTACATTTATCCATATTAAATTTAGTTTGACATTTTGTTGCCCAATCACTTAATTTTGTGAGATCTTTTTGAAGTTCTTCACAGTCTGCTTTGGTCTTAACTATCTTGAGCAGTTTAGTAGCATCTGCAAACTTTGCCACCTCGCTGTTTACCCCTTTCTCCAGATCATTTATGAATAGATTGAATAGGATTGGTCCTAGGACTGACCCTTGGGGAACACCACTAGTTACCCCTCTCCATTCTGAAAATTTTCCATTTATTCCTACCCTTTGTTCCCTGTCCTTTAACCAGTTCTCAATCCATGAAAGGATCTTCCCTCTTATCCGATGACAACTTAATTTACATAAGAGCCTTTGGTGAGGGACCTTGTCAAAGGCTTTCTGAAAATCTAAGTACACTATTTCCACTGGATCCCCCTTATCCACATGTTTGTTGACCCCCTCAAAGAACTCTAATAGATTAGTAAGACATGATCTCCCTTTATAGAAACCATGTTGACTTTTGTGCAACAATTTATGTTCTTCTATGTGTCTGACAATTTTATTCTTTACTATTGTTTCAACTAATTTGCCCGGTACTGACGTTAGACTTACCGGTCTGTAATTGCCAGGATCACCTCTAGAGCCCTTCTTAAATATTGGTGTTACATTAGCTATCTTCCAGTCATTGGGTACAGTAGCTGATTTAAAGGACAGATTACAAACCATAGTTAATAGTTCTGCAATTTCACATTTGAGTTCTTTCAGAACTCTTGGGTGAATGCCATCTGGTCCCAATGACTTGTTACTGTTCAGTTTCTCAATTAATTCCAAAACCTCCTCTAGTGTCACTTCAATCTGTACTGTGTCCCTCAATGACTGCTGTACCTAAACGGATATAAAAATATGAATTCACTTTTTTTGGCAGCTATTGGCTGAGTGGATTTAGTGCTGGTCTGAAGCCTACCTGGCTATCCAGGTAACAGCAGACTATCAAAGAGAGGCACATACAGACTGGGAATATCTACTCCTTGCTTTCCTAGTTTCTTTTGCTCCTTTTCTGAATGCTTTAGGACTTTGTCCCTAAAGAAATTTATTGCAAAGGTGAATTAAATCTGACATTGTGTAATAGTAGCATTGCAGTAGCGTGTTCAAACCTCAGGCCTGACCTAAACTTAAAACTGCTTCTGGAGAACTGTTGGTTCGGGCTATTATCTTTTGTTTTAAATGGTCTTTGCTGTGCTGCTGTAAGTTCTACCAGAAAAGAAGTGATGTTGGCAGTGTCTTTCTTGGCCAGGGAATTGATATAAGTGGTGTTGGCAAAAGCACTGTTGGTATAAGCTGTGTGTGACCTAGGAAGGTGCACCACTCCAGAAGCAAGCCCTTAGCGTAGACAAGATATCATAGACCACGACCCCATTGTCTGAGTTGCCATACAAACATTGTCCCCACCCGAAAGCACTTATAGTCTAAGTATGCTACCTCCTGCATTTTGATTACTTCTATTCTAAGGCAATTGAAGAAGCCTTAAACTATGATGCCCAGCTGGGATTTTGCTATTGGAGCACCGTTATTTGCCTGCATGTACAGAAAGTCAGTGCTAAGACTTCATCTTTCTCCCACAGAGTAAAATTATCACCCTGCAGTTGGCTGAGATTAAGTAAATTGCTTAGGGAAATTTCAGCTCCTCATTTCTTTCGTAGTACTTGATACATAATTTTGATTCGGATCGGTAAGTGATTTCAACTCTGCTTTAGCAAGTCCACATTGTGACAGATGGCCAAAAAGGGTTAAGCAGCTCGCAGGCTAAATGACCCAGGTTCAACCTTTAGAGACATGTTGGGAACTATGTAAATGGTAATTAGGGCAATTCCATGTTAGATGGGCTAGAACTTTGAAATGCAAACCTGTATTGTTAGAGAATTAAAGGTGATACTAATAGTATCTTTACTTCTGTCTTGTTAGATATTAGCCATGTAAACAGACAGTTCCTGTTTATTACTATAGCTATTGATTCAATGATCAAAAGGGAATATTCAACGTTTAGATGAATCTTGAGTGAAACGTCATTGTCTATGTCTCTTTAAAATTTTTGATAAACTGCTTAATGGATAAATTTCCTTATGTTAATCCATGTAGTAATTACTGGTGATGTTTAGGAAATAGAAGGATACTTTCAAAAGCCTATTGTTCACCCAGGACTGTATAGATAAGAGGCTGCCAGAAAACACTATTAAAAGACTCTTGAGACCTGATCCTTTCATCTCAGATCTGCTTAATGCTTTATGCAGGGTAAGCTTGAGATATCCAGTCCCACCTGGATATGAACATTGGACTACAACCTATGGATTAATTGTGAAACAACTCTTTGCAACTACAAAGCTCACCATCCCTACTATGAAGCTAATCTCAAAACTATATTCTTGTGCATGATCTTTTAACCAATATATATATATTTTTAATAAATTTTAGTTTAGTTAGTAAGAATTGGCTGTAAGCGTGTATTTGGGTAAGATTTGAAATATTCATTAACTTGGGAGGTAATGTGTCCAATCCTTTGGGATTGGTAGAACTTTCTTATATGCTTAATAAGATTTTCAGTAATCATCATATGTGATTTGTGAGTCTAGGTGGAAGCCCAAGGCTGGGTTGCTAAAGGGAACTGTGTTTTCTGGGGATCCAGAAAGGTATTATAGAAGCTGTTCTGTGCTGGCTTGGTAAACCTAAGTATTGGAATACCCATCAGCTTTGGGGATTGTCTGTCCCATTCTTTGTAGTTTGCCCTAATTGAGTAATCTCAGTGTGGCTCCCCTGGGACCCCAGTCTCTCATACATTATAAAGTAAGTCCTTTTTGCCAGTTTATAATAAGCCCCACTAATGCCCACCCTTTCCTGAGATGCTAAAGCAGTGACTGTATTTCAGGAGTTACGAACCTGTTACTTACCATAGAGCTATCAGACATCCGGCTGTGGCAGAAACAGTTGAGTGAAAGTTATCAGTGTGCTTTAGCTGTTGGTTTATTTGCATCTGCCCACAACAGTAAAGTTATCTGGCAAGTGCCAGATCTGCACTGTTACATCTGTACCTACATAATCCCCCTTATAGTAATACCAATTTTCCTTTAATGGAAAATGTTCTGAAATAACCAATGCCGTCTTACATTTTTACAGGTTCTGCTAGTATCACTCTATAGCATCTTTCTACATAAACATGACTTATTCTTAGAAATTAATGACCAAGGAGAAACTGTAGAGAGTTTTCATGACCCTGATGGTAGCATGACATGGCCACTAGAGATGTCTTTGAGCACAATGGGGAAACACAGAGGTAATATAGAACAGCCATTTCTTGCGGTGCTAAACTAATACCTAACTGTCTAGTTTTGTATGATTCCAATATACCTAACTCATGTACATGGAAAGAAAAACAATGGTGTTTCTTCAAACTACTTAAAAGCATTTTCAGAAACACAGCTCTTCTGCACACTACTTTAATATTGGAATTTTCCTCCAACATTGTACAAGTATTTCAGCTAGAACTTAGATCAGGTAATGCTCCATTTTGGCTCTGGTAGCAGAGGGATTATACTGATGATTAAGCAATTATCCACTTTAAATTAAGGTTGAAATCCAGTAATAAGGGATTGTGTAAGCTGTGAAGTTGCACAGGCAGATGTAGAAGTTAAGCTTTCCTCAGATTGCTTGAATATAGGCTAATCTCCACAGGGCCTAGACATCCATGATATTTAGAGGTTACTTTGAGTATACATTTCATGTTCTTCTCACCAACTACTTATGTTTTGGGTGTGCATTTGCCCTCTAAGAGTGTGGGGAAAGTTAGAACTCTATTCTGCACTAAGGGCTTGTAATAACTTTACCCCCTAGTAGCCTGCTGCACAATAGAAGTTCCTTAGTGTGCTTTGACATACTCCCCATTTCAAAGAAGGGTAGATCAAAGTGTGCTAGGAATTTTAGTGTAGGGCAGTAGGGTCCACACAGATACTGGTATCAGGCTAGGGTGGGGTATATTTACACCCCAGCTTGTCTACACAAACAATTAATGTGTGGCAAGACCTTTGCTTAGTAAATAGGCAAGCCACAGGGAATCTTCTAAAGCTGGCAATCTTGGGTATCAACTATTTTCACAGAAAAGCTAACACTTAGGTATGACAACTGGCCTATGCTCTAGATACCTTACTAGGTCCTTAGCCAGACAGAAGTATAAATGCACCTATAAACTAGTTATACTAGTTGACCTAAAGTAGTTTAGAAACAGGTATAATTAAAGTGAATATAACACTGTATACAACTACCTCTGGCCACTTGTTTTATGTTAACTTAAGATAAATTGGTATTAACACAATCTTACTTTGGTGACAGCTAAGGTGGTATTAAGAGACACTACCATGTTTTTCAGGTTTTGAGTGGGGGTGGTAAGCTAAAGGAAAAAGACACTCCTCCATTCTTTGCTACCTTCAACTGGTAATGGCATTCCAATACTTTCACTTCCCTTTCTAGATACTGAAAAGCAATACAGCATTAAGAGATCAAAAGTCATGATATTTTAAAGACTTTTTTTGGTCTGTCTTGATTTTTGATCTCTCCTGAATCTACTGGGTAAAATTGATTCTAGCTCCTGCTGCTGAAGTTCAACTCCCACCCCAGTCTTTCCCAGCAATTTAATCCTGTCTCCCAATCCCTATGCACCCCACCCCATCCTCACCTCTGTGCCTCCTGGGATTCTTCAGCCCCCCGTTCCTGGCCTGGGAGCTGCAGAGGGAGGATCAGAGGTGCCATCTTGTCTGTGTCTTGTAGGAGTGGACCTGCTGTGATAATGGTGAGCAGATGGGTGAGACTGCTGGCTTCAAGCATGGCTCTATGTTACCAAGGGGCTGGATCTTCTTATGTCATCAGAAGATGAGCTCCTGCACTTTCTAAAGAGTTGGCAATAGTAGCAATATGTACCTCAACTTCCAGTTCACTTAAGAACTTTAACAGCAATGTTAACAGATTAGTTCTCCCTATGTTAAAATCAATAAGGCACTTCAACAAGTCTGTGTGTCCAACCTAGGGTTTTGCAACAATTCAACATCAGTTTCTAAGCAGATTTGGATGAATGCGAACATTCCCTGCAGGAGTAAATCAGTCACTTTGTCTTAATGCTGGAGCTTTTAAGTAGGCCTGCAGTTGCTCCTGATAGATGGAGAATTAGGTTCAGACATGGTCTCTATCAGGAAGACCTAAGAGGAAGAACTGCAAGGTATACTTTTCTTAAGTGATTAAAGATTTCATTAAGTCCAAAAGCAATAGTCTTAAGTAGTATTTAATGTCTCAATTTAGGCCTTGTAAGGTGGATAGATACCAGAGCACTGGGCCCTAGAATGTTATAAACTAGGCAGCAGATTTCTAGAACTTTTGACACAACTGCCTCCCTTGAAGATGTTCACAATTTCAGTTCACCATAAAAGGTATGAGAGAGATTCATAGTAGACAATTTTTATTTTCAAAAAGGTGCAGCAGTGAACAGGGTCCTTTGAAGGGCACTTTCTAAACAAAATAGTTATGGTACAATAGAGAGCAGAAATTAGTAAATCCACAGTGAAGTAGTCAGATACTACAAAAAAGGAACAAGTTAGGAATACATATAAAGTTGCACATTAAAAAATAATTTAACAGCCATCTTCATTGATTCAGCAGTATTACAACCAAATGTCTGTATTTGCCTTATATAGTCGATCAATTTAAACAGATTTAGACTTTACCAAGTTATCGTAGTCTTTAAGAGACTACTGCCCATACTATAGATTATTTAAGATCAGCACTCTAGGGAACAACAATCTGTGAAAGCAACTTTTACTCCCTGACATGCAAGAAGTCAATTCCAAAGCCCCTAAGCACTTATCAGATATCTTCACTCATGCTAAAGTGACAATACTTTCAGTTAAGTGACTAAGGATATTTGTGTTAATAGAGGCAACAGTTTTGCTTCTGCTGCAATAAAGGAATTTGTGTTAATGTTTTGCAGAAAAACGTATCTGCTTAATCAGATTAGAATATCATGAGAAGCAACAGAGTTTACATTTAAAAATGACCTCTAATCACATTTTATATGAAAGACTAGTACTTAGTAAGGCTTCTATTCATTTTCAACAATTAAATGGCTAAAGTAATAAGGTGCAAGTGGACACAGCCATGTTCAAACATAGGAAGGCTCAATTTTTGAACCAGTTGTGTTCTGGAATTTGGTCTAGCTGTAATTTAAAGTTCCTTCATAACATGTTATTTCAGTTATCAAGAAAAAGTGAATATTGACCATTTAGGAGTGTGAAAATATCCATAGGATTTATTGCATCCTGTCAAAAAAATACTGAACAGTTAAATCAGAGCAAAAAACAGGGTAGCAGTTGATTGTTACTGTTCTTCCTTCAGCTGTGTGCCTTTGATATTCAACTAAGCTTAAAATGCACTTCCAGTGCAGGTTTCTTCAGAAGTGTTTGTATTTTTGCTAAGTCCCAACAGGAGTGATGAGTAGAATGTGGTGATGTGAAGGTTTTCTGTGGTAAATCACATTATTTGTTAACTGGCAGACTTCAGATGTAGATGTGGTAGACTCATGGTAAGTTGAGAAAAAGGCAACATAAGGGGACAAGTCTGGCAGCAACTGAAATGAATGACCAGTATGTTTTCTGCATGAAAATACTAAGAATGTGTTAAGTTAGGGCGAAATTCTTCCTGCTAATCAGACTTATTGGATATTCTATACCAGTTCTATACAATCAATTTCCATGTCAATGAATTGTAGAGGTAGAATATGCAAAATACATAGTTATCATTAAAGACTAAAATTCTTCCTGCTAACCAAGTATGCCATACCAGGAAATGTGGTTATATCAAATTATACTTTTGGTTATGATTATATAGTAGCTTTTTCTACAAAAAGAGAAATGTCTACTTAAAAAAACCACACACCAGTGTTGCAGACAATGACCACCATTGCACTGCTGACACTTAGTAAATATATACACTGGAACTTCAATTCTATGACCAGCTAGAATACTTCAGACAGAGATGCTCAAAGTTTAATGCATACATCGCTGATTGAAGACTTACCTCACCAGACCCTTCACAACCTACAATTAAGTACAGCCACCAGCAAACTTAACTAAAAAGCAGAACACAAATCTTAAGTGTAGTAGTGTCAGACAAATATATTGTTAAATGAGCGTTTAGATCACTTTTGGCTTGGCCAAAGAATACAAGCAAAAACTGTTACAGGACCTAACACATGGTTAAGGAAAAAGGTAAGATGCCAGGGAACACACTGATTAGGAAGGAGTGGTGTTTGTAGAAGAGACCAGAGGCTCAAAGACATTGAAGTGGGATAAGATGTTTTGGTGACTGGAGGAGAAAGACGTTGAAAAATCATAATTATGGTAGATAAAGAAGACGGAATATTTCAAAGGATCCAAGTAATTTAATGGAAGAAGACTTAAAGTAGTGGGGTGTTGTAATATGCATTCAGAGAAACACCCTCTCAGTATGTTCCCTTAGTTTTAGAGTCCCTTTCGGCAGCTGTTAGTTTTCCCCAGGTATCTCTAATTCCTCTGGATCAACAATAAATATGTTCTGATTTGGGAGGCAAAATTTAATCTGTTCACCATATGATTATGGATGGAATCAAGTTTACCTCCTGTTGGAAGTCACACAAGGAAGAAGGATGAAGAGTAGCTGGTCAAGTCTGTCAGTACTGAAGTAAAATGTAGTCAATACCATGTTCATTAGTGCTGCTTTTACCAGATTCAAGAAGCTGTGAAATGGGATGTACTTTTTGGTTTCTGAAATTAGATCTATTCTTACGATTCAGCTGTCTGAAAAAACTTACTTGGCTTCATGTATTTGACAATGCACCAATTCAGGAAGTACCTACTCTTCTGACTTAAGGATACTGTTTTCTAAATGGATAAGTAGATATATTAAAAACAGAAACAGTAAATAGTAACAGCTTAAAATAAGGAGAGCTTTAATTTGACAATGAAAAAATATGTAAGGGTAAGCTACAGTTCAACTACCTTCAAGCAGGATGATTTTCTTATAGGATCCTGTGAGATCAAGATGATAATTCAGTAGGTTTCTAGCAGTTGGTTTGGTAATGCAGTTCTATGGAGATTAATTTAGTAAGCTTGCTGGGCTTTTGAACTTAGAAAATCACTTAAGTTTAGAAAGGCAATCAATATTTTGAAAACGCAAACACTACTTCAATATTCATATGGAATAAATAAGGGTGAAAATAGTGTTATCAGTCAGTTGAAGACAGACAACTACCTCCTCACCCAAATACCAAAGCCGTAACATACCAGAATCCTTTGGCATAAAGGGCATAATGGAGGTAGTTTTCAGCATAGCAGCAGCTCTCTGGCAGAGGCAATCAAACTGACCTAAGTTGTCATCCTACCATGATTTCTGCTAAGCAAGGATTTATGGATTTTTATCTTTCAGGAAGCAAAGCCAATTTAAGTGTATGCATCAGGTCAATCTGAAATGTTTCATTATTCACAAGATACTTGAAGGTTGAAGATGACATGCACATGACAACTATTGTGGTGCCCATTTCTTTGTTTTCTGATGTTTACTCCTGTTCAGATTAGTGAAGCAGAGCTGGTTCATCATGATCAACATACAGGCACTCAGTTTTATTCCAACACTTCAGATTCGTTTTAACACATTAATAAAGCCTATTTCAAAATAAGTTAAATTAAAACTTAAAAGTAGTTACCTCTGTATCTAATAATGTTCTGAATTGGAAACAGTCTGAAAGAGTATCCTTGTGTCTGAAAGCTGCTTAAGCAGACCTGTGAGATAGAGATTATTAAGTACAGTGCTTTGAAGTCTGCAAGATGGACAGTTTCCAGTCAGATCTCTTAACTCTCTGATTTATACTCTCCCATGCCATACGATGGTAGTTTGCTCAAGCTTAACTTAATACAGGTGTTCAACACTCCTCTTAAACATTTAGCTTTTAGGAAAGTTTGTACAAGAGTGAATGAAGATGGGTGAAGATTTCTGTGCAATATGACCTGCCCTGGGTTAACATGATTCAGTTTATAAACTTGGTCTTTATTCATACAAAAACAAAATAAATCCAAGTCAGATTTATAGGTCACCGGTCAACACTATACCTCTGATATGAAAAAGTATTTGAAAGACAAGGTATATGAGCAAGAACAGATTAGCCATGTCTGACTGTTTGGAATTACAGGTCCGCTGTAAAATATACACAGGGCACAAAGCAGCCCTCTAAAGACTACGGATTCTGCCCTTCCCCACCGCTAAAAGTTTTAACGAAGCCAGTTGATTGAGTATTCCAGATGTAATTATTGTAGGTTAGATACAGACAGACCTGCTGGAGTCCCTCTGAAGAAATGAGCACAGGAAGCCAACTGAAGAGGCTGATAAATGCTGTTACAGAGACTGTGTGGAAAGTCTGTGAGCCCAAATACCATGACTGAACATTAGGCGTGGGTCGAATCTGTACCTAGAGTAGGGAGAAGGTCCGTGTGAGCTACATTTAGACTAAGGATTACCAGCAACATAATAGGTTAACATATAGTACTAAACCAGAGTTCATTGGAATGGCTGCCTCCCTCAGCAGTGCACAATAGGGAACTAGTTTTCCTCTACCACAACAGTGCTACAGCATTTCAATTTAGTCACAAACAAATACTACAGAAGAAGTTGACAAAAGTCAGTGTAGCGGCACTTCTAGCTAACAGTGTAGATGTTGCAGCTAAATACAACACTAGGGTGTATCTGCAGAAGCACTACATATGAATAAAGGAAAAAGGGTGTCCAGGAGCTGCATTGTCAATATTCTGCAGTATTTACAGCAGCAAAATGTTATGGCAGTTTAGCACGTAAATGCAAGCCTATTATAAAGGCTAACAGCCTCTTAAGTGCTGTAAAAATTCTCAAAAAGTGGTTTCTGAACTCAAAACAAAGCAGCAACCTTCTAACTGCACAGATTGTTTTGCTGCATGATACAAGCTCCGTTTTCCTGGCAGTTTGACAGTTTTGAATATTCAAGACTTTAATCCAAAGAAGAAGTGAGATAAGGCTACCAAATACTTTAGTTGGAAAGTTCCTGTGTGGAGCACACACTTAAAGCTTTTAATAATCTGCAAGTGATTATTTCCTTATTTAACCCATTGTTCCTTTGATTAGTCAGCACAGCTGAAGAGCTAGACAGGCAGCATTCTTTTCAAACCAACAGTGACTGAAAGTTACCAGGAAAGGGGTGTTTAATGACACCATTACTGAAGATACATTTGATAGGTCCATAGTTTCTCATATCTTACAGCCACCAGGTACAGTTAATTGATATAAATTTAGCCTTTATAGTCCTAAATTTACATTTTAAATTAATTGATACTAAATTAGAAGTCTAGATGGAGTTTCCTGGATGAAAAATGCAATAGTAGGTCTGAGACAAAACATTCAGCTTTAGAATTTAGTTTGTCCTATACCCACCTTCCTTTCCATTAATACAATCTCCTCTTCAGACCAAGTGTCTACACTGCCTGACAATTTCCAAGGATTTAAGTTTAAAAGCATTTATGGCACCATCCAGCTACTAACCTTTAGAGAGAAGGGAAGTCCCTAATTCCAACAAAAGGGGAAAAAGTAAAACTTTTGAGTCTCTTGTCAAGGGAACTGATTTTGTAAGACACATTCCTAAACTGCTACACAATTGTGAATGATTACAAAATTAAAAGCTGAAATAGTCGAAAAAGGTTACCCTGGGTCAAAGACGCCTGGTGTGCGACAAGTTGCTCCTGAGCAGGACTGTAACATCATTAGGCGATAGTTCATCTTCTCTAAAATTTCTTGATCTATTGTTTTAGCAATGTTAGTAAGCTGGTGTGGGTCTGCAGTCAAGTTGTAGACTTCCACAAACACCTGTTTAAGTGGAAGAAACAGTTCCTGTACTTTTATTAAATGTCAATATTACAACAGAATACTTACTACACAATCAGTGAGGAAACGTATGCTGGTAGAGCCACAACTTATTTTCTACTGTTCATAGAGGTTTCTGGTTTTGAGTTTTATTTCTACTTTGGCTTTGTTCATAGAATCATAGACTATCAGGGTTGGAAGGGACCTCAGGAGGTCATCTAGTCCAACCCCCTGCTCAAAGCAGGACCAATCCCCAGTTTTTGCCCCAGATCCCAAATGGCCCCCTCAAGGATTGAACTCACAACCCTGGGTTTAGCAGGCCAAAGGGTTATGTATTCGATTTATATCTTCAGTTAGCATGTAGTGGACACTACAGGCTAAGTGCTTACCAAACAGCCATGAAATGGACCCTTCCTTGAGGGGCTCACAATTTCAGGACAGACTTGAGGGGGCAGTAGCAAATTAAAAGAAGGCAAATATTAAGGAGTGAATTATTTGCGTGTCAAACGTTAGGAATGTCATCTTATGAACGGATCCTAAGATAAGCACATGTAGGTAAGAACTTTCATTAACCAGAACTATATGTGTGGAGTCTTAAACTCCCACAGAGCACATCTTTTTACCCATCCAACACTGCATATAACAGAATTGGACATAAGTGTATTAGATAAACTCCAACTTAAGCAGTAAAACCTTTGTATGGTCTGCTTAGAGTCACAATATTTATGTTTTTTTCTTAAGAGTTTATGGGGCAGACTGGTGATGGGTTAGCATGCAGTGACAAGACACTGGTTCAAAATATATCTATGACCATTCTGTGGGGCAGTAAAGGTCAGACATGGCACAAGAATTCAACTAAAGCATGCATGCAATTAAATCAGCAGATTAGCTTTGATGTCTGCCTTTAGGAAGGGCAGAGCACTCACACAGCTCCCCTATCAGGGAGGAAGGGCTTGATCATGGTTGTCAGAGACTGGGAACAGGGAAGGGATTTAAGAGAAGAGCTGGGACTTTGGGTTCACTGTTTACACTCCTTGGTGGCACCACACACAGAGTAACTTCCCTGGGATGCTTTGAAAGAGACTGTTCATGAAGCTAACATACTACTAATGAATTTTGCTTCTAAATGGAGGAAAAGTCTGTGTCCTATTGACAAAGAGCCTCTTAGTCCAATTGCCCTAAAACTTTCTGAAGAGCTGGCCTTGTCATTTTCAGGCCAGGCAGCTGCATTCCTCCAAAGTAAACAGCAATCAGCCTATTAGGCTGCAGCTTGCTTAGTCTCTCCTCTGTGGTCATGGCCTGAGTTAGCTGTAGAAATGTGATCTCCCCATCAGCGGGCTTTACACCATTTGGAAGTGTTCACACAGATTTTATATGCTACACTTTTCCACTCAGCCCCCTTGATCTCCTTAGGGAGATATGTACTTTATCCCTCTCTCAGCCTTTGTCTAGTGGGATCTCTTGGAAGTAGGAGCAGATCATTCCCAGATCAATGGTGATGCACAAAGCTCATTGAGGGTCCCCTGTAGTGCATGAATAGGAGTCCCAATTTGGCATTGCAGTGAGCACAAAGATGGCAGTTTGTTAGGGATTGGTAATGCATTGCAGGGTTCCCAATTCTCCTTGGCAGTCCTACCGAGGCAGTTTGAAAACATGACTTGGGACAAATACTGTTACAACCTTATTTATCATGTGACTACATGCTGCCCCATACCAACTGCCCCCCAACTATTAACACTTAGCAGTTTACCTCAGCAACTGAGCAATTTAAGACTAAACTGCCTAGTCTTCTGCTGAACTGAAATGGCTTGATGATTGAATCTATTATAAGGGAAAGGTGAAATTTTTGCTGTTTTGCTGGCAAGGCCACACACTTGCACTGCTTGAGAACTTGCTAGGAATGTGCAGTAAGCTCTGAAATACGTGGCTAGCCACCAGTTTAGTTTATGATCTACAATAAAGTTGTCTCTGTCATTTAGATATGGAGGACCAAATTCAGCCCTGCTGCAACTCCTACTTAAGCTCCACTTACACCAAAGGTGAATTTGGCCCTAGATAATTTAACCCATTTCCCCCTCATGATCATGCAGTATGTTTTGGTTAACTATTTCCACCAACAGTTAAAAAAACTGACTGTTTAGCCTACGAGCGAAGCCACAGTCTCATTTTCAGAGCAGTTTTTGCCAACCTTGAGAGTAGATAAACTTTGCAGACAGACATCAATGGAGTTACACTATAATAGATGCTAATTATCTCAAATAGTGAGAACTGCAAGAGAATTGAACATTCAACACAGTGTGCCATTAAAGTAAATGAGACAGAAAGTATTACCTCCCGGTCATCAAATTCACAGTACTGCAGATCCCACGAAGCTGACAGCGTCCTCACACAAGCATATGTATTGTTATACGCATCTTCACACACACAGTCTGGAAAACAATGCTGTAAAGAAACAGAGGTTAAACAGAAAAAGGAGAGTGAACATTCTTTTTTACTTCATGTGGTGAAACTGAAAGCAACAGTTCCCTCCCCAGAACTTGTACCTGCTGAAGCCAGCTGCAAGTAGTTCATGGACACTAGACAGAATACTGAAAACTAAACGTTAAAAATCCCAAGTAGAGATTTATGGAACAAAAATACCATTTTTTCTAAAAATCTGAAAGTGTCACTGTGTCAGAGAAGTTTTTAAAATGGGAGATAGCTTCTTTGTATTATTTTTCTGGTGAATACATACAGTAGCCCAGGAAATGAAAACAGTGCTCAATACCCAAAACAGGCTACTTAAACACAGTGGGAACAGTTCCCTAAAATAGAACATTATGGTAGGGTCTATTTACTGTAAGCATTAGTATGACAGAATTACAGAACACAGCTAGTGTATTGCAGAATGTAGCCACCTACTTACTGGCTTCAAATCAATATTTGATTGTGTGATGAGGCCATCAGAATTGCAGATGTAAGAGATCATGGCCCTATGTTGCAGCCACCATCTTTCCAATGGGATTCTTGGGGCACTAGTTATTTTAAAATCAAACAGGCAGGTGTCCAGCCACTCAAAAACATTCTATTCTGAACCAGGCATGTTGTACTCAGAACAGGCATAGCTCCTACTGACATACAGAGCAAGATATAGTAAAAACCCTATTTTAACATTGGGTACTGAGGAGTTCATAAAACCAAAAAGTTCATAAAATTGATCTTGAAGTTACAACAATTACTGTGCATACGTTGCAGTATGGTATACTGCATTGCCTTCTTGTCCTTCAACCCACTGCAAAGCAATTTCCAATGTTTAAAAGGTATATCAAAGAACAAGTTGATATCCCTTTTAATGTGATTTTCCCCCCCACTCCCTGTCAAGAAAAATGGTTTGCAAAACTGGTTGTTTGTAAGCCTCTAGTGTTTGTAAAATTGAGGTTCAACTGACCCAGGAAATAAATCCAGATCTCCCATATCACTAGAAGACAATTTCTAGGCTACTAACAGGCCTGACTCTGTACTGAGGTTTTAGTTTAAGCGATTCAAGGAAACATTTACAAATAATTCATGCTTAAGTTCAGTTCTGCTTACAGTAACACCAGGTCCCAGAGCAGGGCAGGTAGGATCACTGCTGTTATGTCCTTCTCCTTGGTACTCAATTAAGACATCTGATCTCCAGGTCACATTTTTGTCTCCTCTCTAAAACAGGAAGTTTAATTGTTAGTTCTTCTGATAATGCCATAAGTAAAAATCATGCATGCCTGAGATAAATTACTCTGTAACCAGCAAGGAGTACGTAAATGCACATCCAGTGGCACCAATACAAAAGCATAACGAAGCTTGGTGAAAGTGCATTGTGTAACAACAACTGGAAGCCACATTAGGGATCCAGTCCCAAAAACTGATAAGTTGGTTTAGGACGTGAGTATTTTGTTTCATTTGAAGAGAGTGCTAATGACAGTTCATATACAAGCTAGCACTAAACTGAAGGATGATGATCGTCATGAAGTACAAGCCATGTTGCCAAATACCAGTAAATTATAACCCAAAGTCTCTAGAAAAAGTTTTATAATATAGCCTCTTCCTTTGGGGCGGTATCACCAGATTAAGAACTACACAAGACAATCAGAAATACTTGTATAAAAGGGCACACTCAACTGGAAAGCCAGTCTATTTCAAAAAGAGAGCTGAAAATTTTAAATCCCTCCCACATTTGCAGTTTTAGAATCATTTTAAAAAGGCATGAAAAACCTATACAGAGGTGAGCAGATTATAGAAGAGAAACAAAACTACACAAAAGTACCATCACAAATGCACACCATAAACGGACAGAAGTCCAACACCCACAATCTTCATTATTTGTAACAGCCCGTAGAACTAAGTCAGACATGAGATTTAAGTTGATGATGTCCCTTTAAGGTTTGCTAGTGAAACCTTATACCACAAAAAAGTGCATTGGTTCTAAATCATGACGACTCATTGCAATTTCTTGAAGGCTACCTCCAATTTATAGACCAAGTATAAACAGTAAAGTGATTAGCTACAAGAAGCTTCATTTAAATAGGTTTCTGCTCACCTTTAGGAAAGGTTAGTTTTATTTCCCTCCCTCTCCCCCCAGTCAGTGGGAAAAAGACTACGAATATCCCACTTATTAGGATTTAAATAAATATCAAGTGGGCATAATTTTGTCTTGGTCACATATGCAGGTCTTAGAGTGTTGGATCATATTAAAGAAGTTCTGTATTAAAATCACAAATGAGTTTGATTCCCCATAATTAGTAATACCCTGAAATTTAAACTAAGGTCTCTTGGTTTTTGGTACTGTTTCTCTCCCTCTCTTAGTGAAACTTGCAAGCTGCTAATTGTGTTAGTACATCCTAAGACAGTCTGTTCTCAAAGCAATACTTTGTAACAGAAACAGCAAACAGACTCCCCGCCCTTTTGTTGTATTTATCTCGCTTTTTTGTTAACCATTGTGATCAAAATGGAGATCGCGGATGTATGTGGATGGATGCTTGGTGTGGATAATAAATGAATGATCAGGGAGGTGCCAGCCTCCGAGTTCAGTATGGATCGGCTGAAGAATGCGCAGAGTGAAGACAACCAGAGGACCCCTCTGGAGGGCAAACTGGAATCCACCCAACAGCCTCAAGGATGGGAGAACTGAAAAACAAGATAACATCTGGCAGCACAGAGCCGTCAGGAATGTGCCATCTACTGATTGATTCAGCAACAGCATGATGAAGCAATTCCCATAGACTGGCATAGGAATACATTCCTATAAAAATGGACTCTAGAAACGGAGAACTTTGGGGTCTGATTCTGCAAACCAACTTCCAGGAGCATCAGATGTGCCTCTGACAAGGCCCTGCTCCCTCCTTGTGTCCAGGCCAACTGGCCAGTGGCTTGGCATGAGCAACTGTAAGGCTGGTAACTATGATAACAACCTTGCAGAACGTGGTGTGTGAGTGAATAAATATGAAATTGAATGGAATGTTACAGCTATAACTAACTGCTTACTATGATTCTTTCTGTATTCACAATAAATGGGGCATTTTGCCTTTTCCTCTTTAATAAGATCCTGCTAGTTTTTACTTTATTGGTAACAACAACAAGAGCATTTCAGAATTGAAGAGCCAAGTAGTACAACGATCAAAACAAGAGTCATTCATTACCAGTAGTGCAACTAGTCAAAGAAAAAGCTTTCCTTAAAAAAAGGTATCCTCCCTGAGAGGGAGTTTCAGAGTTTATTGGAATGTATAAGCAATGAAATTTTTATTAAGCCAGAAGGGCTCTGTATGAAAATACCATGAGGGAGAAGAGATTTGGAATGCACATCTTCCTAATTCATTTTAGGAAACTTTATTCACTCTGAAGAATAATCTGTACAAGAGTAATCTGCAAATTGCTTGGTTATTAATCCTGTCTGAACTCTTACCAGAAGCGGCAACAGTGACATCCCATCCATCTGTGTCTTGTTTAAGTCAAACCCTGCGATATCCAAAATAGTGGGACCCAAATCAATGTTTGCAACGAGCATCTGGATGGTGGCGGGAAACAAAGTGTTACTGACTCACAAAAAGATTAATGTTCTTAAAAACTGTCAAGTTTTAGTGTCTGTCTGAACAAGAAAGTGAGGTCCCTTTATACTACAGAACACTAATGTGTTGCTAGCCCCCTTTACAACATCTATGCCAGACACGGATTCCTGTGACAGAATATGAAGACCTGTATTACTGCACCTTCACTTATAATCCTACCTTGTTTGTCTGGTTTGGTTTGATGCCTGGTCCTCGAACTAGCAAAGGAACTTTAATGTCAAACTCATAGAGCTGCCGTTTGTCTATTGGCAAAGAAAACTGCCCTAGAAAACATTAAGAATGAGACACCATTTAATTGTGGTTTAATTTATAAACAACAGGGCCTCACATGGCTCAGGATCTGGCCTTTGATGAACAATGACTTGTTTAAATGTCCCCTTTACCTTGATCTTACATACACAGACCCTCAGACCATATTCTCCCAGAGTTCCTGTATTTCAGTCTATTACTGTAGTCAGACTCTGATGCTGTACAAGTTGGGCTACTTGTAAAACTTCAAATCTACATACCAGACAGAGGGCAGCTCTAACACTGAGAAAGGAAAGAGGTGCTATAATGAAATTCACCAGTAAAAATAACTTGGCATGTCAGAGCAGGAATGAAGGAAAGGTCTATATTTATACACATCATTTCATTTTAGGCACAGAACACCACTTTATAAAATACTCTGAAGATGGACGGCACTGTAGGTTTGCAGTCAATTAGTTTATCTCCATAGCACCAGAGGAATACAATTATTGTCTTCATTTCACAGATGAGTAAATAGGGGCAGAAGTTAAGCAACTAAGATTTCACCAAAAGTTTGCAGCAGAATTGCAAAGGATGCAGCAGAATTGCAAAGGATAAGTACACATACCAGTATGGAAGCCATTGTCTGAGGTATAAAAAATGTAAGTATTATCTAGCTCTCCAAGCAATTCCAGTTTCTTCACCAGTTTCTCTATCAGATCATCTACTGACAGTAGTGTTTGCCATCTGTGTGGGAGCAAAAATTGTTCCATTAAAAGTGTATACTACTAGTTGTAAATGGGCATTTATATTCGGCTACAAATCAATTTGGACTTCTGTTATGCACCGTAGGCATATCACGCCTATCACCACACACTCTGGAAACAAGCCAAACATATAGCGAGCTCCATTTTATAGTTTGAGCTGCAGCCATTCTAAAAGAGACACAGACCTTCTGTTTTGTCTTATTCTGCTTTTGTTGGTTTTACTCTGTAGTGCCTGAAAGGTCAAAAAGCAGATTGCATTTAATCTTATCTAGAAGTCGCCACAGACCATTTCTGAAGTAATGCAAACCAGCATGTTAGCGTCAGAGTGTTCTCCTGCAAGGTCACCATTTTATAAAAGCAGAACTGAAGTGTTTTTAAAAAGTATATCATGTTTTAAATGGTTTCTATATTAAGTGATCTCTTCTGTGCACAAAAGAGAGTAGCAAGGTCTATCCATTTCTTTATATTGCTCCTGCAATGCCAGGATCCATTATTCTGACACCACTAGCCATCTTCTCAGCAAGCATACCTCATGATAGAAAAGTGATGTTTGGTTACAGGAGTAGTGAATCTCCACAAAGTGCTTAGATTCATTACTGGTTAACCAGTCAGATTTTATTATTGGGTTCTGAGGTCTCCCAGCATGCACTCAGGGTTTGATTTAAGATTTAACTGCATTATTTTACCAGCATGCTTTATAAAGCAATGACCTGAAAACCAGCCCAGAGTTTTCCTTCTCCAAGATAGCAAGCTTTACCCTGTCAACATGTCCAAAATAGAGTTCTACTATTTAAAGTTTTGTAACCTTTTTCATTAGAAGTTAGCCTTACAGCAAAGATCAAGAATAAAGAGGAGACTAAAAAGCTTACTTAAACTTACACACAGTAGCTAGCTATGCCTTCATATTGTACACTTCTTAGCTGCTGTTACCATCTATAATGGATCACAAGTAGTAACTGAAAAGTGCCCTAAAATATCACATCTCCCTCTATAGAGAGGGACTGCCCAAGAATCCTATAAGCTTAACCACTAGACAGATCAGCTCTGAAAACAGGTAAATTGCTGTGTTAATTACCAGTAAGTTTAAAGTAAGGTTGTACTCTGATTCTTTGCCAGTGAATAGTGGAAGAATTCTGAGTTCTTCTGAGACAGAGGGGGAACTGTGGAAAGGCACTGGAGGACTATCAGCATTTAGCCCTCATCATCCCAGCAAATTGTACCAGTTACCAGCCCAAGTGAAAGAAGAACCCGGGATCTAACTCACAGTCTCAGCTATGCCAGGTAGCCCCAGTTGAAAGCACCATGAAACGTGTGTGAGATGTGTAGGTATGGGAACAATACCGAGAGGACAGCTAGAGTTAACTCTGCAGAGTAGATATATGCATAGTATACCCAGAGGGCAGTTCTGCTGAGTAAGATACTCTCTTCCACCATCACCTTTAGTAAAAAGTTCTTCTAATTGTTCATTTTTTACTTAGCACTACAGAGCCAGTACAGCTAAAAAGAACCTGGTTCCTAAGTTTCAATCATTTACACTTGTCTAAAAACTTACTGCACTCAATGGGACTGCTCAAGTGCAAAATCAGAACCTTTATTGACAGTAATATACAAAGAGGACAGAACAGACTCAGATCCAAGGTTAGCTGGCCGGGGGAGCTAGACGTTAAGATATTTTCTAACTTGTTAACTAAGCACATTTGATATGAAAGTCATGGAGATAATGAATTCCCACAGTGTCTTTAAAACAAACAAACAAAAAACACAGATCAGATCATATTTGTCTACTCATTTTGAGAATGTGAATGCATTTTACTGTCTCGTGCACTAAAGTTCAAAGAAACAGTAAAGAGACAGAGCAAGACTTCCTAGATCTCTATATGTTGAATGACAGTAGCAGTTAGATACAAGAGATTTGTATGTTTAGCAGACTACTTATGAGTCCGACTACCAAAAAAGGGGTGGGGACATGACTCTACAGGCAGCATCCAGAGAACTATTGCAGGTAATTTAACTCTTATGATTAGACCTGTTACACATTTTAAAATTTGTTCATTTTTGTTTTCCTCAGAATAGCCTCTGGGGCTATTAGTCTTGCCAGGAAACCTATTAAATGGCCTCAAGCAGCAGTTCCTACCTTTTTCTAAAAGCATCATCTAGAAACTGTATTGAAGAATTAGTCATTGGAGTCTTTGCTTGCCTGATTAGCCAATGCTTGTCCTAAAAGAGAACACATTGAGATTAGTTCAGAAACAACATAAAATGAGCTTCTTTGTTAAGTGCTAAACCTTCACTGAATTGTAAATTGCAACAGTAATAGTTTGAGTGAAGTATTTGCATTACAATAAAGTATTTACATTAGAATAGCAGAGTAACTAGTCACTTTAATAATAGAACTGTAGAACTGGAAGGGACCTCAGAGGTCATCTAGTCCAGTCCCCTGGACTATGTATTATCTAGACCGGGGTAGGCAAACTTTCTGGCCCGAGGGCCACATCTGGGTGGGGAAATTGCATGCAGGGCCATGAATGTAGGACTAGGGCAGGGAGTTGGGGGGCAGAGTGCAGGAGGGGGCTCAGGGCAAGGGGATGGGGTGCAGGCTCTGGCCTGGCACCACTAACCTTGAACGGCTCCGGGGTGGCAGTGGCACACAGAGGGGCTACGACAGGCTGCCTGCCTGCCTGCTCTGGTCCCGCACCACTCCGAGAAGCGGCTGGCACCATGTCCCTATAGCCTCTGGGGAAAGGTGGGGGCAGAGGGCTCTGTGCGCTGCCCTTGCCTGCGGGTACCTCCCCCGAAGCTCCCATTGGCCACAGTTCCCTGTTCCCAGCTAATAGGAGCTGCGTGGGGCAGTGCCTGCAGGCGAAGGCAGCGCGCAGAGCCCTCTGCCACCTGCTCCCCCAGGGGCCGCAGGGACTTGGTGCTAGCTGCTTCCAGGAGTGGTGCAGGACCAGGGCAGGCAGGAATCCTGCCTTAGCCCCGCAGTGCCAATGGGGTTGCAATCTTGTGGGCCGGATCTGGTCCGCGGGCCATAATTTGCCCACCCCTGATCTAGACCATCTCTGACAGGTGTTTGTCCAACCTGCTCTTAAAAATCCCCAATGATGAAGATTCCACAACCTTCCTAGGCAATTTATTCCAGTGCTTAACCACTCTGACAGGTAGGAAGTTTTTCCTAATGTCCAACCTAAACCGCCCTTGCTACAAATTAAGCACATTGCTTCTTGTCCTATCCTCAGAGGTTAAGAGCAACAATTTTTCATCCTCCTCCTTGTAACAACCTTTTATGTACTTTAAAACGGTTATGTCCCCTCTCAGTCTTCTCTACTCCGGACTAAACAAACCCAATTTTTCAATCTTCCCTCATAGGTCATGTTTTCTAGACCTTTAATCATTTTTGTTGCTCTTCTCCGGACTTTCTCCAATTTATCCACATCTTTCCTGAAATATGGCATGCAGAACTGGAAACAAAGGTGAAAACCAAAACAAAGTCATCATTAAGCACCTCTGCCATTTCCACATTTTCTGTTATTGTCTTTCCCGCCCCTCATTGAGTTCAAGTACAGGTGGGAGTTAGACTCAATTTTCCTCTGAGATCATAAAAAGAAAAAAAGAGTACTAGTGGCACCTTAGAGACTAACCAATTTATTTGAGCATAAGCTTTCGTGAGCTGTAGCTCACGAAAGCTTATGCTCAAATAAATTGGTTAGTCTCTAAAGGTGCCACTAGTACTCTTTCTTTTTGCGAATACAGACAGAACACAGCTGCTACTCTGAAACCTCTTAGATCATGTATCTTGAGAATTATGACAGCAGGACTGTGTAAGTTTCTGCTCAGTTTGAAAGGGACCCCATAGGGTATGTTCACATGGCATCTAGAATTGAGCCTCCCAGCTTGAGCCCACTGACCTCTGGTAGCAGGGCTTGCAGTAGCATGCGAAGAACAGCTGTGCAGACATTGTGTCTTAGAATGGAGCTTGGGCTCTCAAGCCAAAACCCTCCCCAGGCTATTTTTAGCACTAGCACAAGACTGAGGCTCACTACCAGATGCAGTGTAGACATACCCACAGGGAACAGGAAGTGCCTAGGAATCACTTTAGTGGCTTAAGAAAGAGGACTGTGAAAGGAACTCTGCCTGGAGAAAGCTGGGAAGAATAGCAGTTGCCTGGGGAAGACTCCCTAGACTGAGACCAGTGATGATTCTCTACGTGACAAGGAACCAGGAAGGAGTCCTGCAGGGGTGTAGCAGAGAACTGCTAGAAGAGGCCTAAGAGATTAACAACATAAGAAACAGCCTTAGGACAGTGGAGCAGAGTATTTTGGGGCTTAGAACAGATTGCTGCTAAGGCCTTTTGACACTACCTAGAGAGGTGATGCAGAAACCCCCTGCACTAAAGAAAAAAAGACTACTGAGCCCCTGCAACAGGAAAAGCAGTCAGACCCTGGTACAAGGAGAGGCAAGTCCAGGCACTTAGGGCAGGAGACTATCAGGGCCCTGCCAGAGAGTGAAAGGATTTTATAGCTTTTCATTTGGACTTTTAACCCCAGAAGGCGGCCTCTTGCGTTGACCAAAAGGTCAAATCATCCTCCCAGCCTGACCATTTTCAGAGGAGAGAAACTGAGGCAGCAATCATGCACCTGACTAGGACAGGTAAGCCACACATTCAAGCAGCCAGAAACTCCAGTCAGAATTGTGCTAGTTGCCACACACACACAGAAATTTAGACCTGAAAAGCTTGCTCTCTGAAACAAATACTAATGAAAAGTGAAAGAAAGGGACAAAAATCAAGTGTATACAAGTTACATAAATTTTTCACTTTCAGTTTTAACGTGTAAAGCAACCAAGATCAGCAGAGTTGATTCCTTGTTATCCCAAGCACCAGCCTGGATTTGGCTTGAGTGGGGTCTTCTCAGTGGTAGAACTTCACCTTTGCAATTTCTTCCCCTAGACTCAATCTGTTAGAACTGAGGCTGTTAGAACTCCTAAATCCTTCCTATGAGTCATGTAATTATGACCATTTCGAGTCCCCATTTCTCTATTTTTGCACAGACTGGGGAGGGTTTGGTGTTTGAGCGTGGGGGCAGAGCTAATGAATCCAATTCGTAACAGAGTTCAATTACATGCAGCACCCATGTGCCTTTTTGGCAACTGTTCTGTTTCTGTTATTCAAATTAAAACACCTAAATGCTTGAGATTTGCCTAGGCAAGAAAGCTGATTTAGGATAATTAAGAACAAATACCCAGCCTGCAATTACAGACTTGACCAAGAGAACTAAAGATTTATTGAGGAGCTGAAAGTCTTCCTCTTGTCCTGCAGTACTCTGCTCTCCCTAGTCTTACCCTTCCAACCTATTTATGAATTTAGGCCTCATTTACAAGATTATTACTGAATTTAACTCATCTTAGATTAACCAATAGTGAAGGTGAGGGGGTGGGGGGAGTCCACAAGGCCTCATTACAACATCCTGTTGCAAATTAAAGGAATAATCTTGTCTATTACGGTTCTGTCAACAAACATTTGACTGTTGAGGACCATATGCAGCTGTTTCATTTCAGTCTCTAGCTGGGACTAGGGATATGTCTACACTACAGCCTATGTTGGCAAAACTTATGTCTCTCAGGGGTGTGAGTATTCCCCTCCCTGAGCAACATAAGTTACACTGGCATAAGCGCTCATGTGCACAGTACTAGGTCAGTGGGAGAACTTCTCCCGCTAGTATAGCTTATGCTGCTCACAGAAGTGGGTTTTTTATGCTGACGGGAGAGCTCTCTCCCATCGGCATAGCGTCTTCACCAGGCACACTGCTGCGGCTCAGCTGTACCACTACAGCACTGTACGTATAGACAAGGCCTAACACTTCCTCCCTCCCCTGTTGCGGAATCCTCAATATCTATAGACTGAGTAAGTGCTGCAAGCATCCAGTATTAAGCAAATCTCTGCGGCTGTCCTTATGCATTGGACAGCTATGCAGTCAAGTGCAGAGGCTTTTGTCTTTGTTCCACATTAAAGGGCAACTCCCGCACTATTAGCCAATCAGCACTGTTTTTTTTAGCTGGTTGCTGACCAAATAACCACTTCTAGCTCGCTATTTTTAGAGCGCCCAACCACTGCAGTACCTAAACCCCAGATAGAACGAAGGATTCTTTATGAAAAAAAGGTGGTTCTGCTCCATACTGCCTGGTTTGGTGGCTTCTGCTAAACAACAATGGCCATCTTCCCTCTTTCTATTCACGCCCCCATCATTATCAAAGGGTTTGCAAAAAGCTGGGCTGTACATCATGCTCTGAACACCAAGCTTGGAGTCATTCTAACCCCTTCTAGTAAACAGTGAGGAAGTTTGAGATTCCATATTGCCCACTAAGGGTCTTCAAGATTTGGACCAGGATTTTGAACCAAATCACAGTTCAATGTATATCTCGGCCCAAAAAAGCCTCAAGAAGGCAACAGGTCTTACTAGCTGCGGTTTGTATGGCCTTCTCCTTCAGCTAGAGGTAGGACAAACTGCAAACATCTAGTATGGAGCTGACCATGTGAATTACTGTGGCTGGCTTTTCAGATAAGAATGGCTACTATCTCCGAGCTAAAGTGAAAGTATCTTGTCCAACTCATTATCCATGTGTTTTATAAACAGATACTAATTCAGCGAGTCTGACCCAAGACTGCAAACTACCTTGATAACTGAAAGGCAAATAGTCAAGATCACGTCATTGCTCAGTTACTTCCTTCGAGAGCTTTTCTTTTACCACTGGTTTAAATTTGACTCTACCAAGACAACTGCTTCTCACATTAACCTCATATGCTGACACCTGGATGGTGCCACCATGTCTACTGAAGAGACAATAAAACAATGTCAACAGCATTTGGTGGCAGTGGGACCTATGATTCACGACTTAACCAAGAGGTCTTCTAATTAGTTTGGTAAAAGTGATTACTGGTAATGTTTTCCATTAAAAAAGGAGTGATCTGAGTCTCTTTGGTAGAGACAGTAATGCTCATCAACACCCATCTCCATTGGGCACTTGACAGAGCAACTTAAGGCATTTCCCTCTTCATTCTGTGTGAAACCTATTTAAGGTGGCACTCTAGCTGAACAACTTGGCAAGTTATGGAAGCACATCATTAGAGCTTATGCACATGAGTGCAAGACATTCTGGAAGAATAAAGTTCTTAATGGATTGGAAGCTGAAGGTAAAACTTCAATAAAGTTAGTAACAAATCATAATTTCTATCCTACTGAAGAATCGTTTAGTTCTTGAATCTTAAAATACAAGTGTGTAGCGACAGGTGTTTATTATTGAAGGCCCGGATAGCCAGTCTCCTATCACTAATAGGGTTAGCAAAAATCAAGTTTTTTAAATGATTGTGATCTTAATCTCAGATTTCCACATCAGATGTTTCACAGAAGAGTTGAAAGATTAAGATCACAATCCTTTAAAAATCTGATGCTGGCATCAGATGAGCAACAGAACAACGTTAACCCATTCTTCACACCACTTAAACTTCATAGTGTTACACATGTAACTCAGACCCACTGTTTAATTATTTCCACCAATTAATGTAGTAATCTGTTTGGATTCTTGCAAATCCTCTTACCTTTCCATGAATGTTAAAATTGCCATTTCTTGGTGCACTGACATTCTGGAAGCTCTTTTTATATTGAGGGGCAGGTATCCAGGGAGAGTGTGGTGCTGGAGTGGAGATCATCATGAAGAAGGGTTCAAAGTTCGATTTATATTCCAAGAAATCCAAGGACATGTTAGCCTGCACACACAAAATTAGTTGTTTAAAAGCTCTCCAACACTAGTGATAACAAACCCTAATGTTAAGCTGTGAACTGTCCAAAATAGTTAAGACTAGAAGTGTATGAATACAAAAAGCACTTGTAGACTATTTTACAATCTCGTTGATTGAACTTTTACAACTGTTTGAAGTAGAACTTGTGGTAAATCAATCCCAAATGTTACGAGTTATTTATAAATCCTATTTCAACATAAGATGTCTTTTGTCCCTCACACCTCTAATTGCCACTATGCCTCAGACCTTCATGTCATTCAGAGCTGGAAAGCTTCATGTAAAGAAGGACTCTGATCTCTTATCTCACTCAGTCCTTATGTTGACAGAGCTCCCTTTCAAATTCTGCCTTCACTGACAGTTTTATTCATACTGTCAAGTACAATTCCATTTCATGCCCTTCCTAAATCTTTCTACATTTCAGGGGATATAGGATCCAGACCCTAAATGTTAGATGGGAATTTGGCAGTTTGTTCTCCTCAGAAGGCAGTCGCTCTGCTGGTCAATGTTTCATTCCCTGCTCTACTGCTGCCAACTTATTTGTTACATCCATCCTCCAATCTTGTGCCAGTTTGATGATGATCCACTTTTTTTTTTGGTAAAAGGTGATTAGGGAAGAGGCACCAACAGGGTATAGCTTTAAGCTTCATTCACACTTGTGCTGCTCCATTTGATCTCCCTCACCAAGCCACTCATTTTCAAGTCGTATCTTGAATACTTATTGTTCACCTTAGCCTACACATGACAGCAAGTCTCACTTACTATTCCTTTCAGCCCATTACTGTAGCTTTCCCTTTGCCAATCATTAGAACTAATCTTAGTACGTGCACAGTTACCACTTACATCTCAGTTCTTCCCTTTTCTAGTCTCATGTTTTTCCTTTTCTGCCTGATGAGTCATCCAGGTCTGGTGTGCTCTCTATTCTACTTCTGAAGCAATGGACTCTAAGAACGCTACAAAAATAGATTGTCTACTGCCCATTTGTGAGAAGCTATTAAAATCAATTATGGATTTTGTGGCTCACTGGTAATAAACCTATATCCCCACAAATAGAGCCTTCCTGACCTTTAAGTAAGTTAGAATAAGATTAATGGCCTACAGGACCAATGAGAGACCAACTCCCACCAAAGAGGCAAATATTGCAGCTATTGACAGAAGACTGGTAGTCTAGTGCTATATCTTCCACGCAGTTCAGGACATGTCAATACATCCTCTGAAGTCTGTGTCGTCGAGTGCTGTCTTTTGTCAGTCCAGAGTCCCCACTGTTTAATGGCCAAAAGCAACAAGCCAACAGGCACCAACACACAAGCCTTTTTCAGGATCGCTAACAGAGACAAGTTAATTTGAAATATTTAACATTAAATCACATAGCGTCACTACCTGTGCAAGAGAACCCTCCTCGACTGCTATACATTCTCAGGGACAGTTCTCTGTTGATACCGTTGTAAAATACTCTATCCACTTTTAGTCTCTTTGGTACTTCTAAATTGCCTATCACCTTGGAGAACGAAGTACAGGTAGGAACTGAAGCATCAGTCAAATGAAAAAGTCCCATTCAGTTACATCACATGAAGGCAGATAACTAAGTATTTTACAACCGTATCGACAGAGAACTGTCCTGAGAATGTATAGCAGGGCAGGAGGGTTCTCTTTGCATAGATAGTTAGTGATGCTATGATTAAATAGGCATCACAGAAACTTGGTGGAATGACGACAATTCATCAGTGGGACACAGGAATACCACAGTATGAAATATATAGGAATGAAAGAGTAGGTTATGCTGGTGGGGGAGTGGCATTACATGTGAAAGAAAGCACAGAGTCAAATATAATAAAAAACTTAAATGAATCAAACTGTATCTCAGAATCTCCATGGACACAAATTCCATGCTTGAATAATAAGAGTATAGCAGGAGAAATATAGTAGTGACCAGGATGGTGATTGTCATTGTGAAATGCTCAGAGAGACTGGAGAGGCTATAAACATAGAAAACTCAATAATAATGGATGATTTCAACTGTATCCAGTCAATATGGGGATGTCAACCCTCAGGATGGGATGCAGAGAAAGTTTCTAGACACCATTAATGACTGCTTCTTGGAGCAGCTAGTCCTGGAACCCACAAAGGGAGAGGCAATTCTTGATTTAGCCCTAAGTGGAACACAGGGTCTGGTCAAAGAGGTGAAAATAACAGAACCGCTCACTAATAGGTGTCCATAATATAATTAAATTTAATATCCGGGGGGCAGGGGCAGGGGGAAGAGGAGAAATAGCAAAGAAACCCACCATAGTAGTATTTAACTTCAGAAAGGGGAACTACAAAATGAGGAAGCTAGTTAAATGGAAATTAAAACCATGACAAGAGTAAAATGTCTGCATGGAAAGTTTTTAAAAATGTCATAACAGAGGCTCAAATTAAATGTATACCCCAAATTAAAAAAAGAAGAAATAGTACAAGAACCAAAATGTCACCATGGCTAAACAGAATAAAAAGTAGCTAGATACAAAAAGGCATGCTTTAAAAAACTGGAAGTCAAATCCCAATGATGAAAATAGAAAGGAGCATAAACTCTGGCAAGTCAAGTATAATCTGGTATGCCAAAAAATGTGAGGAGAAAACCAGCAAAAGACAAACTAACAGCAAAAATGTTTTTTCTAAGTATAGCAGAACCTCAAAGACACGAATACCAGAGTTACGGACTGACTGGTCCACCAGATACCATGTGAAACCGGAAGTAACCAGTCAGGCGTCAGCAGAGATGAATAAAAAAGAGCAAGTACTGTACTGTGCCTGTATTGCATCTTAATGGTAGGCACATCTGGGCGGCTGCCCCCACCCCCACCTCCGGACAGCCACCTACAGCAAGATGCTGGAGCTGCCAGGCCAAGGCAGCTGGAGACTGCAGAGCAGGAGCAATGCTTGGGTATGTGCAGCTTTCACCCTCCCCCCACCCCTCCCGGAGGGGGACATGGTTTTTACCTCCCCCTCCCCAGCCAGGAGGGGGATGCATTGTTTTTACCCCCACTCTCCCAGCTGGGAGGGGGCCACACTTATCTCTCTCACACCCCCACCCACCCTCCCCCTGCCCAGAGGGGGACAAGCTTGCAAACTCATGCCGGGGCTGACTAGGTTGCTCAGCTGCTGCTGACTCCTATCTCAGAGTGTCAACTGCTGGATCTGGAGCCTGAACTGCGCTTTGTTCAGAGCTACAAACATTTCAGAGTTACGGACAACCTCCATTCCTGAGGAGTCTGTAATTCTGAGGTTCTACTGTACATCAAAAGCAGGAAGCCTGCCAAACAGTCGGTGGGGCCACTGGATGATCAAAGTGCTAAAGGAGCACTCAAAGACGACAAGGCTATTACAGAAAAGCTGAATGAATTATTTGCATCTGTCTTCACTGTAGAGGATATAAGGGAGATTCCCACAATTGAGTCATTCTTTTTAGGTGACAAATCTGAGGAACTGTCCCAGATGGCTTTGGATCAAATTGATACATTAAACCATAATAAGTCACCAGGACCAGATGGTATTTACCCAAGAGTTCTGAAGGAACTCAAATATGGAATTGCAGAACTACTAATTGTGGTATGTAACTTTTTTTATCACTTAAATCAACCTCTGTACTAAATGCCTGGAGGATAGCCAATGTGATGCCAATTTTTAAAAAAAGGCTCCAGAGGCAATCCTGGCAATTTCAGGTTGGAAAGCCTAGTTTCAGTACCAAGCAAATGGTTGAAACTACGAAAAGGAACAGAATTATCAGACACATACGAACACAATTTGTTGGGGGAAGAGTCAACACGGCTTTTGTAAAGGGAAATCATGCCTTACCAATCTCTTAGAATTCTTTGAGGGGATCAACAAGCATGTGGACAAGGGTAAATCAGTGAAACAGCCTTTCAGAAAGCCTTTGACAGGGTCTCTCACCAAAGGCTCTTAAGCAAACCAAGCAGTCATGGGATAAGAGGGAAGGTCCTCTCAAGGATCAGTAACTGGTTAAAAGAAAGGAAATAGGACAGGAATAAGTAGTCAGTTTTCAGAATGGAGAGAAGTAAATAGCAGTCTCTCTCAGAGATCTGTACTGGGACCAGTGCTGTTCAACATATTCATAAATGATCTGGAAAAAGGGGTAAACAGTGAGGTGTCAAAGACTGCAGATGATACAAAATTACTCGTAAAGTCCAAATCAGATTGCAAAGTTACAAAGAGATTTCACAAAACTGGCAACAAAATTGCAGATGAAATTCAGTGTTGATAAATGAGAAGTAACACATTGGAAAACAATCCCAGCTACACATACAAAATGATTCAGTCTAAATTAGATGTTACCACTCAAGAAAGACCTTGGAGTCGTTTTCAGAGAACTATCCACAATATGAAAAGGAGTACTTGTGGCACCTTAGAGACTAACCAATTTATTTGCTCAAATAAATTGGTTAGTCTCTAAGGTGCCACAAGTACTCCTTTTCTTTTTGCGAATACAGACTAACACGGCTGTTACTCTGAAACCTATCCACAATATCTGCTCAGTGCAGCAGCAGCCACCAAAAATCTAACAATGTTACGATCCATTAGGAAAGGGACAGATAATTAGATAGTAAATATCATAATGCCCCTATATACATCCATCGTATACCCACACTTTGAATACTCCATGCAGTTCTGCTCACCCCATCTCAAAAAAGATATTAAAAAATGGAGAAGGTACAGAGAAGGGCAGCAAAAATGATTAAAGGTATTGGACAGCGTCCCTGTGAGAGATTAAAAAGACTGGGACTGTTATACTTGGAAAAGAAATTACTAAAGGGGGCTACGATAGAGGTCTATAAAATCATAAATGGTATGGAGAAAATGAATAAGGAAGTATTGTTTACCCCTTCATACAACACAAGACCCAGGGGTCACCCATCAAATTAATAGGCAGAAGGTTTAAAACAAAAAAGTAAAGTACTTCTTCACACAACGCACAGTCAACCTGTGGAACTTGTTGCCAGGGGATGTTGTGAAGGCCGAAAGTATAACTGGGGCAAAAAAAAAAAAAGCATTAGATAAGTTCATGGAGAACAGGTTCATCAATGGCTATTAGCCAAGATGGTCAGGGATGCAACTCCATGCTCTGGGTGTCCCAAAACCTCTGACTGCCAGATGCTGGGACTATATAACAGAAGACGGATCACTTGATCGCTGCTTCAAAGGGAATAAACAGAACAGGGCATCTGGAATTGGCCACTGTCTGAAGAAGGGATACTGGGCCAGATGGACCATTGATTTCACCCAGGATGGCCATTCTTAAGTTCCTATCTTAATAAAAGTCTCTTGAAATCATGTACCTAGATATACTGTAACATCTAAAAAACAAATGAGCATGATGTTAAAACTCAGTTACAACAACAGTTTGCTGAAGTGAAGCACATCCTCTTAGGTCTTAAGCCAAATTGCCATTTCACAGGTTGGTAGCCTGAAATACTTGTTCTAACTGGAAGTCTGTGACCTACCAATCAGCAACGTTTTGGTCAAGCACCCTGAACTACCACTGAAGTCAGTGTTCACCTCCAAATCCGGCCCTTGGCTAACAGCTATCTAACAATTTCATTTTCCCATATTTGCATATACATGTTTGTCCTCTAAAGATGGCTGGAATCTTGCTTCACTGGTTATGCGTGAAGTAATGACACCACCACCATTAGGCAATATCCATTCAGTAACAGAGCCAAGCATAAAGTAGTGTTTCGTCACAAATAGAACAGTAATGCAGCTGTTGTGATGTTCTTACCAGTACATCTGTCAGGTAATCTGCACTGTAGTTCTCACCATGCCTTCGTGCTTTTCCATTTATTGAAAGAGTATAATTATAGTACTTTGAATTTTTTTCCTATGAGAGAAGAAAAAGGTATCACTTATATAAAAAGACAAGAATCTACTATTTCATTGACCACTTTAAATAAACTAAGTTGTCAGCAAGTATTTGTCAAGCATGATTTTATCAAACAATTTGTCCTATTTAAGTATTTGTAATATGTGTTCTGCAAAAGGCCTACAAGCTTCGCCTTTTGTAAAACCAAAGTGATTCTACACTATAATAATTGCAAGTTTTTCTTTGTTGAAATTAGGTTTTCAGATACTTCTCTTCATTAGAAATAACTCCTCATTAACATCAACAGCCTCCATACAAAGCTGAGAAAATGCAAGGAAGGGAATTTCCTCTTTTAGTTAACAGAAGCATGCAAAAAGCAGATCAGTTCTTATATTCAGCACAATTAAGCTAGATTTACTTTTGTAAAGTACCTGCAACTAGGTATTTAATAGGAGCTGTCACATACCAAAGCATACCAAAAACTCCATCCAGGAGGAACGTGGCCTATTCCCCCTGCATCTTCTGCTCCATACTGAAAAAAAGAAAAAAAAAAAAAGTGACCCAGCACAGTCTCAGACGTTTAGGGGGATTTGTTTTCCTCCACAGCAGCCAGAAATGCAAAGGCCCCGATGAACACACACTGACCATGTGGTGCCTATGGTGGGGGAAAACCCAGCATGTGCACTAACCAAAGAAGTGCAGCTGTCCCACATCCCTTCCCCAAATATAATCCTCAAATTCTAGTACTCCTGAAGTAGAGGACTAACCTACTGACTCTCTCAAGACTACCTGTTAAATGGATGCTGATACTTTGACAAAACTAAGTTGAGAAAAGTTACATTGCATGTCTTATTTCCTCTATTTCTTTAACAGTTCTGAGAAGGACCTTTTCATCTAAAAACAGTAGTATTTTAAATATTTTGGGGGTTTATTTTATCTACAAAAATAAGGATTAAGACTTTATTTCACAAAGTTACTTTCAGTACAGGCAATTCACCTGTGTCACAGCAAATATGAGTAAGATATACCTCATTCAAATACTTCCCAGCAAAGAATGTTTGATAGCCACACATAGACTTGAGGACTGCTGGGAAGGTATATGGCTCCTGTATCTTCTGCCATGATTTGCTGCTGCAGTTTCCCTCCAGAGTGTTATTGACAACATGATGATTATGTGGGTACTTTCCTGTTAAGATGCTAGCTCTGCTAGGACAGCACAACGCACTGGGGACATACTAGAACACAGAATGAAAAAATACAAATTGTA
Source organism: Caretta caretta (assembly GCF_965140235.1). Taxonomy (NCBI): domain Eukaryota; kingdom Metazoa; phylum Chordata; order Testudines; family Cheloniidae; genus Caretta; species Caretta caretta. Next base: position 291,643,896 of record NC_134206.1, on the reverse strand, counting down.
AATTGAATCTGGGGGGGGGGGGGGAGAGGGAAATCTAGTTTTTAGCCAATAGCAAGAGACATTAAAAGATATGCTGATGAGTCACTCACATCACAGATCAGATTACTCCCATTTATTTAGGCATGTAGAACTACAACCCAAATATTTTTATCAATTAGAGGTTGCATATGGGATTGGGTTTATATTTTCTTTAGAGTTTGCAATTTACAAAATGCATGTTATACACACAAGCAGGAAGCATCAGTTATTTGAGAATGAACAGTTTATTTAAATACTAATTATTGTAACAATTCCAGTAAACTGGAAGAATGGGGAACCATTAGTCAATTTTCAAATCTGTACAAAACCAAATTTTTGAAAGATTTCCTTATTAGTTTCTAGCCAAAACTTTCATTTCCTAAAAATATTCATCAAATTAAGTGTTCTGAAATGTTCCATCCCAGGCACAGAAAGTGATCTTGGGTCCAAGTCACAATTTACCACAGGAATTAATCTGCCTCCCTGTATTCGCCATATTTAAAAAATTGAAACTAAACCTACTTCAGAGCCAAGTCACAGATTAAGTTTCTTATACCATTACAACCATAGGTATTTAAATTAAAATAGCTTAAATAAATACATGCCACTGAAGGTTACAGAAGTCAATGTCACCACTTACTGCATTTGAGAAGCTTATCCCCATCTCTGCAATAAGGGCACTGGTCTTCTTTAGTGGTATCTGTAACAGGTAGTAATTAGTACAATCAGCTAAAAATATCTGGATACTGAGATGCTAGTGTGCTATCTAAAGTGGCAACCTTAAGTTGATTTCATGGGAGGTATTTATAGAGTACCAATCACCACAGTATTTAGGCATAGGCTAGACCAAACCAATGCCTCCATTTCTTTGCAGTGAAACTTCAAACGCTACATCTAAAATGCAAGGCTAAATTTATTATCAAAATTCTTAGTTTATTTTTTGCAAGTTTTGACAGAATTCGCCTTTTAAGTAATTACATTCTACCTAACGTTTCTTCATTCAAATGGATCAATTAGACATCATTTTCTAGCCAGAAAATGGTGTGTTTTGTTTTTTTTAAATGCCCCTTTTCATCCTGGAGCCAGACTGCTACAATCTCATAGTGTGAATTGATTCCTCATATATAGTTAATGAAACGATCTTTCAGAATGGTCATTAAAACTAAGTAGCCCAGCCATAAGATTTACTTTCCCACCCTCACTGGAATGAAATCCCTAATATTTTACTCTATCAAAAACAGGTACTCACCCTGGGCAAGTAGAATTTAAAGACTACAATAAAATGAGCCTTTTGGGATCTTTGAAAGAAAAGGTGCTCTAAGTAAGTAACAGTCATTGTTTTATTTGTGGAATTTGCCAAGTCATTTCTGTTTTAATGTCGATTCCTTCAATGGACATCCTGAAGCACTCAACATCCCAAGTGAAAAACTACATACAGATAGGCTAATTAAGTGATCCTGGCGTGATAAACACTATGCATATAGCAAACCATGCGTGTGTTGATGCTGGTCAGTTTAAAACAGTCAACTGCAAATCGTAAAACATCTTAGATTGATGAAGACCTGTTACTTCAGGTTGTGAGGAAAAGGGAACACATATACGAGAGAGAGCAAGTTAAAACTAATGAATCCATGCGTGTCTCATGCCACGGCCAGGCTTACAGAACACTGTCAGTCTTGGTGGATGAGGGAGAGGGAAATGATTTTCTTCACTGCCCAACTAGTATGAAGAGCAAAAAACAGGAAGGATAAAATATGAGAAGAGGGGGATTTTTTAGAGTGTTTAATCTAAAGCACTGTGAGCAAGAATTTTCTCATTCTCTCTCTCTTTAATATAGATAACTAAGTGTGAAGTTCTGAATGTACTAGTTCTCTTGCCAGAAGGCATATTATGTATTCTTTTTACCTCATGTTCTTGCGAACCATGGAGGACTTGCTCCCCAAAATGCAGTATGTTGCCTTTCTGATAACAGTGTCTCAATATTTGCCCTATAAATTAAACCCCTATGTTACAGCTGAGTGAACCATACCTAACTAAGTCACGCTTGCAATAACGCAATGAAGCAGGGTCACAGAAAGGCACCGGCAGACGTTTCCATTTACACACCACCCGAGCGGACTCTCTGGACTTTCTAGAGGAGGGCTGACACTCAGCTTAGCTAATAAAGCAGCGCACAAGCCAAATACCACCCGTTCTGTCAGGGACGCTGCACGAACGACAAGCCCCCGGTCAGCCAGCGCACACGTTTTCCTTGCGTGAGAGGCGACATCTCGCCCCCAGCCCAGACACACACCGGAGGGGAGTTGCACGACAGCCTCAGAACACCTGTTATGCAGCCAGATCCCTCCCCCCCCCGCAAAATGGCCTGAGCTCAAAGCGCTTTTCCCGCTTCCAAGATGCAGGGGGCCCGCTGCCAAGGCGGCGATGAGCGGCCCTGGGTGCAGCAGAGACCCTCCCTGCCCTCCAGCTAGGTAACTGCAAGGGGGGCGTCTGCCCCACCGAGCCCCGCCCCTCACCCCCAGCCGGGTCAGGCCAGGAGCAAACGCTGCCGCGCCCGGCGGGCCCGAGCACGGGGCTGCCTGCGCCAGAGGCGGGCGGCACGGCAGGACCACCCCTGAGCAGGGAGCAGAGCCCCCCACGGGGACACAGCGTCTCCCCCCCAGGCCCAGCAGTGGGGCCGGGCCCCCAGGGCGCACCACGTCGCGGGCGGTAGGGAGAGCAGGTTACCATGCCGCCGAGGCAGACATCCTGGTCATCGGCGAGGATCAGCACCACGCTGGGCTTCCGCGCCCCGCCGGTCCCGGCCGCCTGCGCGCAGCCCCAGTCGCGGCTCAGCACCAGCAGCGCAGCCAGCACCAGCGCCCGCACCGCGGGAGACATCGTGCAGGACCCGGGCGCGGCGCGGTGACCTCCGAGCCGGCGCTATCGCAGACGAGCGCAGACCGAAACCGACTCGGGCGGCGCCCCGCCCCCGGCATATGACCAGGGAGCGCAGCAGGCGCTGTCACGTGACCCCCCGGCTTCAGCCGCGGCCTTGGCCTCCCCCGTCCTCAGCCTCGGCCCCGCCCCCTCAGACCGTCCACGCCCACTCCCCAGGCTGGACCGCTTCGCCTCCCTCAACCTGCCTCGCCCCCGCCTCGCTCCTACGTTCCCGCAGCCAGCCCCGCCCCCGCCTCACTCCTACCGGACTGCGCCACTCCTACACCCCCTCAGCCAGCCGCACCCCCGCCTCACTCCCGGCCCCTCAACCTGCCATGCCCTCTCCCACCTCACACCCTCCCCCTCAAACTGGCCTACGGTGCCTCACTCCCACACACACCTCACTGCCCCCCTCATAGGTGACATCCAGGCGCAGCGTGTGGCCTGGGTTTCCTGACGTGCTCTCTCGGACCTACGGTGTCCAGATGTCTTGATTTTATAGGGACAGTCCCAATATTTGGGGCTTTGTCTTATGTATCTGCCTGTTACCCCCATCCCTGTCTTGATTTTTCACACTTGCTATCTGGTCATCCTACTGGGACCTGGCGCTGCTCCTGGGGCTTGGGACTCTGTTAGGCAGGACTGTCAAGCCCCCACATTTGGTGTCACCCTGCTGGGAGGCAGCCAGCTGAGGACGGAGGTCCAGCCTGTGCACAGGGCCAGTGACTGCCCACAGCAGCACTATGTTTGGCATTGTTGGTACTCCACACTTCAGGCCATACAGCCACTGGTGCGTGCTGGGTAAAGCTAGCAACTGGCCTGTGCTGAGCCTGTGGGTCTTTTTCACAAGGCACCATGACCACATGCCTGCTTGGGGTGCTGGGATTTCTCTCCCTGGCCCCAGGTATTCACCTTGGGGCTCATTGTCAGATGTGCTGAGCTCCCACAGTTCCAATTAAAGTGAATAGCAGCTGTGGGTGTTCACCTCCTCTTTAAAATCTTCCTGCCTGAGTGCCTGGCTCAGGGTTTTATACTGCTGCCCATCACTGCAGTATCTGGAACCTTCCACTTAAAAACAATAACAATAGCAAAGTCCTTAATGGACATCATGGAACCTCTGGCTTTTCTCTTTTGAGGGTAAAAAAAAAATCTGTTTGTGGTAGGATTATTATTTTTACTATTTGCTTTGGTTAATTGATTTTTGTTTCTTGGTTTTGGTCTTATTTGTTTTTGTTGTTTTTAATTTTGTTTGTTATATTACCAAAAGGTGTCCTTTAAAAAAAACACAGCTCCACTAAATGAACTTCTAACATCATGATATTTACAAGGTTTGTGCTTGTTATTCTGTTCTACTCTGGTTTTTATTTTGCTCTCATCACAGAAGTACCTGAACACTTTCCACTAATGCATTAAGCAATATAACTAACATCTGTCACATGTGATACACAATGTAGTGTTTTGTCTTGGTAGCTCTTTTTTTATTTTAAGGTGTACATGCTGCTGCAAAATTCCTTTTGGTAATAGGTAATGCAAACAACCCTCCTTTCAAAGATGATCCAGAGGGTTATGATATGTCAACAATTGCTTATCCTCCCTGAGGAATTCTAAATAGGATGCCATGTGAGATTCCCGCAGATAAAATTAGGTCTTATGATCATAGATATTGTTTGAGTGGGAGGATGACATTTTCTATTTGGGAGTCCACTAAATGCAAGTGAGTTGAAAGGGCTGTTAATGATATCTAGTGATAGTGTTTTTTCAAAGTGAAGGTGGAAAAGTGGATGAAAATAGCTCCTAATACTGCCCCAACTAAAGGAAGAGATAAGGTGCGTGAGGTAATATCTTTTATTGGACCAACTGCTGTTGGTGAAAGAGATAAGCTTTGTGTAGCTCTAAAGCTTGTCTCTTTCACCAACTTGAAGTTGGTCCAATAATATTACTCCCCCATCTTGTCTCTCTAATATCTTGGGACCAAGACTGCTACAATAGCACTACAAATAACCCATCGAAGGAAGTCATTGGCAAAAATCCAATTGACTTCAATGGGAGCTGGCACAGGTTCAAAGACGAAGGGCATGTCTACATGCAGAAATCTAACAGCATAATTATACTGGTATCCTGGTATACCAGGATATTTATACCATTATAGATATACGAGTATAATTCTTCTTGTAGACACTCTTATTTCAGAATAAACATAACTAAGGCTACGATTATGTCATGGAGGTCATGGAAGTCACAGAATCTAAATTGCAGAGACCTGCATTACATTTTCCACTTCAGCCCCGGGGCAGTGGGGCTGGAGCTGTCAGCCAGTGGGGACCCTGGAGCTTTCAGCCGCCGTAGGTGGCAGGGCCACTCCCAACTCCCAACCTCTGGCTCTAGAGCTCCGAGCCACAGCGAGAGGCCCCTGCAGCTCCCAGTTGCTGTGGGCGGTGAGAGGACCCCGGAGCTCTGAGCCACTATAGGCAGTGGGGAGATCCTGGTGCTCTCAGCCACTGTGGGAGTGGGAGGACCCTGGATCTCCAAACCACTATGGGTGCCTGGCGAACCCCGGAGCCACAGCAGCAGTGGTTGCTCGACCTCCCTCCCCATTTTGTCAGGGTTTTTTTAGTAAAAGTCAAAGGTCACCGGTTTCCATGAATTTTTGTTTATTTCCCATGACCTGTCTGTGACTTTTACTAAAAATAACCCTGACAAAATCTTAAACTTAACCATAACTATAGTAGTCTAAATATATTGGTATACTTTATGTCATTAAATTTTCCCTTCTCTGGTCTGCCTTTGAGATAACTGATAACACTGAAGAAAGAAGTACATGAGAGATTCAGCAATGCACATTACAGTGAAGATATAACAAAGGTGGGAGACTTAATAGAGAGACCTTCATTAATCATTTGATATGGATAGATACAGAGCTCACAGATGATGTTTGTGACAGACAGCTTAGGACATTTTGGGTTGCTGCACAGTATGTTGTAATTAATACATTAAACAGAACATAAAAACCATTTGGAAAAATACTGTATGGAGTGGGTGCTGTTGTGAACAGCTGAGGCAAATGCACTGTGGATGATCTCTGGTCATAAAAGACAGTTTCTTGCATTGTTTTCTATTACTGTATTAGGCTTGGGATAGGTTGCTATTACAGTTGCTCCCCCCTGGGGACAACTGTACAGTAGAACAGGTCGTCTTCAGCAACTTTTGTTTTCTTTTGAAAATAAAATTGCCATGGTAACTGTGAAAAACAATAACCTTGATGAATGACTCGGCAGAGTTGAGGACTGGATGAAATTCAGGTGCAGTCTTGTGAGTCTGCAGCTTCTGAACTGAGAAAATTATACAGGAGTCTAGCCAAGAAATACACTACACAGAGAATTTTGAAAGTGAGGTTGTTAGTACTACACTGAAGTCCGGTGTAGCAGAGCTAGTGAAGAGAATCACAATTTCTATTATAACAAAACTAAATATTACTTATTGTTATTATGTTCAAAAGGCCAATGCCATCTGTGCAGCTGGCTACTGATGAGTAAGGGAAAGAGAGAGTAGTGGACATGGCTTGCTTTTCCTCTCATATCTGACTCAGGTACAGTAGCACAAACGTATACACCTGGCAGGCTGTTCAAAAAAGAAAGGTAATCAGGTGCTGGGTTGTCATGTCGTGTCAACGGCGAAAAGATCACAGAAACAATTGATTCCTTCTAATATTAGCAAAGAACTGTATTAGAATAAAGAAATCAGTGTACTCTCTAACACTACTTACTCACTCTGACAGGTTTCAGAGTAGCAGCCGTGTTAGTCTATCTTCGTAAAAAGAAAAGGAGTACTTGTGGCACCTTAGAGACTAACCAATTTATTTGAGCATAAGCTTTCCTGAGCTACAGCTCACTTCATCGGATGCTGTAGCTCACGAAAGCTTATGCTCAAATAAATTTGTTAGTCTCTAAGGTGCCACAAGTACTCCTTTTCTTTTTACTCACTCTGCATTTTCTCTCCAACCAGGTCATTCATTCCTGGGAGACTTTAGCTGCTCAGCCAGTACTGAAAGTTAGTGTGGTTTTTCTCCTGGTGCTTCATGATGAGTTTCCACAGCAGACCCAAATAACATTTCGCTGGGCTGAGCAAATTCATAACAGGGCCGCCACCCCATCCCACACAGCTAGATACATAGGTACAAACCTACTCTCACCGGGTTTATATAAATAACATTTAATCAAACTCAAATATCCATAATTTAGTCTGCATGTTTTTCTGACAGGTGATGGGGCTTGTGGCTGTGCGAAAGTCCCCCCCACCCGCAGCAGCTGCAGTGTTCTTGGGGCGGGGGGTCCGGGTCCCCACACCTCTACAACAGGTGCAGTGTCCCAGGACGAGGTCCCTCGCAGCAGGTGCAATGCCCCAACCCTGTACCAGGGTGGCCTGTACCACTCAGCGGGGGGTGTTGCGTCAGGCCGGAGACAAGTTCATGTCAGGTACAGAGTCTCCCCCCGCTGCCCGGTGTAGAATTGGCTCAACCCGGAACTCGGCCGACGGCCGCAGGCAGGGGCGGGAGCTGCGAGCCGCCCTGCATGGCGAGGCGGCAGCTGGGGCGGGCGGCGGCCCCGGGGGATGGAGCTGCTGGAGATAGACCTGGAGGGCGGGAGCTCCTGGGAACCCGCGGCAGGCGCGGGGAGCCCCGGCCCGCAGCGCCAGGGCGCTAGGGGCAGGGGCGGCAGCAGCGCGGACAGCCTGGCCGAGGAGGAGGAGGAGGAGGAAGAGGAGGATCCTGCGGGCAGGTACCGCAGCACCTCGTCCCTGGTGAGCGGCCTCCTGACGGAGCTGTATAGCTGCGGGGGCCGCGCCCGGCACCGGGACAGCGTGGACAGCTCCACCGAGGCGTCCGCGGGCTCCGATGTCTTCCCCGGGGGCAGAGGCAGCAGCGCCGAGTCCCGCTTCCTCCAGGAGCTGCAGCAGCGGCCGAGCCAGCGGCACCAGATCGAGTATCTGGGCCAGAAAGGTAAAGGCACCGGACGGACCGCCCGCCCCCACCTCCGCCCTGCCCAGCCACCCCGCGGGCACCAGGAGTCTCCCGCGCCCGCTTTCAGCCCTGCCTGGCCACCGCGAGTCTCCTGCCCTGCAGGCCCACCTCCGCCTTGCCCAGCCACCCCACCAGCACTGGGAGCATCCTGGCCCTCACCCCAACCTTATCCCTACCTAGCCACCTCACCTGCACTGACAGTACCCTGCCCTGGCTCCCATCTCCGCCCTGCCTGGCCACCCCAAGGCGCCATGAGTCTCCCGCCTCCTGTCCCTATCTCTGCCCTGCGCGGGTACCCCAAGGCACTGGGTGTTTCCTGCCCTTTGCCCCCATTTCCGCTCTGCCCGGCCACCCCGCCATACTGGGAGTACCCTGCTCCGTGGCTCCACCTCATGTTGGTCGGCCACCTAGGGCTGGATTAACCTTTTTTTGGGCCCGGCACCAAACATATTTGTGGGCCCCCATGTAGTTGTTATGGGCCCCTTCCGAGTGTGGGCCCAGCGCGATGGAACCGTTGGTGGCACAGTAAATATGGTACTGCTGGGATGGGGATGAAAACATTTATTTAAAAACAAAATAAGATATCTGAGCCATGCTTGACTGAGACCTCCACTCAGTTCATAGAGAACAAACTGGGCTAGCATCAATATACCCAGAATATTCCTGAATTTGGTTTACTTGTCTGGGAGGGGGTTGTTTGTTAGTTTTGCCTTTTGTGTTTAAAGACTTGGGGCCTGCTTGGGGACCTGAATACAAGTGTTTAATTTTCACGTTTATGAGCCATATTAATCCTGGATGTAGCAGTCAGTGGAGTTGCACCTGCATCTCTGCACCACCTCCCTCCACCCAAAGTTATGTTCTTAAATACATTTTTTTTAAAGCTGGATTTTCTACTTTGGTACAATAATGTTTTAAAAAACTTTAAAAAAACTCTTATTTTCTTTAGCCTATTTCTCCCTTTGCCTCACCATCTCACATGACTTTAAGTGAAACAGTAAAGTTACTGGGGTGGAGTGTGGGGAGGAAGATTGTGGGGGAGAAGTTTCTGGGCATTCCCACTGGCAGGGGGGCGGCAGCCAGCCCTGCTGTCACTGCCCCCCCCCCCCCGCCATCCCGGTCCTGAGGGCCACTGACAACCAGCCTCCCCCACGCCACCCTGCATGGTGTCCGAAGACATACACACACCCCAGGCATGAAGCTGCAGGGTCAAGATGGTGCCCAGGAGCCCATGGCTGGGTATCTGGGTTGCCAGGGGGCCGCACACTGGGAGTCACAGCACTGCTGCCACCCCAGGAGAGTGGGGGAGACCCGGGGGTGGAAGGGCCGAGCCAGGAGTCTCTACCCTGTGCCCCATAGGGAGGGCGACATGGCGGGTTCAGCGCCTTAGCACTGGGAACCCTCTCCCTGCACCGTTTCCTTTTTTTTTTGGTCCACTCTGCTGCCACTCACTTCAACTGGGGCAGCAGCTCACAGCATGGTGCGGGGCATTATGGGACTACTAGTGTAGCTGGTGACGCAGATCCAAGGGCCCCAGTGGAAGGCAGCGGCACGCGAACTACAACTCCCCACGCACCTTGCAGCACGTTGCTTGCCAGTGGCTTGGCTGGATTAACCATTTGTGGGCCTCCAAGTTGTTGTTATGGGCCCCTTCCAAGTGTGGGTCTGGCACCACTGGCACCATTGTAAACCCAGTACTGTGGCCACCCCACAGCAGTAGGAGTCTCCTGCCCTGCAGCCCAACCTCAGCCCTGCCCAGCCACCAGAACATCCTGTCCTTCACCCCTACCTTATTCCTACCCAGCCACCCTGTTGGCACGGGCAGTACCCTGCCCTGACCCCCACCTCATGTTGCCTTTTCCACCCCACCATCACTGGGGGTATCCTGCACCACACCCCCATCTCATCCTTGCCCGGCCACCCCATCAGCACTGAGTATCCTTCTCCCCATGTCAGCCTCATTCCTGCCCGGCCCTCCCACTGCCACCTGCATGTCAAACTCATTCCTGCAAACAGAATAAAGTCCAGGCCCGCAACATGTATACATGACCCTATTAAAGCAGCAGTTTCATAAAGCTGAAAACAACTGTGAGCCCAATCAGCTGGGAGAGTGGATTTAATCAGAAAAATGTGAACTATAATTGGGAATCTTTTAAGAACATCTTACTATATGCTCCAAAAAACACTCTCACAATTGAAGAAGAAGCTGTGCTGGTTTAAAAAAAAAAAAATCTGGTTTAGAGGGGAAGTGAAAGTAGCTATACATTTTTTTTAAATGTAACAAATGGAAGATAGGGGAAATTCATGATAATGGATATGAATCAGAACTTAGGAATTGTAGAAAATTGATAAGGGAAGCAAAGGGACACAAGGAGAAATATATGGCCAGCTGAGTTAAGGACAATAAGAAGGAGTTTTTTAAATGTGTTAGGAACAAAAAGAACCCTGACACTGGTATTGGTCCATTACTAGATGAAAATGGTAGAATTATCAATAATAATGCAGAAAAGGCAGAAGTGTTCAGTAAATATTTCTGTTCTGTATTTGGAGAAAACACAGATGATATAGTCTCATCATATAGTGATAACACTCTTTCCGTTCCACTAGTATCTCTGGAGCATGTTAAACAAAAGCTACTAAAGTTAGACATTTTTAAATCAGCAGGTCCAGTTATTTTGCATCCAAGACTTTAAAAAGAGCTGGCTGAGGAGCTTGCTGGACCATTAATGCTGATTTTCAATAAGACTTTGAAGTTTGGGGAAGTTCTACGAGACTGGAAGAAAGCTAATTTTGTGCCATATTTTAAAAAGGGTAAACAAGAAGATCCAGGTAATTTTAGACCTGTCAGCTTGATGTTGATTCTCGGCAAGATAATGGAGCGGCTTATACAGGTCTCGATTAATAAAGAATTAAAGGGGAGTAAAGTAATTAATGAAAGTCCAACATGGGTTTATGAAAAATTGATTCTGTCAGACTAACTGGGTTTTTCTTTTGGTGACATTGCAAGTTTGATTGATGAACTTTGCAAGTACTGTTGATGTAATATACGTAGACTTCTGCAAGTCATTTGACTTGGTAGCACATGACATTTTGATTAAAAAACCTAGGATGATATAAAATTATGGTACACATAAAAAGTGGCTAATTAATACATCTTAAAATGTGATTGTAAACAGGAAATAGTCATCAAGTCGGTATGTATGTAGTGAGGTCCCACAAGGATTGGTTCTTCGCTCTACATAATTTAACATTTTTTATCAGTGACCTGGAAGAAAACATAAAATCATTGCTGATAAATTTTGCAAAAGACTTGAAAATTGGGAGAGTGGTAAATAATGAAGAGGAGAGGTCACTGATTTAGAATGATCTGAATCACTTAGTAAACTAGGTGCAAGCAAACACTATGCGATTTAATGGAGCTGAATGTAAATGTATTGCATATAGAAACAAAGAATGTAGGCTATATTTACAGGATTGGGGATTTTATCCTGGGAATCAGTGTCTCTGAAAAAAGATTTGGGGGTTTCGGTGGACAATAGGTTGAAGATGAGCTCCCAGTGTTACACTGTGGGCAAAATAGCTAATGTGAACCTCAGAGATATACAGGAGAATCTTGATTAGAAGTAGAGAGGTTTTTTCACCTCTGTATTTGGTCCTGGTATGACTGCTGTTGGAATACTGTGTGAGTTCTGGTGTCCACAGTTCAAGAAGGATGTGATAAATTGGAGAGGGTTCAGAGAAGAGCTACGAGAATGATTAAAGGATTAGAAAACCTGCCTTACAGTGATAGACTCAATGAGCTCAATATATTTAGCTTGAGGAGTGACTTGATTGCAATCTCGAAGTACTTATATGGGGAACAAATATTTAATAATGAGCTCTTCAATCTAGCATGATCCAATGGCTGGAAGTTGAAGCTAGACAAATTCAGAATTTTAAATAACGTGCAAATTTTTAACAGTGAGGATAATTAACTATTGGTACAATTTCCTTAGGGTTATGGTGGATTCTCCATCCCGGACCATTTTTAAATCAAGATTGGATATTTTTTATGAAAACTATGCCCTAGGATAGTTAGGGAGCAGTTCTATGGCCTGTGTGATACAGGAGGTCAGAGTAGAAGATCACAATGGTCCCTTTTGGCCTTCGAATCTGAATTCCTGCCCCACTGGAATGGGGAACATCCTGCCCCACCACTCCATTGGCACAAAGAGTATCCTACCCTGCACCCCAACCTGAACCCTTGGGTCAAATTGGCAGAGACCCTGGAGGATATTCACTTTCCTCTGCAGCATGGGGCATGGGTCACCGGTCACTTGCGAGTTTAAAGTAGTGTAAATGGTGGATGCTCTATAACTTGAAGTCTTTAAATCATGATTTGAGAACATCAGTAACTCAGCTAGAGGTTAGGGGTCTATTACAGGAGTGGGCGGATGAGGTTCTGTGGCCTTCAGTGTGCAGGAGGTCAGACTAGATGATTATGATCGTTCCTTCTGACCTTAAAGTCTATGAGTCTATCCCTGTGTAGCCGCTCCACTAGCATTGGGAGTGTCCTGATCTGCACCCTACACTCATCCCTGGCCAGCCACCAACATGCGGGTTACATTGCTCCAAAATTATCCACAACTTCAGAGGGAGTAACCTATTCTGTCCATTGCCCCCAGCCGCTTCCCTGCCCACTGTACAACCCCTTCCCTGATCTGCGTCAAACTCTTCCTTGTACAGAGGCACAGTGATTATATCACTCAAATCCTTCACATTTGCTTATAGATGACACCTTCTTTGATCCTGCCTCCTTTCCCTCCACTCCCATCTCCTCCTCTCTATTATCCTGGACTTATTTCTCCACCCACCTCTTCACCTTCTCTGCCTGTGCAAGTGTTACCTTTTCCTCCATCTGCACAAAAATTACCTCTCCAGCCTCCCCCCGCCCTTGCCAAAACAAACAAACAAAACAAACCAGAATGGTTTTCCTTCCCATCTACACAGCTGCTTCTCCTCTCTGAGAAACTGCCCCTTCCTCCACCTGCATAACTCCTGGGAAAGGAGGGTGGGATAATCAGGATTTTATCAAAATATTCAGTGCTTGAATGATGATAATGTCAGGTGCAGCGTGAGTGTGTTGGGCCATTATTTTCAGTTAAACGTGTTCATATTTTTCTGGAATCTGTCTCACAAAACATGGGTTCCAGGTTTTTTTCTTTTTGAAATTACATAAATCTCAAATAGTGACCAGCTGTCACTTGTTCCTGAAAGATTTGTTGACCTTAACGTTGCCAGATAGAGGGCGCCTTCAGGAAACCGGTTTTGTGAATTTATTTAGCTCTGTGTGACCTTATGCACAATTTCTATAGTTTTAAACTAGCGAAGCATAATAACTCTGTAGACTTGGTCATGCATTACAAATTCCACATTATTAAAGGTAGTCAATATTTGGGTCACTTTTTTATTTCTGACGAAGTTTTTGACATGTTAGCTTATTTGGAAATAAATTGAGTCGGGTGGGGGAAATTTTAAATGTAAAAAGTAAACAAAGCTGTTACAGCATTTGTCTTACACTTTGGAAAACTTGAACTCAGACAATAGCAAAATGAACCTATCCAAGAATGCTCATGAAAAGTAAGCAACCGTGACACTAGATATTAAGGAAAGGAGGACTATACATAGGCCTCTTGTCTCCTGATGTTAAATCAGTCTTGTTGTTGACATGGAAAAAACCAGGAAGTGAAACCTGCCAATTTCTTCAAATCTGTGCAAAAAGCTTTTTGCTTCTGTATCTGGCCTGTTAAGGTGGTATTGCTCCATCTGATTTTATGGATGGTAATCTCAGTCTCTAGTGGAAACTTGCAATTTCAGCATACTATTAGTTCAGTCTAGAATATATTTAATGAACCAAAACTTGTCAGTGTTTGCATGAGTGTAACTGTAACTTAGTGAATGGCTCTGATACACAAGAAAGAATAAAATCAATCTCACTCCCTCTGTTGATTCTACATGGTAACCAGAGTAAAAAAATAAATTATTACTCCTAAGTCCATGAACGTGGTTCTGAATACATACAGGGATCAGATCTATGAATAAGAACATTCCAGTTTTCCATACACTGTTTTCAGAGAGAACCATATTTTAAGGCATACATGTAACAGCATAACTAGTAGGTATTTTTGGCTACATCTGTCACAATAAGCACAAATTTATAAATCAGAAAAATTAAAATTCTGCCCTTATACAGTGTGTGCAAGTTAATTATTGACTTTGGCCCTGCTCCTGAAAGCACTTATACATTAGAATAGTCCCATCCAATAAAGCTACTATCATTAGAAAAGCTACATATGTAAATATCTGCAGCAATGGGTCCTTGGAGTGGCTGCTATAGCAGTTACCATAGATGACTCAGTCAACTCAAGTCATATGTGTTTCAGGCTGGACTGTAATAATTTTGTGTTCTGCTTATTGACAGATGCTGATGAACTGGCAACTATAGTACGAGAACTGAATTACAGAATTTGTGTTCAGTCAGCAAAGCTGCTTCGTCATCTGAAGCAGAAAGATAGGCTTTTACATAAAGTGCAGAAGAACTGTGATATTGTCACAGCCTGTTTGCAGGCTGTTTCCCAGAAACGCCGTAAGTACTGTTTTGTGTATGTGTGCATTAGTTGTGAGTAGTTTATTTAATTAATATGGCAGTATTTCGATTAAACCCTTGAATTTCCTAGCATGAGACTTCTAAACAAGTTCTAAAATCAAGAATCTAGTGGATGCTATTAGATTCATGTACCTAGTTCCCATTGAAGGCAATGCGAGTTGCATGTGAATCAGTTAAAAAGAATTGGTCCAAATAATTGATAAGATATGCTATAATATTCCAAGATGTATGCATTGAAGAAGTTCTCTCTCTCATAAAGTACGCTCTGTAATGCCTTTTCAACTTTAGCATAGGGGAAACATGTTGATTCTGCTTGCTGTGTTTAATTGTAAACTTTTGTATGGCTGGGGGGAGATAGTAAGTGCCATTATTTTCTCTTCATTAGTAACTGTGTGTTGTATGTATGTTTTTCATTCCAGAGCAGTATTACTAGTATGCCATTTCTTTACGAAGTGGATTCAGAACTATAGATATTCTTAGGAAGCTTGAATATCAACATCTGTCATTTATGCAAGGGTTTCAAAATAGGAGCTGTGGGGAAGAAGAGAAATGTTGCTTTCTGAGTGTTAGTTTTTTTCTCTGACTAAACAGAATATTTTTGTATTTAATTTTTGATCATTGTCGAAAGGCACTAAACTACTTTCAGCAGGTTCTTGTACAGTGAAACTTTAAAATGTCATATCTAAAACCATGTCATACCTTTAGAAAGGATATATGAAAATTGCCTAATATTCAGTCTTATTTTTTTATTAACACGCAGCGTGACAGGTACAGTAAATGTTCAGGTAAAGTAAATATAAGCATGACCACTTACAAAAATGCCTGCAGCAGCTTTGAGGTGCATGTAAAAGGTTTATTTTAAAAACTTACTGTAGTGACATATATGCTAATGTGGTATAGTTAAGGGTTTGTCTGGTTCTATTGTAAAATTAGATCTTTGAGCGTTTATAAATGTTGATGTGCTCTACATGAAATTTAGCAAACGAGTTCTCAGTCGATATATAGTACTTAAAATACATGTTCTTCCTCTAATCTCTCCTTTTTCCCCAGAAAAATTTTCAAGGCCTCAATTCTGTATATGCTTCAGCACAAACATAACTTTAACTTTGTGAGTAGTCCCAAGATTGGGTCCTAAATTCTGACAGTGAAATCCTGGCCACAGTGAAGTCAATGGCAAAACTCCCATTGATTTTACTAGATTCAGGATTTTTCACCCTAAGTGTAAAAGAACTGTGAATCTTTGTTTTAGATGTTTTTGTTTTTATTCATACTATTGGAAAGTGGCACCTTTGTCTGAAAGAAAACAAACTAGCTATCCCTGAGAAAGCAATTTCAGTTTTGAAATGTGCAGTTATTGTTTAACAGCTCTGTGTGTGTGTGTGTGTGTGTGTGTGTGTATGTTTGAAGTCTGGTTACAGGCATGCAGTATATCTAGGGCCCTACCAAATTCACAGTCCATTTTGATCGATTTCACGGTCAGAGGATTTTAAAAATTGTACATTTCATGATTTCAGCTATTTAAATCTGAAATTTCAAGGTATTGTAATTGTAGGGGTCCTCACCCAAAAAACATTTGTGTGTGGGGAGGGTCGCAAGGTTATTGTAGGTGGTGGTTGCGGTACTGCTACCCTTACTTCTGCACTGCTGCAGGCGGTGACGTTGTCTGCAGAGCTGGGCAGCTGGAGAGCTGCGGCTGCTGGCCGGGAGCCTAGCTTTGAACGCAGAGCAGCCTCCAGCAGCAGTGCAGAAGTAAGGATGGCATGGTATAGTATTGCTGTCCTTACTTCTGCACTGCTGCCTGCAGAGCTGGGCCCTCAGTAGCCACCACTCTCCGGCCACCCAGCTCTGAAAAAGGCAGCAGCGCAGAAATAACAGTGGCGTGGTATAGCATTGCCACCCTTACTTCTGGGCTGCTGCTGCCGGGGTGCTGCCTTCAGAACTGGGCTCCCAGCCAACAGCCGCCACTCTCTGGCCCCCAGCTCCAAAGGCAGTGCAGAAGTAAGGGTGGCAATACCATGATCCCCCTAAAATAACCTCGCAACCCCCCTGCATCTCCCTTTTGGGTCAGGACCCTCAATTTGAGAAACGCTGGTCTCCCCTGTGAAATCTGTATAGTATGGGATAAAAGCACACAAAAGACCAGATTTCATGGCGGGGGGACCAGATTTCACGGTCCGTGACACGTTTTTCATGGCTGTGAATTTGGTGGGGCCCTAAGTATAGCTCTTTAAATTAGGCTTTTATATTTAGTAAAAGTTGTTTAACATTGTGGTAGACATCTAGATACACACACAAAAATCAGGAAGTTCAAATGTATCCCAAAGCAACTGTAATTTAGTCAATTTGTACATTTAGGACGTAATCCAACACTCACTGAAGTCAGTGGAAAGATTCCTGTTGGCTTTAGTGGGCTCTTGATCAGGTCCACAAAGTGTTAATTTTTATGCCTTAATGTAAAAATACTAACACCATATATGTACAGAATTACATTTGCTGTGGGAATACAACTTTGAATGTTCTGACATTTTGTGCATCTAAAATCTCAGAAATGTTATGGCATTAACATAGATTTTTCCGCTTGTCTTCAATTTTTAAAAAGACTTTTTAGAATGCATTGTGATGACATTGAAATAAATGCATAATATGAAATAATCAAAATTTAACTGAATTTATTTTAGTGTATAGCGCTCCAGCTATACACACGCTCATGAATGCATATTTTGTCTACGTGCCTCAGTACCTATTAAAAATATTAGTAGAAATCACTGGACATAGTACATTATTGTACTAGAAGGATAACTTATTTTTGAAACTCATCAAAAGTTCTTGTAATTGAAAGCCAAGTGCATAGCAAGTTCAAATGTTGTTTCTAATGGGCACTGAATTTCTTTTTCAACTACATTTTTAAATATCCAGTTTCTGATAGAAGAACCAATAATTATTTTAAAAGTATCTAAAGAAAAATGTTGGTAAGCATCACAAAAGATTTACAATAAAAATGTATTCTTGCGATGTTTTTGTTATGGGCAGTAAAGCTTTCTAATGTGCTGCTCCATATTAGTGTTGCAATGTCTTGTATTACTAATGTTTGTGTCAAGAACTCATTAAGGCAAATTGGGCAAACCACATTGCTCTCTAAAATTGTCTAAAAAGATTTTCTTAGTGACAGGCTAAAAAATTGTTTGGAAACGTAAGTTAAGTCATTTAAAATATTGCCTAAACCTACTTATTTATACAATGGCGCTGTGTCTGGTGTACAAAGTTTCACACTATGTTTGTGCTATATTTAAAAAAAAAATGCTGCACACAACAGCACTGAAATTTGCATCTAAAGATAAGAATCCAGTCTTAATTTGCCTGTGATGTTCAGATGCTCAGTGGCCCCCTCCCACATATAATAATAGATCAAATGCAAACAAGTACCGTGGTGAAATAGTTAATGGTAGTGATTCTGCCTCAATTCCGAGCTTTGTTTACGTGATATAATTCAAACCCTTAACTGAACATGGTAATCAAATTCATCCCTTATGCAACTCCACTTAATCAGTGGAGTTATATGACAGGGATAAATTTGGCCTATTATTTTGTGGCTAACCATACTATACACTTGTCTATTCCTCTGCAGTGAATAAACTGTCAAAACCTTTTACAATGATCATTTAAATTCTAAGTGATAACATAAGAGTTTAAAATTTAAAACTTTTATTATACCATGCAGATAACTACTGGATGGATCAAATACTGAGCAGGATTCATTCTCAGGTCTCTGCTGGAATTCATTAAATACTTGAAGTGTGGTCTTCTGGCAGCTTTAGAGGCTCATGACTGACTTTATTATTCCAGGGCCATCAAGAATCAGTACAATGCACATAATAGTAACTTCTTTGGTAGTAAAAAGAACTAATAGAACAAGTGTGCAGGAATGAACTGTCATCATGCATGTTGCAACACTGGATTCTAACAGAATGCACTTCATATACTTAGACATTTTGTATGTTGATATAAACATTTGTCATTGGCAGATGAAATGCATTTGTAGAATGAAATGCATTGTGGTCACAAGTAGACACTGCTATAGAATATAAAATGTATTGCAGAATAAAATGCATTTTGATTAGAAGTATACATTGCCAGGGTTCTGTTAGACAGTGGATAAATGCTAAGAACAGTACACCATGTTGGAGTTTTAATTTGAAATAATTAGTGGTTGACTACCTTTATTTCAATGGAATCTGTTTGGGGGAAAAAAATGTTAAGGGGTAAGTCAGTGGGATAGAATGCCATAGTGGTCTCCTGATGCCAGATATTTTTTCCAAGCAGACACTTACCTGTAATTTAGTAACTTTATTGTATTTATTTGGTATAGTAGGAATGATGCTGGGGCATTATAGATGTCCATTAGGGATGAACTACTTCAGGTCCACATTTGGTGTGTGCACGAAAGTGCCATAAGCAAACAATGCTTGCTTAATCACAAAGAATACTATATTTATATCAATCCGGGATTGTAGAATAGACTTCAATAAAGAATAAATGAAGGGGCATGTGTCTGTGTCACATATCTGAAATTAGAAAATTGCCGAATATTATGTTAGCAGTTCTCATTCAGAGAATGTGTAGGGTGACACCTTTTTTTCTCTAATGAGATTACACAAACTTTTTGGTTGCTTTCTTGACAGTATGCTTGTTTCACCTATTACATTTCCTTTCTGAGTGGCCAAAGTGTAAACCAGAGTTGCTTGAAACGACAAATTTTAACCCCATATTCTTTTTTTTTTTTAAGAGATGTTTGAGTGGCTTAATTTTATTTCCATTTAACTTTTGTTTGTAAATAAAGGGTTAGCCATCCATCAGTTAGATTTCCACACATTTAATTTGGTTTCCTAATAGGGATGTTTAAAACTAAAATTATTGCATAAACTGGATTGAAATTTATGTCAAAGGAGTGAGTAGTAACATTTTCTAGTATTTTTCCCTTTGAAGCAATATACTTTCTTAGCAGAACCAGATGAATGAAATTTCCTTTCTGTGAACATTTTTATGAGATTTAATAGGGAATAAAATTATTCATAAAGTTACAAACTTTTCTTTTGATATGTTTTAAAAAGATATTAAATATTTTCTGTTGTAATGCCTTTTTAGAAACTTAAAAATAAACTATTTTATCAATATTGCAAACATTGTTTCCTGCAGAGTTCCATTAAAGACACAATAAATGTGTTAGTTTTTCAGGTTTTTTTCCCCCCTTCTCCTGGTTTCCTATCCAGCCTCCTCTGTCAAGTATTGAACTGTTGAGCCAGCAGGGGGAGCTAGAATATTTTATTTCATGCACAAGTGAAGACTTAAAGGTGGTGGTCTTTTTTCATTTTTCATAGATTCATAGATATTTAGGTCAGAAGGGACCATTATGATCATCTAGTCTGACCTCCTGCACAACGCAGGCCACAGAATTTCACCCACCACTCCTGCAAAAAACCTCTCACCTATGTCTGAGCTACTGAAGTCCTCAAATCGTGGTTTAAAGACTTCAAGGAGCAGAGAATCCTCCAGCAAGTGACCCGTGCCCCAAGCTACAGAGGAAGGCGAAAAGCCTCCAGGGCCTCTTCCAACCTGCCCTGGAGGAAAATTCCTTCCCGACCCCAAATATGGCGATCACTTAAACCCTGAGCATATGGGCAAGATTCACCAGCCAGATACTACAGAAAATTCTTTCCTGGGTAACTCAGATCCCACCCCATCTAATATCCCATCACAGGCCATTGGGCCTATTTACCATGAATATTTAATTATCAAAACCATGTTATCCCATCATACCATCTCCTCCATAAACTTATCGAGTTTAATCTTAAAGCCAGATAGATCTTTTGCCCCCACTGCTTCCCTTGGAAAGCTATTCCAAAACTTCACTCCTCTGATGGTTAAAAACCTTCGTCTAATTTCAAGTCTAAACTTCCTGGTGGCCAGTTTATATCCATTTGTTCTTGTGTCCACATTGGTAATGAGCTTAAATAATTCCTCTCCCTCTCCTGTATTTATCCCTCTGATATATTTATAGAGAGCAATCATATCTCCCCTCAACCTTCTTTTAGTTAGGCTAAACAAGCCAAGCTCCTTGAGTCTCCTTTCATAAGACAAGTTTTCCATTCTTCGGATCATCCTAGTAGCCCTTCTCTGTACCTGTTCCAGTTTGAATTCATCCTTCTTAAACATGGGAGACCAGAACTGCACACAGTATTCCAGGTGAGGTCTCACCAGTGCCTTGTATAACGGTACTAAAACCTCCTTATCCCTACTGGAAATACCTCTCCTGATGCATCCCAAGACCGCATTAGCTTTTTGTTTTCTTTTGTTTTTTCCCCCAGTTACAATGATGGCTATATTGTCCCTCCTTTTTGTTTTTCTTTTCAAAGGATTCAGAAATGACTTGCAATATGGCATTTCTTAGATTGGTCTGAAATATGTGATCAGACATGAACCTCATTGATAAGTATTAGGCACAGATTGAGATTTTTAAATAGTATTCATGAAGAGTGTATTTGGCTCCAGAAATAAGATATAAAACAGGTATAAAAATAATAGAAAAATGTCTTTAAATTTATAGCTGACACTGGTGAATTCACACACACATAACCTCCCACGGCCCACTTGTTCTCAGTCCTAGTCCCCCTCTGCCCCTGCCCCCAACTCCTTATCCAGTGTCTGTGTTTCCCTTAGTGGCTCCCTGTGTCCTTCTCCCCACCACACCCCAGCTCCCAATCCTAGTCTTCCTGCCCAGTCAGTCCCAGTCTTCACCTTCTAACTGCCAGTCACAGTTTTTTTAACCCCTCTGCCCAGTCACAGTCTTACCAAGCTGCATGTCCTAATCTTCTCCTTTCCCATTCTCACTGTTCTGGGTCATGTCTTCTCTCCATTAGAGACAGACAGATTTTTCCTCCATACTGCCCATGTATCAGTAGAGAGGTCATTGAGAGCAGTGGAGAGATAGGCTCCCTGCTCTCAGTTCTGGTGTCTGGCATCACCCTGCCCTGGGAAAGTCTGACTTCACCCTACAGTCCTGGTTTGGAGCATGCTGAGTTGCTCTTTGGGGGTGGAAAAAATCTGTTTGCATGTGCTTAGTACAGACTTCTTTGGGTTTAGCAGATAAAAATCTCCAAAGAGTTCATCCCCACTGAGCATGTTCCATCCCCCACTGTTTCTAGTGCTGACTGGATTGTGCATGTTCAGCGCGGCTGCTGACTTATTCCCTAGCTTCTGTTTGCCAGAAGCTGGGATTGGTTGACAGGGCAGGGATCACTTGATGATAACCTGTCTGTTCATTCCCTTTGGGGCACCTGCCATTGGGCTCTGTCAGAGGACAGGATACCGTGCTTGATGGACCTTTGGTCTGACCCAGTATGGCCGTTCTTATGTTCTTAGAAATTCTGGATTTCAGTGGCTGAACATATTAAACTATATGGATACATAATGGTTTCTTCATCTGCTGACTTGCAGTATTAGTAATCTCTTTGAGTTTGATTTAAACTGATATAAAGCCACCATATACTGGAATCATCTTAGTGTATAGGAGTTTATTATATGTTATTGCAGGAAACATTTGATACCATGAGTAGAGGAAAGGATTGTGCCTATGCTGTCTGTTTACCACTAGTAAGTTCTCTCTCATAATATATATTTATCTCCCTACTATACATTCCCTGGGGACTTCTAAGAAAATTGTGAAAGACCCACTTGAGATGGCAATTGCATAGGTGCCTGGCTGGGTGGTTTTTAAAGGTACATCATCAGCTTAGAAAGGACAGTTCGATATGCATTTTTTAAACCTACATTTACTATAAATGACAAAGCAGGGACACTTTTTTTTTCTTTCCCAGTTTTGTTTATCTTTCACAAATAGCACCAGACGAGAGCAAAACACTTGGGGAAATAAAGACAAACATGGTTTGTCAAATTAATAGATTTACAGAGACACTCAAAGGTAACTGTATATTTTTTTAAATAGCTAGATTTAAATAGGAGTCTCTTGATGATTTATCTGTTTTTAAATGTCCATCTTTGGTAGTTCTATATTCACACAAAACGATCCTAAAAGAACATTATTATGGTTGCAAAGTCAAGCACTCAAAATTATGACATGCCAGAATTAAGGTTGCCTGTGCAACCTTAATTCAGCTCCCTTGTGTGTGTGCATTATGATACAGTCCTTTATTACATAATTACATACTATTTCTTTCCACAGACCCATTCAATGCACAGGACTGACATTTAATGAGCAGCTATTCAATATTTTGTTTTCTTCTCATTGTTCGATGAGACCACAGGCCTTGTTGACTGCACAATATTCAAACGTGCTCAGCATATAAACATATTAATTTTTTGGGGAGATTTTCTATGGCACTCATCATATCTGAGTGTTTTATAAACATGAATGAATTTATTTTGACAACACCCTTGTGAAGTAAGGAGGTGGTACTGTCCCCATTTTACAGATGGGAGCTGAGGCACAGAGTGATTAAGGTCAAGAGTATCCCACTAATTTTGTGTGCCCAATTTAAGACACTTAGTACTTGATTTTTTTCAGAGCACTTAGCATTATATAGTACAAAGAACAATTCCCATTTCCTTCCTTTCTCTGTGAGGAGGAACCCGTAATCAATGACTGTTGCTCCCTATGCAGGTTGGGCCTACAAGAAATCTGGGACTCCATTGTTGTAGGCTAGTGGCTGATATAAAATGAGGGTTTAAAATCACACTTGTTTAAATATGTTCCTGCCTCTTCATTGAAGAAAGAGAAGTGTCTGCAAAAGGCCTGGTCTACACTCCAGCAATAGGTTGACGTAAAACAGCTTACGTCATCCTAATTATGTCAGTGTACACCCTGCAGCCTTGCTCCTTCTGATATAAGTGCCATGCTACACCAACATAATAGTTTCACCTTCACAAGAGGTGGAGGGCTTATGTCATTGTAGTTTGGGCGACACCATGTCCCTATAGACACTGCGTTACTTACATCTGTGGGCTGTCATTCTTAGTCACCGCTGGAGCCTTGAAATTGACAAGAAAGCTGGCTCCCTAGTCGGGCTGCCACTCAGGCTTGGGCTGTCACTCAGGCTCAATCTGCTTCCCAAGCTCCTCCCTCCCCACAGAGAGCCCTGCTGCCCCCCCCAGGTCCTGGCTCCCTGCTTGCAGCTGGGTTGCAGCCTGGGCTCTCAGTTCCCTGACCCCCACTGAGAGTATGGTAGCTGACTGGACTCTGGGTGCAGTTTTCCCCTCCAGGAGTCTGGCTGCCCCCCCACCCCTCCGGGCTCTTGGCTCCCCAGTCCCCACTTGGAGTACAGCTGTGCCCAGTGGGAAGCTCCATACCCAGAGTCCAATTGGCTGCTGTGCTCCTTGCAGGGAGCTGAGAACTGGGGGGGGGGGAGGTGGGGGGTGCTTCCCATTCCTGGCAGGGAGTGGGGAGCCAGGTTGCCGCCAGGGAGCTGCACGCAGTGCTGGGTGCCCTGGTTCTCAGCCTCCCATGCTGTCCCTGTTAAGTTGGTAGAAACGCTCCTGGTGAGGACACGCACCACCGACGAAAAAGCAATGTGGACATCAACCACCGCAGTAATTTCTTTGGTGGCTGTTAGTCAGTCTAACATAGGTCAACTTAAGTTTATAGTGTTGACAAGCCCTTCGAAATCTAAGATTACTCCCGGGGGAATTCTTTGTCACTGCGTGTGTGCAGAATTCATGTCCCCTGCAGATTTCTTTGCTTCCCTGCAGAAAAATGACTTTCTGACAGGGAAGCAAAGGGAAGCTGCAAGAGCAGTCATGCACCACTCCCTAGCTGCGCACGTACATCATTTCAGGCATCTGGAGCAGCCGGCAGAGAGGTAAATCACTGCAGGGCTGGGGATACCCCAGCCAGTGGCTCCTACCCTGAGCTGATAGTAAGGATCACCTGATTGCCTCCAGCCTAGCCGAGACTGAATAGGACAGGATTTCCTCTCCCCCTGCAAGGAGTGGCTGGGGCTGTGTCAGACCCACCCCCAGAAACCTTCCTCAGCTGCAGGAAGCTCAGCATCCTCTCTTGCTTTCTGCCCCCATAGCTCCTCAGCTGCCGGGGGAGGGGTCACTGTCTGGGGAGCTGCTTCCCCATCCACCCAGCACCTGTGCATCCGGACCTCCCATACCCAGATACCCCCACCAAGCCTCACACCATACTCCCAGAACCCCCCTAGCCCTCCATACCCAAACCCCACCCCATTGAACCTCAACCCCTGCAATTGGAGCCCCCTGCACCTGAACCCACCACCTCCAGACCCCCACCCCTGCACCCAGAACACCTCCCACTGAGCACCCTGCACTCAAACCCTGAGCCCACACCCTGCACCACCCTGAGCCCACATATCCTGATCCCCACACCACTGACCCCCAATTAGCTGCACCCAGACCCCCACCCCACTGAGTCCCACTCCCCCAGCACCCAGACCCCCCTACTGAGACTCCCACACCCAGACCCCTCCGCTGAGCCCCAAGCACTTTCACCGGGAAGCCCCAGCAGAGTCCCATTGCCCCTACACCTGGAACCACTGCAGTGAGCCTCTGTGCAGCCAGATCCTCCCCCCCCACCCCAGACCCTCCACTGAGCTGCCTGCACCCAGATTGTCCCACTCAGAATTCTCTCGCCCCACACCTGGATCCCCCCGCACTGAGCCCCTCACATTTAGATCCTGCCTGGTTGAGGCTGCCGGCCCTGCACCTGGTGCAGAGGGGCAGGGCCTCAGGGTGTTTCTGGGGCAGGCCCAGGCCTCGTGCTGTATCAGGGTAGGGTGCAGCCTCATGACTGAGTCCATGTCCCAGGGGTGGGGGGTGGGGAGGCTGCAGGGTGATCTTCCACTTTCATGCAGCCAGTGGCCTGTGTTCCCCACTGCCATCCTGGAGCCTCTGCATTTATTTATTGACAAATAAAACTTGCAGAATTTTAAAATATTGTGTGCATAATTTTTAATTTTTTTGGCCAGAATGCCCTCAGGAGTATAAAATCATGATGTCTTTCTCTTGCTGTTTCCTCCACAAACGTGAGTTAAAGATTAGTAGTATGCATCTAACTTGTCTTTAGGTGTCCAAGTGAGCGTGAAGCAGATCACTCACTTTGAAAAATACCCCTTATTGTCTATGGGTTTGGTTAATGGACTTCAAAACGAACACACGCAGTTCTGATGTGTGAAATAAAGCAAATTCTCTATAGTAACTTTTTACAGAAACAAATTAATTGAACTATTCAAGAATATGTTCTCATCTGATGCAATTATAGTAGACTGTTTGGTTGTTACAGAAATTGATCTCTGATGAGGCATCGTCAAATGATTCAACTGGTTAAGTGTGTCTGACCTTTCTCTCTCTCTCTCCATTTGTATCTCTCTATTCAGTCAAATTACTATTACCTGTGCTTCAAAGGCATTATGAATTTCATATCTTAGATACTGTGTCCTTTAAAAATACAGACATAACTAATGTTGAGTGTGCTTGGTTCTCTTCTGTCTCAATGACTGGTGGTTATTCTAATTCTTTTTGATCTTCTGTCCTGCATGTGGGTCTATGAAGAATGGGGAATAGAAAGAATCATATACCTCACATACAGAACAAATCATATTTAGTTGCTTTGTTATTTGACTGGTATTGGGGATGAGCTATCATGGTTGCTGTTTGCTCTTACTCTTTTTTTCCCCCTCCCTTGGATTTCAGGATTGGTGGCCTGTTTGTAATAAAAAATGAAAATGGAATGTTGTTACACTCCTATGCTTTTAATTAGTCTCTCTCAATAGCAAACACTTGGTTTCTCTCCATGGAGTGAAGTTAACCCTGGTACAGAGGGATGGTCAAGGCACTCAGCACCACTTTAAGATTTGCATTGGGGCTACTTGAGGGTGAGCTCGGAGGGCTTTAAATAGGTCATCTATGGCCACTACTGGGCTTCTTCATCCCCTGAATGCTATGGAGAGAGTTTCTGTGTCCCCACATGGGTTGGCAAGGAGTGGAGTGCTGGGGCAGCCACAGATAGGGGACCATAGAAAGCTATATTTAAGCAGATCTAGTGGCCCCAAACATACTGCACTTGGCAACTGTAAGTACTCGTCTATAGGCTGTAGTTCTGCTGACTGTACCTGTGTTGGGGGTGGTAGATTTCATCTTTGGATCCAACCCCTGTATTGGGTCCAGTTACTCAAACTGTATGTAAATGAAGTGAATGTAACTGTTTGTGCAAAATATTTAATGAAGCTAAACACCCAACGTTATCTAGCATAGAAGCTAGTACTGAATTGTGCAGTAGTTAAAAATAGTAAGGAAAAAACGTTTGAAAAGAGACCACTGCTATAACAAACATAGAACTGTAAAATAAAATGCCATTGGAGTATTATATTTCCGTAACCAGTGGCTATAGCTATCCCAGACTTCAGGGAACTTGAAAGCACGTTTTGTTAACCAGTTCTATTGTGGTTAGAGCCTGGGCTCCTGGGATGAGAAGCAAGCTTTGTATATTGTATTCCTTTGACACCAGGCAGAAGGTACTGTAATTGAAACACAAAATAGGTGTTATGGTAACTCTGTTGCCTAGGGGACTATCAACAGCACCCTTACACCATTATTCCTTGCATAGCTGTTCATGGGGAAGTGTTGCAGTGAACAGCTGCTTGTTATATTTATAACACTTGACAATGTAAATTATGCTGGAAATGCTAAATATCTCTGTTAGTGGAGAGGCAAGAGAAAGAAGAGTGAATACTATAAAACAACATAAGTCTAGAAGGAGGTATAGAATATTGAGCAACAAGATGGCCACTTGTGGGAACTACAAAATATAAAACTCTGCGTGACCAACCATTTTTGTTCATAAACCTCTCTTTGCCTACAAATGCTGAAAGCTGAGTACATTATAGTGGAGCTTTAGAGGGTGCTAAAGCATTTTACAATCTCTGTGCACACTACACCACTGAAATACAGCCACCTCTGTACTCGGGGTGGTGTCCAGCTAGTATGCAGAACAGCATAGGGGAACATTTAGGCAACAGAGATGCCAGGGTTATTTCCTATTCTTATCAAAAGTATCCTGGGATCTTTAGTGTGTACACAGTACAGATAGGACTCTGAGAACTGACGTGTATCTGTTGCCTATGAGGCAGTTATTTAACAGTCTCAAGTACAACTCCCTGACCAGCAAACATAGTAGTAAATCGTCGTCACATCTTCTGAGGGATTTCCCAGTAAGAATTTTCTGCTTTTGTTTCAGGATATAACATTCTCATCAATGGTGCTATAATGTGTGCACGTTGCCTGGGGCATGTGCCCTGGGTATGTACTTTGTGTGCAATTCAGGTTGGCAATGAATCTTATAGGTTTATTTTGTTCTGACTTTCAGTCCTCTAGCAAAGAGGAGTATTTCTAATTCAAGTGAGGGAAGTACCATATCTAATTTCCTTATGCTATTTCTCTGGGCTTACCTGTTGCTAGCCTTTTGTGCTGGCTGATGTCATTGTATAACACACCCTGGCTGGCGAATTCAGAACATCCACTGGCGATCTATTCTTCTGCTATCTAATATTTTACTTTTAAAGGAAGCAATATCTATAGAAATTTAATTTAACAATCTGTTCAACCTCTCTCACTTTGTTACATACTAATGAAATTCTGTTGTTGGGCAACTTTAGATCTGGAATTCTTCTGAGACCACTTTAGGCTCTGGATCTAATTTTCATTTCTGAGCTATCAAGAGGAAGAAAAGGTTCTTTGTGCTTTTGGTGCTAAATGCTTTTCTCTTTCCCTCTGTCTAGCCAAAAAGGAAAAGGCACAAATGTGTGCTATGCCTGGGTCATTCATATGAGACCTAAAACATTTCCTGTGGTCTCGGTACTTACCAAGGTGGTCCTAACACAAAAGGTGTCAGAAACTAGTGTCTAGAGCTGTGTGGGAACCAGCTTTTTTTATTTTTGGGAGTGGGGGGAAAGTTTTGCGATTTCAAAATTTCTTCCATTCTGGAACAGAACAAGACCATTTTTAGAAATTTTCTGCAGACCAGAATTCTGAAAAAAAATCTGGTTTGGGTCAAGTGAAACATTTGTTTTGATAAAATATGGAAGATTTTGTTCTGATTATGGCTTTTTAAGTTTACATTTTATAATTTCAAATTTTAAAAAAGAAATAGAGTAATTTCAAAATGGAAAATCAAAAAGTTTTGAAAAGGTAAAAGTGTAATGTTTTGACTTTATAAAACCACTTTTTAAAATTTTTGTTTAGAAATTAATTTTTGTCAAAGGTGACATCTTTCTGCAAAATGTTGCACTTTTGACAAATCAGCATTTTACAATGAAAAATTGTTCCATTGGAAAATTTAGGGCCAGGTCTACCAGTGGCCTTCCTGTGAGTATAGAAGCAGTTCCCTCTGCAGCTCATTTCCAGGAGTCTCTTAGGGTACGTCCACTCTGCAAGAAAAAACAAACCCTAACCAACCAAACAAGAAAAGGTGGTAGCAAGTCTCATAGCTCTTAGGGTTGCCAACTTTTGTCATATTTGAAAACCGGACACTCCAACAGGAGTGCCGGAACCTCCTTTTCCCCTCCAAGGTCCAGCCCCCACATTCACTCTTCTGTCCCTCCCCCTGCCTCCATCACCCACTTGTCTGCAGAGGTGGGACTGGGAGCTGCAGCCACCTGACACAAGTAGGAGGCGGCCTCGGCTGAGTAGGGGCTGGCACATGTGATGACCCGGCACCTCCCCGCCTGCAGTAATCAGACTTTGGGTGTCTGGTCAGTAGCTCTTTTCGACTGGACTTTCTGGGTGAAAACTGGGCACCTTGCCATCCTACTCATAGCCTGGATGTACAGACTCAGACTTGTGTGGCTCATGCTGTGGTGCTAAAAAGAGCAGTGTAAATATTCCTGCTCAAGCTGGAGCCTGGGCTCTCAGACCCACACCTCTTGCTGGGTTTTAGAGCCTGAGCCCCTGCCCACACAGAAATGTCTACACTGCTATTTTTAGTGCCATAGCACAAGCCCGAGTGTGTAGACCCTGGCTCTGAGGCTATGTCTACGCTACTGTGGTAAGTCAACCTACGCTATGCAACTCCAGCTACGTACCTTAGGTTGAGTTACCGTGTGGGGGAGGAGGGGTCAGCGTCAGAAACTCTCCCGTCTACTTACCTTACTCTTCTCATCAGGTGTAGAGTACAGTGGTTGACTGGAGAGTGATCTGCTGTAGATTTGGCGGGTCTTCACTAGACCTGCTAGATCAACCGCCAGTGGATCGATCTCAGAGCGTCGATCCTGGCTGTAGTGTAGACATAGCCAGTGACTTGTTGCTGTGGTGGTGGTTTTTTTTCCCCAGTGTAGACATACCCTAAGTAATTCTGCACTGGGACTTCCTAGCTGGTTCAGGTTGCTGAGGAGCCAAGCTTTGTTCCTTGAGCCAGCTGTGCTCCGGCTGCCTGTTTCAGGCTGTTGATGACCCTCCTACTCTCCTGTGCAAGTGTTCCTTTCAACATCCCCCTGGGCTGCCCCCAAGTCCTGCTTCCTCATGTAAGCCCCAGCTCCCCTTGCTCTAGTGTGTCTCTTCCAAATCTCTCAGCGTATGTCTACACTGCAAAGAAGAACCCACAGCTGGCCTGTGCCAACTGATTTGGGCTCCCAGGGCTGGGGCTGTTTCACTGGAAGCCTGAAAATCTACATAGCAGTTACATATCCCCTTAGCCCGAGTCAGCTGGCACGGGCCACCCTCTTGGTGTCTAACTGCTGTGTAGGCATACCCTTAGACCCTGGAACCTCTCCTACTTCTACCTCTGCTATAGATACCCCCAGCTTCTGCTCCTTTGCCCCACCTTGATAAATCTCAGCCCACCTACCCCTTCATCAGCACAGTCCTACATAAATCCCATACAAAGCAGAGACTTGTACAGGAGTGTAACATGGGGCTTTTGTTGGGTTGTGCAGCTGACGGGGAGCTCCTCACAGAGCTCCATTCCACCCTCCCCATGAGCCCTGGCCCTTTGCTAACGCCTCAGTCTACCCTGCCCTAAAGTGCACCTTGCACTGCTGCCTCAGTAACCATCAGCAATAGCCCTGCTTCCCACTATGAAAAGCTGTGTTGCTCACATGGCTTATGTCCTGCCTAGAGACCTGTTTCCCCAGAACATTTTCCTGGATGTGCTTTAATTTCTAACTAGAATGTGTGCACTTACTTTACCTAATTTGAAGAATAAATTGTTTCTGTTTAATGCAATAATACTGCCTGTTATGTGGCTCAGCACCCTACTTTTTGCCGTTGAACATAAAATATATACAGGTCCTAAATTCCCTCTACGCTGCTCGGTGGCCGCCTAGCAGGCTATCAAGTGCCACGCACTTCAGGTGTCCCTCTCCTCACTACCATGCTGTTCCTGCCCTCTGCCTTGGAGCTGCTCCCAGGAGCCTCCTGCTTGCTGTGCTGGGGGAGGGGGTGCTGATATCAAGGTGTCCCCCGACCCCACCCCTGTACCCCATCTCCACAGAGCAGTGGGGTGGGGGGACGACACGACAGGGTTCAGGGCAGAGGGAGCTTGCTGGCAGCTGTTGCTGTGTCTGAACGTGCCTATCTACTTAAAAGGTCAGTGTACTTAAAGGGGCAACGCGCCTCTCTCTCTCACACACACACTCTCACACCTCCCAACACATACTTGTGTTGTTGTTGTTTCTTGATACTTCTTTCAAAGTGTGTTATTTTAGTTTTTGACTGGTCTATGCATTTCATAACTCTTATTACTCTCTTACGCTTAAATTTAATTCTTTGAGTAGTGAGTTCTAAAATGCCTAACCCGTCCTGGCTGGGGTAATTATCCCTCTGGTAACTTTTAGAAAATATATATTATATCTAGGTTTTCGGTTTCTACCGATGGCGCACATCCACACATTACCTCGATATGGTGCACATAATAAAATTCATTCCGCACATGGATGGAAAAAATTAGAGGGAACTCTGTGCAGGACCCCACATGTTCTGAGATTCTATGGCTGTACAATTCATCCTTTCCTGCAAAACTATGTTCCAGAATCTAATATTTCTTTTTAGTCCTTATCGTTATAAAGAAAACCTTAAAAAAGTTAAACAAATGTAACTTATGACCAAGCTGTCTTCATGAGTCTGCAGACTGCCCAAAACAATAGCTCTGGGAAATGCAAATCACTCTATTTATGCCCATGGATTGTTAACTGTGGATCCTAGAGATGACTCTTAAATTTAACATTCCAGTGATGATCACTTTACCAGAAACATCAGCTTCTGTGCTTATTCCACAGTCTCAAATTGCCTCCATCTCTTGAGGTGCTAAAGCATTAGCTATCCTCTACCCAGCTGTCACAATTTCCAGTTCTCCCTGAAAACATCTGCAGTGCTCTTATGCATTATACAAAAGTTGGCTGACTATCAAAAGCTGAATGCGGATACACAGTAAAATAAATGCTATTTAATAACAAAATAAATAAGAGGCTACAGTGCTTACTGGGTATTTGAATATTTAATTCAATAAAACCCTCCAGAATCTGGTATGTTTTTGCTGCAGAGTCTAGGCCCAATGTGTTGTGGAGTACCCAGGTCGTTAAACATATGTAAGTTTAGAATTCCTGGATCTCTGCCAAATTTATATCCTTGACTTTTTGGGACTAGCGGTCATGAGCATTATTTTCTTTGATGGTCTGTTAGCTACCATGGTAACACTGAAGTGGTAAATTCCGCTCTATTTTATCTATTCACTTTCAATCTTAGATATCCATTTGTGGAATTACACTCACGGTTTGACTTCTTACCTTCTGTTCCAGATTCCTCCATCTGAACACATTATTGGGCACTGGTACAAGCTGGTGGTTGACTTCATATTTTTTTTATGATTATTCATTTGATGCATGTGAATTTTGATATATTTGCTGTGAAACATATAAGTGAGTGTGTCTTAATAAACTGATATATAGTACTTGTTATATGATATATTTATATTAATATTTAAGGTAGCAGACTATTACCAGCATTTGGTTCAAGTACTATTTCTACCTATTGGTTAGTTAGCCAGAAGCAGTGAAGCCTAACTCAACTCGATGGCCCGTTTCAGCTCCTCAGTTCATCTTTTGAAAGTGTTGTGCAGGTTTCCTCTGAGGATGAGGACTGAGTGGTCAGACATAGAGGTCAGAGACAGAGTGATCACTTTGTGTTCACCCACAGGTGATGTGGTGTGTTCCTGCTTGAGTTCATTCGAGTTCATGTCTGCACTATGAAATTAAGTCGACTTAAGTTACGTCAACGTACAGCCACTGCAGTAATTAAATCAGTTTTGTGCGTCCAAACTAGCTCCTTCTGTCGGCAGTGTGTGTCCTCACCAGGAGCGCTTACACCAACTGTCATTGTGGGGCTCTTGACTGCTGGAGCCCCCTGCCTGGCTCCGGCTGTCAGCTGGAACAGTCATCAACCTAACTACACCAACCTAAGTGCTATGCCTTTTGTGGAGATGGAGTTATCAAGTCAGTGTAGTGGGTGACTTATATTGGTGGGAGCAACATTGTAGTATAGACTCTTACAGTGTTAGGTTGATGTAAGCTGCCTTAGGTTGACCTAACTCTGTACTGTAGACCAGGCCTGAGTTAGTTTCTGAGACCTGAAGAAGAGCTCTGCATAAGCTTGAAAGCTTGTCTCTCTCACCAACAGAAGTGGGTCCAGTCAAAGATATGACCTCACTTATCTTGTCTCCCAAATAATGTTCAAGGCATCAGTGGACAGAACCCTGTTGATTTATGTGAAAACCAGAAAAGACGGATTTCCAGTAAAGTCACCATCTTGTCACTCAGTATACAGGGGTGAGGCACAGCTTTGAGGGCTAGAGTTTAGGATTAATGTGAGGGTTAGAGTTATGTATACAAAGTAGAATAGCTCCAACGAGAGATTGAGAGACCCAATCCAGAATAGTCAATAGCCCAGAGGTTAGGGTACCTGTCTTTTTTGTGGGAGACCAGATTTAAGTCCCTGCTCTAAATCAGGCAATGCCCTGTCCACTAGACTGTTGGCTGTTTTTTCTCTCTCTTGTTTTGACCAGACATTCCTTCCTGAACCTGAGAAACCTGGCCAATGAAAAAAATGTTTTGTCAAAAACTCCTGATTTTTTCTGTAGGTGAAATTTGAAGAAACTGTTGACGGAGTAAAACTAAAAATGTCCAACAAACTCTGTTGGGATACTGGGGCTTTAAATGATACTGAAGAATTAATCTCAGAAAACTGCATATTCTTCTTTGAGTGCTTGCACATGTCCATTCCAATGTAGGTGAGTGCACACCCTGACCGCACAGTGCTGGAATATTTTCCCCTAATGGTATACATCGGGTCAGCTCCAGCACCCTCTGGTGCCACACACTTATAGCGCCAGTATAAGGGGCCCTGCTAACCCTGCGTCCCTTCAGTTCCTTCTTACCACATGTGACGTGACGGACGGTTGCTGGAACTTCTCTCATTGCTTCAGGCAAACTTCCCAGTAGTTTTCTGCTATTTCTCTTCTTTTCCAGTGTATGCAGTTGTTATAGTAGTGATAGTTAGTCAGTTTTTTTAGTTATGTATTTGTTGGACTACTTCGCACTCAGTTAGTGAGGTTGGTTCACTCCCTGGTGCCAGGGCAAGCCTCGGTCACCGGGCTTCAAGCCCTGCGCTACTTGCAGCAATGCTAGATGCTATTGAGTGACCTGGACTTGAATTGTCTCAAGTTCTTGTGGGAGTCTCATAGAAAGGGACCACTGCCAGATCTGCAAGGACTTCAAACCTCACACCAGAAAGGACCAGAAGGTGAGATTGAAGGTCCTTCTCATGAAGGCAGCCCTGAGACTCACTTCAGAGCCGCACTCAGACTTGTCACCAAGTACCTCAGCTTTGTTGTGGAGCACTCCCCTCACCGGTCATGAGTCTTGGTGCTGGTCCCCATCTCCGGTGCCTAAGAAGAAACATAGGAAGCAGCCAGAGAAGAGTCGATCCCCGGTGCCAAAGTCAAGCAGGTATGGGGACCGGGTTAAAGTGAAACCTGCGTCAGGCTGCTGTTCCACCCTGGCACTGCAACAATCAGTACTGGCAGCTCCAGGACCTATGCAGGCCCCACTGACTCCAGCGTTAGAGACACCACCCTCAGGCAGACAACACACCAATCAGTTCACAGTGCTGTTGAGATCAGGTCTAGGTGTAGCAGGAGCTGGGTCTCCACTGAGAGGTCTAACAGGGTTGCAAATCAATGCTGCCTGGGCCATGCTGGGGCTATGAGAATCACCTGTGCCTGGTCCTGCTTGATTTTCATCAGATCCTTGTGTATCATCAGGATGGGGGAAAGGTGTAATACAGGTGATCTATCCATGATAGCAGGAAGATGTCCTTAAAAGACCCCGGGCTTTGACCTTGCAGGGAACAGAACTGGTGGCATTTCCTGTTATCACAGGTAGCAAAACAGGTCTATGAGGGGAGTTCCCCCACTGTTGGAAAATGCCCCTTGCAATGTCCAGCTGAAGGGACCATTTGTGGTGAGAGGAGAAAGACCTGCTGACGTGATCTGCCAGCTGGTTCTGCGCTCTCAGAAGGTACGACATCTGGAGATGGATTGAATGCATTATGCAGAACTCCCACAGCTGGACTGCTTCCTGGCGTAGGGGGGAGGAGTGAGTTCCACTCTTCCTGTTGGTGTAGAACATGGCAGTTGTGTTGTCCATGACAACCAAAATGACTCTGTTTGTAACATGGGGCCAGGAATGCTTTACAGGCTAAATGGACCACACCGAGCTCCCTGACATTGATATGAAGAGAGAGCTCTTCTGGGGACCATAGCCCTTGAGTCTTGAGGGACCCCAAGTGGGTTCCCCAACCCAGCGCTGATACATCCAAGACCAGAGACAATGATGGTTGAGGCTGCGAAAAGGGCACTCCTTCACCACAGACCATGTGGTGGTTCAGTCACCAAGTCAGTGAAGCAAGGACTTGAGCAGGCACGGTGAGCACTGAATCCAGAAGATGCCAGGTAGGTGAATACACTGTGACACAGCCTCCTGTGTCACACTACATAAGTGCATGATGCCATGTGGCCCAGAAGACTCAGACATTTTCGAGCTGTTGGGACCAGGTGGATCTGGAGGGACCTTACCAAGACCATGATTGTCCGAAGCTGGTTTTCCAGGAGCAAGGCTCTTGCCTGAATGGAGTCGAGGACTGCACCAATTAACTATCGTCTGCATCGGGACAAGAATGGATTTCTGTGTGTTTTGTCAGTAGGCCTAGGGCCTGGAAGGTCAATTGGATGAGATCGATGTTGGATTCCACCTGAGCTTTGGACCGGCCTTGGACCGGCCAGTCATCAAGGTACAGGAAGACATGCACTCCCCATTTCCTGAGAAAAGCCACCACCACTGTTATACATTTGGTGAAAACCCGTGGAGTAGCCAACATGCCAAACAGAAGCCCCGCAGACTGGTAATATACCTGGTTCATGATGAATCTTAGAAGCCTTCTGTGGCTTTGGAAAATTGATATGTGGAAGTATGCTCCTTTAAATCAAGGGCGGCATACCAAGTAGGTCGAGATGTGTTGCACATGTCCATTCCAAAACCCACCCTCCTTCCCCTCTTATCGGAGTCAGCTGGTAAGAAGAAACGGAAGGGGCGCAGGGTCAGCAAGGCCTTTTATATCAGTGCTATGAGCGCGTGGCGGTGCTGGAGCCGAACCGATGGATACCTCTAGGGGAAAAAATTCCAGCAACTGTGCTTAGGGCGCGCACACACCTACATTGGAATGGACACGTGCAACACATCTCAAAGAACAACAGTTACAGAAAGATTAGTAACTGTTTTTCTATAAATTGTTTCCTTGAGTTATTCTGTGAAAGAGAGATTTCCTGGATCCTGAAGATCAAATGGAGGGAACAGCTGTTGGGGTAATTAACACTAGTAATTACTAATTTATGGAGAGGCAGGAAGTGCTAGCAGCTACTGAACTGCAGCTTTGCAAGATAGATTTGACTTTAAAAACAAGGTGATGTAAAACTGTCTATCAAATTTAGTCCACTCAGATCTGTTTCTTTTTATAATGTGTACTAAAGAAGCCCTGGAGAGGATGAAAGATGTGGCAACTAGATTTTAAAATATTATGGTCACTGTAGTTGCATTATGACTCTGAGATTGGTCATTTTAACTGAGTCTGCTGTGGACTTGCAGAGTTGAGTGTGTATGCCTGAATAACTGCTTGCCACGGGTTGCACTTACAACTTGGTAGGAATGTGAAGGCTGCATTTAGTTTGAGTATACATTTTACTGAATACTTATTTACAAACAAAAATCCATACAAGCACATTATTTTATTTATTTGTATCTTTCTTTGTGCAAGGCTGGAAACTACATGTTGTGTTTGCCAGAAATCAAAACCTGTAGCTGATGAGCTTTGTTCCCTCTCTATGATGATTAAAGTAGGATTCTGTGAGCACTCTGATTATATATTGGATTCCACAGGCAGATGTAAATGATATATCTTGTTTAGGCTAAAGCATTTTCTCTGTCCCTTTAAAAAATCTGTCATCAGCTTTCAGCAAAGTACAGTAGCTTTTAGTAAAATTGCAGTATTGACTTTGTGTCTTTTTGACTGTCAAATATCTCATCTCCATCTCTCCCTTTTCTGGAAGCAAGAAGAGTTGAATTATCTACAAGTCCTCCATTTTGCTGTAGCAGTTGTTCTAGGTTGCTGGTGATAAGGGACATCCCTTCTTATAGAGAAACTTGATAGGAGTGTTTAACAGTACTTAGCACTTTATATACTACTGTACATGTTCAAAGTGATGTACTGACAACCCTAGTGGGTTGAATATAGTAGAAACCTGTAGCTGATTAGCTTTTGAGCAACCATACATTTAACAACTATTTAATTTTCAACATTTGGATTTCAGAATAGTCACATCAGTAAATTTGCCTTATAAAAGGAGAACATAAATCTCAAAGTCTTGTTTCATTTGCCCAGGAATTAAAGTTAGAATAAAAAGAGTAATCATAATAACCTCTTATCCTATGCTATTCTTATACATAGACCAAGAATCTGTCTATTGGTCCAACTTGCTTTTGTTTCCAGTTGTTTAATATATTTATTGCTCTGATAGTTTCCACTAGGCATTAGTACATATTTGTTGTTAGCCACAGTGTAAAAATCTAATTCTTCTTCACATTAGAAATGTACCGGGTTAATCTAAAATAATCTTCTTTAGCAAGATAATGAGTTGACATTTAGATGTATAGCAGTCTATTCCTGTTAATTCAGGTCCTCCAAATTTCATATTTAGGGCCACACAAAATCCTGTATCAGATCAATGCTGAATAATTGCTGGCTGTATTTTACAGAAGAGAATAGCTGTCAATATGTTCTACAAATCCAATCTAATCCTGCAGAATTTGACTGCTGAACTGTAAATTTAATATAATGAAGGAGGACATGTTTGATTATTTGAAGTGGCAGTTTCCCTTTTTAAAAAGGATCAGGGAAACTTCCTCATATTTTCATTTCTGATTATGTGAAGTATATAATCCATTAGATTACTATCCTGCAAAATCAGATAAAGGGTGAATCAGTGTATCCTCTGGTATCATGACCTTTTAAAACTAAAAATGAGTGAACAAATTATTTTACTGCATAGTAATCTAGAGGCAAGCTATTAAATTTTTATTCTGACATCCTATTAAATTGTGGAATCTGACCCAAGAGTGAGAGAGATGCATTATATACAGTCGGAAGCAATTGAGAGAAACAGAAATGAATAGCAGGGATGGAGAGGTGAAGAGATTGCATTGGAATTTCTTTCAGTTACCAATCCAAAAGACTAAGAAAGCCACCCACCAAGAACCACCACCACTCTAACATGTATAAATGCATTTGCCCTGTAATGTTGTAAAACTCATTTGTAATCTAATGTTCCATGTTCCGCCTGTGACTATATTGTAAATATTTCAGTGGAAGTTCTCAGTGCAGCTCTGGGGTCATTACTTTGACATTTTCAAGAGAGTCACCCTAAAGCAAACCAGAGTGACTTTGAGTCAGACTGTAAGTTTGTTGTCTTTATTTCTCCCTCCACCTTCCCCCCCTCTCCCCCTGCAACAGCCAATAATGTGTCTGTTTCCTTTGAAGCTGGGGCTTTCAGCAGAACCCAGATGTAAGATCTTCCCCACGCTGGCAAAGAATCAAGTTAAAACAGTTTATTGTAACCCAGTTTAACGTAGTGCATCCCACCCAACATGGATGGGACTACCCTGTTTTTGGCCCCGTCCACACTGACTAGCGAAATTGTTGGGGGATGGTTAGGTTGTGCTCCCTAGAACCAACCATGGACCTCCCACCTCGCAAAGGTGGGGGTGGGTGCTCAGCTTTTTCCATAGCAGTCACTTGCTCTTCCAAACACTACAGAATGTGCTTTGTAGGTCTGTGGCCCATATGGGGATGGGGTCAGTGACTAGGTAGGCTGAGAAGAGTTGGGGCTATATTAGCTTTTCCACTGAACCCCCTCTACAGTTGGATTTCTCCTTTCAGGGGGTCCTGGTGGCAGCCATAGACAGAGGCGTTCCCCTGGGACCAGGGTGCCTGGAGCTTTGGGCTAGCATAGAGGTACAGGGCCTCCATGCTGATCCCTCCCCACCCCGCAAGATTTCTCTTGGGGATCCCTGTGGCTTGTAGGTGGGTCCTGCAACCTGTTCCACTGGGATGCACCCCTCTCCTATCTGTAATGATAGGTAAGTAAAAAACTGCACCAAAGGACTCTTGCAGAATTTTCCTTACTGCTCCATCCCTTCCACTGGTTTACTGCAGAAAGGGATGATCTGGTCCCACGTTAGAAACTGGGTTCTCTCGGGCAGGAATTGTCTCTTGATTGTAAAAAGAAAAGGAGGACTTGTGGCACCTTAGAGACTAACAAATTTATTTGAGCATAAGCTTTCGTGAGCTACAGCTCACTTCATCGGATGCATTCAGTGGAAAATACAGTGGGGAGATTTACATACACAGAGAACATGAAATAATGAGTGTTACCATACACACTGTAACGAGAATGATCAGGTAAGGTGAGCTATTACCAGCAGGAGAGCGGGTTGGGGAGGGGGGGACCTTTTGTAATGATAATCAAGGTGGGCTATTTCCAGCAGTTGACAAGATCCGTCTGAGGAACAGTGGGGGTGTGGGGAATAAACACGGGGAAATAGTTTTACTTTGTGTAATGACCCATCCACTCCCAGTCTTTATTCAAGCCTAAGTTAATTGTATCCAATTTGTAACCCCCTCCACCCCCGCTGTTCCTCAGCCGTTCTTGTCAACTGCTGGAAATGGGCCACCTTGATTATCACTACAAAAGGTATTTCCCCCCCTTGCTCTCCTGCTGGTAATAGCTCACCTTACCTGATCACTCTCCTTACAGTGTGTATGGTAACACCCATTGTTTCATGTTCTCTGTGTATATAAATCTCCCCACTGTATTTTCCACTGAATGCATCCGATGAAGTGAGCTGTAGCTCACGAAAGCTTATGCTCAAATAAATTTGTTAGTCTCTAAGGTGCCTTTTCTTTTTGCGGATACAGACTAACACGGCTGCCACTCTGAAACCTCCCTTGATTGTGTGTCTGATGGTGCCTAGCCTAATTTGGTGCTGATCTTTGATTGGTGCCCCTGGAGCTACTGCAATACAAATAGTAAATAACATATGAAAACGTGCATGTTAAACAAGTTCCTTAACTTGTTTCCCAGCCCAGTGCAAAGGTGTCCTAATGTTTCTATAGCTATGACTGTTACTTTTTAATCAGAAGTCTAAAAAGTACTGATGGCTGCCTTTTGAAGTTGTGCTCTCTGTGGAGAGATCTTGTAATACGCTTTGGGGGACATGATTTGGTTTTGCTTTCATTTGTCATGTTTGGGGATTAAAGCCTCACTGTTTCTGCTATAGTAGTCCAGACTAATTAAGTTAGCTGTAAAATTCAATGTCTGCTCCAGCTGCCAAGCAAATAATCAAATTCAAGGAATAGAAGAAGAGCTCTGTTTTAGAGCTGAGGGGTCTATAACACATCATGTGACTATCATCCCAGTGCAAATATCTTTTTATATTTAATTACAAATTGGAACTGTCAAAATGGTGGTTCTTTGTGGGTTTGTTTGCACACGTGCTGCTCCTTGTTCTGTTAATGTGGTGATTTATTTTTAATAAAGACTGTATGACATTAGTTACAGTAGTGTTCTGTGACCTGAACATCGGTCAAAACACCTCATTTGTCAAGACAAAGGGATGTTTCTTAATATTCATGCTCATGATTTTGAGGAAAAATCATATTGCATAAAGGGTTTCTTTCAGGATTTCTTCTCTTTACTGATCCCACAGGAAAAAATATTTCCATTTTGCAGCCTAGCGTCTCCCACAGTTCTTGACATCTAGGCTGCTCTCCTCTGTTTGCAGCTCACAGAGGCAGATCAGAGTTTTGGAGCCACGTGCTCTGGCCATGCACCCTCAGCTCCTGCTTGTTTCCAGTTTCTCTGCGTTTATGGCAATGTGCGGATGCTGGTTTTTACAGCTCCCACCTTTGCATCTGCTGATGATCGACTTTTTTTGTCAAAATTTGGGGCAGTGGTGAGCAGTGATTTCCCTCAGCTCCCCTTCCCCGGCACAGTTTTTTAGCCAGGGGTTGGAACCCCCAAACCCTCAGTTGCAATGGCTCCCTGCTGGCTTCTCTTCACCATCCAGGTATGGCAGCATAGCCTAAAAAGCACCAAATGAAATCCAAATGATGCTCCATCATGAGACTGCCCTACCAGACTTAGCACATACAGTGAGTTGTGTCCAGCCTGCACCCAGCCTTCTGTCCCTAATTCTGTTAGGTCCAAGGGTTATGAGGCGGACAGGCAAATGGGATCCCCTATCTAGCAGAGCAGCATGACTCTGACATGGTAAATGTGGACCAGGAGTCTCTGGGAAGAGCAGGGAGAGTCACCAAACATGAGGAGGGATCCCACTCAGCTGACTCGGGTTGTAAGCCCAAATGTGCTTCTGGAGCAGACTTGCAGGTTCACAACTCCATTCCCCACAAGTCTTAACATATGTCCCAAGCACCCTGGGCTCATAAGCATCCTCCACTCCTTCCAAATTTGTCCAGGAAGACTGTGGAAGGATTTCCCCTCCCACCTCCCTGAAGGAATGGGAGCCAGCAGGTGAGGGCTCAGAAGATCTTGCAAGAGGACTTCAGGCCCTCAGCAAGGCTAGCCACAAAAGGCCTCACAAAAGCCATAATGGAGCTCATCCACTCTTTAAGTGAGCTAAAAAAATCAAAGAAAGTGAAAAGGGGGAAGAAGAAGCATAAAAGATCTAGGAGGTATGAGTCCTGACTCCACTTCCTCTTCCACAGAGGGTGGTGAATTGTTGGGCTCTAACTCTGATCAGGACCAGAGAAAGACTCAAAGTTTGTTGTTTTTTTCTATACTCTGAGAAATTCGAGGCCATGTACAATAAAGTTTTATCTACTATTCAGATTCAACCTAAACAAAATCCTAGGAGTAAGCTTCTGAGCAAATTCCAAATCTTCTCCTGGAAGCCACAATTCCCCTATAGTCCTCCTTCAGGGATGAGTGGGATAAGCCAGACCAGGGCAAGCACATGAACAGAAATGATCTTAGGTTCTATAGGATTCAGGAACTAAAAGTCCCTAATACTGAGATACCGAAGGCTGATGTTGATGTACTTTCCTGGTTAAAGATATAGTTATCCCCTCAGAAGGGGAGTTCTGTCCTAAGAACCCCACAGAGAAAAATTGAGGCCACTCTCAAAGAACACTCTGAGGCTTCCTCAGCCTCCCTCGGGGTGTCCCGATCAGATACTTGCTTTGTGAGGTTGTCACTCTCCTTGCTGGAAGATCTCAGAGCCCTCAAGAATAGAGATCATGCTAATTTTGGCTCTAAAGAAAGTTCCCCTAGCAACAGTGTTTATTGAAGATGCCTCAATGGACATGAGATTCTCAGCTAAAGGCGTGGGCTCTGGCTCAGTGACGAGGCACCACCTATGACTCCATCCCTGGAAGGTGGACTGGCACTCCAAGCAGGTGTTGTGCTCTGCTAAATTCACAGAAGTCCTGCTTTTCGGAGAGAAACTAGACAAGATAGTGGAGGACAATGCTGCAATATCTAAACAGTCCTTCCCAACACCACACCAGCCCTTTAAGAGAGCATACAGGCTGGCCTTCAGACAAAGGCATTTCTTTCAGCCTTCATCCTTGCAGAAATACCAGCAAAGAGACAGCAGGATCTCCAGTGGAAAGTCATGGTACCATGGCTCAGAAGAGGAGTCCCCAGGGAACCCTGCCACTCCCAAAGCCACTTTATTACAAAGACTACATAGGTCTTTACACAGAGCGGAAGTTTGGGAGCAGAATTTCCCATTTCCTGAAGGAATGGGTGGGTTGTTTGCTTCGACTTTGGATCAGTGCCTCAGGGTGATAGTGATTTAGGAATAATCCCTAGTGTTACAGGCTCCACCCCATCTGTTTTTCATAGTCCCCCATCCCAAATAACCCCATAAAGAATAGTCTAATCCAGAATGACATTTCTAACCTGCTGGATATCAGAGTAATAGAGTGTTCCCTCAGAAGAAAGATTCTCAGGGTTCTACTCCATTTTCTTTATTGTTCAGAAACATTCAGGGGGAAATCTGAGCCATTCTAGATCTCAAAAAGCTCAACAAGCAGATGAAGAAAATGAAATTCTGGATGGAGACCCTAATCTCTACAGTGGCATTCCTGCCCCAGGGGTATTTTCTGACTTCAGTGGATCTGGTGGATACATACCTCCACATCCTGATCAGACCCTGCCATCTCAGATTCCTAAGGTTTGCCTATGGTAGCATTATCAATATCAGACACTCCCATTTGGCTTGTCCTTCGACCTCCCCAGGTCTTTATAAAGACGGTAGTGGTAATCATAGTCAGACTCAGGTCACAGGAGATCTTCCTGTACCCCTTCCATGGTGACATCTAAATCAGAGCTCCATCCCCAGCAAGGGCATGCAGAGCTATATCCCTGACCTTGAATCTCCTGCAGGTGGATGGCTTTATTATCAACATCAAAAAAAGCTCCCTGATTCCATCCACCCAAATAACTCACTTGGAAGTGAACACAGGCAGCTTAATAGCAAGGATATATCCATCTCTAGAGAGGTTCAGAAGATTCAAAACCTCCTGGCATTGATTTGGAACTGCTGGTGCTGAGACTTCAACCTCCTAGTACTGTGCATAGGGATCACTCCATGGGCTCATTCACACATCAGGCGCCTTCAAGACTTCCTCTTAAAGGTATGGGACCACTTCCTGGAATGTGTGAGAGATCAAGTGAGAGTTCTTGCACAGGTGGTTAGCTCAGTGCAGTGTCCACAAGGGCATGCCCATATGCCTTCCTGATCCCCTGATTGTCACAACTGATGCCAGCCTAGAGGGCTGAGGAGCACAATTCAGGAGACCCAAACAGCTCAAGGCATCTGGAACTTAGAGGAAAGGACCCACAGCATAGCCTTCCTTAGAACTGAGAGCAATCAAGCTGGTGCTTCGAAAGTTCCAGCCCAGGCTGAAGGGCACCACGTCCTGAGTCAATCAAACAACATGACCATGGTTGTGAACGACGATGTGCTTTTAGCCAGTGCCCGGTAATTAAATGTTCATAGATTTTTTTTAAGGGTTCATAGATTTTAAGGACTACCATTATTCCCTAGTTTGACCTGCATAATGTGGACCATAGAATTTCATCCAGTAATTCTTCAGTGTTTTCTTTCCCACATTCTGTTTGTCTTGACTATTTAGATGTAATCCCCTCAGAGCAGATGCTGTCTCTCACTATGTGTTTGTACAGTGCCTAGCACAATGAGGTCCTGATCTTGGTTGGGGCTTTTAGATGCTACTATAATATTAATAATAGGAAATGTATTCTTCCCTACCGTGTAAGTGAATGTAAGCCCAATACCTGTTTGGACAGCTTTCTAAAAGATGTACAATCTCTGTGTTAAATTATATGAATCTACCAATTTC
Source organism: Caretta caretta (assembly GCF_965140235.1). Lineage (NCBI taxonomy): Eukaryota > Metazoa > Chordata > Testudines > Cheloniidae > Caretta > Caretta caretta. The sequence continues at coordinate 291,599,227 of NC_134206.1, read as the reverse complement.
CTTGGTTCCAGTGGTTAATTGCCCCTCATTAAAAAGTTCCATCTTATTTCCAATCTGAATTTTTCTAACTTCAATTTCCAGACACTGGATCTTGCTATGCCTTTGGCTACTAGATTTGAGAACTCCTAATATCAGATGTTTTCTCTATGTGTACAGGTGTTTATAGGTGTTTTCATCAGATGTTTAAATGTGTGAGAGATTCTAAGTGCTAGTTTTCTAACCCAGAATTTGCCACCTTGATTTGGTTTTGGTTAAGAGGTACATTTTTCTGAGTAGTTTCACCACCAGTGGGATCTAAAAGCATGGATAGGCAAGTCTCCCTCTCCCTCAAAGTTTTGTTACTTCTCCCCTCACTGGGATGCTGCAGTGTGTGCAAAGCAGCAAAGTATGAGAAACACAGGAAATCTGTAGCTTGGTGTGGAGCAGGCCAGCAGATTATATGCTCTATTGCAGAAGTTTACCAGGTTCAATGTGTCTGCAGCCACAAGGTTCCTGATTAAGGCTAAGATTTAGTTACGGATATTTTCGATAAAAGTCATGGACAGGTCACAGGCAATAAATAAAATAAAAATAAAATTTCCCAGTCCCTGACCTGTCCATGACTTTTACCAAAAATAACCCTGACTAAATCTGTACTTCTGCGACCCTGCTGCTCCAGGGGCCCCCAGCTCTGAGGGGGCCCTGCTCCAGTGCTGGGAGTTGATGGCCTCCACCACTGCTCTCCGGATGGCCTCTGGGCATCCCTAGAGCCACTGTTCTAGCCACCCTGGGACCACTGCTGCTCGGGCAGTCCCCAGGGTGCCCCCAGGACCACTGCTTGGGCGCTCTCAGGAGCCAGCTACACCGGCTGCTCCTCAGGCAGTTCCCAGAACCAGCTGCCCAGGGATGCCTCAGCAGTGGCCAGTGTGGCTGGCCCTGGGGGACCACCGAAGGCTGTTGCTCAGGCACCCCCCGGGTGGCCCTGGAGTCAGCTGCACCAGCCGCTGTGGAAGTAGCGGAGGTCATGGAAAGTCACAGAATCTGTGACTTCTGTGACCTCCGTGAGAGAATCGCAGCCTTAATCCTGATAGGTGAACAGTAAAGAGCAGGCCTCGCTGGGAAGTAAGAAGCTTGCTGGTGCATGGGAAGGGACCAGTACCATCCACTCCTGTAGAATCTAATCTTCATTTAAAATAAATTATATGCTTGTTGAGAGGGAGGAAGAAATGTGCAGTTGTGAGAGAGAGAGAAACTGTGTCCCTCTCGTTTGCTATTGCAGCACGTTTGGCATGGAGGAGCAGGGCTTCAGGGTGTTTCTGAAGAGGTAGGCATGGGACAGGCACTGTCCCCTCAGGCAGAGCAGAATATAGCAGCCTGCCTGCTTAGTGAATTGTTCCCATTTTCTTTGTGAATTCCCCCAGGAGTATAAAACGTGTAAAAGTTTTAAGGCTCCTTTACATTGCCAGAGTGGTGTAAAGGACAGTATGGCCTTATAAATGCTTATGGTGCTTTAGTGTTTAGAACTGGTCTAAATTTTTGGACTGAAATAATTTCATATCAGAATGTGCTCCACGAACTGTTTGCTGTTTACCTTTCTAGAGATGGTCAGTAGCCAATATAAATCCAGCCCTCACTTGCTCTTCAGTTGCCTATAATTAAGGCTATGTTTTAGTCACGGGTATTTTTAGTAAAAGTCACAGAGAGGTCACGGGCAGTAAACAAAAATTCACAGCAGGTGACCCGTCCATGACTTTTACTAAAAATACCTGTGACTAAAACTTGGAGGGGGGCTACCTTGGGGTGCTGCAGGAGGGCGGCCTGGGTGCTGGAGTGGGGGGTGGGCAGTGACGTGCGGCCCAGGACCCTCGCTGGTGCTGCGGGGGAGGGCGGGGGGGGGGGAGGGATGGTGGGGATGGCAGACTCCCTATCTAGCTCTGTGCCTCCCCTCCCACCCCAGCAGCAACAGAATTTGGGTGTGGGAGAGGGCAGGGGGTTGGGGTACAGGATGGAGTGAGGTGGGCTCTGGGCGGTGCTTACTGGGGGGCTCCTCAGCAGCAGCGACATCCCCCTTGCTCAGCACTGCCTCCACCCACAGGACTGGCTTCACAGCTCCCATTGGCAAACTCGCAGCCTTACCTATAATGTTGAGTACTAACTAGAAATAGATGGTCAAACCTAATTATATTACTGTTAGGCAAGCGGCGTTGGGGATTTCCTCCAATGCTCCCCACTCCCATTCTCCATCCATTGTATTGTAATTTAAATAAATAACTGAAATAATTGAAACCAGAGGGATTTTATTGTGTTATTTTGACAAATAAAATATGCACAATTTTATAATATTGTAGAATATCTGCAGAATTTTTATGTTTTTGGCACAGAATTCCCCCAGGAGTAGATATTAGAGAAACAAAGTGGGTGAGGTAATATCTTCTGTTGCTGAGGGAAACTAGATTTTGAGTTTACACAGAGCTCTTCTTCAGGTCTGGGAAGAACTGAAGAAGACCTCTATGTATGTTCAAAAGCTTGTCCTCTCTCACCAACAGAAGAGCCAGTACAAGATATTACTTCGCCCACTTTGTGTGTTTCACTGTAGTCAGTTTGCCTGTTGTTTGTATGTCTTTCACAAAGAAACAAGGGAGATAAAAATGTATTTAAAAAATAGCAAACTTCAGGTTTTAAACAACAAAAATTGGCAGGTGCAATCAGAAGTAGGTGTTAGTAGCTGGAACAACTTGTAACTCAGTTTTTGAGATTGAGTCAATTAAACTGACATAAATCCGTTAACCTTTCACTGAATAATAGAACAGCAAGAATTGTAAAAACTACCCTTGTTTGAAGTGCTTTTCCCCTAACCATTAAATCAAAATCTAGTTTGAAGTGAAATTCTGTGGAGTTATTCCTTATTTGTGTAACAAGCCTGCTTAAAATGTTGTTGGAAATAGCTAAATTTTCAAATTTAAATTTTAACGATTTTTACTGGGTAGAGTTCAGTTTTTGAATTTTCAAACTGACATTCTGGGCACGCTTCCTATCTCCAGGGTTGGACTGCAGTACTTGGTGTCAGACTGTCCTAGTGAAAGGAGTAAGCAGTAGCATCCTTCTTCCTTTCATTGCTTCAGGGTATTGCAGCACATATGGGCCTCTTTCTCAGGAGGGCTGTCAGCAGTGGGTGATGATACAGTACATATCATATGTGTTTCTATGCATTTAGGTTGGAATTTAATGCTGAGCGTGATTTTAAAACACATTCAAATCTGGGCCTGTAAGGGTGTAACTGCTATTAATCCTTTGCAGAAATATCAGTCTTGACCATTGTTGAAAAATAATAGGCATATAGGTTCTTAGACATGTCATTATAGCTTGTGCTGGCTTATCTGTTTACAAAGCAGAGTCAGCAGCAGCTGCTTTTCTGCATTATTAAAGTGCTGTATACGTAGCACACGGAATGTACCCAAGTGTTCAGTGGCACTGCTCCTCCCAACCCTTCCTGTGTTGCTGTGACAAAATCTTTGATAGATGCTGCAATCCAGTCACTCTTGAGATTCACTTTATTTTTAAACCAAGCTGCTGCTTCCTTCAGATTGCTGCCTGCTTGCTCCCCGGTGGTGCTGGAGGAGGCGGAGGGAACTCTGCTGGGTTTTCAGTCAGTGATGCTGGGAGGGATTGTGGGCGGGCTCCGCTTCCCCCCTTCTCTTCGGCACCTCGACTTTGCTGTCTCTGCACTGCAGATGTCCTCCAGCAAAGAGAGCTTCTGCAACACACTCCAGCGCCCTACGCCCTGTCTCCTTGTAGTGTCTCGCAGACCGGCCCGCCTGCTGCCCTAATGCCTTGTTTGGGAGAGATCTCGGTCTCAAAGGGAAGCCTTGCAAAGCTGTAAATAAAGCAGAACTCCAGCTGAATTTGCCTCCCGGAGGGAGCTGGGCTGCACCTGCCGGGGAGAGGCCGCTGCTGGCACAGCGTGGATGGTTGGTCTCAGCCCCGTGGGCACCCATGAGACAAGACAAGCTGACGGGCTCCCTGAGACGTGGGGGAAGATGTTTAAAGAGGCAAAACACAGGCGGCGGCGTGGGCACCATCCTGAGCAATGTGTTAAAGAAGAGGAGCTGTATTTCCAGGACGGCTCCTCGCCTGCTCTGCACCTTGGAGCCAGGTAGCGTGTGCGTGGGCCAGGGGCGGGCGAAGGACCTCCCCGGGCTCTGCTCCGCTGGCCCGGCCGGGCTGGGCTTGGGTTTGAAAGTGGCGCCGCTGTGCAGCGGCTGCTTCCCTAATGCTCTGAGCCAGGCTTACCCCGGCCGGGGGCGCGGCGTGGGGGGCGGCGGAGAGGAGCGCGGGCGGCTGCTGCCCGTCACGGACACGCGCTTCTCCCGGGCGGGGAGCAGGACGGAGATGAAATCCCCGGGTAGGCACCGCTCGCGGGGCGAGGGGCCGGGGGCGCCTCGGGCGTGTCTCTCAAGGACGTGCCCACGGCAAATGGCCGCTCGCTCTCAGCCGCAGCCGCTCCAGCGCCGCGCTGCAGGGCTGTGCTGGGAGAGGCGGCGCGGCCCCCTGCCGTGAGGCAGCGAGTGCGCTCGGCATCGGCATTAAAAAACCCTCCTCGTGCCCGGCGTCGGGCTGCCGAGAGGCGACTGTCCCGTCCCCGCGCTCACTGTGAAGCCCCCCAGGCGCGCAGCTCCCCGCCCTGCCGCCGCCTCGGTCCGGCCGGCCTGGTACCCGCCCGCGAATCGCCGTGTCCTGCTGGGGCCGCTCTGCGGCGAGGCCAGGCCGGGTCCTGGCCGCACGGTCTGGGCTTTGCCGCTGAGCTGCGAGTCAGCGTCTCTGGGAGGAACGGCTGAGGGCACTTGGCCATCCCTCCGTGACAGGCCCTGTCGGGCACCCCGCTAAGACAGGGAGAAACGCCGCGTGTGGATGTGGCTCTCTGAGGTGCCCTTGGAGCCGTTGGGCCCTGGCAGCTGGGGTGGTACCTGAGGACCGGCCTCACCCCTGGGGGGCAATGGCAGGACCCACCGGCCAATGAGCCCTCCCAGAAGGGCAGATGGCCACTCCTCTCTGGCGAGGGGATGGGTGGAAGCAGCCCCGCCCCCCCGTCCGCCCGCCTGCCCCCCGGCAATGTTGTGCAGTCTATGGGGAGGCCTGCCGCAATGGGCCATGCCATCCGCACCTGGGCTTGTTCGTTTCCTGACCTTCTCTGGGAAGGGTTCTTGGTCCAGCTGGCCTGCTCTAGCTCTTCTCCCATCAGGCTCGTGCCTGCTCTCCCCCCCCCGCCTAGTCTTTGCTTTCTTCTTTGCCTTGCACTGCTTTGCCATCCCCTATCCCTCTTTGTGACAGCACTTCAGCCACACTGTAGCTGGGTGGGTCTTTTTGCATTACTTATCCTCCTCTGAATGGCAGAGCTCCCTGCATCTGAGCAATCTCTTCTCTCTCCCTTCCACTTTCTGTGGAAGCCATGCTCTCAGAGCCCTACTCTCCACATTTCCCCACCCTTATTGGGAGCACTTGACCTGGGGAAATTCCTTTGTCTTATCTGCTCTTTGAAGAAGTGTATTGTCTAAATACACAAAGAAGACTGGTTTCAGAGTAGCAGCCGTGTTAGTCTGTATTCGCAAAAAGAAAAGGAGGACTTGTGGCACCTTAGAGACTAACAAATTTATTTAAGCATAAGTTTTCGTGAGCTACAGCTCACTTCATCGGATGCATTCAGTGGAAAATACAGTGGGGAGATTTATATACATAGAAAACATGAAACAATGGGTGTTACCATACACACTGTAATGAGAGTGGTCACTTAAGGTGAGCTATTACCAGCAGGAGAGTGGGGGGGGGGGCCCTTTTGTAGAGATAATCAAGGTGGGCCATTTCCAGCAGTTGACAAGAACGTGGGGGGCGGGGGGGGGGAATAAACATGGGGAAATAGAGAGACTGCTGAATTGGAATTAATTTGCAAACTGGATACAATTAACTTAGGCTTGAATAAAGACTGGGAGTGGATGGGTCATTATACAAAGTAAATCTATTTCCCCATGTTTATTCCTCCCCCCCCCCCCCCCCCCCCGCTGTTCCTCAGACATTCTTGTCAACTGCTGGAAATGGCCCACCTTGATTATCACTACAAAAGGTCTGTCCCCCCCTCCCCCGCTCTTCTGCTGGTAATAGCTCACCTTACCTGATCACTCTTGTTACAGTGTGTATGGTAACACCCATTGTTTCATGTTTTCTATGTATATAAATCTCTCCACTGTATTTTCCACTGAATGCATCTGATGAAGTGAGCTGTAGCTCACGAAAGCTTACTCTCAAATAAATTTGTTAGTCTCTAAGGTGTCACAAGTACTCCTTTTCTTTTTACAAAGAAGACTGTTTTCTTAAAGGGGCAGTCATAAATTTTGCATCTATTTTTTCCCTAGAAACTACTTCAGTTTCAAATAAAGCAAAGCCTTTATTAAGTGGCTGCTCAGGGGACCAGCAAAATGAGATCTCTTAAGCAAGGTGGCCTTTAACAAAGGTGGATCTGCAGCTTACTAGAAAGCCAAGGGGACTCAGTTATTTGATTCCAAAATTTTGTTTTGTTTATAAAACACTGAAAATATAAATATTTAAATCATTTTATTTTTATAAAATACTAGAAATACATATACTTAATAATAGATGTTTAATCATTTGTAGGTGAAACATTAATTTGTCTGCGGGTTATCATGAACATAAAAGAAGTAAAACTGTAACATAATTATTTTTAACTAGTGTCTCATGAATGAGTATTAAATCTTAAAGGAATACATAGCTCTATACAAAGTGCAGAGTTTCCCATTGCACTACATGTGTATATACAATGTGCCTTATGAGCAGTCAAGTGCAAAGTGAGTAAGCTGATAACTTAAGCAAATTTCTTCTGTATTTGAGAGCAATTCTGGATGGTCTCTGGTTATGTTGGAGAAGTAGTTGCTTAATATATTTACATTGTAAAGTTCTTGGGGATAACCTGTTTCATAGGGCTGCTGGTTACCAAAAATAGGGTTCTTTGACACAGATTTCATTGTATTTTTTTTAATATGCCCCCAGGTCCCAACTGCTCTGTGGGTCCTGCCCCCAGCTGACACCAGCTCATGCAGTAGCCTCCTAATATTGGAGACACTGCCATTATTCTGTCAAGCTTTATAGATAAATTGCACAGAGATTCCTGCCTGCAGCTGTGACACTCATCCTTCATCCCCAGGACAGGGTAGAGGAGCTGATACCAGAAGCACATCACCGTCTCACATCTAGCAGTGGATTAGGTCGTGGTTTGGAGTTTCTGTAGTCTCAAAGTGAGCTGCTAGCAGGAAGCCCAGTGATGCCATAGCTGGGGTTACCTGCTACCATATCATCATCCTGGAGATCAGGGAGGATTTGAACGTTTTGTGCCTCATTGTTGAATAAACTTAAGGGGTCTCATTCTGGCTTTGTATGTATCTGCTGATATCCGTATGTATTGGGGAAGCCTCTGGGGGCCAGTTTCATTGCATACTTCATTATGTCCTGGTGTGCGCGGTGGTTGCTAGGGTAGTGGATTGCATGGAAGATTGCTCCAGACACTGCTTTCACTACCCCTTACATGGGTGAATATAAGTTATAGAACAAATTGTGGGACAAAACAGCATGGCTTTTTTTTGTTTTTGAACCAACAATTAGACTGTAGTTTGCATCACTAAATTTTGAGAGCCCAGCTGCTGTACGGCCTTTCCTCCTTTGTTTAGGACGTAACATCAGTTTCTGGTTAGGTACAGGTTAGGTGTTGATACTAGCATTGTTCACTTTCAGTTACTGTCAGTGGAAGAGATTTCAGCAGCTGCTCTTATGATACAGTCAGAGCCTGTGGTGATTGGATTGGAAATGTTTGGGTGGGTTAAGACTAGTTGACTAATCCATGCCCCCAAGAACATGGGGGTCATAACACACAACCTTCCTGTGGAGCTACTGAAGAGTTCCCAAACTTTTGGCCCAATACTCCTGTCCCTGTGGAGTAGTTCATTGCTGAAATTGAGGAATGGGGTTTTGATTATTCCACCAAGTCTTCTTACTTGGCTACTATATCTTTCTGTGCTCAAGTAGCTGATGTCCGTGATGTGTGTCAGATGCTCATGAGACAGAAAATGGAGGGCTGTACTAGGTTTTGGGACTCCTGAAAGGATGGATGTCCTAACAGTGGAAAATTACTGGAATGATATGTGGCGGCAGCTTTCGTCTGGTTGACTAACTTGTGGAGGGGGAGATTCTCCTACATCAAACGGCTTCTCTACAGCAATTTTTGGTGTGCTGTGAATTAGTGAGCAGATTGCTAGGGTTCTGGGCAGGCCTCATTCTGACACTCACCTTGGAGATGACGCCTACTCTATGCCTCCAAATTTTGATCTGTGGCTCTTTTATATAAGGCAAAACAATATGGTAAGAAGTCATTAATTAATCTTCAAGAGATGCCCAGTCAATTGGTCTAACTCAGGATGGCCATGTCAGTGTATCTCCCTGGGCACTCTGCAGACAGCAGTCTCTCTTTTCTGCCTAGTGACATCACACCTTTATTAATTCAGTGCCATCATCTGGAAGATATTTGTGAGTTGAGATCTGGGAGTCCTTAGATCTCATTTATTTGGAACAAGTCTCCACTGTATCTGCTGCCATGTCTGAGGTCTTCGATCTTGAGGTTCAAACACCAGGTGGATAACATTTTGCCTGTTTTCAAGATTGTATTTGTCCAGACACACCCTTCACTACTCCCGGCTGGCTTTGCTAGAGGTATTTTCCTCGTGTAAATTGCAGGAATACAGAGGCCTTGGTATTAGGTGGGTCTTTAAGCCTTGGAAAGCTGGAATGCTTTCTGTATTTGTGTACTCAGTTGGGGGAGAGTGCATGACTATTCTGGAGGGCTATTGCTTCCATCTACCTTTTGCTGATACCAGAACATGTTACCTTAAAGTGTCATCTGGAGTTACACTTTAACAAAAGTTGCAGCTAGCTATTGGCCTGAATTTACATAAATTGCTGTAAGTCCTTATTGTTTCCTGTACTCAGTAATAGACTGTTTAGGGATGAGACCTTGTTTTGTTCAACTGACACGTGTTTGCAGCAAATGTGATCGGGCTCCTTTTGAGTCCCGGGGTGTGGGAAGTGAATCCCAATAAGTAGTAACTGCAAGGTATAAGCACCAAAATGTTCAAAAACGGCTCCTTTTTTTAAGGTATTGAAAATATTAATATGGACAAATGCTTTAATATCCCCAAACCCAGTAAGGCTGTTATTAGCTGAACAGTGCAGATAAAAGCATCCAAATGGTAAATTCCCTGATACAGTTTTTAAATGGCCAAATCTAGGGTAGATTTGCTTTTTTTTTTAAACTTTGCTTTCAGTCTAAACCTTTGTATACTACCTTTCCCCCACCAGTCAGGTTCTAAACACCTCATAATTAGTTTCATATGGAAATACTGTCAAAACTTAACTACCAAGCATTAGCAAATGGCGCTACTTTTTTTTTCCCAAACACACAAGGCCTAATCCAGTAAAATGTGGAGTGTTTCTGATGAATTACCTTACATTTAAGGCATTTGGCAGCTTGCAGCACTGAGCTCTTTACGTTGATATAAAAAATTATGTACAAAGTGTTGATCCATGAATCTGTATCTTTGGAAAGACAACCTTCATATGGAAACATTTTAAATACAGAGCACACATGATGCCATTAATCTAATGTTGCCGGAAAAATGTCTTTAAGAAGGGCTTTATTCTTTTGTATGCATTCCTCTGATATCAGTTAGTGCAAGAGAATGTGAAGAATGAAATATTGGACTGTTCAGCACCTTGGTTTTGGACAGCGACATTCTGAATGATTGAGGACTGATTTAATCTAACATACAGACATAAATCAGATTATATGTATTATTATATATATTATGTTGTGTCCAGATGCCATAATCAGAATCTATTACAGGCCAAGCCTGAGATCCTAGTCTCACACCTGAGTTTGCATTTTAAAAATGTGTTATCTATATTAAAAAGATTAATTAACATTGATTGCTTTTATAGCCAGAAGAAACTCTTAAGTTTAAATGGGAGTACTAGCCAAACTTAAACAGAATATGGATAAAGGATAAGTTATTAAATATTACATACTGAGCAATATACTGATTTTATTAATGTAACAAAATAAAAATGAGCATCCGGTGTTTTAATATCCATAAATTGAAGCATATGGAAAGAAAAGCTAGTTTATATTTTTATATATAGATATCATGCTTTAAAAACAGAATGATCCCCTGTTCAGTATATTACTGTGGTTTAGCATCAGATACTTTGTTAAGGGTCATGCAGCTCACTGCATACTGAGGAATCCCTACATGGACATTGAACACTGTGCTCAAATTATTTATAAAAATGTCAGAGCTCTTTACCTTCCCTCTCTTATCTTGTGGACTTTTCCATTGTAACAAGTTTTTATTTTATTTATATAACATTCCATTACAACAGGTTATTTATTATAAAACCTGTGGTAATGGAAAAGAGCTCTGACTTTCTCACAATGTGCGCAGAGTGTACAATGTCCACGTAGGGGATCCCTCAGTATGTAGTGATCTTAGCAAAATATGTTATGCTGAACAACAGTAATATACTGAACAGGGGATTATTCCATTTTTAAAGCGTTATATGTACACTTTTTAACATACACCTTCAGTTTGCTTTGAAAACAGGAATTGATGGAAACAGGAATAGAATGCAGTCATTCAGAATTACATACAGTAGTTCAATTTAGAGTTCTGTATTTTCTTTTGACTTGATTTAATTTTTTCCTTTTCTAAATAGTAAACCAATGATTTTGGTTTGTCTTTTTTCCCTTTTGTTTTACTATTGTCTCTAGGGGTTGATACAAAGTTGAAGTTCACTCTTGAACCATCTTTAGGTCAAAATGGTTTTCAGCAGGTAACTTCATTTATTTTCACTTGTTTTTAGCAGACTAAAATTTCCTTTTCAGTGTACTTGTGTTACTTGAAATATGCATTGCTTTATTTTGTATCTTAATGTGGGTATATTAGTTGCCACTACATAAAGATTTGTTCCAACTAACATTTTGGAAATTGTAATGCAATTCCTTTGTTTTCTCTGACATCTCAGAATTCTCATAATGTCAGAGTCTTATATTTTTTTTATATACATAAAGTATTAGTCTTATAAGATTATATTTTGCCTTTAATTAGGGTTTCTGTATTAACTCTAGGCACTGGTCCATCTTATGGCTAAGCATTTAATTTCTTAAACATGGGAAATAAAATGAATGTTTCTTACTTGCAGTATTGCACATATGCCCACATTTCTGAATTAAACTAATTCCATATGTTTCCTATGCTGGATGTTTTTGCTTTTAGTGGTATGATGCTCTCAAAGCAGTGGCCAGACTGCCAACAGGAATACCAAAGGAGTGGAGGAGGAAGGTAGGTAGATCTGTACACTTCACAAGATAATTGCAATTGCATGTGGTTTAGAGATGGTATGAATTTGAGAGTCTTAGGCTTTGTATGCACTGGGGATTTTTGCTGGTTCAAAACTATCAAGGACCAGCCACTCGTGGAGCTGCACTGTTGCACAGACAGGCAAAGCTGCTGTTTACACTAGTGGTGTTGCTCATTCTTGAAATTTATGTAAGCTGTACCAGCACAGATTTTGGCTTTTATCACTTTACTCCATCTACACCAAGAGTTTGTGCTGATGAATCTTTCCCAATAGCTGAACATTGACTAAATGTGGGACATATTCTGGCCTCAATTTCGTGCAAGCAACCCTACAGAAGGATTAAAACATACGTAAGATATATACATGGTTTAATATAATTTTTGTATGTTGGGATCTTTCTCCTTTTCCTTTCTTACTCCCTTTTGGAATTATTATTATTATTTATGCAGGGTATTACCATGACACTAATTTAACCATAAATTCTTTTATTAAATCCAAAGGGCAAATGGTATTTATAACAATTACTCTAAATATGCCTGTAAAGCCTAAATAATAGCAATTTACTCCAGCCAAACAGTAACAAAATATTTATAGGCATATGATCAAAATTACTTACAAATGGGCTAAGGATGCTTAGACCCATATTGGTCTACTCCCAACGTGGTCAGGCAGGTATTAGCAATAAACCCTTGAAGAGTTTACTTTTTTATACCCTTTAAGAAACAAGTGATGTCACTGCAAATTATTGCACCTTAGCTAAGGCGGTATGAAGTAGTTTCTCACATAGCCAATTATTTATTGCACATGATGCCCAGTTAACTGTGTTTTATTTCTATTTCAGCCCAAACCTTAAGATAAGACTGGTATTTCACAGGATCACTACAGGTTTAACACAACTCTTCTTTCTCATGATCTCATTCTTTTTGGTCACAGGCTTTGGGCCTATTGCTCCTGCTAATATCCTAACTCAGTTTAAAACCATAGTTCACCTAGGTCTCACCGGGGTGGATAGTCTCACACTCCCTATCCCTCCAACCCAAACCATTTGCTCTTTCAGGTTAAGAGAGAATAAAATAAACAATCATAGGGGTATCATTCCCCCCTAATTGTTTTAATAAGTAGTCCATTTGCATCACATTGGAGTCTTTCAGCTGTCATTTTCTTCCCTATAATGAAGTCTTTCTCCCTCCTCCCCTCTAATAACCCATTTGCTATTGCTCTGTTACTTGTTCTGTGAAGCTTTGCAAAGAGTGACGCAATGTACAGGCTCTTTTTCCTCCCCCTCACCTAGACCATATCTATGCTGTTGCTCATGCACTCGTTGTTTAGCTAGCCAGAGGAGCAAGTGGAATGGAACTGGCATTGGCTCCCTCACACTCTTTCACATTTCTGCTGAACTAGGAGGAAGCATTCTACACTGCTCCAGCCCAGTGAGAGATCCTCCTCAGCTGATAGGGGTGGGCAGAGCCAGGGCAAAGGTTAAACTTTCTCCAGCACAGGTGGAGGACAGTATCCATGCTGCTCCTTTTGTACAGGACACTTTTCCTCTTGGCCCAGCAGAAATGGACTATGAAACCAGCAAGCATCAGTGGAGTTTCATTTTACTGCTCTCCCGACTAGCAAATGCTGTGTGGAGGTGCAGCAGCAGCACAAGTAGTTCCTCTACACCAGAGATCTGTAGTGTGTGGGAGAGGGGAAATGCAGGAATCTCTGATTCTGAGAGCTGTAGGTGAATGTTTAAGTGTTTATTACTGTGGGAAGTGTGGGAATGGCTTTTCTCATTTGGAATATGTAGATCAACTCCCCTTCCCTTTCACCATTTCTTCCACCCCCCTGCAAAGCAATCCTTTGTCATTGTTAACCATTGTTATGTTGTGGCCTACCACCCTGCCTAGAATTAGGTAAAACTATATACCAATGCTCTTTACTAAATTGGTATCTGTTAGCCTGTTAATAACAAATTGGAGTGGGAGTTCAAAAGTTACTTAGCAAAGAGGTTCTGAATCTGCATTGTACCTGTGGGCTCTTCTGATAAGTTCCGCTATTTTAAGCACTGATTTTATTTTTCTAGTGTGGATGTAGAAATCTCCCCTTTAAAGATGGGCTCATCCAGTTATCATTTAGAGAAAATGACATTCACCATGATATCCCTATCTGTAAGGTTCCTTGTATCTTTGTTTAAAGTCCAGCATTTCTTTACAGAATCCAATATTTTCTTCCTAACTTCATAGGCTGTATACTAGCCTAGAGTCACAGATGCGCCTCAGAGCATGCTATGTATGTAGTCCCTGTGCTTGAAACCAGGCTAATGTTTCAAAAATACATCTGGATGCCAAGAGTTCATGAACCCATCTAGTCACAGTTGCTTAGTATAAACCAAATAATTCTTTGGATCCAACCCTGAAGTCCCTACTCTGGGGCAAATCACCTGCTCCTTTGTATTAAAAAAAACCCAAAAACAGAACCCTCCTTTGCCCAAAGAGAGCTATCAGGGAGAGAAATTCTGCAAGGTTTCTCTTGCAGGTTTTCCAGCAGATCATTCCAGCATGAAGTTTGTGGAATGGGCAGCTTGGGGCTGTGTTATCTTTTCAACAGATTCCCTGTTGATTACCATGTGGTGGAAGAGATGATGTGAGCAGTACACCTGGCCCTACCTTTACCAGTCTTGCAGATCAGACTCTCCCTTACATTTGGATTCCTGATCCCTATGTCTGTGAGAGATAGTGCTGTGAAGATAGCTAGCACCCTCAGTTCTTCTCATGCACGGAAGACAGTCACATGGAGGATCCTCAGGAAATGGCTGGGGCCTTGGTTTTTATTCACACAAAGTTCCCCTGGAAGTTGGTAGGAATTCTACCTGAGTAACACCTTCAGGACTGAGCCATCTATTGCATTTTAGAAAGCAGGGGTATCGCTTTTATTATATAGAAATTGTTTAGACTCAGAAAAGATGTATATCCTTCTTTTCCCCCTTCTGCATTTGTTGAATCTAAAGGAAAATCACATCTGGCTAGAACTTGTGAGATTCATAGAATTACATACCAGTATGTATAAACTGATCTTATTTTAAAATAGGAATCGAATAATGCATCGTATTGTCATGTTGTATGTATCTTTAGGTTTGGCTGACCCTAGCAGATCACTACTTACATAGTATAGCAATTGACTGGGATAAAACTATGCGCTTCACTTTCAATGACAGAAGTAATCCTGATGATGACTCCATGGGCATTCAGATTGTAAAGGTAATTGGCATTTCGGCTGATATGTTTGTGTGCATAAAATATAATTTTTTAAAATTTCTCAATGGAAAATAAATAATTGTTTTTTGGGAGGTGTTGAATTTGTTTAATTTTCTGCTACTGCATTCCTAAAAGTTACTTCTTCTTGTCTATTGGCCAAGTGTTACTGTTCCTCTGGGCATTCTTGCATATTAATTGTTGAAATTTGAGAAAATAATTTGTTTCAATGCTGTTGCTGTTGGTAGAAAATTCTTTTTGCCTGATTTCCACCTCCAGCATTCCTGTTTTTCAGAGAGAAGTAGTGGAGAGAAAGGTTAATGAAAGGCACATTTTGCTCTTGCTTTGCCAGTGATGCCATCTGCTCAGTTTGTCTCCTCCCAACACACAAAGTTGGGCTGGGGGAGGAAATCTCCATGGGGATCTATTTGTGGAGGTCCTCACACATAGTCCTATTTGGAGGGGCCCATTTGCTTCTTTCTTCATCTTGCAGAAATGGTCACATCACTTGCCCCTAAACCTTGCAAATCTCCAGGCACGTCCATGCAGAAATCTTGGACCTATACAACTCAGTCCCTTAAAGGTCTCCTGCCTCTGGTCATGTGCTACTCTAGCAGCAGTTGGGAGGGTGACATGGAAAAGACAATATATCCTGGGGCTGGATAATATATTTACCCAAAGTCTGTGGAGCTGGTTGGGAGACAGCCCTTCTAGCCCACCCAGTCTCCTGTCCTTGCCCAGTTCATATCTCTGGCTCTTTGAAGAAGCCTGAGGGGAGTGGTGCCAGGGAGGAAGCTGAGTCCTCTCTTCCGCTTGGGAGAGTGGGGATATCTGCATATGGAGGGGACCCTCTATGCACAGATGTTGGGGGCACAATGTGAGCCTGTATTGGAGAGAGAGTTTTTGCAAAATACTTGTTTGTTTGTTGGCATCTACTAGCAGAGAGATGACCAGCTGCCATAGGGTAATTCATCTTTTCCTTCAGTAAATTGCATTTGTCTGCATTCTCTCAATTGTACACTGTACTGTCGGTCATGTAAAGTTTGTAGCCCAGAGTTGTTTTAGTTGTGTTTGTAAAGAAACTTTCTAGACCTCCTAGAGATGATGTAATGTTCTGATATATAAAGTGATGTTTGCGTGCTCGCTTGAGGATCATATTTGCTGATTTTATAATGGTCTAGCAAATTTCTGATTAAGGTTTTGGTGGACCTTGTGTTCTATAAAGAAAATATTTGCTGGTATCCAACCGTGCTGTGATGTAATAAGTTGACCCTATTGTCACTTAGCGTACAGTAGTAAAATGTCCTTCACTCTATATGTGTTTCAGTTGTTGTGTCATTTCTTTTTCTTTTTAAAATAAGAGCCAATTTTGGGAAGAGAACATCATAGTTCAAATTATGGTTTCGATAGCTCTAGTGTCTTGCAGCTTAGTCTTTTTTACAGTGATAATTTCATGAAAAGAATATCTTCTAAATCCATCTTTGCTTTAGCACCAGTATACCTAAGTGATGATGCTTACATTTCTGAATATTTGTTTGAAAAACAGTACCCAGACTTGGTAACTCTAAATTATAGATATTGGCTGTACAATGCCTTATTAAAAATTAAAAGTGCTGTACATGTTTATGCCTTTCACTCACAAACGAGTTACAACCTCCAGAACAATGTGTTTTTTGCTGGCATAAAAAATGAGGAGTCTGGCAATATTTTTGCAGTTTGATGCAAATGATTCCTATTTTTTCTTCGCATGTCAAAAAAGATGTTGGCTTTATTCATTTGCTAACACAAAGTGCAATTACAAAGAATGCACTGTTAATGTCTAAAGGACTAAGGGTTTGCTAAAGCACAGTGTTAAAAAGAGTCTTTAGAAAATAATATGTTTAACAGGATAACATTTATATTCAGCTCTAGAACTGCACTTGAAATTGCAGCTGCTAATTTTAATGTTAGTTGCCTACAACCACCCACTCTAGTACCTTGTTCCATACTTTATAGTGGCAACAAATCATGATATTCCATTGACTAAAATTCACATTCTAATTCGTTCTCTATGCAGAAAAGTGTTTGAAAAAAAGAGATATGTAATATTTCTCTTTTAGGCTTCTGGTTAAGATATGGGTACAACTTTCTTTTAACACTTTTTTCTGGATTTGATAATTTTTCAGAAGTAAACAGCACTTTACAAATGAGAATGTTTTAAAAATAATTTTGCAGCTATGTTTTATCTCTTTGAAGATAGCTTGTAACCTTATTGATATTTCAGGGACAGTCAGATACTGGCATCTCTTTTGGTAATTTATTTATCTAGGTTAGTTTCAGAGGCACCATTTGGTTTACAGAGTGGTCTTCTTTACACCCAATTTTCCTGCTCTGTTGATCGGGAACAAGGAGGTCAAGTGAGCTGGTGGCTCAGTTCCTGCTAGAACTCGGGGCTTTCTTGGATTCCAGCCCTTTGCTCAAACTACTTCATTCCTTCAATCAGCTAAACATTTTAAAATAAAAATTAATCTCTTCAAACAGTGGTAACATAATTATGTGTGTGTTTGACAGGATGCGGGAGACAAAAAGTAAGGGAGTGGAATAGGAGAACATCTCAAATATCTTTCCTATTTTAGGATCTTCACCGAACTGGTTGCAGTTCTTACTGTGGCCAGGAGGCAGAGCAGGACCGAGTCGTGTTGAAACGAGTTCTGCTGGCTTATGCTAGATGGAACAAATCAGTTGGATATTGCCAAGGCTTTAATATACTAGCTGCACTCATCTTAGAAGTAATGGAAGGCAATGAAGGGGATGCCCTGAAAGTGAGTGAAACTGTGTGCTATGTTTCTAACCCTTGTGATCGTGAGGATTACCTTTAAAAGGTGAACTTAGTGTAAACAATGCATACGTTTGCAGACAGCCTAAAACAGCAGCTCACAGAGAACTGATCCATCTGAATGGGTCATTTTAAATGTCACTCCTGTTAACGTCCACTGATGACCATTTTTGCAAAAATAGCCAGATAATGGGTAAAATCCTGGCCCCGGTGAAGTCAATGGCAAAATTCCCATTGACTTCAGTGGAGCCAGAATTTCATCCAATCCCAAACTGCCTCCAAAGCACCAACTGGCCCTTTTCTTAGCAACCAGAGCCTCCAACTTTCCTTGACAACTTCTGTGATGAATTTGTGTGTTGTCAGTCCAAAAATCTGCAGCACTTTGAAACAAAGTGTGAGATCAGTGTGAAGTAAGTAGAATTGAATATCAAAATAATTATCCTGGGTCTGTTGTACTGAGTGTATTACTCATTTCCATGTTTAAGTTGTTTAGAACCCTCCCATTTTAAGTTAAAGCTGCTGCTGCTATATTTCCAGAGTCCAAGCCACAGAACTGACGCCTGCCTTGCTACAGGGCACCAGGACCAAGATTTGCCAGTGTTATGCATGACCTTCCTAAAATACAGCTTGCTCATGTAAATGAGGAGTTTACCATGGGGGTTGAATTGTTAAAGGAGATCATGACTCTCTCAGATACTGTGGTGTTTAACTTGCTCTAGATATTATTATATATATTTAAGTCTTAGAAACTGTGGGAAAAATAACAGCTCTCAGAGTCAAAGTCCAGCACATATACATTTCTAGATAGATATCTTATATGTTGCTTTATTATAGAGACAGAGTTGTAACATTAGGAAAATATTAGAACAGTTCCAATATATATCATGGAGTAAAATTTACCTTGTATAATTTTTTTCCCCACATAATTGCCTTATGTGATTGCCTTAATAATTTACAACTATAATCTCTTATTTTATGACAACCACATGTTCTCCAGTTTATTAATGGAGCAGTTCCTAAGACACTTCACTAGTTAAAGTAAGCATGTTAATGTTAAATCTCCAGTTCAATACAGATAGAAACTGCTTATAAATTCTGTAAGTTAAATTAACCTAACTGAAGTAGAAATGGATATGATGGGTAAGAGTGCCATAGTTTGTGTGAAAAAAAAAATCACACATGTGATTCATCTAGTTTAAAAAAAATACTAAAGAGGTTTTATAAAAACAGATTAAACAACAGATTGGCATGGGGAAGAAATTACAGAATTGAACACCAGTGAGAAATATCCTAATTGCTGGAAAATGTACCACAGGATGCTAATAAAGTACATCACTATTTTAAAAAATCCCTCCCCTAAACACTTTTGATGTCAATGAAGTAGGCAGAAATGGATATTTAAGTCTTATAAAAAGCTTTGTTTTCTTTCTAGCTCTCTATTTCATGTCCGGAGTATTTAAAGCAATATCCATTATGTAAATAGAACCCATTGTGCATGTGGCTTTGTTAAATATAGTACTTTACAACTGACGTATTAAGAAATTAGCGGAACTGCAAGGATATTTATTACAGATCTAATTCATATTATTAGATTACTTGTTCCAAAAGCTTGGGAACAGGATAAAGAAATAAGGCACAATTTTTTTTTCACAAGGGAGAAAAAAATCCTAATGCAAACAGAAGACTGATAAATGTATTCTGAGAAATAAGGGACTCTTAATTATATTGCAAAGAAAGAATAAAGGTAGTTCTGAGAATCATGCAGACAAAAATAATGAATTGCTGCAAAATAAATGTCATGCTTATTTGCATATAACACTTTTTTCTGCTAATTCTATGAAATCCGTAGAAGTGTAAAAATTTCTAATAAATGCTTAAAAAGTCACTGGCAGGGAAGACACAGTCATTCAGTGCAAAAACATCTGTATGTATATTGGAAGGGCAGGTGGTGATATATCAGTCCTTTAAATACTTGCATATAACAATTTCCATTGAGATGGTAGCAATTATATTTGTCTCATTTTACAATCCTTAAATATTTCACCATAATCAGCTGGTGAACTATTGTCAATATAGTTGCCTTCTTTATATAATTAAACATATTTGTTGAGCTGTGCATTGTTATATTTCTCAGTTTATTACCTTGTATAATGAGATGATGAAGTGCAACCCATCATGCCAGCTAAAATGCAGGAAGAGTGCTTTCTAAAGAGCAGCATCACATACATAACCATTAATTTAGATGCTGACCAGGATAGCAAGTCTTCCATTTGTGACATTTAAAAAGCACAGACTTAATGGATTTAAGAATTTCCTAAATAATTCAGAGCATCTCACTAACACATACAACAACAGAAGTATCAAAAATTGGCTTTGATTAACAGAATATTGCTTCCATTATTGTGTGGTGTGGCTTCTGTTAGACTGATCTCAGTCTTTTACATTCTGTTATTTTTTGAAGTTATCCAGACTCCTCTCTTAGCAGTGCAAGCTGCTGTTGAAGAGTTGACACTTCGGACCCAATCCTGCAGGTGCTCTGCACCTGGAATGTCTACGGATGCTTAAAGTAATGTTGCCTTCTTTCATGATAAGATATAGAATTAAACATCAGATACCTAAGGCACATCTTGCCAACGTATCTACGCTATAGCTCAGTGGAATAGAACATGTTAGTGCATTTTATATTTTAGAGCAGGAGTTTTTGCTGTTCTTGGAAGATCATTTGTTCTCTTACCAATCCTAAATGATTGACTGCTCTTTTTCTCATTTTCTTACAGATCATGATTTACCTAATCGATAAAGTACTGCCTGATAGCTATTTTGTCAATAATCTTCGTGCATTGTCTGTGGATATGGCTGTTTTCCGAGATCTTTTAAGAATGAAACTTCCTGAACTGTCCCAGCACTTGGATACGCTTCAGAGAGCTGCAAATAGGGAAAGTAGAGGTGCGTTCAACAAAAATGGTGTTGAATTATTTTTCACATTTGCCTCATTGAACATCAGTTTTAAGAACACTGTGGTTTAAATGTGTATGTATTAAAAGTTTGAGAACAACAACATTTTTAAAAATTGTGTAAGAATACAGTTGACCTTTTACTAATTGACTAACATAGTTAACATGATAGGAGATGGTTCTTATATTGGTGACCGTATCTTGAACCAACAGCTCTCTCAAGTGAAGCAAATGAGGAGATACTTTAGCCCCATAAGTAGCTGTGGACAGAATTGGGTTGACAATGCCATAAATTAGGTATCTGACAATACCACATCACATAGCATAGTACAGCTGATGTCCTGGAAAGTTCTTTGCCTAATTGCATGGCCTTTGATGTCCTCTTCAGTTTCTTGGTGGAATCTGTATTGGAATTATGTTATCCTTGTGGGAAGACTGATTCATGGCAGTGGATCATGTCTAGTTGTTATTTTTCTGATTAGATGCCTAGTGACATAGGGTGTAAAATGTCCTTGAATCTGAGAGCTGATCTTTGTTATCTGAAAATGGCTTTGCACTCTGAGTTCCGAGGCGTAACACTCCTCAGAACGTTCTTTCCTTAACAAGATCGAGTTTTTTGTTATTCTACAATTGAATGCCCCTTGAGTTCCAAACCTGAACATTACGAAGGCCCCTGTAAAGAATGAGTCTTCTAGGAGATAGTCTTGTGAATGGCTGCCTGAACTGTGTAAAAACAGATAAACAAAAAGCCTTTAATTCATGTTTGCTGGCTTGGTGATCAAGTAATTTTGGTGGGTGATGAGGAGCGTCGCTGACCTCCTATGAATCAATCCACACTACCAAAATTCATGAAATATGCTCCAGGCACCAGAAAGTGAAACTTTAGAATTCCAAACTGAAGGATTAAATCTTTTATGAAACTGCTAGCAAACCAAAAGGAAAACCGAATAAATTACAGCTGTGTCTGCTGAGGCAGGACACTAGGATTTTAATACAATAGACAGGACTTAAAAGAACCAGTCCCCATCGGGCAAGTAGGAGATTTTTTTTGACAGTTGTCATCAACTTCTGCAGAATTTGAGTTTTGTTTTTTTTCTTATAAATCGAGCTGTTGTGATTGCAGGGTACAAAAAAACCCTCCTTCCAAATATGAAATGGGTATTAACTAAGTGGTGCTAACTTCTGGAATATACAGACATCACCAGCACCTCTGCTGCTGCTTAGGCCATGTCTACACTGCCACTTATGTCAGGAAAATTTATGTTGCTCTGGGTGTGGAAAAAAACCCAAAGCCCTAAGCGACATAAGTTTCGGTGGCATAAGTGGTCGTGTGCACAGCACGATGTCAGCAGGAGAGCTTCTCCTGCCAACTTAGCTGCTGTTGCTCGTTGGAGGTGGTTTAATTATGTCAACGGGAGAGCTCTCTCCTGTCAGCATAGAGTGGGCATGCGGGAGATCTTAGAGTGACACAGCTGCATCGGTACAGCTGTGCCATTGTAAGGTCTCTAGTGTAGGTATAGCCTCAGTTTTCCTATACTGCAGCAGAGTGATTCGCAATGTTACTTTTCACTGCTGTTATTCAGAACCCTGTGGACAGCTGCAGACTGGGAAAGCTTTGAGCAGCAGCAGAGGCACTGGAACTATTGGCAGTCTTCAGAATGCGGCACTGCACCAGTTTGCACAACATTGTAAAGTAACTTTGGGGAATAATGAACTGTGAATGACTTGCTATCTTAATTTTTCCATTTTAGGAGGCTATGAACCCCCACTTACCAATGTCTTCACAATGCAGTGGTTCCTGACCCTCTTTGCTACATGCCTTCCTAACCATACAGTTTTAAAGATCTGGGATTCAGTATTCTTTGAAGGGTCTGAAGTTATACTGAGAGTAGCACTGGCTATCTGGGCAAAGTTAGGCGAGTAAGTGATTTTTCCTTCTTTTTTGTGCAATGCATGCAACATATATGGTTTTAATACGTATTATTTTTCTGAAGTGCAAATTCCAGATATAAACAAGGCATGGCCTTGCAGGAAACTATTACTTTTAAAATAGATTTACAAAGTGGCAATATAGCATTCTATAAAATGTATTCTAGGGAACAATCTGGCAATGACAGAAAGAAGGGTGGGATGACTTATTGGGCTTCACCCTATTAAATGTCTATAGTTAATTACATAGCATATATAATATCTATGTTAAAATGTTGGGTCTGATTCTGTAAGCCCACTGCACACAGAATTCTAGGTGAAATCAATGGGAGTTCTGTGCATAGAGGCTCCTTGTCTGTACTGTATTTAAGAAACATTAGATTCACAGGCCTTTTCTGAATTCTTGTTTATTTAGAGCATATCTTTTAGAAAAAAACATTCAATCTTGATTTTAAAGTTGCCAGTGATGGAGAATCCACCACAGTCCTTGGTAAATTGTTCCAATTGTTAATTACCCTCACTGTTAAAATTTGTGCTTATTTTCAGAAAGGAACATACATTGCTAAAGTGTAGTTACAGTAGTGCTGAGCTCATTACAAGCCTCATGTTCCTCTCTACAATGCATTGCCTGGTGAATGGGTGTTAACCAATAAGTTTTCTGGAAACTATCTGTGGAAGCAATTGCTTTAAAGAACATTTTTAACCAAGATTTTATTAAGGATAATGTATAGGTGCTGAGAAATCTGCAACATGCAAGCTGTCTCATTTTGTAAGGGATCAATCATTGAATACAAATCTAGGTGTTTTTTTTTTTAAGGACACATGTAATGGAATGATTTTTCTGAACTACTTTCATCACTGCAGATGTTTACATTCCAAACAGAGGGCCAAATCCCTTTGGAGTTAATGAGAGTTTTGTCACTGACTTCATTGGGAAATGTGAGCAGGAGCAGGCCAAGTATCTACTAGTGTCAGCTGGAAAACTCTGTTGGATTCAGCAGCTGCATCCAATCTTTTCCTCTGATACCCAGCACCGCCTACCTTCCTAGCAACAAACCTTTTCCTTTAATATAAAATTAAAATATTAAAAATATTGACAAAATGTATATGTAGCAGTATCCCAAGAGGTCTTCTAAATTTGCAAAATAAATTACCACTTAAAACTTCAGCACCACAGGCAAGTGCTTTTACATTATATTTGGTTTTGTATCTTGCATGTTTAATCTGAAAAATAATTACTTTTTTTTGTAACTGGCAAATGGTGAATAATTAGCTAAGACCTGTTCTTACTCGGGCTTTATTCATGAATTGAGCTGTTCGCATTTAGAATAAACTAGACATAGCGTTATTATTATTTTGTATTATGTTATCTACAGACAATGGGCCCAGTCCCACAGGACCTCTGTGCACGGACTTCCCACTTCACCTGGAATTCTAGAGGCCTCAGTCAGGATCAGAGCCCCATCTTGCTGGGTATTATACAAACATAGAACAAAAGAAGTTCTCTGATGTGAAGAGTTTACCAACAATCTAAATAAGACAAGACTTACAAAGTGGAAATAACAAACAATTGGAAAGAATGGCAGCAGGCAGTTGAGGGAAAGGTTAATAAGAACATGTTTTACACAGGCCAAATAAATAAGATAAACATCAGAAATCATACAGGGCATCTTTATACCCATTGTTAGCTGGCATCATGGTGGAAGTAGGTTGTGATGAGGGACTTGGAGAAAAGGGTAGGACTTATGGGCTAGTTTGGGCAGAGTGTTCCAAATGTAAGGGGCAGCATAAGGGAACAAAGCTCAACGGTACTTGAGGGAGAAGCAGTCAAATAGGCAAGAGATGCTGGCTAAATAGATGTAGAAAGGATTGGATACTAATAAGCAAGGAGGAGCTATGTTGTGAAAGGCCTTAAAGGTAAGGATCAGAAACTCCTACTTGATGTGCTGGAGGAGGAGCCAGTGAAAGACTCAAAGACAGCAGTGACATAGTCAGAATGATGGACCAAGAAAATGATATTAACAGCAACATTTTGAATGGACATAAGGAAAATGAAGTGGTGTCATGAAGGCCCAAAGAGGGGAGTATGCAATAGTTGAGACAAGAGATGATGAGGACTTGGATGAGTTCTCTTTGGGTAGACAAAGAGATGGAGGAACAAACAGCAAGATTTTGGCATGGCCTGGACATTAAGTTTCGGTTGCCAGCCAGGAAGAGATGTTAGAGTGGTAGGCTGCAATGCAGGACTGAAAGTCAGATAGTTGAAAGGCAGATTTGAGAGTCATCAGCAAAGATGTGGTAGTTGAAGCTGTTTGAGAAAATGAGGTCACCTAGAGAAGAGGCATGGAGGGAGAAGAGGAGTGGGCTGAGGACAGAATTCTGTGGGACTTCCACAGAAATAGATACCGAAGTGACCAGAGATGTAAGAGGAGAAGCAGGAAGGGCAGAGTCATAGAAGCCAAATGACCAGATTTCAAGAAGGAGGTTCTGAGCACCCATGTCAAAGGCAGCCAAGAGGTGAAAGAGGGTGAGGTTCTGAGATTTGGCTGAGGAGGGATTGTTAGTGATTTTTTTTTTTCAGTAGCATGTAGAGAGAGAGGAAATTAGATTGTAAGGGGTCAAGGTTGGAGCTGGGGGGAGAGGAACTTGAGGCAACGATTATAGATGGCACATTCACTGAATCTAGAGGTGAAGGGGGAGAAAAGAGATGGGCTGTTAGTTGGAGAGGGAGGTGCTTTTGCTTAGGATCAGGGAGACCATAACACACTTCTGTTCTGAGGGAAAGAAACCTAATGAAAGTGAGAGGTTAAGGAGAAAGGGGTGGTATGGAGAGTGGGCAAAAGGAATATCATGAGGCAGGAGGAGATGGGTTGACTGGAGCAGGTGAAGGGTTAGAGGAGGAAAGGAGACAAGAAACCTCAGTGTCACTGATAAGGAAGTAGGATAAAACACATGCAGTTTTACTTGGAAGAAGAGAACATATTTTTTTCCCTTCACATGGGGTAGGTGTTATCTGGAAGGCAATTTTTAATAGATCACCACTCTCAGTAACGGTATATTGTAGTCAGAATTCTATTTTTGGTCTTATCTTTGACAGTTTTAGCCCACCTCTGCAATCTAGTTTCAAATGATCTTTCGCAAATGAATTTCTTTTGAGATAATGCACAGACTCATGTTGTTCTGCTTTTGTCTAAAATGAATTAATTTGTGAATGCGTAGGACTGCTGCCCTAAGCTCTGTCATGGATTGCAGACATTGGTGCTTCTCATCAGAAGTATAATTATATATTTAGCTCATAGTTGTAGTTATTATAGTGAGAATTGGTCAATCCTCACAACAACCCTGTTAGGTAGGCAGGGGATGTCTTATCCCCACTTTATAGATTGGGTAACTGAAGTAAGTGAAATGACTTTTCCCCAAGAGCTCAGGCAGGTTTCCAATCTTGTATTTAATCCCTTAGACTATAACTGTCTCTCTCCATTCTCTTTGAGAATTTTTCACTCTCTAGTAGTAGTAGTAGTAGTAACAACAAAAGAAATGTCTGGAAATAAAAGTGAAGTAATGTCAGCATTTTGCATTCAAGTCTTCAGGAGCTCATGGAGGTGCTGTTTTGGAGGAAATGGAGCACTGCTTTTCTGGCCTCTGATTTTGTACATATGTAGACCAACGTCAGATATAAACAGTCAGAATCAAGTATCTGGAAACCGAAGAAGCTGTAATATCACATGCATGTAATAAACATGTACTTATGAACACTGTATGAAAAACTTTCTATCTTTATTCTTTTGCACTGTTCAGTCTTCATTTCAGCTAACATGTCCTGACATTTCAGTTAGAAGTAGCAGCTCCAATTCCTATGACAACTCCCAAATTTAGACACCCACAGTAGGTGACTCAGGTTTTCTTTCTGTACTCATTCTCCTTTGTAAGAGGCAGGCTATAGTGTTTTCAGTGGCTGCTGGAAGTCATAGATGATCTGGAAAGGTTAATTTGTTGTAATTCCAGGAATACCACTCTATAATAGATTACTTCCTCCCTGCTCAACAATGTAGAGAGAAATATTGTGAAGGTCAAGGCAGTAAAGATTCTCCTTCATATCAGAAGCAGCTCTACATATAACTCCTATGTAAACAAATAAGAAGACACCTGGAGTTCTTTGCTGAGCCAGGAGGTCAAAAAAGTCTCATTGCTGTTAGAGATCAAAAGGAGTCATTCAAAGCGGGATCTATTGTCAGTGAACTGAATTCCTAGAAAGACTGGCTCAGTAGGAAGTCTGTCACTGACAAATTGGAGCTAGATCAGCAGATGTTCAGTGGCATGTTATCCAGATGGGCACTTTCTCAAGTTAGACCCCTTTGCCTCGAGCCACAACATGCAACTTCTGTTCTGCTTGAAAGTGTGGCTACGATGCCCCTCTCAGCCCCCGGAGCTTACTCTCCCCCTAGATCTCCTCATTGTCCTTGGCCAATTCCCTTCCTCTCAAGGGGAGTGACTGAAGAGCTCCTCCCTGCTGCCTCTTCCTGCTCTCAGTGCCTGGCTTTATACTCCTATCCCAGCTCTTCCCCCCACTGGGCTTCATCTGCAATCCGTGCTTATCAAGCTCTGGTTTCCCTCCAGGTGCAGCATATAAAATGAATTGGCCCCTTCTGGCCCACGTTAACCCACTCCAGAGTTGTGTGGAGTGGACACCCCACCACACCTTTTCTGTCAAGAGTTCCTAGAAAGATACTCCTTACTCCATGCTGGCCCAGGAGACCTTGATTCTACTGACCAATGGAAGTCACTTTCTGCAGGGTTGGAAGACTTCCATTGATACCATTCTTCCAGTACCATCCCTGTGTCCCTCAGTGTCAGTAGATTTAAATTGGTAGCATGGAGGCGAAGGCCAGGTCTACACTGCAGACCTGTATGGGTATAAATATGTTGCTTAGGGATGTCAGAAATCCACACCTCTGAGTGACATTATACTGACCTAGTCCCACCATGTAGACAGCGCTATGTTGGCGGGAGAGCTTCTACTGCCGACATAGCTCCCACCTCTTGGGGAGGTAGATTCACTGCGCAGCGGGGAGAAGCCATAGGCTTGGGAGCATCTTCACTAAAGCGCTACAGTGGCGCAGCTGCACCGGTGTAGCTGTGCTGCTACAGAGCTGTTCATGAAGATGAGCCCTATAAGATCGAAATTTAGTGAGTGTGTTTATGTTCTTTAGAAATCCAGGAAACTCTATACTATAGCCAGCTTGTAAAGGGATTTGTAAAGTCCTCCTTGTTTGTTTGTTTGTTTGTTTAACTTTGACATGGTTAAAGGTAATATAAAATAAAGTAGACTTGGTAGAAACAGTGGCTAAGATTTTCAAAAGTGACTAGTGATTTTGGTTTCAGAGTAACAGCCGTGTTAGTCTGTATTCGCAAAAAGAAAAGGAGTACTTGTGGCACCTTAGAGACTAACCAATTTATTTGAGCATAAGCTTTCGTGAGCTACAGCTCACTTCATCGGATGCATACTGTGGAAAGTGTAGAAGATCTTTTTATATACACACAAAGCATGACAAAATACCTCCTCCCACCCCACTCTCCTGCTAGCTTACCCGCAGGAGAGTGGGGTGGGAGGAGGTATTTTTTCATGCTTTGTGTGTATATAAAAAGATCTTCTACACTTTCCACAGTATGCATCCGATGAAGTGAGCTGTAGCTCACGAAAACTTATGCTCAAATAAATTGGTTAGTCTCTAAGGTGCCACAAGTACTCCTTTTCTTTTTAGTGATTTTGGGTGTCCAATTTGAGACACCTGACAAAGGGCCTGCGTTCCAGAAAGTGTTGTGCACCTGCCCTCAGAAAATCAGGCCCTTTCAAGGTGTCTCAAGATGGGCACCCAAAATCACTGGTCACTTACGAAAATATTCGCCTGTAACTATTTCTCTGATGTCATCTTGGTGACTTAAATCCACATATTCATTTTCTTTTCTCGTCATATCTCTATGTTAAGTGTATTTCGACCTTTCTTTCCACATAATTTCTTTCACACAGGAAGAATACGTCTGCCATTTATACAACAGGTATATAATGTTTGGGAGAGCTGCTGTCTCTGCAGGGGACTTACCTTGCTTAAAGTGATTTGCTCCTGATTGTATAAACTAAATAAGTCTGAAAATCTGCTCCCTGGCACCTTTAGCTTCTAATTCTGTAATTACAGCAACACTTGGGTCTAGTCACAGGCCTGACTCATCTTCTGCCATTAAAAAATAAAGCTTTCTATACAGTATGTGCTGCTGTGCTGACAAAATGCAGTTCTGTGCAACTTTTAAAATTAAAAATGTAATCCTTATAGCCTTCACAGCTGTAACGTTTTACAACTTTCCATATAGCATGCATAGGGCCCTACCAAATTCAGGGCCATGAAAAACGCATCACGGACCATGAAATCTGGTCTTCCCTGGGAAATCTCATCTCTTGTGTGCTTTTACTCTATACTATACAGATTTCACAATGGAGACCAGAGTTTCTCAAATCGGGGCTCCTGACCCAAAAGGAAATTGCAGGGGTGGGATCATAAGATTATTTTAGGGGGTCGCAGTATTGCCACCCTCACTTCTGTGCTGCCTTAAGAGCTGCATGGCTGGAGAGTGGCAACTGTTGGCCAGGCGCCCAGCTCTGAAGAAAGCACCCCCCTAGCAGCAGGGCAGAAGTAAGGGTGGCAATACCATACCATGCCATCCTTACTTCTGCTTTGCTGCCTTCAGAGCAGGGCGGCCAGAGAGTGGAGGCAGCTGACTGAGGGCCCAGCTCTGCAGGCAGCAGCACAGAAGTAAGGGTGGCGATATCATACCATGCCGTCCTTACTTCTGCACTGCTGCAAGCGACGGCTCTGCTTTCAGAGATGGACTCCTAGCCAGCCACCGCTGCTTTCCAGCTGCCCAGCTCTGAAGGCCAGCAGCAGCACAGAAGTAAGGGTAGCAGTACTGCAACTTCCTCTACAATAACCTTGCAACCCCCTTCAACTCCTTTTTGGGTCAGGACCCCTAGAATTACAACACCATTAAATTTCAGATTTAAATAGCTGAAATCATGAAATTTATTATTTTTAAAATCCTATGACTGTGAAATTGATCAAAATGGACTGTGAATTTGGTAGGGCCCTAAGAGTGCGTAACACTAGTGACGGGCAGATTATGACACTGCAGATTTTTCTTTTCCACTCCATACTATCCAGCATTCAGACTGAATTTACAAAAATAATCTCCCTACCAAAAATACTCTCCTTCCCTACTCTGCTACTAGACTATGGCAGCCATTCCTAGCATATCAAGGGTTTCACATGTTAATCCATATTTGAATTCCTGACATGCACTAACACAGAGTGAGAGTGGCCTACTCTCTCAGTACAGTGAACTGTGCGCGCTCATCCCCCTTATCATATAAGACTTCTTGTGATCTTCTGGTTTTTATAATGGTGGTTTTCTTTGCAAAAAACCGCAGTTTTTAAGTCAGTAATATAGGGGGCGTTCTGTATGATTACCCTACAGAGAATACAGTTCACTATGAAATGTATAATTAGTTTAGATCACAGAAAAATTTGTGTTGTGATACAGGCAGATTGAATGCTGTGAAACTGCAGATGAATTCTACAGTACCATGGGCAAACTAACCCAGGAGATGCTGGAAGACAATCTGATTGACAGCAATGAACTCATGCAGGTTAGTAAGCAGCGCTTAATGATGTAATTCTTGTTTGTGTATTTGTATATTGTAAACAGTCTTCAGCTTCCTGTGTCTAAAGGATGAGACTTTTGTTAAAATTTTGTTTCAAGAAGAAAAATTAAGATAACACCATACTGTCAAACTAACCTATCAGTGGAGTAGATACATAAACATTATCAGCGGTCAAAGCTAAAATACCCCTCAATTATAAGTTAGATGTAGAAAACAGCTAGACCTCATTGGACAAGGAGGTGCCAGTCAATTGCTTACATTTGTGCGTTACACTCAATAGGATTATCTAAATTGTGAGCTATATAATGCTCTGTATTTTATTTCTAATTTTTCTCTCTTATATTCATTACAGTGTAATCTTTGCATTCAGTAGACTTTGTGGGTGGTTGACTAGCTCATCAACTAAAAAAAATCCCTTTGTTTAAAAAAAATAAAAATAAAACCCATTGAACTGTTAGTTGTGAATTATAAACAAAATGTAGATGATTGCTCTAATTACCTTCTTAAACCGAAGTCATTGAATAATAAACAGAAACCTAAGTGTGTTTTTAAAAAAAGGCCTTCAGTACTGCAGATGCAGTTTTACGCTTGCAGTTCAAGTACTAAATTGCAGACACTTTTTTTTTCTTACCCCTGAAGTTGCACCCGGTTAGAAGCGTAAGTAAATGTGTGCGCACGTAAACTTGGGAGCTAGGGGCTTGATCCTACACTCATTTAACTGAGTGGCAAAGCTCCCATTGACTTTAATGATAGTGGATCAGGGCCTCAGTGACTAAATGGGTGCAGTTGTGGGACTGAATAATTCAGCTGTAGTATTGGAGGCTGTGTTGAGGCTTAACTAAAAACTTCTGGTTCTAAATATCTTAAATTAGATTGTCTCAAAATAAGAAGCCTATGGTAAGATTTTGTCACTCTCTAACCAGTGCGTTCATTCTGAGAGTTCTTCTTGACTATACAGTAGAATCATCTTCCAATTTACTGCTGAAGCAGAGAATCACTGTAACAATATGTAATCTTGGACAATTTGCCTTCCTTTTTTCCTTGTTGAAAGTGTTAGGGATGGAAGAGGTGAATAATTTGGCTTTAGTTTCCTTTAAAAAAAAAAAGGGATAATTTACTATCTGAATTGCCCACATACATTTCTAAACAGATTTTACAGTTCCTCTCAACGTAAGTCAAATACTGAAGAGGAAATGATGAATGCCAGTTCAAGCTGTTACCTTCTCTGTATTCATTATGTCTCAATTCTGGGCTTGATGAGCAATACAAAATTGAGATGTGGCATGTGTCACAAAAATAATGGTGGTGGACCTGAAGCGGGTAAAGTGACTCTCAGTGACAGATTTTTCTTTTCCTTTCTGTTTGTGCATAATAGAAGACAAACCACAGGTAGGTGTAGGCTTATGGGAAAGAAAGGGATGGAAGAGTCTTTTAACTGTTGTAATTATTAATGGTACTCTCCCTTTATATTTAACTTATTTAATCATTTCTTCTGATCTCAGCGAAAGTCGTAAACAGTGTGAAGTGTATACTTGTTCTGTAGCAATGATAACCATTAGGAGAGGCTAATGTTGTAGCATCTCCAGCAAGGCTCTGATACTTTTCCCTTCAAAAGTGTAAATTGTATGTTTAATTTTCCCATGACCTTTCTATTAAAGAAAGCATACCTGGTCTTATGTCTTAATGCACTTGAACTAATTTTTCTCTAAACAGAAGAAGAAATGGAAAACAATCGTAAACCAGTGCACTGGCACCAGTATGGTGCATACCATTGGCATGGGTGCCAAATCATCAGCGTTGAGCCCTCCCAATGGCAGTGGTGAGGAGGAGCAGTGCTGGCTGCGTCACTACCTGCTCAGGTTTGGCCCCGTGGCCCCTCCATAATGACAGGGGGACCACGGGACCCAAACTGAGTGAGTGGTCGTGTGACCTGGTACAGGGGGTTGCAGCGTCACTCAATTTTGGTCCCAGGGCCCCTCCATCAGGATGGGGTTGGGGTTTACAGTGCCAAAACTGGGTGGCATTGTAACTTGCTCAGTGCTACTCAGGTTTGGACAGAGGGCTGCAGGGCCAAACCTGAGTGGGCAGTGAAGTGGCCAGCACTGCCCTTCCTTGCCATTGCTATGGGGCCAGTTCCCTCAACAGGGGCTCCCCCGCTCCCTCTCGGGCCTGCCCAACTTGACTCCTCTTCCAGTAGCCAGTGTCCCCTCTGCTCTGCGCAAACTCTACAGCTTCATGAGAGGTGGTATATGTCCACAAGGGGGAGCCTACCAGGAGAGAGGTGGTGGGAGTCCTGGGCCATTCTCTGTGAAAAATTTTTGCAGGCATTCCTGAACCAGTGTATTGAAAAGACCAAGTTTGTTAACTAGAATTGGTGTTGCAGATTGTTTTCAGCATCTTCAGAGGAGTCAGCCAGAAGTGTGTTTGGGAGTGATGCTCCTACGTACTTGAAAGGTGTTTTACCAAATTACAAATATAGCAAACATTTGTCTAACAAATGTTGAGGGTTTTGTTTGTTTTGTTTAATGGGGGGAGAAGGGAAAGGTTGGGCTATAGCATGGTAATCCGTTTGGTTTTCCCAATCATTTAAATAAGGACAGTTAGTCTCTGCACCTACTATTCAAGTGGCTCTCAACCTTTCCAGACTACTGTACCCCTTTCAGGAGTCTGATTTGTCTTGCATACCCCCAAGTTTCACCTCACTTAAAAACAACTTTCTTAAAAAATCAGACATAAAAATACAAAAGTGTCACAGCACACTATTACTGAAAAATTGCTGATTTTCTCATTTTTACCATATAATTATAAAATAAATGAATGGGAATATAAATATTGTACTTACATTTCAGTATATAGTATATAGAGCACTATAAACAAGTAATTGTATGAAATTTTAGTTTGTACTGGTTTCACTAGTGCTTTTTATGTAGCCTGTTGTAAAACTAGGCAAATATCTAGATGAGTTGATGTACCCCCTGGAAGACCTCTGCGTACCCTGGTTGAGAATCACTGCACTCTTCTGCCTATTCTCATATGCACATA
The DNA here is from genome assembly GCF_965140235.1 of Caretta caretta. NCBI lineage: Eukaryota > Metazoa > Chordata > Testudines > Cheloniidae > Caretta > Caretta caretta. Next base: position 291,566,089 of record NC_134206.1, on the reverse strand, counting down.
TTCTGTGTACACCCAGCCACTCCTTTAAAAAAAAACATTTCTCTTGCATGGAGAATATGCGTACACAAAGGGCTCAGCACATAAGCAAGCTTTTGGAAATTTGACTCTTCAGTGGTGAGGGTTTTGTCTGGTGGTGGTGGAGGAGCTAGACTGGAGGAGCAAACAAGTCCCAAAGTAAACCCATTTTTCAGATTAAACAATTTAGGAAAGTGAGCATCAGCTCCACAAGTTTTAAATAATAGACAAAAATAGCATTTCTAGGACTAGAAGCTAAACAAATACAATATTATTGGTCTGTTAATAAACACCTTAGTTCTGAGGTTGAGCACAAGGCTGCATGCCAAGTATCTGCAACAATTTGTGTTAGCCTGCCAAGTTGTCTTAATGACTTTATAACAACGCTTGCTTCTTGAAAGTAGTGAAATTAATACAAAAGTCTGGGGTATTTTTTAAACATTTTATTCTGGAAGGAAATGGGGAGATAATAGAAAAAGGGGAAGGGGATTGGTGAGCGTGTATCATGGGGCATAAATTAAAGCTCTGGAAACTAGGAGCAAATGGAGGAGTTGAGCAGAACTGTTTCACATAAAGGGTAACAAGCATATGGAATATGTTGTCTGGAAAGGCTACTGATATAAAGAATAGAGATTAATTCCAGACAAATCTAGAGTTCTTTCTCCATGGGGTGGGGATTGAGGGATATAGTAAAAAGCAGGAAGGTATGATGGTGATCAAACAAAAATGGGTAGGTATGTTGGGCTGGAGATGGTTTCTCCCCTCACCCCCAAACCACAACATTTCTTAGACTATGTCTACGCTACTGTGGTAAGTCGACCTAAGTTACGCAACTCCAGCTATGTGAATAAGTTAACGTAGCTTAGGTCGACTTACTGCAGTGTCTACACTGTGCTGAGTCAACAGGAGACACTCTCGCGTCGACTTACCTTACTTTTCTCGTTCCTGATGGAGTATCGGGGTTGACTGGAGAGCGCTCTGTCGTCAATTTATCAGGTCTTCACTAGACCTGCTAAATCGACCCCTGGTGCATTGATCGCCAAAGCGTCGATCCAGTGGTAATGTAGACATAGTCTTAGTCTGGTAGATTTGAGCAGTATCGCTGTTTGGGGCCCAGAGAACATTTCTCTTTCACAGTTGCAGGAAGGTTCTGTAGTTTCATCTAAAGGGAAAGCTTGATTTCATGCTGTGGGATTTTGGGGGCATTCTTCTGACCTGAGATATGTGCACATACCTCAAGGTATACAAGTTTCTTAATGCCAAAACCTGGTCTACTGCACCACTTGTCCTCTTTTTCTAATCCAGCTATGAATGTTCCAGCTCCTGCTTCTAATTGCTTGCATCACCGCATCTGGACAAACATATTTTTCCTCCTCTGTCAGGAAGGACTTGGCATTGAATCAATATTTGTGACATTCTTTATGCATTAAGCACAGAGTCATGAACAGATTATTTAGAAATCATTCAGAATTTACTTTTATCTTAATTGAGACCATTTTGCCTTCAGATCAAAATGTCACTGACTATAGCACAGGAAAAACATACTAACCAAGAGTTCCTCCCAGAGCTAACGAGAAATTTCAAAATACCTGACTTTGAGAAGCCACTTATTTTCAAAATGGGTAAAAGTCATACTTCTAAAAATGCTCTGAAACAATGTTTCATTTACAGTGTTTTACTCTTAATACCAGTTTCTAAGGGAGTGCGGAAGTCCTGAATAATTGTACACATGAAAACAGGGAAACTTTATCCACTGCTGAATTAGGTAGTTACAAGCTGAGCAATATCATTTCAAAGGATGATGTACTGATGCTGAGACCGAATGCACCCCTGTATTCATACCCTACACACTATTGTAATAATCTTTGTGCAAAATATGCCTTTTGAGGTATCATTTGAAAACTAATAACTCACTGGTCAATAATATCATGGTGGAATGTATGTAGTAACATTACATGCAAAGTTATGAATTCTCCTGTTTGATGGGGAATTATTAGTTAAATTGGATAAGATGGGGATCAATAGGAAAATTGAAAGGTGGATAAGGAATTGGTTAAAGGGGAGACTACAACGGGTCCTACTGAAAGGTGAACTGTCAGGCTGGAGGGAGGTTACCAGTGGAGTTCCTCAAGGATCGGTTTTGGGACCAATCTTATTTAATTTTTTTATTACTGACCTTGGCACAAAAAGTGGGAGTGTGCTAATAAAGTTTGCGGATGATACAAAGCTGGGAGGTATTGCCAATTTAGAGAAGGACAGGGATACCCTACAGGAAGATCTGGATGACCTTGTAAACTGGAGTAATAGTAATAGGATGAAATTTAATAGTGAGAAGTGTAAGGTCATGCATTTAGGGATTAATAACAAGAATTTTAGTTATAAGCTAGGGACGCATCAATTAGAAGTAACGGAGGAGGAAAAGGACCTTGGAGTATTGGTTGATCATAGGATGACTATGAGCTGCCAATGTGATATGGCTGTGAAAAAAGCTAATGCGGTCTTGGAATGCATCAGGAGAGGTATTTCCAGTAGGGATAAGGAGGTTTTAGTACCGTTATACAAGGCACTGGTGAGACCTCACCTGGAATACTGTGTGCAGTTCTGGTCTCCCATGTTTAAGAAGGATGAATTCAAACTGGAACAGGTACAGAGAAGGGCTACTAGGATGATCCGAAGAATGGAAAACTTGTCTTATGAAAGGAGACTCAAGGAGCTTGGCTTGTTTAGCCTAACTAAAAGAAGGTTGAGGTGAGATATGATTGCTCTCTATAAATATATCAGAGGGATAAATACCAGAGAGGGAGAGGAATTATTTAAGCTCAGTACCAATGTGGACACAAGAACAAATGGATATAAACTGGCCACTAGGAAATTTAGACTAGAAATTAGACGTAGGTTTTTAACCATCAGAGGAGTGAAGTTTTGGAATAGCTTTCCAAGGGAAGCAGTGGGGGTAAAAGATCTATCTGGCTTTAAGATTAAACTCGATAAGTTTATGGAGGAGATGGGATGGTGGGATAACATGGTTTTGGTAATTAAATATTCATAAATAGGCCCAATGGCCTGTGATGGGCTATTAGATGGGGTGAGATCCGAGTTACCCAGGGAAGAATTTTCTGTAGTATCTGGCTGGTGAATCTTGCCCATATGCTCAGGGTTTAGCTGATTGCCATATTTGGGGTCGGGAAGGAATTTTCCTCCAGGGCAGATTGGAAGAGGCCCTGGAGGTTTTTCGCCTTCCTCTGTAGCATGGGGCACGGGTCACTTGCTGGAGGATTCTCTGCTCCTTGAAGTCTTTAAACTACGATTTGAGGACTTCAATAGCACAGATATAGGTGTGAGGTTTTTTTTTGTAGGAGTGGTGGGTGAAATTCTGTGGCCTGCGTTGTGCAGGAGGTCAGACTAGATGATCATAATGGTCCCTTCTGACCTAAATATCTATGAATCTATGTTGGTAGCACATGTTCAAACCCAGGCAGCCCTGACTAGGCAGACATTGTTAACAGGTCTATCGTAAACAAAGGAATGTATGTTTACCTTGGTTTACATGTAAATAGGAAACAGGGTCCTCAGGACAGCAAGAGGATGTAAACCAGTTTCTCAAAGACAAAGGACAAGCTAACGCCTCTAGCCAGGTATCATCAAAGTTGATTGGCAATACCCTGGAATGTGATAAACACTTTCTAGTAGCTAAATTTAATAGGGTAGACTTGGTTCAAGGTAAAATCCTCACCACATATTCCCAGCAACACTGCTGACCAAATTATCAGATTAGGACCTCCCCCCACCCCCAAAGTCAAAGGGCTGGTTCCTTTCTTGTCTTTGGTGAAAGAGAGTGTGAGGGGGAGGTAGAAAGAGAGACCCTGGGATGTTTTTGCCCTCTACTTTTATAGTCCAGTCACCCTTTGAAATGCATTTTCCTGAGGGTTATACCTAGATCAGCAGTTTTCAACCTGTGGATTGTGCGTAAGAGATCTGTGAAAGGTTGTCATTGCCATAGAACAGTAGTTTTCACTCTGAAGTCCACAGACTATATCTAAGATTTACAAATGTGTCCGCATTCCCATTTTAATTTTTTTACGGGTCTGCAAATGAATGAAAATTGAAAACCACTGCCCTAGATAAAGTTCCTTCCTGCTGTGAGAATGGAGACATGGAGTCTCGTGGTGAAAGAGGTTCCATGTGGTTGCTTGCTAAAATGCAGAGGTATTTGTTCCTGCCCCCCTTCGTTGCCAAAGAATGGCCACTTGACAGGTGACTGCCCATCAGCTTTGATGATACCTGACTAGAGGTGTCAGCTTGTCCTCTGTCTTTGAGACCGTGATACACCCACTCCCCAGACTTGTCTGGTAAACACATTGACTCATAATTTCAGCTTATGTTCATAACTCTTAACAGGCATTTTGTACATACATTTCGCCATGAGATTGTTGACCAGTGAGTTTAGTTTTCAAATGATATCCCACGAGGCATATTTTGTACAAAGATTGTTACAATAGTGTGTAGGGTGTGAATAGAAGGGTGCACTCAATCACAGCGTTTTATCTTTTTATTTCTCTTGTAAACATTTCTGAGTTCAATGTTTTATACTTGTACTCACTTAAAATCTATCTCTTTGTAGTTAAATAAACCTTTTATTTTTCAAGCTAAACTAATCCAATGTTGTATTTAAACCAAGCTGTTTGGTAACGCCATTCAAAGTAGTTGGCGGTTGGATATTGACCCCTTACAGGGGCAATGAACCTCTAATATCTGGACTGTCCAGGAGGGGACTGGAGAGTAGAGAACACATGTTTCCAGGGAAATTTGGAACTGGGACTGTGTTGGGGTCACCCTGCAGATAGTAACCAAGGCTGGTGGAAGCCAGAGTGTGGCTGGTGTGTTGCTGATGGGCTGCTGGGGTCATTGTTGCTGGGCCAGGACTGTAGCTATGCACAGACTCTCAGGGTGTGACCTGCATGTTGTTTAGCTCTTTGTGAGCAGCCCAGGAGGGGAGCTATAACAGCAGAGCATTGTGACATGCTCAAGGTTGTAGGGCACATGGTGACACAACCTCTCAGTGGTCTGGATTGCACCCCAGAATGTGTCAGATGCTACCACACAATGTGTCTGCCACAAATTCCATTTTTCAGAAAATGATTAAAAGTGAAAGAATTTTAAAGTTCAGTGCACTTGTCATTATGTTTTGTTTACTTGCATTTATCTCCACTTGGGCAACAAAATCAATAAAATCCATTTCACTTTTACTTATAGTCACCTTTATTTCCAATTTTAAGGGCTGCACTGTTTGGATATCAGACACTTTAGGGGATTATTGGTTTTACTAAAAACAAGTGTTTACTGGATTTTTATTTAATTGCAGAAACATTTTTATTGCTCTGATAATGGACAGAATAATGCTAGCTTGCCAAATAACTGCCAAATAATTGCCAAATTTATTTCAAATTTTATATTGAAGTGCAGTGCCATTCTCTCATATCTGCTATGCATGCCAAACTTACTTGCAGATCCAACATTACTATTAATAAGGCCTTGAGTAGAGGATGTTCAGCAACTTACAGGAATTTCTCAATATCCTGCAGGATCAGGCACTTACGGCTTGTTCCAAAACCCTTTGAAGTCAATGGAAAAATTTCCACTGATTTTAGTGGGCTTTGGATCAGGTCCTTAGTTACCGTCAAAGATAACTTAATAGCTGCCAATTTGTCATCAGTCCATATTGCAACCATATTCTTTTATCACCCTTGAGAAGCAGTTACCTTTCAAAGTAAAATTCCTACTAGTGTGACTCCTTGTCTGTTTTAAAAATCTATTCTCTTTCAGCTCCTCTCTGGTCACTATGTAGTAGAACTCTACCAAGCTTCACTTAATGTTAATGTTGAGAAGTTTTATGCTATGCTATGCTATAAGGTCAGAGTTTGTCTGGACTCTGATAGAACTTGTGTTGCCAAAGTCCTTCCTGTTTGGCTATGGTTTTCATGGCTGAGGAAGTGTTGGGATTTCCTTTTCTGAGACTCGTGGGGGCAGATCCTCTGCTGGTGTAAACTGTCATAACTCCATTTATGTCAATGGGCCTGAGACAGTTTACACCAGCTGAGGATAGGGTTGCCAATTTTGGCTGGACGTATTCATGGAGGTTTCATCACATGACATAATATTTACTTAAACATTAATCTTTAATTCCTGGAGACTCTAGGACAATCCTGGAGGTTTGGCAACCTTAGCTGAGGACCTACCCCATGGTGTTTCTAATGGGGTCAGCCCTTGTTTGTCACTTGAGCAGAGCAGTACAGGAAGAGCAGGGAAAACCTGATATGCACTTCCATCAGCAGTAGTTGTAATTGGAATCCAGTCTTCTTAGAATATGCCCAACATGCCTCAGGTGGCACATGACTAGGATTCATCCACCACTGATTAGATCATTAGCTTCCCCGGCCCGAGCCAGGTACTAATGGGGAGCACGACATGAATGCCGATCCATGCCCCCCTTTAGAATCCATTAATAATAAATAGGGGTAAAATCTTAGTCCCATTGAAGTCAATGGCAAAACTCGTACTGACTTGAGTGGAGGCAGAATTTCACCCATAGGGATTGAGAAACTGTAATTATCTAGGCAGGTGGAGAAAACACAAATTAAAGAGGAGCACTGAAAACTAATTAACTATTCAGTGTCTTTCTCAGCCTCAATATAGATAATGAATTCGATGCTTTTACAAGCAAATTGCTGTTGTGGGTAACTTTCCATAAGTTTTGTTTTCCAATCTTTTACTATTATGCCATTGGTTAAAATGCATTATCAATGTTCCATTGTATTTATTCTCCACTGCCTCTGCAAACAACATCTGTAAGTCTGCTATAATTATTATTTGTATTACAAAAGCACCTAGAGCAGGGGTGGGCAAACTACGGCCCGTGGGCCAGATACGGCCCGCAAGTCATTTGAAGCTGGCCCGTGAACCACACCACACGGCTCGGCTCTGGCCGGGGCACTGGGTCGGGGGCTGGACCACCCAGCTTGGCCCTGCTCCGGCCGAGATGCTGGGTTGGGGGCCGCAAAACGCAGCTCTCGGAAGGCGTGGCATGGCCCCACTCTGGCTCCTACATGCTCCAATGGGAGCTGCAGGGGTGGTGCCTGCGGATGTGGCACCATGCAGAACTCTCTGGCCGTGCCTCCATGTAGGAGCTGGAGAAGGGACATGCCACTGTTTCCGGGAGCCACTTGAGGTATGCGCCGCTCGGAGCCTGCACCTCTCAGCCTCTCCCCATGCCCTGACCCCCTTCCCCAGCTGTGATCCTCCTCCCGCTCTCCAGTATCCTCGATCCCAGCCCATCACCCTCCTGCACCCCAAACCTCTGATCCCCAACCCTACCCCAGGACCCGCACCCCCTCCTGCACCCCAACCCCAATTTTGTGAGTATTCATGGCCCGCCATACAATTTGTATTGTCCGATGTGGCCCTTGGGCCAAAAAATTTGCCCACCCCTGACCTAGAGGCTCTTGCTAATTGTGTGACCTGCCATATGTTTTGTTTGCTTTTTGTTTTAATGACAATTTTTTTAGTAATTTCTAATGTAAATCAGTGTTTGAGGTTTTCGTAAGTTGCTGGCAGTGAGTGGATTAGAAGTGATGCTAAATAAATACAGTAGTTGAAAGGGTCTGACCTTGTATTAAGGCAAGTGAACAATCGTGTCAGAAACCACATTTTCATAAACTGTCTCTTTCAAAATATCCTATATACCCAGGAGGTATTTCTTTGAGACATGCAAACCATTGTACAGGCATATGCTTATACACTAGCTCTCATGTTACCAGTTATGTATGTTTCCTCTTTGGACTATGTATTTTTCTAGTGAGACATTCTTTGTTTTTCCTAGAGGAAGTGTCGATTACATCATAAAATCAGACCTTTCACGTTTCCTTTTCTTCATGTGAATGTGCAATGTTTAATCCTGCAAGCCTATGAAATCTGTACAGTGCTGCAGTTTTTAGTGGGGCCATTGTTAACAGCATAATTTTAAAAGGTGCTTTTTTTTTTCTAGACTGTTTATTCCATGGCTCAGTTTCCTTTTCCACAACTGGCAGAATTAAGGGAGAAATATACATACAACATTACTCCATTCCCTGCAGCAGTAAAATCAACTTCAGTTTCAGGGTAAGTCTGAAATACATCCAGAAAAATCTTTTATTCCCTGTAGTCTAATAGAGCCACTATTAGTCTGTACAGCCGAGAGGCTAATAGTTGCTTTTTCCATTGCACATCTAAAATAGATGAAGGCATTTAGTAATGATCAGTTCACTGATGTATCTAAGATCTGCTTTCTTTTCCATTTCTTTTCATTTGGCAGAAGGCTCGGCAGAACCAGAGATAGTGATGAGGAGAATGACCTGGATGATGAAGATTCGGTTGCCAGTGCAGTTGGCTGCCTTGGACCATTCAGTGGGCTCTTGGCACCAGAGCTACAGAAGTATCAAAAACAAATCAAAGGTAAATGCAACTTCAGTTCATTCTGAATTATCCAGTCATATTTGTGTGAGCTTGATTCACCTGCAGGTTAATTGAAATTATGAAAGTTGTAGTTTGAATTGTATCCAGAGACCATTATGGATCTTCTGTAACTTGCTGTACAATCTTTGGATACTCTCCTACTAAATTGAATGCTTGTGTGTGTACAATACATGATGGTGTGGAATAAAGATTTTAGCCATGATTATTACCCAAAATATTCCAACAATCCTAAAACTAAGCTGAATAGGAGCTGTTAGGTGCTCAGCACTTTTGAGGATCCCAAAAATAATGAAATATGGCCTTAAGAGTCTAACTTTTAAAAAAAAACCTGTTTTTTGTTACCACATGTTTATATAGCATCAGAATCCACGAGTGAGTTATGCAGGTCATCCCCACCCCACTCTCATAAAACCTTTATACCATTCCACACCATCATTTATTCTGTAAATAACAAATTTTATAGAAAACTATTTTGAAATGTTTCAGAGTGTTATACATAAATTCATTGAACCTATTTTCATATCCCTCAATCTTTCACTCAATACCATGAGTCCTACTGTGCAAGCCTCAAAAGGAGAGCAAAATTCTAATACATTTTAGAAACGTAAAATTTTACCTAAAATAGCTTTCCTATATGTGATATAATGGCTTTAGAGTCTGATTTTTGTGATCCCCACTGCAGGATTCTCTCTGAACATTTTCTCTCAAAGATGTAACTTTCTCAGGTTTTATGTCATTTTCTTTCAATAGTTCTTTAGATGCACAGGAGTGGTTACGAGAAAAACCTTCTTGGTGTCCCTGATTGGCAGCCAATAACATTGTTAATTTTTATTATTATTCAGGTAACGTCAAAAATCTTCCTTGGATCTCCCAGGCCTTTGCCAACAAGTGGAATGGTTACAGTTATGCTGTCTGCCTCTTTACCAGAAACTATTTCTATTGGATTTAATTTCACCATTCCTTCTGCTTGTATTTGCCGAGATCTGTATGCTAGAATTCTCTGTTTGATGTTGTTTTGTTTTCTTTTCTTGGAGGACTGCAAGTCCCCAGCTGCTGCCTCAGACTGACACTTACTCAGAATGTTAAACCAGTCTTGCAAACTAGATGTAATCCAAACAAACATCCTATGAAATAAGTTATCCCTTTGACCCTGAATTGCCATTTTAGCAGTGCATCAGAGACAGCTGGGAAAATAACTTCCGCTGCTCCTGTTGCTCTGCCACTCTTTGATCATATAAACTCCCTCGCAGCCTGCCTCTTCCACTTCCCCCACACCTGCTGATTCTGCTGCTCCCTCCCTCCTTGCTGATCACTATCAGATAGTCAGTCTCATTTGACCAAATGACTAGTTTGACTGTAACAGAGTTACATATCAGTTCATGGAGTGGTGGCCTCAACTTCTAATCACTTTGTAACTGAGAATCTTTGTTTACTACTTGGTCATGTGAAATACCCACTTTAGTGACTGCGCTGTATGTTTTTTATGCAAACAAGAAATTCAGTTTATATGTTTAAGGTATATTGCAAGGTTTATAAATTATATTTAAGTTAAATATTTAGACATGTTATAATACAGTTATAATAACTGTTTTTATTACACAGTGTAGTTAAAATAACAGGAGTTGGGCATGTAATTTACTCGTGCATTTCCTTGGTTAATGATTAGGAGAGCACAGAATATTCTGATGTATTCTTCCCCCTCACTTTTTCCTACTGTGTACAGATCAGAATGAAGAACAGAGTTTGGGCTCTAGTAACATTGCGGAACTAAGTCCAGGGGCAATAGACTCCTGTAGAAGTGAATACCATGCTGCTTTTAACAGTATGATGATGGAGCGTATGACCACTGACATTAATGCATTGAAAAGGCAGTATTCCCGAATAAAGAAGAAGCAGCAGCAGCAGGTTCACCAGGTGTATATCAGAGCAGGTAATATATCAGAACATGCTCTTCCCCTTTATTCTTTACAAGCCAACTTCACTATCTGAAAAGAGAGGCAAAAATGTTTTGTGTCTTTAAATTATTCATATGTAGAGAGAGGACAAAAGAGAATGAATGAACCTGCAATACATTAGTGATATTGCAGAAGCAATTTTATACAAACAAATTGTATATAAGATGATGTCTTTGTTTTTCTTTTATCAGGGTCTGAAGATGATGACCCTGGGATCTTGTTAGGTCCCAGGGACCAGCTGAATAATGGTATCTAAAGATGTCTTTGCTATCTGGGTATATCACATTGGTTTCACTGATGAAAGTGTTAAAATCTGCGGCATCCTTGGACTTGACAATACTTATACATTGTTAAAGAAATGACAATAATATACTTCAAGAACCAAGGGGTAGATCCTCTGCTGGTGTAAATTGCCATAGCTCCATTTAAATCAGTTTATTGAAGTGAAGGGAACTGTGCCACCAAATAGTCAATTGTAGCTCCAAGATTGACAATTCAAATCCAGTACCAGGATGGTAGTGAGTATGTGGGAAATGGGTTTGTTCCCAGTCCATTTCCCCATGGAGAGAGATCCACATGATAAAAACTACTACCACAATTGGCACTGATTGGCAGCTTTGGGGGCAGCATCAGCAGACAGGCTGAGGATTTTAATAGGCATGGAGACTGAACTACCATCTCACTGCTAAAGATGGTCCCTCCAAGTCACAGTTGAAACACGTTGATGGGCCCCTGTGGGAAAGTTTGTTCCACTAGTGCTATACCTGGAGGATTTTAGTCACCAGAACAGTCAGTCCAGCAGGTTTCATGACTGTTAAATTCACATGAAAGGAAAAAAAGATATTTATTTTTAAAATACTGGCAATGCATCTTGTGCAAACAGAAGCTCTGGCCAGACTGAAACAATGCAATAGTAAGATCCTCATTTCCAATGATTGCCAAACCCTTTCTGATTTTGCTAATCATGATTAATGGGCTAATATATAGTTTTAACACACTAATTCTGAGTCTGTCACTCTGGTAAAATCGGAAGTTCTGATGGAAATTAGAAGCTAGTTTGTCCTGGTTCCAGTTCAGCATGGACAGAAGTCTATTAAAAATAAATTGGTGCATTTTTCAGCCCTCTGCTCAAGGAGAGGCCTGTGTGACTGACCTAGTGTAGAGACTGAATTGCCTCTCGCTATTGAAGGAAGAATCTAAGAGAAATGGGGGACTCACTAAGGCCAAGGTTAATGTTAACCTTCGTATTGTAGCAGGTATATGTACCCTATAAGAGTAAAAAACCCTGTGCAGGGCTATGTTCAGCTCTAAACAAATACAAAGCAAAATCATATTGGCAATACTTTCCAAATTTTCACAGTGCCCCACCTCCTGTCATGCTCCCATCTGCAATTCCTAAAATGATAGAACCAGTTTCCAGATTTCTATTATTTTAGCAGTAGTTACTGATTTAGGAATTAACAGTAAGAAAGGAGGTGGGATGAGGGAAAGCTTTTACCATACTTTTCCTCTCTGTTTTTGACTTGAAGATACACTATAGTGTTAGAGGAATTCAGTTTCCACTAGGGTCTGTCCTACAAATCATCACAAGAAACAGCAACAAGACTGTTTTATTGGTGAGTGATCACTGATGTAATGATTTGTTTCTGTTGTTTAAGACTATGTAATTTTTTTTAACCTTTTCTTTCAGACAAAGGGCCAGTTACCAGTCTTCTCCCTTCTCAGGTAAACCATTCTCCAGTGATAAACCACCTTCTTTTAGGAAAGAAGATGAGAGCGACTAATAGAGCTGCCAAGAATGCGGTCATTCATATCCCAAGTCACACAGGGGGCAAAATGTCACCCATTCCCCATGAAGATCTTAAAACAAAACTCAACTCTCCCTGGCGCACCCATATCCGAGTACATCGAAAGAACATAGCTAGAGCCAAATGCCAGCTGGGCTATGGGGATACCATAGGACTCATAGAAGAGCAGCGTGAAGTCTGCAAACCAAATAGCTGCAGTGCAAAGGAGGACCCTCCAAGCAATTCTGATTTGGGGGAAAGAGAGGGAAGTGGCTTGGATAACAGGACTATTCGGAAAGTTGATGGACAGTCAACTGAGCCACTTTACAAGGACACCAATGCAAATATGTCAGTTGTTCAGCTGAAATTAGAAGCACTAGAACTCACACAAAATAACAAACCTGATGCTGAGCCAATGACCGATCAGTCCTGCCCAACATACGTATCAGAATCACCTAATTTATCCAGTGACAGTGGAACATTGGCTAAATCTCCCCAACCCATCAATCCTAAATTACAAGTGTTTAGCCCTTTCCCCAGTGTCAAACCTCTTCGAAAGTCAACTGCAGCCCGCAATTTAGGTTTGTATGGCCCAACTGAAAGAACTCCAACGGTGCACTTTCCACAAATGAGTAGAAGTTTCAACAAGTCTGCCAATGGGAACAGCGGGACTAAAAAACGATGATGTACCGTCAGCACTTTATATTTCTGGGGGGAAAATGTATTGATTGTTGTGTGTATATGTGTCCAAAAGAGTTTCTAAATAGTTTAATTCTTTAAATGAAATAATGGGGACAAAGTGGTTAACAGATGTATAAATATGTATCCTTGAAAATTGTGCTCTTGGAATGTATGGATAGATTAGGAAAGATGCACTGTGGCACACCATGTAGATTATAATGGTTCTGTGATAAAATAAACATTGATTTGCAATATGAAGTATGCTTCTACTTTTTAAATCTAATGTAGGAGAAACTGTAGGGCTGCCTCCTTCCCCCCTTCAAAGGGTGCTCCATGTCCCTGTCAGGGCCCTGAAGATAACTTTTCCATCTTATTCACTTATACCCATCTACAAAGCATTCTGTCTGACTACCTGCCTTATGGTTAAGTGGAACTGCCTTTAGATCTCATCAGCATGGCTCCCTAACTAGCTAGCGGAACTGCAATTAAACAACAAAAGGTCAGGCAGATATAGAAATCAAAAGCATCTCTTGCAGTGCAGAAAATTACCACTAATATATGGGACCAGCTGGATGGTGACTCCAAAACTCTTCAGCAGCATTTAATGTTTCTGTTCCTGTGGCAGGTCTTGTTCCTGTGGCAGGTTACTTCTTTTCAATTTTCAGTTTGAAGTTGGTCAGCTAAGCTAAAATAAGAAGAAAAACATACCCCTTCTCATGACATTGCAAATTGCTACTACAAAGAAAAAAATCTGTGACAAGTCATAGAGTAATAAGATTAAGGATCTATAGAGAGAGTTGTTCATTTATTGGTAAACTTCTTGGCTACATGTTTCAGAGTAACAGCCGTGTTAGTCTGTATTCGCAAAAAGAAAAGGAGTACTTGTGGCACCTTAGAGACTAACCAATTTATTTGAGCATAAGCTTTCGTGAGCTACAGCTCACTTCATCAGATGCATACAGTGGAAACTGCAGAAGACATTATATACACAGAGACCATGAAACAATACCTCCTCCCACCCCACTCTCCTGCTGGTAATAGCTTATCTAAAGTGATCACTCTCCTTACAATGTGTATGATAATCAAGTTGGGCCATTTCCAGCACAAATCCAGGTTTTCTCACCCTCCGCCCCCGCCCCCCCAAACTCACTCTCCTGCTGGTAATAGCCCATCCAAAGTGACCACTCTCTTTACAATGTGTATGATAATCAAGGTGGGCCATTTCCAGCACAAATCCAGGTTTCCTCATCCCCCCCCCTTTCCAAAAACCACACACACAAACTCACTCTAGTGGATTTAAAAAGTAAAATCTGTAGTTTCTTGCCATTTTAAGGTAAGTTAAATTTAACATTAACTGTTGACAGTGGGCAGAATTTTCAAAAGTGTTCCAGTGACTTAGGAACTTACACCCCACTTGCAAAAGTGATTTAGAAACCTAAGTCTCATTGGAAGTCAACCCACCACCCATTTAAGCGAGTGGACCCACTCCAGTTGACTAAAATGGATTCCGAAACAGGCCTGTGTATAGGGTATGGAAGCTTAAGATTAATTATGAATTCCATTCTAATTTATTTTGCCAATTGCTCATAATTTTTTCTCCAATACCCAGAATATTGTCTCTTTTCCGCAGTTGTGAAACTTTCAAAGCTTGTAAGTTCCTTAAGCCAGATAACTCTGGATTTCTTTCCATATATATTCAAACAGACAAACAGGGAAACTAAATGTAAAACACTAGGGATAATTCAATTTCAAGGTTGAAAACTCAAGCACTCAACTTCCAAAAATTCAGATTGCTCCTATAATGTTGACTCTACCATTATGAATATATTGGCCCTGGTTCCCCACTATGTTGCTTCAGAGTTGCACAGGCATGAAATGGAAGTAATGCAGCAGTGAATCAGCTCCAGTGTGTATAGTATTTGTCTCTTCTTATAGTCTTTAAATGTAAACTTTAATATATCATTGTTTATTAATGTATCCCATAAAATACATAGGCTGTACTATAGGAATTAATGTATACCATACATTTATGTAGGCTGTACAGTATGCCCTGCTGTGAGGGCAATTTTATCTTGTTTGTGTATTTTATATGGGTATGGGTGTAATATAAATATACAAATATGTATATTATAAATTTTAAACAGATGGCGATCAATCCTTGCCCCCTTCCTCATTTTCAGGGCTATGTAGGATATTTACCAATGATTACCTATGAGGTTGAATAAAATTTTTTAAAATGCAGAATTTAGTCATTGATCAGGGACTGTACTTGGAAGTTTTTAAAAGAAGTGTAAACCAAGGAGGAAACCTTACTGTGAATCAGACTCCAAGTGACTCAAACTCCCATTCATTACTGTGAATCAAATTCCCAGTATTGGTGTACTAGAGGGGGAGAGAGAGAGAGAGAGACCCAGTAAAAAAGAAAAGGACTGACATCCTAAAGCACAATGATAAAATGTCAAAAGCGTGTGCATTTTCAGCACATAATATGACTTTAAAAGATTTAACAGCTGGTCAACTGTAGCTAGATGGCAGTAAGAGTAAGAAATGCCATAAAAGAAAACTAATGCCAGAGTGTGGCATGTAAGCAGTATTTGATAATGCACAATCTGGGGCACCTGTTCCTTTAATAATGGAGCACTTTTCTCTTCTCAGTATGAAGATTTTGAGTAATCAAAGTAACTAAACACATTTAGTTCTGCTGCAGCCTGAAACATTCTACCCATAAACCTGGCACAAATTCCTCACTTCCTGCCTTGCCTTCTGACACCTTACTGATCAGTTATTAGCAGTATCTCAGCAGTTTAGTGATTCAAAGGACCTTTGGCACTGTAACCTTAAATTCAACTTCCTGAATGGTACACTAGTGGCATCAAATTTAAATATAATTCTGTCCGGAGAAGTGCTCAGAAGAGGGCCAGAGACACAGAGAGATCCCATAAGATGTCTGTCCTGGGGTTTCCAATATAGAATCTGCTAAGGGGAGTACTGTGGAGTCCTGCAGTGTTTGGAGATGAGGCCTTATAGTAGTGGACGTTGGGATTCATAATGGCAGGAGTTATCCATGTGGACAGCTGTGTCTCTGGTCCCACCAGAACCCTGACAGCTTGGTATCTGCAGGAGATGTGCTATTTGCTGGGTTTGGCTGTGTTTGTGTAGTAACAGCCACAAAGAGGGCCAAGGTAGAGCTATTCATTCCAGGATGCACTGCATGGAACACCAGCGTCTCCGCAGATTCTTTTCTGTCCCTGCTCTGTACATAGGAATTGCAGATACGGATAAAATGCTATGCACTTCACATTCCATCAGGCTTCCTCTTATTAATGCTTTTTTTCCCCCCGTAGACAATTAGATCAATTTTTTTTCAAGATCTTACAGGGTTTTTATTAGAATACAACATATCGAGTGTGTCATTAAGGTCAGACTAATCATTACTACTGGGATTGCTTTTAAAAGTGCAGGAGACTTGGAATTTACTAAATAGAAGCTCCCCAGAGATGGGTCTGTGGATTAAATTTGAGGAGTTATACAATGTCCACTCATTTCCACTAGGAGCTGTTAATCGTTCAAAAGAGCTCAGCTCTTTGTTGATGAGAGAAATCTATTTTCATACTTGCTTGTTGGAAGCAATTTATTTTTGTCCTCAAACAGAATTAGATGTATAATTATAATTGTGTATCATCAACAGAAAACTGAAATGCATTCAAAATAATGAATATGAATGGCAATGAACTGGACTTCTTTCTTGATGTCTGATACATGGGTAACAGAAACGCAGGGAAAAAATACATTCACCTGCAATGGTATTTTCATTGGAACTATTTCCTTTTCAGATACAAGTTAATAAAATGTGTTCTTAAAAGCAATTTTAAAGTGAACATTTCAATATAAACTTTATTGAACTCTTCTTAACGTTAATAAAAAATTAAATAATTCTGATAGTGAGAATTCGATGCTTTCACCAAAATGCAGAATTACTCTAAGTGTATTACTGTAGTGAGTTGTCTCATGCTCTTTTAAGGATAACAATCACCTGGTTTAATTGGAAGAGGCCAAACTCATCCTGGGTGTGACTTCATTGACTTATATGGCATTACAGCACCGATGAATGTGGTCCAAGATGTCTTCAGTATCCAACAAAGATAAATCACTGCATATTATGCCATGTGATCACAATAATAATAACTAGTCCTCCAGGTACTTAATGTAATGCTGTTACTGTACCACCCAGTATTAAAACTCAGCCCAAAAAGCATCCTGCTCTTGCCAACCCTTGGCTCTTTTTGTTCTTCACACTTCTCTTGTTGTAGGAAGGTTTATGCAAAGAAGTGGGTCTTGCACTGAGCTCTGAAAGTGATCTGGTTTGAGCTCTTTCTGATCTCCCAACCTAGCTCCCACCACCGTAAATACTCTGCCTCTGGCTCCCTCTAGTTTCTCCCTCAGCATCATCTAGCTTTCTTGGTGGGGCATGAATGGGAAAGGCAGCAACTAAGAGAGCCTGCTTCCAGCTACTAAGGCCTCATAGAGTGGCCATAAGACTTCAAAGTGGATCTGGAAGTGAACAGGGACCTAACACTGGGAATGGGGTTAATGATACCCCCCCAAAATAGATCCAGGGTACCTTAGAGTAGCTCATCTATTGCCCCTTTCTGGGTTTACCATGGGTTCCCTTTAATTGACTCATTTATCTGTTTTTGTAAGGTGAAAGGAAGTTGCCAGTGTTTTGCAGGAAACGCTTTTAGGAGAAACTTCCCAGTACAGTTTAGACCTGCTACCAAGAGGGCTAATGTCATGGATGTTGAGGGCTGTCCTGTGCAGAATGGGGGTGAGGGTGGGGGCAAGGACACAATCTGGCATTATCTTTTATGTGGATTCCAGGACAACGCCAATCAGAACCATTGTATACACCACCTTCACAGAGGGCTTCCTGTCTTGAAATAGTTTGGATTCCAACATAAAGATGCCTGGAATCATCATAGTAAATTTCTCAGAGTCCTGATACCTGAAGAGACCCATAATCCCTCTTTCATGTCACACATATAAACAAGATTAATGGCAGGAAAGTCAGATAGGGGAAGATTAGACTGAGTATCTGGAAGACTTTTTGACTGTGAGTTTTATCAAGCCGTGGAATGTCCCTTGAAACTCTAAAGAGACTAGAAAATAGCCTGTGCTCAACAGGGGAGGGATTTGATGGTCTATATGGTTTTCCCCCATTACTTATTTCAGTAATTCAAGGAGCCTGATAGTCTGATTCAAGGAGCCTCATAGTCTCCATTGTCCTGCTACAGTCACTCCTGCTTTACCTGACTCAATCTGTGCCATAGAATTAGTGAGACTTTCCCCACCTTTATTTTCTTTCCCCTCCTGAGTAATGGAATTAGGTACACTTTAGGTAGTAATAAACCAAATGCTTGTTCTGAACAGTTGCTTGCTTATGAGAATTCTTATGAGATCAGGCTTTTAAGTCTGTGGAACTGTGTTTTGTTCAGATAAAGCTTTGTCTTCCTAGTTGGTTTTAAGATTGCAATTTTTAGTCTTCTATGGCAAATAAATTCCCGAGCAATCTGTACAAAAAGCACCTGTGTTAACTCAAAATGCTTTATTCTGAAGAGGTGACCCCAATGAAAAGTGAACTTTTTTTCGTTAAACGTCTTTACAAATGTGAATGGCTAATAAATGTTAAGACCAGGAATGCAGAGTTTGCAACATGAATGAGAATGATTCAGTATGTTCTGTCTCCCCTGCTCCTTTGTCAGAGAGATGCTGTTTCAGCTTCAGCGAGAGCAACATCCAATGGTCACAGGGTTCACCACAGGCTTTAAAAAATATTTGTTACCTTTCGAAATATCTTTTTGATAAACCTATATTTGTTTCCATAAATACGGAGGGAGTGTGTGGAAGGGGTGATGTCAGTTAAGGTGAGAAGGACTTTTGAAGGGCAAGGCAAATCTCCTGCTTGTCTGTGTTCCCCTCTTGGATGAAACTTCTATAGGCAGAAAATAGAAGGACCAAAAAGATCAGCTGATTCTGGGGGCTGCTCATTTCACTATGCGATCATCTCAAGAGAGCCTCGTGCCACCAGAGTTGCACCCTCAGCCAATTTTCAGCGACTCAAAAGTCTACCCTGAGGATGGCTCTGTTGCATAATCCCTGTTTTTTCTTTGCTGGATGAGGAGGGCTCAAATCTTTTTTCTTGAATCAGTATAGTCAAGTAGTAGAACAACTTAGATCGACACCAAGTAGATTTGTTCAAGCAGTAAAGGCTTTGAAAGGGCAATAAAAATGACTATGAAAAAGTGAAATGACACTAAAAATAAGTCTAGATTACACTTACTAAACAGTTCTTGCGCAATTAATGTATATTGTATAATAAGCAGTTTTATTACTATATGGTGCAAAGGCATTGCTCCCTTTCTCCTATAGCTCTTAAACAGAAATCTTAACATAGGAAAGGACTCTCTTCAAATGTCCCATTTTCCTACTATGCTACATGCTTTCAAGAAAATCTTTGACTTGCCTAGATGTTGCCCAAATTTCAGGGGGTTGCCGTTTTGTGATGTCATTTCCTGACTGTTTAACCATATGGTCACTCCCAGAACACTACAGCAAAAGAGGAGAGGACAATTTAAAATGGTATGCTTCAGTTATGAGACTTTGTTGCCTTGACAAACCAAAAAGAGACAAAAAGAAAAGGAGTACTTGTGGCACCTTAGAGACTAACCAATTTATTTGAGCATGAGCTTTCGTGAGCCACAGCTCACTTCATCAGATCTGATGAAGTGAGCTGTGGCTCACGAAAGCTCATGCTCAAATAAATTGGTTAGTCTCTAAGGTGCCACAAGTACTCCTTTTCTTTTTGCGAATACAGACTAACACGGCTGTTCCTCTGAAACCTGTCAAAAAGAGACAGAGCACCTAGATATTGGTCAGAATGAGGCATGATCCATCTAGTATAAGTTTTGAGTTTGATCCTCTGTGTCCATTTGTCAGCCGTAGCCTTTCCTTACCCGGTGCTTGGCTGCAACACAGCATGATGCCATCTCTTTCCTTTCTCCCAGATAGATTTTCCTTCTTGCTCATTGGTGAGACATCTGTTATGATTTCTGATCATTTGAAACATTATTTTTCTCACAATCTCTCACTTTTCAGACACTGAAGAAGTCTCTGTTTCACTCTACCCTCTATCACACACTCATCCCTCTTTAGGTTTGGACTATGCTTTGTGTCCCACCAATGTCCACCTCTAATTTATACTAACCGATAATATATTTGCTGAGAGTTTTCCTTAGTTATGCACATTTCATTGTGTGTGCGGGGGAGGGGGATCTGCTAATTTGATAGCTCAGTGCAGGAATCTAGAACAGTCTAACTTGATGGTGGTGACAGCTTCATTCACAGCAGCTCAGTAGCAACATTTCCCATTTCACTCAATGAAAAATAAATAAAATGGAGACACAGACAAGTGAAGGATAAAAAGTACAATAAACGCATTAAGATGAAAGACACTGAAATGGTAAATGTCAGGATGCACTCAGGCCTTTGCTTCAGTGTTCCCACTGACTTGTCGTTTTGTTGCAAGGTGCTTTATAGGAAACCCCCTGTATTTGTAATTCAGTGCCTCCACCTGGATTCCAGAGTTACCCTGTTAGTGTCAATAACCACAGCAGGATTGAAGTGACATTCCTGATACAAAGCCACATGTCCCAAACCTCCGTTGTCTTCTTTCCTTTGATCTCTCACCTGTAATATAGGTGCCACTCAATGGTCATAATTTGCTTTCACTCTTAGGAATTATTTGTAAAGTGTCAGAAATGTTGCTTTCCAGGACAGGACCCTGCCTGGAGAAGCTTGCACTCTGATTCAGACATAGCACAGGAAAGGATGGTAACTTCTGCGCTGCTGCCTTCAGAGCTGGGCGGCCGGAGCGTGGCGGCTGCTGACTGAGGGCCCAGCTCTGCAGGCAGCAGCACAGAAGTAAGGGTGGCAATACCGCACCAGGCCATCCTTACTTCTGCGCTGCTGCTGGCCGTGGCTCTGCCTTCAGAGCTGGGCTCCCGGCCAGCAGCCACCACTCTCCAGCTGCCCAGCTCTGAAGGCAATGCTGCCGTCAGCAGCAGCACAGGAGTTTGGGTAGTAGACCTGCAACACCCCCCTACAATAACCTTGCAACCCCCCCACAACTCCTTTTTGGGTCAGGACCCCTAGAATTACAAAGCTGTGAAATCTGAGATTTAAATAGCTGAAATCATGAAATTTACGATTTAAAAAATCCTGTGACCATGCAATTGACCAAAATGGACCCTGAATTTGGTAGGGCCTTAGTTATAATTGAATTAGGATCAAGGGAACAAAATCAGACAAAGATTGCAGAAGTGGAAGCCAAAGATGGGAATGCTAATCACCAGCAGTGACTCTTGAAGGTGGTATAAAATGTCAAGGAAGTTATTATGGTGGGAGAGGGCAGTGTGAACAAAATTTGGAATTGCTTGTAGGAGAAGACTAGGAGTCCAATCTGACTTCATTACAATCAGTGGAAAAACTCTCATTAACTCTATTAGGAGTTGGATGGGACTCCAGGAGAGCACAGTAGGCCAAAAGCTGGGGAGTAAGAGAAGACTAGCGATCAGGTGTAGATAGTGGCAGAGGGGAGAGATAGGTGTAGATAGGTCCTTCAGGGGGAGAACAAAGAGTCTGAGTCTCATACAGTTAGGAGATTGGAATACAGTGGAGGGAGTGCTATTCCCCTGTTTTGACCCTCTGTGCACTATGCTGAACCTCTGACCTACACTGCAAACACTCTCACAGGTTCAGTGGCTTCTGAACCTTCCTTGCTTTGGATCTGCTCATGACATGGTATTAGTCTTTGAAGAATCCCACTTGAAACACTAATAGGTGGAGGAAGGATTGTATCCCTGAACCACATTGTGATGAAGTGTTGATCCTGAACTGATGAAGTGCTGATCATGAGTTGATGCTTGCTTCAAGTGTTGATCCATGCTTCAGCTGACACTATGGCTGCAGAAATATCAGCAATCATTCAAAAACATTCTTTCAACCCCGAGAAGAAATCTACTCATCCGCTGCCCTCTGCCAATAATAGTTTATATATTATAATTAAATGAAGACAGAGGTAGGGGGAGAGAGAGAAAGCGAGAGTTCCTTTTATTCCAAAAGATCCTGAAGCACGTCACAAAGTATACACTTCTAATACAGCACATCTCAGAGATGGAAGGCAGCAACAAATCAGCACACAATATGCTACACAACAGTAGTTTTGGCAGAGCAATTCTGGCCAAGGACAGTGAGGCTCAGGCTTCATCATCAGCATTTCTGGACCACTTCCTGATCCAAGACATCCACAGTGCAGCAACCTGGTCATCAGGGCATACTTTCTTCTCATACTACGCCATCACCCAGCAGGCTCGAGATGATTTGGGTTTGGGAGAGCAGTGCTGCAATCCGCATGTCCATTAACTCTGAGCCCACCTCCTTGGGTACTGCCTGAGAGTCACCTACTGTGGAATAGACATGAGCAAGCACTCGAAGAAAAAAATGGTTACTAACCTTTCCATATCTGTTGTTCTTCAAGATGTGTTGCTCATGTTCATTCCATGACCCACCCTCTTGCCCCTCTACTATTGGAGTTAGCTGGCAAGAAGGAACTGAGAAGGTGCAGTGCGGGCTGGGCCCCTTACACCGGTGTATGACTGCACGGCACCAGAGAACGCTAGAGCCAGTCTGACAGATACCACTGAGGGAAAAAAATCTCTGGCAATGGTACACGCAGTACGCACACACCTAACGTGGAATGGACATGAGCAACGCATCTCAAAGAACAACTGTTACTGAAAGAGTAGTTTTTAAAATTGTAAATAATGGTAATTTTCCTGCCTGATCACTAGATGCCACTGTTGATCTACACAAAAATTGCTGAAGGGGCGGCTCCATCCAAGAGTAACACTGTGATTCTTGGGGAAGGACGTATGGAAATAACACAGGTGGTTGAGACATTTCTCCCGCCTAGATCCTCAACTCTGCAGGAAACAGCTTTCAAACCAATCATGGTCCCTTCTTTTCAAGTTGCAGCCTCTGAGGTCTATGTGAGTCTCGCTATTGAAAAGGGCCACTAAACCTGAGCATTTTGGGGATGACAGGATGAAGACAGTCTAACAGCTTACATACCAAAGAAAGGATGTCTTCAGTGTTTTACATTTTATACTAGGTAGAAAGGTAACCAGATGCCCCCAAAGGGTGGAGGACCCAAAGCAGCTTTTTATCTTTGGAGGATTAGCTTGCAAACCTGATTTAGGTCACAAGTAAAATAAGCTTGGTAGATTCAACTCGATGCCCAGTGGATACTCATGTTGTCTTTTACTTAAGAGGGGCTCAGCTATGGAATAGCTGGTATACTGCAGGAGATGAAGGGTTACTGTCAATTAAAGGGTACTGACAGGTACATAGTGACACACAGTGCCTGCTAACAGCTTGCCTGACCTGAGTCTCTATGACAAGCATTAAAACTGACCAACTTCACCCTGAAGGGTAAAAGAATTTTTAAAAAAGTTCTATGAATGCTAAACGTTGCTTAAATAATACCTAAGCTTATATATTTGTCCTGACAGTGCTTCCATGGGAAAACCTGGGACTTTGCTTTTTTTCTCCCCCCTGCCCTGAAGGGGCTGGATCCCTTCATGTACACCTGCCTTAAAACTTACACCTTAAGTGTCAGCAGTTTAAAACGATCTACCACAAATCTCCCTCCCACTGGAATAAATGCTCAGCCCTGCAATGAACAATTCTCCCCTCCACCCCATTTTCAAATGTCTGGGGGGGGGTGATCCTTGCAATGGGCTCTGAAAGACAAGAGATTTGGGCTATTTTGGACCAAGGAAAAGATTGAATTTGTTGTTTTGTTTTGGGTGAGCTACAGTGGTTGCTGCCTGCGGTGTGAGGTTTGCTAGGGGTAATTGCAGGGTGAAGTAGACAGGAAATTTCTGTTCTAATCTGTTTTGAATATTCTGACTTTTGCAATGGTGCCATTTTCCTTCCAGAACTTAATATTTATGGCATTTAACTGTTGTGTTTATTATCTTAAAGTAAGTATTGTTGATCTGTACTGCATGTGTTGTTCTTTACATTATAATGAGAGCTAGTGTTCAACCATTACATTATTTTGATTCAGACGTTGCACAACACAAACAATGAAAGCCTGTAACAGGCTGCAGTCTGCCATAGTCTGGTCTGCTCCTTGAAGTCCAGAACTCTGCCTTCCAAAATGGAGGATGACGTTTTGTCTCTGACGCCTCACCCCCACATTCTTGCTGGCCAATGGCAGCTGCTCCCCACACACATGAGTTCCGTATTCACTGAATATTGGAAACAAATAATTTCAATAGTTCTTACGAAAAATAAATGGTAAAAGGACAGTTCTGATGTGCACAGTGCTTGTTTTGTTTCAGTACTCACAAGAGGTGTTGCTTATACTCATGCAGGACAGAACTGCAGTCAAGAAAATGTATCCTGTTTCTTAGCACCCATTTTCCCTAAGAAAAATCAAGTAAGGGGTAGTGTAGATATGTGCCACTTTCATTCCACTTAAGCCCTCAAATAGGCCTTAAGGAACAAATAGCCCTTCTGCTGTCAATATTAAGCGAATCAGAACATTTTTGACCAAATTTTGGTGACATAGGCTGTTTCATCAAAGCTAAAATATTTTGCAGAGACATTTGGTTCAACTAAGACTTTATCGAAAAGGCTTGTTTGTTTGCGTGATGAGGGGTGAGAGAGAGAAAGAGAGACAGAGAAAGTTTGAAAGGTTTTGTTTTGGTTTTATTGTGGATCAAAAACAATTTTTAAAACATTGAGTTACCACAAAATGGAATTGCTGTCCTCAGGTCAGTTCTATTCAGTATAGAACTTCAAAAAGGATTCTCTGCAGATGGATGAGTTTCACCCACACAAAGTAAGATTTTGGATCTAACATTGGACTCAGTGGACAACATCTAAAGGTAAATTAGCAGCAGGGAAAATGTGACTTTAAAATTAGCAGTGAATTGCACAAGTCCTTGTCAAGAGCAGCAGTGGAGACTAAGGGCATGGCTACACTTGCAGATGTAGAGCACTTTGAGTTAAACCTGCCTTCGGAGAGCGCAGTAGGGAAAGCGCTGCAGTCTGTCCACACTGACAGCTGCAAGCGCACTGGCGTGGCCACATTTGCAACACTTGCAGCAGCATTGGGAGCGGTGCATTATGGGCAGCTGTCCCACAGAGCACCTCTTCCCATTCTGGCGCTGTGGCTTGTGGGAAGGAGGCAGGGAGTGCGGGGCATTCTGGGTCCTGTCCCAATGCCCCATGATATATTGGTTTGCATCCCAGCAATCCCTGTGCTTCCGTCCACATTTGGCACCATCTTTCAATGTTTATTGTACTGCGTGCTCTGTCTTCCCTTTCGGTCTGTGGGAATGGTGCCCGAACTGCTGAGGAGTATGCTAACAAGTCTCGCCAGCACGTCATGCTTGGCAGTCGAGTTATTCCTTATGATCCAAAGTGACAGTGAGGGCTCTGACGATGACATAGACTCGAGTAACGCATATGACACAAGTTTGCTTGTGGCATTCACGGACAGGCTCACCGCCGCGGAACGCCGCTTTTGGGCTCGGGAAACAAGCACTGAGTGGTGGGATCACATCGTCATGCAAGTCTGGGATGACGAGCAGTGGCTGCAGAGCTTTCGGATGAGAAAAGCCACTTTCATGGGACTGTGTGAGGAGCTCGCCCCCACCCTGCGGCATAAGGACACGAGATTGAGAGCTGCCCTGATGGTGGGTGGCTACTGAAATCTGGAAGCTGGCAACTCCAGACAGCTACCGATTGGTCGCTAACCAGTTTGGAGTGGGAAAGTTGACCACTGGAATCGTGTTGATGCAAGTTTGTAGGGTCAATAATCAAATCCTACTCAGAAGAACCGTGACTCTGGGTAACATGCCTGACATCGTGGATGGCTTTGCACAAATGGGCTTCCCTAACTGCGGAGGGGCTATAGATGGCAGACATATTCCAATTCTGGCACCAGCCTCCGAGTACGTTAATCGGAAGGGGTATTTCTCTATGGTTCTCCAGGTGCTTGTGGATCACCGTGGATGTTTCACTGACATTAACGCAGGCTGGACTGGAAAGGTGCATGATGCACGCATCTTTCGGAACACTGGCCTGTTCAGGAAGCTGCAAGCTGGGACTTTTTTCCCAGACCAGAAGATCACCATAGGGGAAGTCAAAATGCCAATTGTGATCCTTGGAGACACCGCTTACCCTTTAATGCTGCAGCTCATGAAACCCTACACAGGGAGCCTTGACAGCAACAAGGAGCGGTTAAACAACAGACTGAGCCAGTGAAGAATGATTGTGGAGTGTGCTTTTGGCTGTTTAAAGGGCCTCTGGTGCTCTCTGTATGGGAAGCTGGACCTGGCTGATGACAGCATCCCCATGGTTATATCCACGTGCTGTACCCTCCCTAACATTTGTGAAGGGAAGGGTGAATGATTCATGCAGGCATGGAACTCAGAGGTTCAACACCTGAAGGCTGAATTTGAACAGCAAGAGAGCAGGGCTATTAGAGGGGCCCAGTGCAGGGCTGCAAGGATTAGGGATGCCTTGAGGGAGCAATTTGAGGCTGAAAGCCACCAGTAATGTCCGGTGCCCTGCACAGGAGTGAAGTGCAGTTGTTCCAATATTAGTAGGAATCTGTGTTTGCTACACTGACTTGCAGTGCCTGTTTCTTTCCTGAGCTAAGGTATCTTTTATTTTATGCAATAATAAAGAATGTTTTCAAAGCCAAAAAATCCATTTATTGAAAAGAAATACAATTGCTTAGGAAACAGAAAGGGGAAGGGGGGAGGGTGGGAAACGGTACAATCACAGATTTGCATATGTCCTGTTATCATACTCAGCCTTCCTGTCTGGAGTGCGGTGCAATGAGTGCTGCACTTCAGGATGGCTATATTGCATGGTGATGGGGGTTGAGAGCAGTGGGTAAGGGTCATAGTTTTCAGGGCTGGGTGGTGAAGCTACAGGTGTTGGAGGCAGCTGGTGGTGGTAAGAACCTGGATGTTGGGGAAAGTGGGTTGGAGGTGACATGGGGGCACAAGGGAAAGAGTTTTGGGACAAGGGCTGCGGGGGCGGGGGCGGGCGCGGTAGCGTTCCGCCTGCATGGCTACAAGCTCCTGGATAGAGTCCGCTTGGCGCTCCATTATGCTGATCAGCTGCTCCGTGCTTTGCTGCCAGAGCACTGCGCTTTTGTGCCGGCACTCCTCATTCTGCTGGCGGATCCTCCTTTCACTGTCCCGCCACTCCTGCACTTTTTGATTTTCATTACTTGAATGCTGCATTACTTCATGCAACATGTCTTCCTTGCTACTACGTAGCCTCTTTCTGATTCTTTGGAGTCTTTTAGAAGGTGATAGCACGGATGGCTGAGATCTCAAGGTTGCATCTGTAAAGGCAAAATGCAGCACTTAACAGAGGCATCATTGTTCACACCAGACAGAGCAATGATTCCCCGGTACTTAAGGGCAAGCACAGTCTACACAATACCATAATCTCCCTGTCCCAAAGTGAGCACACATAACCCACGGGAGCCACAAAATGGTGACTAAGCACAGGGTCAAGCATGACTGATTGTTTCACGGTTGTACTGTCCTCTGGGTTTCTGTGCCTTGGGGAGAGCCAACAGCGGCAGGGGGCCCCTATACTGAACCGTGTCCCCATATTTTCCACAGGAGTTCATCCTGGAAGATTCCTCACTGCTGAGGGAGACCTGGGAAGCAAGGGAGGGTCTTCTACTGCGATGCAGCTTCCTCCCTGGCCCATATGCAGCTTGCCTGTGTGCAGCGATGGTCCCCCCGCCCCTCACAGCACAGTGGCGCAGACAAGTTTGCCTTACTGGGACAAGGACCACAGTGACTCTCCCGAGAAACCTGCACAAGCGCATTGCCCAAGTTCTAGATGAGACCTTTGAAGAGATCACTGAGGCCAATTACCGCGATGTGAGAGAGCACATCAATGCCCCTATTCCGCATCTAGGTATGCATGCAGCCCTAACCCTCCTCGCCCCAAGAGCCCACACCAAATAACTTCCTTCCCAAAATAAAAGCCACTTACCGGGAGCCTCCTCTGGTGTTTGTCCTTCCCCAAGCACCAGCCACCGCAACTGGCTACCTTCCTCCCAGCTCGAGAACAGCTCCTGGCTGCATGCATCTAGGGATTCCGGGGTGTCTTCCTCCGCCTCAGCACCCTTGCTCCCACTTTGCTCCTCCTCCTCCTCCTGCCTTGTTGAACTGGGCTCTGAAGTGTCCATGGTGGTACTCAGGGTGGAGGTGGGGCTGCCCCCAAGTATCGTGTCCAGCTCTTTGTAGAAATGGCAGATCGCAGGGACAGCACCGGAGTGGCTGTTTGCCTTGCGGGCTTTGTGGTAGGCATTCCGCAGCTCCTTCACTTTAACCCTGCACTGCAGTGCGTCCCGGTCATGGCCCCCTTCCATCATGTCCCTTGTTATCTGTCTGAAGGTATCATAATTCCTACAGCTGGAGCGCAGCTGGGACTGGACAGCTTCCTACCAACGAACACTGATGAGGTCCAGCACCTCACCATTGTTCCGTACTGGGGATCACCTGGCACGTGGAGGCGTGGTCACCTGGAAAGATTTGCTGAGAGCACTCCACACCTGGCTGAGCAAACAGGAAGGGGGTTTTCAAAATTCCCAGAGAATTTAAAGGGCAGGTCTGATGGTTGGTCACCTGAGGGCAGGGCAGTAGAGTTCAAAGTGATGACCAGAGTGACTAGAACAGGCATTGTGGGACACTTCTGGAGGCCGATCCGAGTGCACTAACAGACCAAGGCGTCCACACTGGTGCCACAGCACTCCAGTGGGGGTGCACAAAATGTTATTTCATTCGCCAAGGTGGAGTACCAGGAGCACTCTAGCCGCGGAGTCAGAGCGCTCTACCTGCCTTGCCAGTGTGGACAGGGAGTGAGCTAGGGCGCCTGGGGTTCCTTTAATGCGCTCTAACTCGCAAGTGTAGCCAAGCCCTAACTAGTACACTGTGTTCAAAAAGAACTAGTTAAAAGTACTAGCTAGCTAGCTTCTTAGCAGGAAATATTATACAGCTGTTATGGTTAAAAAGCTGTACTTGTTAGGCTGATGGGCTTCTTTCCAGCCTATAGTACTCCTGTGGTTCTTCCTTCGTTCCTCTTGTATTTGTTGAACTTGTTGTGTTAAGTTTTGAAAACTCTGCCATCTACCAAAAGAAAAACTTGATAGAGAAAATTCAGTGCTCTACTGGGGGGTTGTCCTGGAGCTGTGCAAGTGGGCCGAGCAGGCCCTAAACACGATTTGTTACAAAGTTAGGTTTTGTGCGCTGTGTTGCACTGAGTGATACTCTTAGTGACAATTCAGAAAAGATAAACTACCCAGTTTCAGAAACTATCTCTTTCTAAGTCTACTTGTTTTCGCAGTTTCCCATGATGTGTCAGCAATCAGCATCTCTGTCGATGATCTACACTGAAATGGAAGCCTTTGCAACCACGTTCTAAATGGTGTATATCAAACTGACAAAAGCCAGAAAAGCTTATTCATTGCTGTGATGCATCGTAAAATAAAATCTAATATTCAGCTCACTCTCTCACACACACTAAGATGAGAAGTGACTGCTCACCTGCCCCACCCCACACAAACATAACTGAAAACAACTATTATTATTTTAATTTTTAACACATGTGACTGTGTTTCCCTGCGGTGTGTGCTATTGCCATCTGTGAAGTCTGAGGACAAGAATGCACACTCTTTTATGTTACATGATTGAAAAATGATGGGGAAGGAAAACATGAAGGTGGTTAATCTCTATATCCACAGGCATATATTTGATATACTGGAGCTATTAACCCTTTATTTCCCTCTCTACATCTAGATCTATATCTATAGATAATTTGCGCTGTAAATAATGTCACTAAACCTTTTTGGTTTTTCTCACAATGGGTTTTCAGTCACATCATACAGCTTGTATGCTTGCCCTCAAAATTACATTCAGAAGGCCATCAACCTTTATACTAAGGTTCCTTTTGTATATTGTTATAAAGAGTTAAGATATGATTAACAGATGTTTTAAAAAATTGCTAATTAATTGCACATAACCGTGGCTTATAATGATCAGTATATGGACACCTTCTACTGGTGTGTTTATAACTGTCTATAACACCTACTCCGTTTTTTGTAACATGCTTATAACAGCTACTAACCATTTGTAAGTGGAATGTTAGTTTAAAGAGTTATCCAGAAGGCAACAGGACGTACTGTGATGAACGAGGCCTGAATGCCCGTTTGCAGTTTAGATGGTTTCTTTGCCCACCTTCTCAGTGTGTCCATTGTTTGATTGTTTTCAGGCCTTTATGTCCTATTTCTTGTGTTTAGCCATCTTCCTCTGTGAGACGATCAGCTTCTCACTCAAGTATTTGAACAATTCATCTGTTATAATGCTACCTAGTTCAGATTAAACTCAAAGCAGAACAGAGATGTTAAGTATTAAAGCTGCGTGATCACCTGCCTTTACCTTTTCTCAGTCTCCATCTGCTTACTCCTGCCCTCAGTTATACCTATTGAAATTAGACCTAATTTCCCCCTTCTTATATGAGGGTAAAAAAATGCTGCAAGAGCTTCAGAGACTGTTTCAGTCTTTTTGATCTCAAGAGTTGGAGAAGTTTTCTGTAAAGGGACCTCAGTGGATTCTTCAACTCGATTTTTTACATAAATACCATACTCTGGGGTGTTATTTACCAAGAAGAGCATTATGACTACGCATTGTGTGCAACAGAATTTCACAGTGGTAGCTGTCGCAGAGTTAAATCTGCTCCACCTAGCTGTGCATTTCACAGCTGCTGCTTGTTCTTGCACAGACGTATGAGAGTTGTGATGTGCCTCTAGGGCCCCAAGGGCAATTATGGGTCCAAGAAAATGGCCACAGAATTTTGCTTTATGCCAGAATTCAACAAGAATCTGTTTGCATTGTATATGTGTACAAACCAGGCCATTTGCCTGCCACTGTCCTGCTCCTCCACTGGGACAGTCACCATTTTACATTCCTTCTCCCTGGCTCTTTATTTCCTCCACCCTATTTCCTGGGCCTGCTCCCATGTTACAAACTCTCCCAATCAGATTGTGAGTACTGAAATTTTGGATGGTTTTCTTGAAGTACTGAAATTAGGTTATTACCTGAAAATCTCAGCTTTAGTTTTAAAATACATAGCAAGTTTCTAGCTCTCCTGTCTGTGGAGAAAGATATGTGTGTGTGTGTCCCCTAAATGGTCTGACACGAGAAGGGAAAAAGAACCAAAAATGGATTTAAAAACAAATCCCATGATTTTTAAAATAATCTTGTGATTTTTGAATGCCTGACTTTTGAACACTTGGGGTTAGCAACATTGTACTGCTGTCCTTGAAAGGCTGGAGCTGGAGATCATTCATAATTCAGGGCAGCAAGGAAGTAACCAGCCTCACTGAGACAGATGAGACAGAAAGTGTCAAAGTTCCAAAGTATACAGGAATAAAGCTTTACTTTTGCAAATTTTAGGAGCTTTGTGTAGCTGGTGCCTTCCCTTTCCATGCAGCAACCAGTGCTCTATATTCCTCTGCTAGAATGCAAATGAACAATACGCGTACTTCTATATTTTCACACTCTGGTACATTTTAAAAATTATTTTAGTAAAATTAAAGACTACTTAATGAATTTGTAATTAGTTAACGTGGCTGTAGAATGCATTGCAGTTTTGCCTTTTAAATCAGAGGTGAGAGCACTTCAGGCATAATTTAGGTTTATTTCACTTCATAGTGCATAACACTTGCCGTCTAATAGAGGAGATCTGGTATTGTGAATTTAATGCAATAAAGATTAACTAGATGAATAGTAAAATGAGCGCAAAATGCAAATATAGATTTTTCAGGGAATTCTCAGATCCTGGTGGAAAGTCCACTGAAAGCTTGGTAATTAAAACTTCATGGTTCCGTGGGTATTTTTAAGATGATGGAAATCGCCACCATGTGGATTTAGAAGGGAAAAAGGCCCTTCTTTCATCTTCTCATTTTCTAGCACTTTGGAAAAACTGATTGTCAGCCTGCACCTGTTCCTGATCGGGATTCTTGACCAGCTTTTAAACCCCGCATAGCACTACAGGGTAATGGATAATTCCTTGTTGCTGCTGTGCTCCACTCACACAGTACACATTCCTACACAGCTTCAAATCTGTGCCACACACATATGCAGATAGTTATGGATGAAATATATCCTTGGTGATGACTTGCTAAATATAAATTACACCCAGACAGAGATGGACCACGCTGGGTCACAGATCATCTTGTGCCCTGGAACACTGATGTTACATTAAAAACAAAAATGGCACCATGTGAGGATGGAGGCTCAGCGGGATTTCTAGTCTTACAACTTATCTGTTTTGTGGCTTTAAAGCTGATGGAACACTCCTTTAATCCTCTCCGAACCCTCCCTGCTGCACAGAGACAGTTAGTGGCCAAGCAGAATCAGAAAGTTAACTACCAGCGTGCTAGGAAGCCTGGGAAATGTATCAGTGTGGTAAGACTCCTCCTCCTCCATTCTTTTAAAAAGGACCCCAGCAAAAATGGACTTTATTGGTTTTGATGTTTGTTCATGGGTTATAACTGATGGCAAAGAGAAAAATGTAAAGAAATGAGCCGCTTACTCAGCCATCTCTAGCCATGGAACAGAGAATGAAGCAGCTAACTTTTCTCAGGGACTAGGGCTCCTACGTACTACAATAACATAAATACATAAATACTGCTATTGCCACCCTGGTCTGCCTCTCCCTCGGCACTGGATCATGAGCTTTCTTTACGTCACATGGGACTAAAAGAAGGTCAGAAAATAAGGTACATTTAACTAGAAACAAGAGGAAAAACACAAAGTTGAGGTGACCTTTGGGACGAAACATTTCATAATGCAGAATGCTACAGCGATGCTCCAAACTCCTGGACTACTGAAAGCTGTAGCATGTTTTGGACCATACAGTAGACTACTGTGGTAATTTTTTTTTAACTAACAAGTTAAAATGGAATTAATCTCTCCAGGCTAGAACCTTTGGAGACATGTAAGACAGGTGCTAATGGCAAGAATATTAGACTCAGGAACGTAAGTAAGGAAGTAGCTGGGTGTTGCAGGGGAAAGCAGGGAGCTCTTGAAGGACGAGAGGTGCTTTTGGGCTTAGTGTGTGTAAAAGAACAAGCTCCTACTCTGCCCTCTCTTTCCCTAGTAAGTGGTTGTGAAAGAAGCATTTTCTGTCAACTGCTTGCCATGACTTCAACACAAAGCAATCTGTTTCCTTTCTTTCAGGCTCACAGGCTTCTGGTATTCAATAGATTATTTTTTTGACTTGAATCCAAGTGTTTGTGCAGTTTTACTGCAAATTCTTCATGTGATTTAATGTTTCACAAAGGCACTAAAGGGAAATCCATCACCCCAGTGATTCTGCTTAATTAACAGACAGCCAATGACTGCATTTAAACACAGTGGTGCTGGAACATTTTTAGAAGTGGGGGCGCTGAAAGCCAGCCCCCTAACCCCTGTCCACACCTCCCTCCCTGAGCTGAGGCTGGGAGCAGGGCTGTGTCTCCGGGGAGGGGGGGGGAGGGGAATCTGGACGGGGTAAGGTGGCCCAGGCTGTGGCCACAGCTGGGGTCAGGTGTGGGGCCAGGAGCAGAGCTCTGGCCATGGGGCCAGGCACGGGGCCCTGGGAGCAGAGGCCTGGGAGCAGGGGGTGAGGCTGACTGTGGAGCCCCAGGCCAAAAGCTGGGGAGCGGGGCTGGTTGCCAGAGCCCCAGGAGCAGAGCCCCAGGTGCAGGGTCAGGAGTGGGGGCTTGGGCACGGGCCCTGGGCACAGAGTCAGCATTCGGGGAGTGTGGCCAGTGGCCGGGACCCAAGCCCCAGGTGTGGGGTTCGGGAGCGGAGTGTGGGGCACAGGGCCAGTGGCCGGGGAGCAGGGCTGGTGGCCAGGACCCAAGCCCCAGGTGCAGGGCCGGGGAGCAGAGTCCTGGGTGTGGAGCCAGTGGCTGGGGATCGGGGCGCATGGCTGGCCTCCGGGACCCAAGCCGAGGAGTGAAGCCCCGGGCATGGGGCTGGCAGCCCCGCACAAAACGTGGGGGTGCTGCAGCACCCCCATACTCCTACTTCCCATGCCTATGTTTAAACAAGAGAGAAAAAAGGTTAGTGCAAGACATGGATGAAGTATGGGTAGGAGAGCTGGGGGAAGTTCATATCAATGGAGGCTGCATTGGGAGTACTGGGATGAAAGAAAAATTTAGCATAAATATGAAGAAAATAACATAAGTTTCTGAAGTCTTCCTCCCCCCCACCCCCACCCCATTTGTCTGCTTTGTCCAATTGCTGCATCCTGTCTAATACCTACTGCTTGTCTACACTGGCCCGCTAAATTGGTGCTGCTCTGATTGATGCAGCGGTGTCAATTTAGCGGGTCTGGTGAAGACGCAATAAGTCTTCGAGAGAGCGCTCTCCCATCGACTTCAGTACTCCATCTCCCAAAAGGCAGAAGTAGGCAGTGGACACCACGTTAGGTTGATGTAAGCTCCGTTGCTCAGGGGAGTGATTTTTACACATCCCTGAGTGACGTAACTTACATCGAATTAAGTGGCAGGGTAGATCAGGCCCTAGACTGTAAACTGGCTGGAGCAGGGACTGTCTTCTTTGTTACTTTGTACAGCACTTGGCACAATGGGGCCCTGCTTCTGGATTAGAGCTGCTCCGCACTTCTGTAATATACCAGATCTACCGTGGAGCAGTTTTCCCAAGAGGTCAGTTGGAAGCCCCATTATTTAAGATAAAAACACTAGACTGTAAGGAGCAATAACAATAGCAGCAATGGCTGACGAACAGGCTAGATCAGCGGTTCACAAACTGTGGCCCATGGACAACTTGTGGATCATGGAGGCCTGGCAGGCCACATGATGTTGGCCCCTCCTTGTTTTCAGGTGCTTCTACGGGCCTCCATGAACTTTTGCACGATCACGCTGAGTAAAATCTTCGGGTGTCAAATTCACTGCATCAGCAGAATATAGAGGGCTTTCTAAAAGGGTCCTCTCCTTTTCCATCCTTCTTTTTCTATGACTGCAAAGGAGCCTGGATTTTATATTAGTAATTATTGTGTCACAACAGTATCATGGTCACAAAGAGAGTGAGTGAGGCCTCGGTCCTTTAGAGAACTTAGCTACAGGCTGCTTTTTTGAAAAGGTCTTATCTTTTCTTCAGTTACAGTGAAATCCACAAAGCTCTCTGCACCTCATAAGCCTCTGACAGGACTGCATGTGGGATGCAGGTGGACAGGCCATATGTTGGGGCTGGCCTCTGTCACAAAGAATGGCCCAGGAGATGGCTTTTTGAAGCACCACTCAACCGCAGACATTTCCTATCAGTCTGAAACCAACATCCACTGTATGTGATTCACTTGAATACCAGGAAGGATTTCCAGGCCTCTTAGGAAAGAATATCAGCTTATTAACCAGTGAGCAAAATAATAATCATATGTTTTCTGTTAGATTAATCTCTTAGGGTACCAAAGGCTCCTTCCGCACCACATCAAAAAGGGTCCTGTTTCATATGGGGAAGAACCTGATACGGAACAGTAGATCTAACAGTAGACGTTTTTCAACATACTGGAAATGAATTCCTGATGTGTTCCACGTTGTTTAAGTGCCACCGTTGCACATTGGAGTGATAAAAGTTTGACAGGTGCAGCAATTTTCTAATTTCTTAGAACTTCCTGTGGGAATCAGGGTTTGTGAGATTAATCCCAATAGTTGGGGGGAGTGAAGGGGGCAGAAAGGGTTGGGACATATCTCTATGTATTTACGTCTGAAAATCTTTTTAAGCTAACATCATCAGACTGGTTTATATTTTTAACCGTTATCTAAGTAAGAACGAATGTAATCTTATTCACTTAGATAACATCATTTATCAGAGCTCTGTATACTCCATGGCTCAATGGGGCCTGATTTTATGGCAAAAGTCCCTAATTTATTCTGTGTCCCTGAAACATCCCTTATTTTGCAGCAACCAGGTGCCTGAGACATTTTGTTTTCTGTCTTCTTACCCTGCCAGGATCCTCCCCTACCCTTGTGGCTGCCTCTTGCTCTCCTGATTTCGTCATAAGGGGCTGTTAATTGGCTTACAGCACATGCTTCCTGCACTGTTCCATGAAGCTAGTTAGGAGCCAATATAATAATACTCTTCACTTACACACTGTCACATTTCAGGGCCCCATATACCCCAGGATTCAATGGGACCAGATTCTGTGGCAAAAGCCCCTGCTTTATTCTGTTCTCCCAGTAGCAGGGTGGCAAGGAGCCAGAGCTAGATTGCAGCTTGCAGCCAGGGAGTGAGGGGAGCTCAGAAGCCTAGACTGGCCAGCTGGGCTGCCTGGGGAACTGTACAGCAGCTAAGGCCCAAAGAGCCAGGAAAATAAACTGCTGAGGTTGGTTACAAGCTCCTCCCTTGCTGGCCACACACGGAAGGAGACTGGGAGCTGGGCCATTTGGACAGCATGGCAGGAGCTGGAGGCCCTGAAGCTGAGTTGCTTGGAGACCATGGGGTGGGGGGAACCCTCACTGAAAATATGCAGTGACAAATTTAACATCAATGAGTATTTCAGCTCTGGCCAGAAAGCGGGGTGTGAGTTTTGTGGGAAGAGGGCAATGGGAATGGGAAATTCCCAGCAAAAAAGTTAAAATCTGAGGCATCATAGAAAAATGCCAGATACCATGGCTGCAGAATGACAGAGCCCTCATTGATACGAAAGGGGCATTTCTCAGAGATGGTGTTTTAGGCTCCTTGCAACCTGAGGAAGTCATCACTACATTGTTACACTTGGGTCACATTTTCAAGGTGACCTCCACAACTATAAGGGCTAGAAACACTTCTTTATTTTGAAATCAAAGCTGAGATTCTGGAGCAAATTTCACCAAGGGGTGAATTTTGCAGCAAATTCCACAGGCGCAGAATACATGGGGCCCTGCACTTTATTATTAATGGTATGTTATGGTAGCACCTGGAGGCCTCAACAAAGTTACAATGACATTATGCTAAGCACTGTACACACACAGAATAAATTGCAGTCACAGTTTACAGTGTAGTCTGAAGATCACAAAGGTCTTTACAAAGATAGAAATTATTATCCATAGTATATAAGTGGGGAGACTGACGTGCAAAGAAGTTCACTGACTTGCTCAGGATCACACAATGAGTCATTGGCAATTAGGAACAGAACCTTGGCTTTCTCACTCCCAGCCTTTACACTCAATTTTATTCCAATATTTCTTTGTTTTAAACACACCCCAATCCAAAACAAAACATTCCTCTTGGATCTTACCCTGTGTGACAGGTACACTTGCCCGGCTCTGGACAGGGAAGGGTTAACCCTACACTGTGGATTGAGGAAGCCACGCCCCCCAACTCTACTGGGCATGCTCCAAATGCACTACTACAAAAGGGGGCTGTTCAGGTCAGTTGGGGATGACTGCTGGAGAGGAAGGATGCAAGCTGCATGTGCCAGCTGAGGATCAGCCAAAGTCTAAGGCTGTGGGAGCCAGAGGTGCTGCAACCTAGACAGACACCAGGGTACACACAGAGGCCCCACAGAATCCAGAGTAGCGGGGGACAGTGCAGACCAGGGAACCTGGAGACAGCAGAGATGTCCAGACCTCAGCAGTGGGAATCATGGTAGGAAGCAAACCAGGGGAATTAGACAGTGGCCTGGCTAGTGTACCAGAACTTTGAATCAGTGTGTTTCAGTTTGACCCTGCTGCTGACTCAGTGGTACACACTCTTGCCACTACTAGGGCCCTAGGCTGGTGCCTGGTGAAGAGGGAGGGCCTGGGCCCCCTACCTGGGCTGCCATCACCCCCCTTTTTCTGTGTGGTGGCTCCCTTTCCTGACTGAAGCCACTTGCCTGCTAGACTTTATTGCCCTGGTAAGAGGAGTGTATCTATGGACTCTGGCTGCTGGGCCTTAGTATCATAAGGCCTAGTCTACAATATGAGTTTATGTTGGATTTAGCAGCGTTACATTGAATTAACCCTGCACCCGTCCACACAACGAAGCCATTTTTTTTTTGACATAAAGGGCTCTTAAAATCGATTTCAGTACTCCTCCGCAACGAGGGGATTAGCACTGAAATCGACATTGCCGTTTCAAATTAGGATTAGTGTGGACACAATTAGAAGGTATTGGCCTCCAGGAGCAATCCCACAGGGCACCATTGTGACTGCTCTAGACAGCACTTTGAACTCGGATGCACTGGCCAGGTGTACAGGAAAAGCCCTGGGAACTTTTGAATCTCATTTCCTGTTTGGCCATGCAGAGCTCATCAGCACAGGTGACCATGCAGTCCCAGAATCGAAAAAGAGCTCCAGCATGGACTGAATGGGAGGTACTGGATCCGATTGCTGTATGGGGAGAGGAATCCATGCTATCAGAACTATGTTCCAAAAGACGAAATGCCAAAACATTTCAAAAAATCTCCGAGGCCATGAGGGACAGAGGCTACATCAGGGATGCAACACAGTGCCGCGTGAAACTTAAGGAGCTCAGACAAGAGTACCACAAAACCAAAGAATCAAACGGATGCTCCGGGACAGAGCCACAGACATGCCACTTCTACTCCGAGCTGCACGCAATTCTAGGGGGTGCCGCCACCACTACCCCACCCCTGTCCGTGGACTCCGATGATGGGGTACTCTCTGCCATGGCTGAGGATTTTGTGGATGGGGAAGAGGAGGAGGACGAGCTTGAGGAGAGCAAACAGCACACCGTTCTCCCCGAGAGCCAGGATCTTTGTCTCACCCTGACTGAAATACCCTCCCAAACCAATCAAGCCAGAGAAGGGACCTCTGGTGAGTGTACCTTATTAAATATAATACACCTTATAAAAGCAAGTGTTTTTTAATGATTAAGTAGCCCTGAGGACTTGGGATGCATTCGTGGCCAGTACAGCTACTGGAAAAGTCTGTTAACGTGTCTGGGGTTGCAGCGGAAATCCTCCAGGGACATCTCCATGAAGCTCTCCTGGATATACTTCCAAAGCCTTTTCAAATGGTTTCTGGGGAGGGCAGCCTTATTCTGTCCTCCAAGGTAGGACACTTTACCACGGCAGGCCAGCAGCATGTAGTCTGGAATCATTGCATAACAAAGCATGGCAGCGTATGGTCCTGGTGTTTACTGGCATTCAAGCAACATCTGTTCTTTATCTCTCTGTGTTATCCTCAGGAGAGTGATATTGATCATGGTAACATGGTTGAAATAGGGTAATTTAATTAAGGGGACATTCAGAGGTGGCCGTTCCTAC
Organism: Caretta caretta; assembly: GCF_965140235.1. Taxonomy (NCBI): domain Eukaryota; kingdom Metazoa; phylum Chordata; order Testudines; family Cheloniidae; genus Caretta; species Caretta caretta. The sequence goes on along the minus strand of NC_134206.1, from coordinate 291,526,716 downwards.
TTGGCTGTTTGCCTGTGGCTGAAAAGAGATCCTCCCCACAGGTAGCCACGTGGTGGGGGGGGGGGCGGGCATTGGCACCGAGCTGTTCACATTTGGCTAGCAGGAAAGATCCCTGATACCAGCCACGCGGTGGGGGGAGGGTTAAAGTGATCATCCCAGAGAATTGGATGGGTGGGGGGTTAGTTTGGTTTCTGCTGCTGCACATTAACAGGAAAACCACAGCACTAAACGGCCAACTTAACGTGCTTTGCTTGGTATGGGAGAGGAGGGTGCTGCTGTTATGAAGGTTGCAGAAGCTGAAAGACTATGGCTTACCATGGCCACCTGCAAGCCGAATTCTGTTGCTCTGCACTACATGTGTGATCTAACACCAAAGCTCCAGGCATTCAATATAAGATGCAAAATGTGACCTTGTACCAAAATCACATGTGCTATGTAATGTGAATAGTGTAGTTCACCGTGAAAAGAGTATAGCCATTGTTCTGTAAAATGTATCTTTTAAAATACTTCTCTCCCTTTTTTCCCCTCCAGCAGCTGCAAATGTTTCAAGCCTCCCTCCTCCATCCCAAAGGCCATCTCAGATAAGGCAGCAAAAAAAATGCACGAGCAATGAAATATTCTCTGAGCTCATGCAGTCATCCGGCACTGACAGAGCTGTGTGGAGGGACACAATAGCAGAGTACAGGAAAGTGGCCGATGAACGTGAGGAGAGGTGGCAGCAGGAAGATCAGAGGAGGCATGAGGCAATGCTGGGGCTACTGTGGGATCAAATGGACATGCTCTGGCGTCTGGTGGTTCATGAACAGCAGCAGGATCACAGACTGCCGCTGCAGCCCCTGTTTAACACTCTCCCTCCTCCCCAAGTTACATAGCCTCCTCACCCAGATGCCCAAGAACACGAGGGCCGGAGGCTCCAGGCACCCAACCACTCCACCCCAGTGGACAGCCCAAGCAACAGAAGGCTATCCTTCAAGAAGTTTTAAAGTGGCCTTTCCCTTCTCTCCTACCCTCCTCCCACACCCCACCCAGGCTACCTTGTGAGTTATCTCCCTATTTTTATAATCAATTAATAAAGAATACATGTTTTTTTAAATGATAGTGATTTTATTTCCTTTGCAAGCAAACTGTGATATAAGGGCGGGTGGCTTACAGGGAATCTAGGGGCAACCAAGAGAGTGGGTTTTCATCAAGGAGAAACAAACAGAAGTGTCACACAGTACCCTGGCCAGTCATGAAATTGGTTTTCAAAGCTTCTCTGATGTGCAGTGCTTCCTGCTGTGCTGTTCTAACAGCCCTGGTGTCTGGCTGCCTGTATTCAGAGGCCAGGAGATTTGCCTCAACCTCCCACCCTGCCATAAATGTCTCCCACTTTATCTCACAGAGATTGTGGAGTACACAGCAAGCAGCAATAACAATGGGAATATTGGTTTCGCTGAGGTCTGACCCAATCAGTAAACTGCGCCAGCGACCCTTTAAACGTCCAAATGCACACTCTACCACCATTCTGCACTTGCTCAGCCTATAGTTGAAAGGCTCCTTACTAATGTCCAGGGTGCCTGTGTACAGCTTCATGAGCCAGGGCATTAAGGGGTAGGCTGGGTCCCCAAGGATAACTATAGGCATTTCAACATCCCCAACAGTTATTTTCTGGTTTGGGAAGTAAATCCCTTCCTGCAGCCATTTAAACAGACCAGAGTTACTGAAGACGCGAACGTCATGATCCTTTCCTGGCCATCCCACATAGATGTTGGTGAAATGTCCCTTGTGATCCACCAGTGCTTGCAGCACCATTGAAAAGTATCCCTTTCCGGTTTACGGCTGCCCTGGCTGTCCGGTCCCAAGATAGGGATATGCATTCCGTCTATAGCCCCACCACAGTTAGGGAATCCCATTGCAGCAAAGCCATCCACTATGACCTGCACATTTGCCAGAGTCACTACCTTTGGTAGCAGCAGCTCAATGATTGTGTTGACTACTTGCATCACAGCAACCCCCATAGTAGATTTGCCCACTCCCCAAATTGATTCCCAACTCACCGGTAGCTGTCTGGCGTTGCAAGCTTCCACAGGGCTATTGCCATTCGCTTGTGAACTGTGAGGGCTGCTCTCATCTTGGTATTCTTACACTTCAGGGCAGGGGACAGCAAGTCACAAAGTTCCATAAAAGTTCTCTTACACATGCGAAAGTTTTGGAGCCATTGGGAATCGTCCCCAACCTGCAACACTATGCGGTCCCACCACTTTGTTCTTGTTTCTCAGGCCCAAAATCAGCGTTCCATGGCATGAGCCTGCCCCAGTAACGCCATGATCTCCAAATTGCTGGGGACCATGGTTTTAGAGAATTCTGTGTTCATGTCCTCATCACTGCACTGCCGTGGCCTCCTCACTTGGTTTCTCAGGTGCTGGTTCTGCATAAACTGCACGATAATGTGTGAGGTGTTTACAGTGGTCATAACTGCTGCAGTGAGCTGAATGGGCTCCATGCTTGCTACGCTATGGCGTCTGCTCGGGCAATCCAGGGAAAAGGGCGTGAAACGATTGTCTGCTGTTGCTCTGATGGAGGGAGGGACGACTGACAACATGGCTTACAGGGAATTAAAATCAACAAAGGGGGTGGCTTTGCATCAAGGAGAATCAGAATGGTCCCCTCAAGGATAGAACTCAAAACCCTAGGATTAGCAGGCCATTGATTTCACGGAGGGAGGGCGGAGAAAATGAATACAAAACAAATCTGGTCTATTTTTTGTTTTGATCCACTTCATCTATCTTTATACATCTTGCTGGCAGCAGACTGTGCAGTATGACTGCTGGCCATCATCATGTCCTGGATGCTTGGCAGAAGCTGGTGCAGCATGACTGCTGGATATCGTTGTCTCCTGGCTGCTCATTAAAAGACGGTGCAACAGGACTGCCGGCAGGACTGAATCACCATGAGACGAAACTTAAAAGAGTAATGACCTGGCTGAGTCACTCCCATGTTTGCCCAGGAGTCCCTGACCTCATCGAGGTTGGTTAAAAGAGCACCCTGGACTACGTGGATGACAGCTACCAGTCATACTGCACTGTCTGCTGCCAAAAGGCAATGAGCAGCTGCTGTGTAGCAATGCAGTACCATGTCTGCCAACACCCAGGAGACATAGGATGACGGTGAGCTGAGCGGGCTCCATGCTTGCCGTGGTATGGCATCCGCTCGTTTAACCCAGGAAAAAAGGCACGAAACGATTGTCTACCGTTGCTTTCACGGAGGGAGGGAGGGAAGGGGGGCCTGACGATATGTACCCAGAACCAACCGTGACAATGTTTTTGCCCCGTCAGGAATTGGGATTTCTACCCAGAATTCAAATGGGCGGCGAAGACTGCGGGAACTGTGGGATAGCTACCCACAGTGCAACGCTCCGGAAGTCGACGGTTGCCTCGGTATTGTGGACGCAGTCCACCGACTAAATGCACTTAGAGCATTTGTGTGGGGACACACACAATCGACTGTATAAAAAAGCTTTCTACAAAACCAAATTCTAGAAATTCGACCTAATTTCATAGTGTAGACATGGCCTAAGAGGAGCAAACCTCTTGACTCTGGCTGCTAGGCCTTACTGTCCTGCTGACTGACCAAATCGATTGACTTTGGCTATTAGACCTCATTGCCCTGCTAACAGGGGTGAGTATATTGACTCTGGCTATGGAGGCATACATGCTGGTTATGTACACCCTGCCCCTACACCTTAAGGGAGGTGGGGTGCACTTGCCCTGCACTGGATGGGGTCCCCCCAGCTCTGACACACCCACTAACCTCTAAACTATTCTTTCATGTGTAGTACTGTCTGATGTAGATTGTTACCAGTCTATGGTAATTGGGTTTTCTTCTTTCTAATGTCTATTTATTATGTTTACCATTTTTGCATGTTTGTTTAATTGAAGGGATAGCACATCATTTTATAAAGACAGTGCTGGGTTTCTGAGACTTTTGCATTCAGACATGGTTTCTGTCATTTCTTAGTCTTCCACTATTTCATAATATCTGGACAGTCCCATATCACATGCCAATAAACTCATTTCTCCTGTGTACATCTTCAACATAAATCTGTTGTTCTAATCTCTGCCCTTTGTAATGTAAGTGGTGCCCAGGGTATTCTGCTCAGCATTTTAAAAATGGAATAGTTTCAGGTTTACCTCTCTTATAGCTTTATATATCACTTCCATCAAGTTGGACCATTTCTCATTGCCATATTTCTTTTCTGTAGTATGTTTCCAGTTTTTATTTTAAATGCAGTTAAACTTATGAAGATCCTTGCTGACCATAAAACTAGAAAAAAAGGATATTTGATTACCTAAGGGCAGAATTCTCCCTTCTGAATTTTACGACAGACCTCAGCTCTGATATTTTACTTTACCAAATGTGCATATTTCCTATTGATGTCAAGGGGAGTGACATGCATATTAGGAAAGCTGAATATTGGAGTCACCATATGAGTCTGCCAAGAAAATTTTGCTCTTTGTTTTTACTGCTCCATTAAGCTTGGTGAGCAGATCCTATTTTCCATGTTAAAAAAAATAAAAACAAAACAAGGTGGAGTACGGTGGCACCTTAAAAACTAACAGATTTATTTTGGCATAAGCTTCCATGGGTAAAAAACCCCACTTCTCTAGTCTTTAAAGTGCCACTGGATTCCTCTTTTTTTTTTTTGTGGATAGAGACTAACATAGCTGATATTTTCCATGTAGTCACTCTATTATTGGGATCATGCTTATCACCTTCTAAGAGTATTTTGTTTGGGTTATATCTGAAAATCATAGGGAATATATTTGCCAACTGAAAGGCTTGTTTGTATTTTTAGTCTAGGGTTGGTACTTCTAATCTTTGCTTTTATAGAGGGGTAAATAACTTGCTTATTTTCCTGCCTGGCTTTCCCCCTAACCCACAAGAATTCTAAAAATGCTTTGTTTAATCATTTGGGGACTTACAAATGCAGCATAAAAAGGGGGCTGAATAGCAGACAGAGAGCAGCTTCATGATATTTACCCTTCCTGACATGTTGAGCCTCCAATTATCTTAGTTCTTTAAATTGTCCAAAATGTTTGGTATAGCTCTGTCCCATTTATCTGCTGAGTTTAATTTAAAACCAAAGGAATTCTTTTATCTACCCATTCCAAATTCAAAGCTTTGACTAATGGATGAGGGACAACACTTACTGGGTAGCAGGGGGAGTTTGGCTCAGTATAAGGAGAGCTAGTAATGCTTCTGATTTGATCTACATTCTACTGAACCCTGAGGTCCTATTAAAGTCTGATACAAATATAGAAGAGATTTTATGGAGCTACTTGAATGACCGGTATGTGAACAAAAAGAAAAGGAGTACTTGTGGCACCTTAGAGACTAACCAATTTATTTGAGCATAAGCTTTCGTGAGCTACAGCTCACTTCATCGGATGCATGCAGTGGTATGTGAACCTTAGTTATGAAACCCTAAAACATAAACTGCTTGTGCCACAGAACTAAAACTAGCTGAGTTTCAGACCAAACTTGGGACCCATCAACCTTTTATTGAAACAGGAAATGAGGGGTTTTTGCTGTAGTGGACACAGCATGGTTTTTTTTTAGCTTTTTGGATTGGTCCATGTGGGGCAAAACTGCACATCAGAAGTCACATGATAGGCCTTCCATCTCCAGGGTTCCCAACTGAATGAACCTTTCCCAGGAGCTTAGGCAGGACAACCACAATGCCACTTGCAGTTAGAGTCACACTTGGTATTGTGCTTAGCTGAGTGCTGCAAGTTCATTTTCTAATCACTGCCCGCAATTATGTCTGAAAATAAGTTTCAGTTCTTATGCAGAGAATCACAGCCTCTGTATAGGTGGGAAACAGCCAATGAGCATGGGAATGATGGGAGAGGTGTTTTGTTTTATCTTTTCCCTTGGTGAAAATTCCAACACTAAGTCAGTCATATTTGCAAAGGGGTTGCAGATCCTTGGGTGAAAGGTGCTATATTCGTGCATAGCAGGGTGCAGTCTGGGCACAACCCTGCACAGCATGGCATGCTACTGCCTTTGTTTCTCTCCTGGTTTTTCAGCAATCTGCATGGCTTTCTGCACATTTAATGGCTGAGGTAGTTAGCCCTCCAGCTGACCTGTGTAAGAGTCTACGCTTCCAGGCTTGACCAAACAAACACAAAATCAAAAGAAAACCCTTCCACCCCTTCCTAGGCTCTACTCCATATCTCCCATTCTTTTATAGAGTACTGTGTCTCAAAGCAACTTTCCCTGTACTCCATAGGCTCCAGCTCGCTGAACCAAGGGGTTTCCATTGGGCCATCTTTGAAGCTCCCCCTCTAGTTCTCCCACTCAGCTGAGCTCTTTGTGGCTTTTATGAACAACTGCTGCTCCTCAGACTATTACCAGATTTAGTCGCCTGGCCCTTCAGCCACCCGTCCACCTTGGGACGGTGAGTTAAGTCTGTCACAGGTGCAACTCTGACCAACTGCAAAGCACAAGATTATTGTACATTTTTAAAATGACATAAATATAATCTTAAAGTTAAAATTTCAAACTCTAGAAAGTCGAGAGTTACAACCATGACTCTCCTGGTAATAGTAATTTGCCCACTCTGCATATACAGAGCGTTTTGAGTTTTTATTTTTGCATGTTCTAGTCTACAGAGCCTATTGCAGCATACCCCAGTCACTCTGTTAATACAGAACCCATATGTTGGGGTTCCCCTGAGACCTCATCCACTCGGTTCCCCAAAAATTCAGTCCCACTCCAGTCTCATCATTCAGACTGCTTTATTTGGCACTCAGCAAAGCTACACAGAGTTGATCAGGCTCAAGCATAGAGGATGGGTATAGCGTGTACCACACATCCAAAGTTACACAGCAAACCTCTTCCTTTACATGTATTTACACATTACCTTGCATTTACTACACATTGCATCTAACGTTTTGGGATTGGCTTTATTACTTTGTAGGAAACAATCGCTGTACACATGCTCTGTCCATGCACGAATTATTCTTTATCTCCCAGACTTATCCATTGTAATCTTGTCCTTTATAAATGAGTCCCTGAGTGTTCCCCCTTATCTTAGCTAGTACAGACATTTTGGGATTTACCTTCCTAATCCTGTCTCCCAAGAAATGAGGTCTTACCCATGTCCAATTACTCATGTCAGGCCTATACCTGGTTGCATTTTATTGTTCTTTATAACGATTTGCACTAATATGTCCTTCCAGCCAAGGATCTGAAATCAAAGTTAATATTTTAATTCTCACAATCTGCTTGGAGGTCTAACTTGCACTTGGCTTCCTATGGCTGTAAGGGGCTATTGCAAAAGCTGGGAAAGATGGAGTGCAGGAGAATTCCAGACACCTCCCTTTTTTGATGGGAACACCCCTCACACTAGTTAGCTAGGGCGGAGGTGGAGTAGAGCCACCATGCTATCTCCATGCTGCTCATTGACTTCCCCTGCACTTCAGGAATCCCTGAGACTCCATTCCCCTGGGTTTAGATTATTAGAGTTTAAGGCCAGATGGGACCATTAGATCATCTACTCTGACCTCCTGTATAACACAGGCCTACAGCTCCTTAAATTTCATCATGTTATCCCTGTACTGAGCTCAAAAAACTAGTATTTGGCCAAAGCAGATCTTCCAGAAAGGCATCCAGCCTTGAATTGAAGACATCAAATGATGGAAATTCCACTGCTTCTCTTAGTAATTTGTTCCAACAGTTAGTCACCCTCACCGTTAAAAATGCTGCCTTATTTCCAGTTTGAATTTGTTGGGCTTCAGCTTCCAGCCATTGGTTCTTGTTCTGCCTTTCTTCTCTAGATTAAAGAACCCTTTAGTATCTGGTATTTTCTCTCATGGAGGTACTTATACACTGTAATCAATCATCTTTTTGATAAGCTAAACAGATGGAGTTCTTGAGGTCTGTCACTGAAAGGCATTTTCTCCAGCCCTCCAGCGATTTTTGTGGCTCTTTTTGCAGCCTCTCCAAATTTTCAACATGCTTTTAAAAACGCGAACACCAACTATAAACAGCATTCTAATATCAGTATCAATGCCATATCACCTATTTACACCAACTCATTCATCTCCTGATTATTCATCCAGGGATTGCGTTTCCCTGTTTTCATGCCATCAGAGCAGTTCAAAAGACTCTAGTGGAATGAAGAATCAGCTCCAAAGTAATTGACCCAAGTGGCATCTGATCAAAAAATATAATGATGAAACAGACAAAAGCTGAGGGGAAAGGAATATACCATACAAAACTAGCTCTCATGCTCTCATTGTTGTATATCAGTGGTTCTCAAACTTGTTTTTTTTTTTTTTTTTTTTTTTGCAGACCACTTTAAAATTGCTGAGGGTCTCAGTGAACCACTTACTGATCTTTCCAAATGTTGTTTGACTGTTAGCTAACTATTGTAAGGCGCTTTGGATAAAAGCGCTATGTAAAAAAAACCTTAATAAAAGCTTTTTGTTCTACAAATAAAAGCACACAACTCATATTTTAATATCAGTAGTCTCACCTTTCTAATGTGCCCTCTCTCCCCTGTCATGGCAGCCCCCAAGCTGGGGCTGGGAAGGAGGGGGGTCTCTCCCCCGCTGCAGCAGGCCCCAAGCTGGGGAAAGTCACCTCTTTCTTTGGCCGCCGCAGCCCTGCACATCCCATATTCCCCCCACCCCCTCTTCTCTCCTCACTGCTCCTTCCAACCTACCCCCTATTCCGCCCAAAGCCACCACCTCGCCTTACATGTGCATCTTCTCCAGGGTCCAGGCACCTAATTAGGGGATCCAGGCCTGCGTGGATCCACAAATTAGCTGGGTGGCCCTCCATTCTCTTGTATGTGGCCACCCAGGCGCGCACCTTAGAGGGAACTATCTGCAGACCACCTGAATGGAGTTCACAGACCACAGTTTGAGAACCCCTACTGTACATGAAAGAGCAGGCAACAAATTAATTGTATTTAAATTGTGTAATAGTTATATGCAATGTGTGTGTTGGGAGGGAGGGGGAGTGGATCTTGTATTTTTCCTAGCTTCACATTTCCTGTCACAAATATAGTACATTCTGTAGTAACTCATCAGTTTATTGCTTCTATAGTTAAGGGCTTAGGATTTGAGTGAAGCTACTGCACAGAGCTGCGTTGACCTCAGTAGGCTTTGTGGACTTGAGGCTCTGTTTGCACTCACCTTATTGAAGGATCAGGGGCTTTTTCCACATCAATTTATTCTCTGCTAGCCCCAAACATTCTCCAGTTTCACTTTAACTGTAGTTTTTTACTTATTTTTATAGTAGTGTTTTTATATCACAACTTCTGGTAGTAGGGAATGGAGAATCTGCTAAAGAACCTATTCAGGGTAGACCTTTGTTTCTAATTAGTTTATCAGTTAATTAAAAGGAAATGCCTTGTATCATGCAGGGCTAATTTCTAATCTGCTGGGTGAATTCCATTGGTTAACAACATTTCTGTTAAAATTTGAAAATAATAATGTTGTAGGGCAGATGGGATTTTAAGGCTAAAAGTCTTGCATGAGTGCGCTTCTTACTTTAAAGGAAGTAAGCATATGTGTGTCTTCTAGTGAAAAGTTCATCTAGATTTACACTATGTACTTTAAAAGCGTTTTAGGGACTTGTGTGGCCAGTACAGACTTTCAGGGTTTGCATACCTGAGATTGTTACTTCCTATGCTGAGAGAGATTGCCAAGAATGTAGGCTATGATGGTTTTTATTATGATAGAAGTGTGTGTTGAAGTCTGTTTTAGAGAAATGAACATTTGCAGAGCTAATAAAATGAAGGGATTTTTTCCACCAGTTCCAAAGTTTGATCACCATTCAAGACACACCACCACAGGGAAATATTTTCTAATGCCATGTGCAAACACCAGTCCTTAATTTTATTTATTTTTTGATTTCAGCATGTTGACTTAAAGAGAACTCCTATCCCAGGCTCTGGGCACCTCACCAGATATCTAAAAATGCTATCAAAGGTAGACAGTGATGAAACAGTGGCCTTTCTTAGCTAATCTTCAAAAACTACTTAAACTCCTCTACCTATCCCGAAAGTCTGCAATTCTTTTCCCCCTTATAAAAAGCTCACCCTTGTTGCATAGGTTATTCCAAGTACAGAGTACTAGGTGCGTTCATAAATATAGTCCTCTGGAAACAAATACATCTCAGAAATGAATGTTGGTGAACATCAATTGAATGTAAGGCTAGAACAAAAACAATTGTCTGAACTTGTTCAGTATGTTTCCTATCCAAAAGGTCCTGTGGTTTTCTTGTCAGTCTTGTTTTAATATTATTGACCAGCGAGAAAAAACAATGGTATTGGAGTTCAGCATTCCTTGTCAGTATGCAAATATTGCCATGAGTTTATTGAACTCCTCAGATCCTCTACTTGCAGTTTTGACTTTGACTGCCAAAGATGTGTGTATATTTTCTTTACATTTCCAGTCCTGTTCATTCTATTGGAGCTGCAAACATGATGCCAAGGGCTCAAATAGCAAACAAGTCAACAACTCCTTTACTTATTGTCAAAGAAAGTCTCTTTTTTAAAAAAAACTAAGAAAAAGCCAAACAAATCACCAATTTCAGATTCTCCTACATTTGTTCTGCTTCACTTAAAGCAAGATGTAGCACGAGTTAAAGTATGTTAAGAAACAAGGGGAAAATAGGGAGTCATCTACTCAAGAGCTCCTTAAACAAAAGCTGCAACCTTTAGTGCTTGTATCTGGGCTTCCTTGAAATCTGTGTCTGACCTAGCCCCTCAGAACAATGAACCTTCTCTCAGTGTCCATCTGAACTTGTTCCAACTTGAAAAGAGAGGGAAACAAGAAATTCCACTTAAAATTCGTGTACGTCTTGTATTTGTGATTGACAGCTCTGAGGAATTCCAGATGGTTTAATGCATCCTTTAGAACCTGTCTTTTGATCTCATTTACATTTCCTTCTTGTTTCACCTGTTGTATGTTTGTCTGGAGAATAAGTAGGTGGACATACTAACCCTGCCATGGGGCACAACTCGGCTACAGGAAATTTATGCTGAGGGAAAGTCATATGACAAACTAGAATAGTTAAGATTTATGTACAAGGGAAGCAAAATGGGATTTTATTCTATGATTTATTATGCAAAAACCTCAGTATACTTAGCAACAGACAAACCAAACAAACAGGCTCTGAGGCTCAATGCCATGGGTTTTTTATTCCTGTGAAGATGTGCCCACAGAGTCTAAATGACTTGCTCACAGAGGAAGTCTGTGGTAGAATTGAACCCAAGTCTCACCAGTCCCAAGGGCGAGGACTGAATGAGGACTAGCAGAGGAGCCAGCTGTGGTTGACTCTGGGTATAGTCAAACCTCCTTGTGTTGCAGAGCAACTGCAGAAAAGATGGTGACTAATTCAGGTGAGCCTGCACAGTATGTACTTAGCAGTGGGAATGGGAACACAAGGGCCATGTGGTGAAGAGCTAGTGACCTTGGGTTAGGGATTTCCCTCGCACAAGCAGAGAGGCACAGACAGTTTGCTGAAAGCAAAGGGACAGAAACCAAAGATGAGAGCGAAAACTGTTTCTTGGCAACAGGGATTGACTAACCATGTATGTCAATAGTTGTAATTTCACAATCACGTACTGTTTTTTTTCCACAGGCTGCAGTGAATGAGACTGATATCCATAGAGCCTATGCCTCATTCACTGTAGAAGTTGGAAGATGTGTAGTGAGGACAATACAAGTAGAAAAAAATGGGCATGTGGTTAAAGGAATGACAGCCAGGAAAATTGAATTCAATCCTGGCTGTGCCCCATATTTAGACCAAGATTTTCAGAAATAGCTACTAATTATGTGCTCGCCAAATTCTTTGTGCCTAGCTTGATAATGATTTTTCAGAAGTCCTTAATTCCCCTGATCTTGAGCCAAGCCAGGGGCCAATGCAGTCCACTGCATGACTGAGAAGCCTGAAGGCTGCTCTAACTTACACTTTTAAGCAGGGTCTGCATGAGCTCTCTCCTGACATCTCATGATAAGATGCGGAAGAAGACTTCATGAACTGACCTTGTTTGCATAGACAGCTGCCCATCTAGGTTGAGTGGGCATGATTAAGACTCAATTGAGTCTTTTGTTGCAGACCAATAGCACTGAAATCACCAATAATCAGGTCTAAGCATTAGACCTGCTTTGGGACAGTGTCCCTGATGAAAGACTGCCCAGCCTGCACTAGCAGTGAGGCTCCCCAACTAACAGCTGAAATCACTGAGAGCTGTGTTAAGTGGTGGGACCTCAAGACATCTTCAAGTGCAGAGTAGCAAGTGGCCGGCAGAGTGGCATGTGGCCAGCAAAGAAACTGACACCAGAGCAAACGCCCAGACAGTGGAGAAAGCAAGGTGCCTGCCCCAGGGTGGGAGGTGAACTTATGCAGATATACCTCTGAACTCTGTTGTTCTTGGTCAGTGAAGACCCAACTGAGTGGGGTGCAGTGGAGGGAGAAGAAAGGGGCATGTTAAAAGGACTCCTGATTACTGGACATAAGAACCTGAGGCAAAAAAAGACACTGCACAATGGACTCTGGGGTGCAGGTTTTGCTCATGGTTTTATGCTTATGAATCCTGCTTGTGGAGGTTTCCCAAGTTAATGCTGGGTTACTTTCCTCCTTTTTATTAAAAAAAATTCTTTTCTACACTCAGACTCTGTGTTTGTGAGAGGAAGTGTTATCTCTTAGGCTATGTCTACACTACAAAATTAGCTTGAATTTATAGAAGTTGATATTTTAGAAATCTATTTTATACAGTGGAGTGTGTGTCTCCCCACTTAAGACCATTAAGTCAGCGGAGTACATCCACAGTACTGAGGCTAGCATTGACTTCTGGAGCGTTGCCACTATGGGTAGCTATTCCACAGTTCCCGCAGTCTCTGCTGCCCATTGAAATGTGGGTTGAGACCCAATGCCTGATGGGGCAAAAACATTGTCGCGGGTGGTTCTGGGTACATGTTGTCAGGCCCCCCTCCCTCCGTGAAAGCAATGGCAGACAACTGTTTCGCACCTTTTTTCCTGGGTTACCCATGCAGACGCCATACCATGGCAAGCATGGAGCCCGCTCAGATCACTTATCACTTAACAGTTATGACTGTTCTAAACACCATGCGCATTATCCAGCAGTATATGCAGGACCAGAACCTGCAAAGGCAGGCGAGAAAGTGACAGCAGCGTGGTGAGAAGAGTGAGGACATGGACACAGACTTCTCTCAAAGTACAGGCCCCGGCAATGTGGACATCATGATGGTAACGGGGCAGGTTCATGCCGTGGAACACTGATTCTGGGCCCGGGAAACAAGCACAGACTGGTGGGACCACACAGTGTTGCAGGTCTGGGATGATTCCCAATGGCTGCAAAACTTTCACATGCGTAAGGGCACTTTCATGGAACTTTGACTTGCTTTCCCCTGCCCTGAAGCGCCAGAATACCAAGATGAGAGCAGCCCTCACAGTTCACAAGTGAGTGGCGATAGCCCTGTGGAAACTTGCAACGCCAGACAGCTACCGGTCAGTTGGGAATCAATTTGGAGTGTGCAAATCTACTGTGGGAGCTGCTGTGATCCAAGTAGCCAATGCAATCACTGAACTGTTGCTACCAACGGTCGTGATTCTGGGAAATCTGCAGGTCATAGTGGATGGCTTTGCTGCAGTGGGATTCCCTAACTGTGGTGAGGCTATAGACAGAACCCATATCCCTATCTTGGCAGCGGAGCACCAAGGCAGTGAGTACATAAACCGAAAGGGGTACTTTTCCATGGTGCTGCAAGCTCTGGTGGATCACAAGGGACGTTTCACCAACATCAACATGGGATGGCCAGGAAAGGTACATGATGCTCGCATCTTCAGGAACTCTGGTCTGTTTCAACAGCTGCAGCAAGGGGATTTCTTCCCAGACCAGAAAATAACCGTTGGGGATGTTGAAATGCCTATATGTATCCTTGGGGACCCAGCCTACCCCTTAATGCCATGGCTCATGAAGCCGTACACAGGCAGCCTGGACAGTGGTCAGGAGCTGTTCAACTACAGGCTGAGCAAGTGCAGAATGGTGGCAGAATGTGCATTTGGACGTTTAAAAGTGGGCTGGTCTCAGCGAAACCAATATTCCCACTGTTATTACTGCTTGCTGTGTGCTCCACAATATCTGTGAGAGTAAGGGGGAGACGTTTATGGCGGGGTGGGAGGTTGAGGCAAATCACCTGGCTGCTGGTTATGTGCAGCCAGACACCAGGGCGGTTAGAAGAGCACAGGAGGGCGCGGTACGCATCAGAGAAGCTTTGAAAACCAGTTTCATGACTGGCCAGGCTACGGTGTGAACGTTCTGTTTGTTTCTCCTTGATGAAAACCCCCACCCCTTGGTTCACTCTACTTCCCTGTAAGCTAACTGCCCTCCCCTCCCCCTTTGATCACCGCTTGCAGAGGCAATAAAGTCATTGTTGCTTCAAATTCATGCATTCTTTATTAATTCATCACACAACTAGGGGGATAACTGCCAAGGTAGCCTCGGGAGGGGTGAGGGAGGAGGGAAGGACAAGGCCACACTGCACTTTAAAACTTATTGAATGCTAGCTTTCTGTTGCTTGGGCAGTCCTCTGGGGTGGAGTGGTTGGGTGCCCGAAGGCTCCCTCACCTCATTCTTGGGCGTTTGGGTGAGGAGGCTATGGAACTTGGGGAGGAGGGCGGTTGGTTACACGGGGGCTGTAGCGGGGGGCTGTGCTCATGCTGCCTTTCCTGCATCTCAACCATATGCCAGAGCATATCAGTTTCATCCTCCAGTAGCCTCAGCATTGATGCCCGCCTTCTGTCAGCAAGCTGACACCACCTATCATCTTCAACCCACCACTTATTATCTTCAACCTGCCACCTGTCTTCACGGTCATATTGTGCTTTCCTGGACTCTAACATTGTCTTCCTCCACGCATTCTGCTGGGCTCTTTCGGTGCGGGAGGACAGCATGAGCTCAGAACATTTCACTGCGAGTGCATTTTTTTTCGCCTTCTAATCTTCACTAGCCTTTGGGACGGAGATGATAGGGGGAGCGTTGAAACATTTGCAGCTGCGGGATGAAAAAAAAGGGAGAGTAGTAATTAAAAAGACACATTTTAGAGAACAATGGGTATCCTCTTTCAGGGTGAACCTTGCTCTTAACATTACATAGCACATGTGCATTCGGTACAAGGTCTCATTTTGCCTCGTATATTGAGGTCTGCTGGTTTGGTGTGAGAGATCACACACGCAGGGCCAGTGGGCAACAGAATTCGGCTCGCAGGCAGCCATGGTAAGCCTTAGTCTTTTGGCTTCTTTAACCTTCATAACATGTGGGAATGGTTTCAAACAGTAGCACCCCCATTTCCCATACCAAACAGCCGTTGGGTTGGCCATTTCAAATGGGTTGGCAATTTAAAAGGAGGAGCTGCGGTTTTTCGGTTAAAGTGCAGCAAAAACCCAGCTAAACCCCCCCGCCCACACCCAATTCTCTGGGATGATCGCTTCACCCCTGCCCCCACCGTGTGGCTAACAGCAGGGATGATTTCTGTTCAGTCACAGGCAAACAGCCCAGCAGGAAGGGCCACCTCTGAATGTCCCCTTAATAAAATTACCCTGTTTCAACCAGGTGACCATGAATGATATCACTCTCCTGAGGATAACAGATAAAGAACGGATGTTGCTTGAATGTCAGCAAACACCGGGACCATACGCTGCCATGCTTTGTTATGCAATGACTCCAGACTAAGTGCTACTGGCCTGACATGATAAAGTGTCCTACCATGGAGGACGGAATAAGGCTGCCCTCCCCAGAAACCGTTTGCAAAGGCTTTGGGAGTACATCCAGGAGAACTTCATGGAGATGTCCCTGGAGGATTTCCGCTCCATCCCCAGACATGTTAACAGAGTTTTCCAGTAGCTGTACTGGCCGCAAATTAATCATTGAACACGCTTGCTTTTAAACCATGTATTATATTTACAAAAGTACACTCACCAGAGGTCCCTTCTCTGCCTGGTGGGTCTGGAAGCCCACCTTGGGTGGGTTCGGGGGGTACTGGCTCCAGGTCCAGGGTGAGAAACAGTTCCTGGCTCTCGGGGAAAATGGTTTCTCTGCTTGCTTGCTGTGCGCTATCTTCAACCTCCTCCTCCTCCTCCTCTTCCTCGTCCCCAAAATGCACATCCCTGTTGTGTGATAATCCATTGACGGAGTCAAAGCACAGGGGTGGGGTAGTGGTGGCTGCACCCCCTAGAATGGCATGCAGCTCATCACAGAAGCGGCATGTCTGGAGCTCTGACCCCGAGCGGCTGTTTGCCTCTCTGGTTTTTTGGTAAGCTTGCCTGAGCTCCTTAAGTTTCATGTGGCACTGCTGCGGGCCTTGTTATAGCCTCTGTCCTTCATGCCCTTGGAGATTTTTTCAAATGTTTGGGTAGTTAGTCTTTTGGAACGGAGTTCTGATAGCATGGATTCGTCTCCTCATACAGTGATCAGATCCCATACCTCCCGTTCGGTCCATGCTGGAGCTCTTTTGCAATTCTGGGACTCCATCATGGTCACCTCTGCTGATGAGATCTGCACTCACCTGCAGCTTTCTAGGCTGGCCAAACAGGAAATGAGATTCAAAAGTGTGCGGGCCTTTTCCTGTCTACCTGGCCAGTGCATCTGAGTTGAGAGCGCTGTCCAGAGCAGTCACAATGGAGCACTCTGGGATAGCTCCCAGAGGCCAATACTGTTGAATTGCGACCACACTACCCCAAATTCGACCCAGCAAGGTTGATTTCAGCACTAATTCCCTTGTCGGGGGAGAAGTACAGAAATCGGTTTTAAGAGCCCTTTAAGTCGAAGTAAATGGCTTCGTCGTGTGGACAGGGGCAGGGTTAAATCGATCTAACGCTGCTAAATTCGACCTAAACTTGTGGTGTAGACCAGGGCTTAGAGGCACCCAGGGAGTAGTGTGTAATTTTCCCAGGTTACTGGGTGGGGGTCTCAAGCCGGTTCTGTGTTTGCATTGAACCCAGCTCTGGTTGCTGCCAACTCCACCCGGCAGAAGGGTTACACACCCAACTGCCAATGGCCCTCAGGCCATTCCAGTGGCTAAGGATGCTGTAACCATACTCTGTTCCCCAGGAATGTCCTTTGCTTAAATCTATGGTACTAATACAATATTGATACTGATTCCATTTAATCTGCATATTTTTGTTTTAGTTTCATAATGGTTTTTCCAATTTATTTTTGCTGAGTTAGTATGGGTGTATGGCTGGGAAGGCATTTTTAGAAGGTATGTTAGCCACATCTGGAAACTGTTAACATAGCTATAAAGAAAAAAGGGGGACAAGCTGCCCCAGAAGGCATACTGTAAAAATTTGCCTTAGACTGTCCCTGAAGTCTATCTGATAAAATATGAGACGTATTTCTCTACTGTATTCCACTGTTTCCCACATATGTCAGTGAAACCTGTGGCTATGTTTTCAGAAGTGCTGGGCACCCACAGATGCTATTGACTTTAGTGGGAATTGCAGGTACTCAGCCCCTCAGAAAATCAGACTGGTATTGTCTGGA
The DNA here is from genome assembly GCF_965140235.1 of Caretta caretta. Classification (NCBI taxonomy): domain Eukaryota; kingdom Metazoa; phylum Chordata; order Testudines; family Cheloniidae; genus Caretta; species Caretta caretta. Next base: position 291,509,153 of record NC_134206.1, on the reverse strand, counting down.
TGTTTATAAACAATGATAAGTATCAAGCACATTTGTTTTGCTGGATCAGTCACATTTTACCTTTGAGAAGAGCACGGCCTGAAAAATCTATCTGAACTGGCACTGAGTATCCGCAAGGGAGGAGAAATTAGCAGGAATATCCAGGGGATAAGACCAATGTTTTCAGAGCTGCCTGTGTTTTCCTCTTGTTACTCTGAATCGGATACTCTTTTGATGTGGTGAGAAGCTAAAATGGAAGTTATTAATACATGCAAAAGCGTTTTATGAGATGGAGGGGGAATGTTCTGAAAACAAATTCAGATTTTTGTTTAGGAACAAACGCAAAACAAATCGTGATGAAAGGCTCTGCCTTTGCATGGACTAAATGCCACTTGAGGAACCAAGGGGTTTATTTATTTAACACAGGGAAACTGGTATATCCTCCTTTTTCCAGAAGGATGTGTTGGTGGCAGTAATACTATTCAATTACTCTTGTATAGTTTCTTTCTTTAAGGGAGTGGTGGATGGAATAGCACGTCCCCCTCATTTATTTTGTCCACCGTTTAGGCCTAAGATCTGACACCAATTTTGGTTCATTCATTTCAGGTTCCACGTGTTCTGTATTTTACCAAGCATGATTTTAACATAGTCCTTGAATTATATCTGTGTGGCCTTTTTTGTTTGAATTAATTTAGTCGGTCTGCCTAGTTCTCTTGCACCTGTTTTACATTCATTACCGAAAACAACTTGACCTACTTTCCAGCAACATTTGTTACGATAGATTATTATAACATCTGAACTACCATATATATATATTTTTTTACAATTGAGCTTACAATTAGAGTAAATTTGTAGTCCCAGATGTTATAACACCTCCCTCTCTAGCATCATACCCCATCTGCCCCCATGTCCTATCTCCTCATCCAATCAGTCCCAGGATTTGCTCCCTGTTTTCCTAGCCCCGCCTCTTTCCCCCATATCTTCATTCCCCCACCACATCCTGAACTCCACCCCACTTATCTCCTGTGTTCCTGTCTCCTCCCAGATCCTGGCCACCCTCATCACCTCATGTCCAGTCTCCAGTATTGTTGTCCTCATCGTTCCACCCATATATTGCATGGAGCCCCCTCCCCCCAGCCTCATGTCAGGGACACCACACACACAGGGTTGTGTGGTGCAGCCAGGGTTGTAGCCAGGTTTGGCAACATAGTTTGTTCCAGTCTGTGTGGTCCAGACTTTCCCTGGTGCCCTTATTTTCAAATTTTTCTCCTATGTGAAGGGCTTCACTCACAGACCCCCAGGCCTCAAAGTATAGGGGCTCCCCACCTTGCTGGGACTTTCACCCCCTGACTCCTGGTGCCTATGTTAAGGAACAGTTAATGCATGCAGGGTGCAGTGTTGTAGAACGGGGTGGCATACTGCGTTCTGCCTAGGGTGGCAGATTGTTTTGAGCAACCTGTGAAAACTGGGCCTTGGGATCCCCCTGTCAGGGAAACTGAGGAAAACTCATTGATACTCAGGCGTAGGCACCCACTTCTGCTGGCATTGGTGGGTGCTCAACCCCCATCTGCCCCTGACCCTGCCCTCATTCTGTCCCTGCCCTGCCCCTATTCCAACCTCTTCCCCAAGTCCCCACCTCTTCGCTGCCTCCCCCCCCCCGTCCCTCCCAAGCTTGTTATGCCACAAAATAGCTGTTTTGTGGCGGCAGGCGCTGGGAGGTAGGAGGAGAAGCGGGGACGTGGTGCGTTCAGGGGAGGAGGCAGGGGTGAGGTGGGGCGGGGGGGGGGAGCTTGGCACCCACCAATTTTTCCCCATGGGTGCTCCAGCCCCAGAGCACCCACAGAGTCTGCACTTATGCACTCAGCACACCGCTGGGTGCTAGCACCCCCTATGTGGAGGGAAGCAGAAGTTCTATTGCCCCCCTCTTGGTGTCCTGCCTCTGCTCTGCTGAAGCTTCTCTCTCCTCTCCTCTACCCACCTGGCCCAGACCCACCTTGCTGTGCCCAGACTGATCTGCTTCAGGGAAGGCAAGGAGGAGCCAGCTACCTTGACTGCATGGCCCTCTCTCCCTGCTGTGTGAAAGCAGAGCTTTACTGCAGCAGAACGTAGTGTAGGCAAGAAGCAGCAGCCCCTCCATTCTGAGCCCTTGCCCAGCTGCACCCTATGTCCTCAATTAGGCCCCCACCCCAGTCATCCCTTAGCTTGCCCTGCCACAAATGCCACAGAGTTTGAGAACCTCTGCTGTTGAATAATGTCTTTTAGGGGTGAGGCCGGGGAAGAGAACCCACAGGCTCTCTGCCAGAAATCTTTGGGCCCCTACCTTCTGGGAAAACACTCCCAATCTAGTTATCTGAACTCTGAGTTTTCACTCACTCCTCTCTCCCTTGACACTGTAATTATGAAGACTACTCAGTGCTGGTGTTCACCAAACCCTTGAGGTGCCAGTAATGTGCCAGGTGTACCACGACAAGGGTTGCCAATTTTGGTTGGATGTATTCCTGAAGATTTAATCCCATGACATCATCTTTAATTCCTGGAGACTCTAGGCCAATCCTGGAGGGTTAGCAACCCTAACATGACTCAGACAAGCACTGTAGGTGCTTATAGGCAGATAAGCCTTATAGGTGCTGCCCCTGGGGATCCCAATAACCACTCGGACACAGGGGTGAGTGAAAAGGGATTTTACTACTGCTGGCAGGAAAGAGGAAGGCTGCAAATACCCTTAAATACCCTTAAACAGCTACAGTTTGAAGTAAGCCATAGTGGTTCCTGGCTGGGCTTCTCAGGGCAGTGCAATCAAGAGTCAGGGCTGTTGAGGCCCAGTGCTCGGGGTGCCCACTCCAGTCTTTATGCAAGCAAGAGTGTGCAGGTTTCCAGGCCAGGGACACTTAGTGGTGTGTCTCCTTGAGGCCCTGCTGCATGGGCACCTTGTCCCATTACTGCTGCTCCCCCATATGTCCCACACAGGCCTGCACCTGGCTGAAGGGTTGCCAACTCTCCAGGATTGTCCTGGAGTCTCCAGGTATAAGATTAATCCTTAATTAAAGCTTATGTCGTGTGATGGAACCTCCAGGAATACATCCAACCAAAATTGGTAACCCTACCTGGCTGTGATGTCTGGCAGTTGCAGCCTGTTCCACACGTGGCTCTGCCTACAGTTCCTGGGGGCTGTTCTCTGCATCTGGCTTCTTGGGGGCTCAGTATTAGCCCTGCTGTGGTTGCTTCCCAAAAGTGCCTCATCTCTTCCTGAGTCAGGGTCCTTCCTCCTAACTAGTCAAGGGAAAGGGAAGTGCAGTGGAAAGAAGGGCTGATGGGAAATGAGGGCTTGGTTATTTCCTGCATCAGGTCCTTTCTCCCTCCTGACCAGGAAGAAGTGGATGTGCAGTGGGGAGGGGTTTGACACTCGTAGTCTTCTGCTTAGCAGGTTCATCACAGCACATTCCCATATCTCTTCTCCCAGTGCATTCCTCCTCCTTGACAAACTGGCACATGCTCTGTGCTCTCTCTGTGGGAACAAGCCAGAGCGGGCCTCACTTCCTCCTTATTCTGATTCAGAGCTGAGGTCAGGCTCCTTCTGACTCACAGCGTTCAGATTCCAAGGGATCTGCCCGCAACCATCCCTGTGGCTAAGGACTAGAAAGGTCTCTCTCTTCAGCAGCTCTTTAATCAGCCACTGGAATCACTGGTAAGTAATGTGAGGAACTTCCTCCTCCCATGAGGACTGAACATGTTGCTTTTGAAATGGTCCCAGCTCTTGCTGATTCAGAGAATTGACGAACTGGTGTTGGGAAGTGAGTGCAGGTTTCCTCCCTGACAGCACAGAGCGTTAGCGCTACTCCACCAACAGACTGAACGTGGTTAGGAAATATTTCCAATGACAGATTTGCCAAAAATTCTGGTTTGTTTTAAAGCTTTGCTTATACCACAATTACACAACTTGCCCCAAAGCAAAGAACTTAGGAGTCCCTCAGCCGAATAACACTTGCACCCAGAGTAAAGCCCTTTTATTTGGCTTTTGATTAATCTACCAAGATTCAGTGGGACTAATTACAGGACTACGAGCTGCATGTTGGGCTCATGTCCCTTAGGGGGGAGACAAAGTACATTAGGAAATATGGACATTTATTCTTCCAATTATAAATGCCTTTCACCCATTCCAAATCATAGAATCATAGAATATCAGGGTTGGAAGGGACCCCAGAAGGTCATCTAGTCCAACCCCCTGCTCGAAGCAGGACCAATTCCCAGTTAAATCATCCCAGTCAGGGCTTTGTCAAGCCTGACCTTAAAAACCTCTAAGGAAGGAGATTCTACCACCTCCCTAGGTAACGCATTCCAGTGTTTCACCACCCTCTTAGTGAAAAAGTTTTTCCTAATATCCAATCTAAACCTCCCCCACTGCAACTTGAGACCATTACTCCTCGTTCTGTCATCTGCTACCATTGAGAACAGTCTAGAGCCATCCTCTTTGGAACCCCCTTTCAGGTAGTTGAAAGCAGCTATCAAATCCCCCCTCATTCTTCTCTTCTGCAGGCTAAACAATCCCAGCTCCCTCAGCCTCTCCTCATAAGTCATGTGTTCCAGACCCCTAATAATTTTTGTTGCCCTTCGCTGGACTCTCTCCAATTTATCCACATCCTTCTTGTAGTGTGGGGCCCAAAACTGGGCACAGTACTCCAGATGAGGCCTCACCAATGTCGAATAGAGGGGAACGATCACGTCCCTCGATCTGCTCGCTATGCCCCTACTTATACATCCCAAAATGCCATTGGCCTTCTTGGCAACAAGGGCACACTGCTGACTCATATCCAGCTTCTCGTCCACTGTCACCCCTAGGTCCTTTTCCGCAGAACTGCTGCCTAGCCATTCGGTCCCTAGTCTGTAGCGGTGCATTGGATTCTTCCATCCTAAGTGCAGGACCCTGCACTTATCCTTATTGAACCTCATCAGATTTCTTTTGGCCCAATCCTCCAATTTGTCCAATCTCCTGCCACAACCTCTTCTGGCAATTTTTGGGGAGAGGGGGAGGGAGGGGAGAAAAGGGAGGGGGGTTGTATTGGCTGCAACCAATTTTTAAAAATCCTTGTTCAATCCAAAGTGGTTCATCAGGTTTGAAAGTGAATTTTCAACTTGCCAGGCGTGGGTTTGGAAAAAGTCTGCTGAATGTCATTTTTCCACAGTAGACTGTAGTCCAAAAGTTACATGGAATTTGGTATGGTTTAAATAGGCTTTTGAAATGTGAATGCGGAAATGAAGTTTTATTTATCTTTGCTGTGGGTGGCCTCTATGTTCTGGGGTACATTATTAGTAGTAAAACAATCTGAAGGTTGCTGTGCAGCCCCCATAAAATATATACACATGGAATTTATATAACCCTTCTGCCAGGCTGTGTCAGCAGCAACAAGGGCTAGGTTCAATATCTGGGATCCTCTTAATATTACAAAAGGGAACCAGATTGAGACCCCACCCAGAAGTCCATGAAAACTAAACACCACCCAAGCACCTCTCAGAGGCAATGATTCCCCACTGGCAAACACTGAGTCTGTGTATAACAAAAAACATTTTATTAAACGGGAGAGGGGAACTCACTATTAATTTGGGAAAACACTGCAACAGCAATTCAAAACTATGCAAACCATAAGTAAACTCTTGCCCCGCAGTATCTTTGGTAGTGACCTGTGACTCAGTTTCACACTTTGCAGAGTGAAAGTCCCGTGGATGAATATCCCTTGAACACACCTCTCCCCTTTCCCTCTGCTGCACCCCAGGTTGTCTGAATTCAGCAAAGTCCCAGAATTCAGGGTTGCATTCACATGGGTTCAGCTCCCACTCCTGAAGGGGAGGAGAGGCACTGAAGAATGCTGCTAACCCCTTTGCTACCACTTCTGCTTCTAGCTGTGATTATGTATTGTGAGGTTCCACCCCATCCCTATTCTTAGTGATTTCACCAGAAAGCAGGTAACCTCATTGCTACATCCTCTGCATTGCTTTTTACTGCACTGCTATCACCACACTGCAGGTAAGGGCCAGCCCTCTAGACATACTCATCTGTGATTTCAGCTCTTATAATCGCTGATTAGCAGAAACAAGGACACTAATTTGAATCTGGTTAGCTGTAGCTTTAAACACTGAAATAGAAGTATCAAATAGTATCTAGAACCCTTTAAACAGCCTCTAAACCAAAGTCTAGATCTTTACCTCTGAGTTCAGTTGAAGTTGGCATCACTACCCCCTGCTTAGCAAGTGAGGTGCAAGTTAGGGTGACCTCCCTTAATTAGGGCCTGCTAAGTACAGTTCTTTTGCCTCCAAAATAACATTTCCTTGCCCCTGAATTCAAGAATAAAGTGAATTTTAACTCAAAACAGCCAAAGCAGGTTGGCAAAGCAGGTTTGTCTGCTGATCACCTGCACAAAGTATGTGTGTCTCTGCAAATATGGTCTGCTCTTGAGGTCTTTCCCCAGTTCATCAAAAGATGGCAGGGGAGAGCTCATCTAGACCTTGGCTTTCAGTTTTACATTCATGGAAGTTCCACATGGAATAGGGGTTCTTTCATTAGCCATCTTAAGAATAAACAGATACTTGCTGTTAAACTTTAGGATGTTGTGCAATCAAGTTTACGTTAACTTCTTTTAGGTATAAACTAAGTTGTGACCAATGGTTTCCAAGGTACCATGAAGTCTTCATCTTCTTGTTTTTTACACGTGAACACCCATATGGAGTATTTTACAGTTTTAAAGCATAAAAAATGGTCTCATTCATCAGAGGCTACTTTGATTTTCATTTTACAATAAATCAATAGGCACATAGCTTTTTGCTGCCCTCATTCACAACTGAGAAACCTTTCATCAGCTTGACTGCTCTGATCTCATTACACTAAATACACTCAGGAGTAGCTAACAATTGTGAGATATATAATTTTATTATTTTAACTATAGTTTTTTCCCCTCTGGACTGAGCAGATTGGCTTCAGCAGCCAGAAAAGTCCCCTCTATCTCCTGAAAGTCCTACAGTACAAAGACCCACAAAAACAACTTGTAATGAGCAATCTTTACAAATAAAGCCAACCAAGTGGGTGCATGTTGTTTTCAGTTTCACTGAAAGTTTCACTGTTTTCAGTGCCACTGTGCCTAATATGCTTGCTTACTATGTGGAGCCAGCAACGGTGGCTATAAACCCCTTCTTCCCTGCCTCCCCCCCCCCCCCCCCCAAAAAAGGTAGAAGGTGGAAAGAAACAATGCTAACTGACAAAAAGAAGTAGCGCTCCCACCCTTCCAAAAAAGGAGAATTATTTTTGGTAGAAAGTAGTCACTGGCATTAACAGCATTTGTTTTTACATCATTGTTCAGCATTACTCTACACAAGGAAAACAGCTTCTGGATCTATGACAGACTAACAGCAACAGAGAAAGACCTTCCTCTGCCCTTCAGCAATAAGAATGTCCTGATCACACAGAATCTGATCAGAATAAAAAAAAATCTGATCACCAAAAAAGATTTTTATGGTACAGGGACTGATTTGATTTTGACACAGCTGTGCAAGTGTCAAAATGTGGGATGTGCATTTGCCTAGTTTGAAATAGAATTGAGCCTATTAAAGTTTGAATAATCTCTAGTTAGCTCATAATTCTCTCATATTCTGAATCCTCCTGATGTCTCTGTTGCTCTTATACACCCCTATTCCCTACCCCTGATTCTGCAAAGACTTAAGCATGAGACTAAACTGGGACACGTGTTTCATTAGCTTCAAAGTGAAAAAGTCTGCAGGATCTCTGTAGGATTGGGACCCACGTATTTCCTCCCATCCAAACAAGTACACACTCTTCCAAGCCAAAAATTCAAGCAAAGGTTGAGGTTTATTACTCTACTCTTTTCACTGAAGAATGAGGTTGGTTTCAGGATAACTCATTTTAACTAAGTAGGACAGAAACCCGGTCCACAAATCACTGCCTACGGCGCCAGCATGTGGCTAACTGCACAATGGTTTGAGGAACACTCTGTGGCTCCTGTTGTCTCATTTTCAGGATGAGGCCACTTGAGCAATACTTTAATTTCCCACTAAACTTAATGTTTTTATGCTGAAGAGCACCTTTTGCTGGCTGCCAGACATGTTGTAAACCGATGACTCAAAGTGAGAGCAAAGGAAAATGGTACAAAACAGAGAAACAACAATGTGTAAGTACCAACATGTCAAGTGCTTCCAGATTCAGGGGAACAATTTTTCTCCTTGCTTATACCTGTGCAATCACCCAAGGGCAGAATTTGACCCACTTTAGCTCCTGGGATTTTTACTGTTGCATTATGCCAAAACTGCCTGCCTTATTGGAATAGGGTCATGCTGGGTCTGCTGTTCAACAAAATACCCATGAACGAAGTCCTGACACCTCTGTCTTATTTCTGCTGATTGATTATTAATCCTTAGATCAGGCACCGTTGGACCTTATGGAAGGTCAGTTGTTAGGAAGTAGCTGACAGTGCCTGTGTCAGGCTGGGAAGAGGAAACAACTGGTATTTACTATTAAGTAAGAGCTGGTTTTCACTCATTCCAAGTACTGATCATTGTCCTGTAGTGAGAGAAAGAAAGGAAAAAGCCTGCTACACTCTGGACTTTCTCCTTCTAATGGGAAACACTAAGGTCTGTTTTCCTAAACTTCAGCTATGCTGTAGCCATATGCCATCTAACTAGTCTGCTTGCTGTTGTAAATAGGAAATAAAAATAACCTCCTCTCTGTTTAGGGAAAAGTTGGCAAGACAGGGATTTGGGAAAAAAGAGAGCTTTCCTTCCTTTCATACTTTCATACTTTCCTTCCCCATCCATATGTTGCTCACATGCACATGTGCACCATGAAAGAAACACTTCCCACTCCAGCGAAGGAGCTGAAGTTAATTAGAAATCACCATGGACTTCTTACTTGTAGAGGGGAAGAACTGGAGCTCAGAGTCCTAACTTTTCTCTATATCCTCAGGATTTCTAAACATCCAAGCAAAGGATGGCAAGAAACCCCATTCTCTGCTATTAATTCTCCACAGGTCCCAAATCACTTCAAAGAAAGCAAAAAAAAATTACAGTTTCTGGATATCTCCTGGTCACAGATTGACTTTAGCATCTAACCTAACTGCATTATAACCTCAGGAACATTCAGTCCTGGTCCATAGACTGTGAGAACCTATATTTATCATTGTCCTAAGCACTGTACGTGTACTGCCCCCAAGTAACTTACAATCTAAAGCCCTGACTAGGGTTGCCAACTTTCTAATCGCACAAAACCAAACACCTTTGCCCCGCCCCCCACTCACTCTATCCCCCTCCCTCCCTCAGTCGCTTGCTCTCTCCCACCCTCACTCACTTTCACCTGGCTGGGGCAAGGAGTTGGGGTGCGAGAGGGTGTCAGGACTCCAGCTAGGGGTATGGGCTCCAGGGTGGGCCAGAAATGAGTGGGGCTGGGGCAGGTGGTTGGAGTATGGGGGGGACTCTGGCTGGAGGTTTGGGCTCTGTGGTGGAGCTGGGGATGAGGGGTTTGGTGTGCAGGAGGGGGTGTGGGCTCTGGGAAGGAGTTTGAGTGTGAGAGGGGGCTTGGGGCTGGGGCAGGGCAATGGGATGTGGGAGGGCATGTGGAGTGCAGGCTCCAGGAGGGAGCTCAAGGCTGGGGTAGGGGTTTGAGGTAAGGGAGGGGTGAGGAGTGTGGGCTCTGGGAGGCAGTTCTGACCTGGGACAGGGGGTTGGGGTGTGGGCTAAAGTTAGGCAGCGTTTTAACTCAAGCAGCTCCCAGTCGGTGGCACGGCAGGGCTAAGGCAGGCTCCCTGCCTGTCCTGGCTCCACATGGCTCCCGGAAGCAGCTGGCATGTCTGGCTCCTAGGCGAAGGGGGCTCTGCGTGCTGCCGGCACCCACAGGTGCCATCTCTGCAGCTCTCATTGGCCACTGTTCTCAGCCAATGGGAGTTGCGGAGCTGGCACTCAGGGTAGGGACAGCGTCCAGAGCCCCTGTGGCCACCCCTGCCCTTAAGAGCCGGCCATGCCGGCCACCTCTGGGAGCCACAGGGAGCCTGCCTTAGCCCAGCTGTGTCGCCAACTGGACTTTTAGTAGCCCGGTAAGTGGTGCTGACTGGAACCACCAGGGTCTCTTTTCGACCAGGCATTCTGGTCGAAAACCAGATGCCTGGCAACCCTAGCCCTGACCATGCAACCATTTGGTCACAAAGGGACTACTCGCATGTGTAAAATTACATGTCTGTCACTTTTTGCAGTGTCAGAGCCTAAAAGAAAAGGAGTACTTGTGGCACCTTAGAGACTAACAAGTACTCCTTTTCTTTTTGCGAATACAGACTAACATGGCTGCTACTCTGAAACAGAGCCTAATAGGTAAGTCAGAGAATGTGAGAAAAGAAGTAATATTACCTCCTTATGCCTGGAGAACTACAGATTAAGTTCCTTGTCCAAAGTCACACGAGAAGGCTGTGACAGAGCCAGGAATCGCACTGGGCATTTCTGAGTCCAGTGCCTTAACCACAAAGTCCGGTCTCCGTCTCCAGCAGGAATTGTGGCAGCATTTAATTTCCTGAAGAACTTAGTTCTTTTTAGCACACTTTCTCTTTTATAGCTTCTTCTCCATTCTCTGAGCAGATTAAATGTACTGTTCGGCCAACCTCTGGCAAGATTTTTGTGGTTCCTTCTTTTCATGTTAATGTAAAATTTATGTTGCGTAGCAAAGTCATCTTGGATATTTTCTTGTTGTGCTGCAAGGAAACTCACTCATTTTAACCTCTTAGCTCATATGATGATTTTTCTTTAGTTTTGGGGAAATGGCAAATCAGAAGTTTGTACCACTTTGTTCTCAAGGATTTTAGAATACTAACGTGTTTGGGATTTGGGACTTGCCATTGATAAGGAAAGAGTCACAAGGTTACAACCTAATATTCAAATTCTGCAAGCTTAATTTTGTGATCTGTAAGTTGTCTCACTTCAGACTACTTGCAGTATGTAATTTTGTGATCTGTAAGTTGTCTCAATCAGACTACTTGCAGTATGTAAATTTGGGCATATACATAAGCCTTTGCTAGATTGGGGCCTGAAGCTATAAAGGAGGCCTTAAATAGTATGATTTTAAAAAGTATACAACTTTTCTGCTCTTGCAAAATCTGCACAAAACCATAAAAGGAAACCTTTGACTTTACAAACACAAATTCATGTGTTTCAGCATTAAGGCAGTTGTGTTTCATGCTACACACAGACTCTAAGTTATTGTGTAGACAGGGTCCCTTCCTGGGGTTTGGATTTATTGATACATCTCAAAATAACACAACATTGATGTCAGCCTAAGAAACTTCCCCTAGGGTTTCTTTCAAAGACCTGTGGCTCAGAAAGCCACCACTTACTTTTCAAATGTGTTAGAACAAATTAGGCCCACATCCAACATGACTCCACCATAAGTAATTGTCTTCAATTTTTTTTATGCAGAATTCTAGTAGATGAGCTGAGGGTGACTCAGCAGACATTCAGGCACAATTTTAGGCATGTCTATGCTACAGCCACACAGTGATGGCATTGCTGGTGCACTGCTGTAGTGTCATAGTGTAGATGCTTCTTACTTTGATGGAAGGGGTTTTTCTATTGATGGAGTTAATCCACCTCTCAGAGGCAGTAGCTAGTTTGATGGAAGAATTCTTCCATCAACCTAGCCATGTCTAGGCCAGGGGTTAGGGCAACCTAACTACAGCTCTTGGGGCATGATATTTTTCATAGCCCTGAGTGGTATAGCTAGGTCGATCTAATTTTTAAGTGGAGATCAGGCCTGAATCGGCTACTCCTGTTAAAGGGATCACTTGGATACCACTGAAGACTTGCTTTTAAATTCTATTCTTCCTGTAATTCACTGGATCTTTTATATCTGTATTATTACCCTTTATTGTAAAGTGCAACTTTGTTTTTAGGCATGTAAATGTTTGAATGATTTTTCTTAAAATTGAATTTTTATTCCCCATCTATAGTGATTTGTGGACTGAATTTTGTGTTGGTATGTTTCACTATTGATGTAAAATTATGGAAAACCAGAATAAAAAAGTTAACAAATTAATCTAACAAATAAGGGCTGCTTGGCAACACCTTCCATGTCATTATAGAATAAATATAGCTGTCTCTTAGGACACTTGTCCTCCTCATATACTGTCAAGAAAAATGTTGTTAGATCTATTCATGTCTTTTAGTAGACCATTTGCTCTCTCTCCTAGTGAGTAAAGGGATCAGCCCATAAACTTTGTCAGTATTTTCTTTTACTTCATTATTAACTGCTGACACTCCTGTCTCCTCTGTGCTCTTGGGTCTCTTGAGCAAGTATTTGTGATTTCTTTAAAAAACTGTCTGCCTTTTTTGATCTGTTGCTGTCCTGTGTATTTCACAACTCCCTAATATGGATTTAATGTGCCTGATTAGCTGAAGCTATGATAGTTTAAAGCTTCCTGAAAACTGGTTAAATAGTCCGTGGTGAGAGCAGGTGACCCTGTCTTCCTAAGGCTAATGAGTCAATTCTAAGCATATATGGAAATACAGGCTGTTTCCTTCTAATGCATATCTTGATTCTTCTTTTTCTCCATTTTCTTTGTCCATTTCCCTGAATCTTTCTTTCCCTGCTTTGTGCTGTTTCAATCTCTGTCTTTCCTTCCTTGTCTTCCCAGATCACTCATCTCTTCCCACCATCTTATTCTTCTCTCTTGTAACCTAATCAGCACTCTCTCCCTTCTTTCTTATTACTCATCTACCCTAAAACTTTCTTTTTCTCTTCTCCCACCTCTGTTTCCTTTTTCCTGGGTAATGAACCCAGCAGCAAATCCCCAATTGCCAGGCATCCCACTAGGGGCGGTAACATCAGTTAAAGATGAGGCTTGTTTTAAAATGGCTGGACTAATCATTGCAGTGGGCCACACATTCTTAGCTGGAATCATTTGTGAGTAAATCTCAGTAACTCATAATCTGGCACTGAAATAAGCACTTTGTTTAGTCTAGAGCACTAAGCAAACTGGGCCCAACATCCTTTGCTTTCAAGCAGCAGTTGAGCCTTGTTGTATAACTGCAGTTTGCATGCCAGAGGGAGTGCATAGAGGTGCTACATAGATCAAAGTTGCATTCATTAGGGCTTGGCTGTATTAGCTTTAATTAGAAATGTAAGTTTAGAAGACAATACCTCATTTGTAAAATGGAGTGAAGCTAGAGCAGCACCACAGCCAAAAGCAACGTAGCTGCAGTATATTTCCTCCCTTAGTAGCAGTAACTAACCACACTTTTTACAAAAGAAGAAGAATGTAATTCTAAGTTAGCACAACATACTAAGTTATTTAGGTGAAGGTAAAGACAAAGAGAGACCATTCAAGGCTGATACTCTCTGTTTTTGTGTGCTCTGGGGGAGACACGAGGCAACAATGGCCACTAGTCTCAGTGAAAGATGGAATATTCACTTGTATTTTGAATTTCCTGGCTGTCCTCTGGCTCCTTTGCTTCCAAATACAATCAAGCTTGGGTCCCCACTCAAAAAATGTACCTTGACCCAACCTGCCTACCTCATCTCACTCTAGCCTTCTGTCGTAAATATAAAGGGAATGGTAACCACCTTTCTGTATACAGTGCTATAAAATCCCTCCTGGCCAGAGGCAAAACCCTTTCACCTGTAAAGGGTTAAGAAGAGGATAACCTTGCTGGCACCTGGCCCAAAATGACCAATGAGGAGACAAGATACTTTCAAATCTGGAGCGGAACGGGGGAGACAAAGGGTTCTGTCTGTCTGTGTGATGCTTTTGCTGGGAACAGATCAGAAATGCAAGCCTTCCAACCCCTGTTAGGTTAGTAAGTAATCTAGCTAGAAAATGCATTAGATTTTCTTTTGTTTAATGGCTGGTAAAATAAGCTGTGCTGGAGGGAATGTATATTTCTGTTTTTGTATCTTTTTGTAACTTAAGGTTTTGTGCAGAGGGATTCTCTATGTTTTGAATCTGATTACCCTGTAAGGTATTTACCATCCTGATTTTACAGAGGTGATTCTTTTACCTTTTCTTTAATTAAATTCTTCTTTTAAGAACCTGATTGATTTTTCATTGTTCTTAAGATCCAAGGGTTTGGGTCTGTGTTCACCTGCACCAATTGGTGAGGATTCTTATCAAGCCTTCCCCAGGAAAGGGGGTGTAGGTCTTGGGGGGATATTTTGAGGGAAGACGTCTCCAAGTGGTCCCTTTCCCTGTTCTTTGTTTAAAACGCTTGGTGGTGGCAGCATACTGTTCAAGGACAAGGCAAAGTTTGTACCTTGGGGAAGTTTTTAACCTAAGCTGGTAAGAATAAGTTTCAGGGTCTTTCATGCAGGTCCCCACATCTGTACCCTAGAGTTCAGAGTGGGAAGGAACCTTGACACCTTCATCTCCAAACAAAGTGAATGTGCCATCTACCACAGTTGTCTCGAGTTCCTGTTCTACCATTCCAGTCTGGCTGGATCCCCTCCCATCTGGCTTCCTCCCTCTCCACTTGGCTGCAACTGTTCTCATTAAGGTTTCCAGGAACCTGTTCCTGGGCATCCAGCTGAAGTCAGTGAGAGCCGTGGCTGCTCAGAACCTCTGAAAATCAGGCCCTAGGTCTCCACTGGCTTGCCTACATCGCACAATGTTACTGTGTTTGGACGCATCTGTGAACCATGGAATTAGATGACATGATTCTGACAATGAACACTGTAAAACTAGATGGATCATGTTCAGCATTGTGGCAGCTGGTTGTGTGTTAATGCTAAAGTTGAGCACCAAAAAGGGAGGTACCCAGAACTAGAGGCTATTCTCTTCCATGAGAAATGAACCAATACAGTCCAAGAGCATAACTTTAGCTCAAGTCTACAAAAAAGAGTGGGTCCTCTTAAATTCCAGACATTTTTTTAGGTGCATGTACTGAGAAAGGTTGGATGATTTGGGTGGTAGAGATAGTAATTATGTATCCCAAAGTCGGTATCAACGCATGTTGTCATTTAAAAAAACAACTGTGCTTCGCAGTAATGAGACCACAAGTCAAATTTTTACAGTATAGATACATATATTCTAGACTAAAATAGCAGTCACCGCAAACCACATGTTGACATTTTGCATATAACAGTGTGGTGTACTGTAGCTTTTACATTTTACTCCTTTTCGTCATCTTAAAGATACAGGTTCTCCACAAGTTATTTAAAAGGGACCGAGGAATGAGAGACAAATACAGAGAGAAAAAGAGGAACAACCTTGCACAATGGCAACTAGCACACTAAATCATTTGGCAACAGTAACCTTGAAGGAAAGCTGTGTGCTGGATAAGGGGTCAAGGAAATTCTAGACCTTCTGTACTGTGGTTATAAAGGATCCACATTAGTCATTTTCATTTGGAGGAAGAAAAATGTCCAGTCGCAGGCCTCCTGTACACATAAACATATACTGGTTTCATTAAAGTTGTATTTTTAAACTGATTTAGTTGAACCAGTGTAAAAAGTTGTGTGGACACATAAATATTTGGTTTAAACTTGATATATATCACTTTAGCTTACATTGGGAGATAAACTGATTGGTAAATTTATAAAAACAAGCTAAAGGGATATATATCAAGCTTAAATTGACAAGTGCCAATCAGAAAATTTGTCAACAGTTTTCAGTTGTAAAATACTGTTTGATTAAATTGATTTTTTTTCTCTAAGAATAAATCCTCATTCATTAATCTTTTCATACACATTGATGGATAATTTACTGCGCCAATGTGTGTCTAATTTGACCAAATTAAAAGGTGGTGTGATTTGCTTATATTTTGGAACATAAATTTTCAAATTTAAATTTCCAATCCAAGGAGTTTTTTCAGTATCATATCACATAGTGTCTCTTAGTGGGTTTTACTGTTCAATTAAAAGTGTTTTCTTTTTGCAAATGGTTTATTTTGTGGGCTAGAGATATTTGTGTAACTCGGGCAATACAGAACTGAATTTGGTCTGAAGTAAAACACTCAGCCTAATAGTTTTGATAGTAAAATGAAACTTTCTAAAGGGTAGATCACAATGGGTGCTGGAAAAAGCTTTTTCTCCCCTCAGTAACACTCATATGCAGGCAGACTAAATCCTTTCACAGCATTCTTTACTCAGCTGTTTGATGTAGTTCCAGCAACTTCAAACACAGGAGCCATCCAAACTGCTTAAAGTCAAAATGGCTGAGATTCCACTTTCACGGGAACCCAGAATAGCAACAGTGCAGCCTGACGATCATTTTGTAGAACTGGGAGGGAACTGCTGGCTAACGAACTAGACAAGGACCTCCTTCACAAGCCCCCTTTCCGGCAACAGTACTTGAAGCACCTTTCATAGATCTTTAGTAAATCTGCTTCAAACAAACAAGAGAACTCCTGACCAATGTATGCCACTGCTGTGCCAAAAGGAAAATAATTGAAACAGGAGCACGGTGGAAAATATGCCCACGAAAATTTGCAGATAATACAAAACTACTCAAGATAATTAAGTTCCAGGCAGACTACGAAGAGCTACAAAAGGATCTCACAAAACTGGGTGACTGGGCAACAAAATGGCAGATGAAATTTAATGTTGATAAATGTGAAGTAATGCACATTAGAAAATATAATCCTAACTATACATATACAATGATGGGGTATAAATTAGCTCTTACCACTCAAGAACGAGATCTTGGAGTCATTGTGGATAGTTCTCTGAAAGCATCCCCTCAATGTGCAGCAGCAGTCAAAAAAGCAAACAGAATGTTTGGAATCATCAAGAAAGGGATAGATAATAAGACAGAAAATATCACAGTGCCTCTATATAAATCCGTGGTATGCCCACATCTTGAATACTGCGTGCAGATGTGGTCACCCCAACTCAAAAAAGATATATTGAAATTGGAAAAGGTTCAGAAAAGGGCAACAAAAATGATTAGGGGTATAGAACGGCTTCTGTATGAGGAGAGATTAATAAGACTGGGACTTTTCAGATTGGAAAAGAGGTGACTAAGGGGGGATATGATAGAGGTCTATAAAATCATGAGTAGTATAGAGAAAGTAAATAAGGAAGTGTTATCTACTCCTTCTCATAATACAAGATCAAGGGGCCACCAAATGAAATTAATAGGTAGCAGGTTTAAAACAAATAAAAGGAAGTATTTTTTCACACAACGCACCATCAACTTCTGGAACTCCTTGCCAGAGGGTGTTGTGAAGGCCAATACTATAACAGGGTTCAAAAGGGAGCTAGATAGATTCATGTAAGATAGGTCCATCAATGGCTATTAGCCAGGATGGGCAGGAATGGTGTTCCTAGCCTCTGTTTGCCAGAAGCTGGGATTGGGTGACAGGGGATGGATCACTTGATGATAACCTCTGTTCATTCCCTTTGAGGCACCTGCCATTGGCCACTGTCAGAGGACAGGATACTGGGCTTGATGGACCTTTGGTCTGACCCAGTATGGCCATTCTTATGTAAACCTCCACAATTCAGACCTCCTTGTAAAGAACCAGCATAGTTATGTCAGAATACTCAAGATTTTGCTAAGGCAGTATGTATTTTCATAGCAGTCCTAACACTTGCTGGACTATGTGACTGTTCATAAGCCAGCGAGGATAGCTGAGCACTAGTATAACAGGGGTCGTGTACTATGGTCCCCTGACTGTGCACATATGACTACAGTACTAGCAGGACCAATAGAATCAGGCCCTCTGCCGATCCTTGCATATGAATTAACTCAGCCGGATGAGCAGGATTAGTAATGGCTGCATGGCAGAGAGTTCCAGAGTCTAGGTTCTGTCTGTGGGTCAACAGTGTCTCCATGGAATGCAGTTATTGTGGAGAGGTTAGGGTTTCGGCGAGACTGTTAGTTTCTCAGGT
Organism: Caretta caretta; assembly: GCF_965140235.1. NCBI lineage: Eukaryota > Metazoa > Chordata > Testudines > Cheloniidae > Caretta > Caretta caretta. The sequence goes on along the minus strand of NC_134206.1, from coordinate 291,491,317 downwards.
AGTGGTCCAGCCTATGGAAGGCTTTGAATATCAGAACAGAGGCCTGGAATTGCACTCTGTATTCAGTTGGGAGCCAGTGCTGAGAACTGAACAAAGAGGTAGCGTGTGCATGGCCACGGGGGTTGCTAAGGAGACAGGCTTTTCTGTTTCATACCAGCTGGAGCTTTTACAGGGTGCGTGGCTTCTTTCACCACAGCCAGGTCTGAGCACAACAGATGGAGCACGGCCTCCAGTTTGTGTGTGTGTGTGTGTGTGTGTGCGCGCGCGCACACGCACAGCTGTGGCTCTGAGTATCCAGTGACAGCGAGGAGGCCAAAAGGCTGGGGTCTGACTGAATGATCTGAAAGCAGATGCCCTCAAAAGAGGGGGATGTTATGGAGAAGGTGAGCTCTTCAAAGCACTCTCCTCTACCCATCTGCATTGCCTCCATTCTTCCTGGGTTCAGTTTCATCCAGGTGCTGATTGCAGCCAGGCATTGAGAAAGCTGAAAGATGGCGCTGTTCACCTTACGTTGTCTGCCTGAGGAGGGGAGACATTCTGTAACTTTTTCAAACCCAAGCAGCTCTAGGTATGGCACGAACACTGTCATCGGCCCGGCTGCAGGGTATCTTTGTGAGTCTCCGATAGCTGGCCATGTGCTCTGTGACCCACAGATATCTGTGCTGGAACTAGGGGTGCTGGGGGTGCTGCAGCACCCCCTGGGTTGAAGTGGTTTCCATCATATACAGGTTTTACAGTTTGGTTCAGTGACTCTCAGCACCCTTATATTCAAATTGTTCCAGTGCCAATGCCCACAGCCTCAGGAGCAAGCCCTTAGGCACCCAAAGCACTGAGCGCTATCCTATGGTATCTAATGCATAGTATATTCCCATGAGCACTTGCCCATTATGAAGAATGGAGGATCCCTTTACTAGGGCTTCCAGAAGTTCAGAGGTGTGATTACCCTCGCATGGTGCCTTTCATGGTGACAACAAAAGATTAACCCAGGAGTTCCTCACTTAGCCCCTATGGGCAGTCCAGTGCAAGGGTAAAATGTAGCTCTTCATTGGGCCTCTCCCCACAGCTCTCCCGATTCAAGCTGCAACTACAGCTGGCCCCTGCCGACAATGCCATGTGTTCTCAGCCTTCCAACTCCAGCTCCTTGGATGCCTCCTGCCCAACCTTTCTGTCCTAGCCAGCTACGAGGCTACTGCCTCCAGCCTGCTATGCTTGCTTTCCTGCAGCCTCTGGCCCTTTCCAGAGGCTGTGGCTGGTCTTCTCTGACCTCAGGATATCCTTTCCTTCTCCTGTATGTTAGTGATTCCTTAATTGTCCTTTAGTGGCTGGCTGTTGAACTAGGTAACTGCCCTTCACTGGCTAGATTGTTTGTTAATATCCAGCTCAGCTGGTGTGGAGGGAAAGCACCCAATAATAAACCAGTAGTCTCCTTACAAAACACTTCCACAAATCTGTTTAGCCACTAACTTTTCCCTATCATTTGTAATATTATTTTCTGCCAATTCTTATTCTATTTGCATTTATGGCATGACAGTATCTTTGTCAATACTTTCCCACTGCCTTCCAAAATCCCCTGCCTTTTCTTGGAGATGTAATGCTCAGCTGCTGTTGGAGTTGGCAGTCTTTTCAATGGGATTAGTGTTTGAGGTAGCTTTGGACCAGTTTACATATGATTTTAGGACACTACAACTCATTTCAGTTCATACAGCCCAAGAACGAAGAATGATGGTCTTTCAGGAACACTTCATACTGTGTTGATCTGTCCTGTATTTTTTTTCTGAATAGTTTCATTTTATCCTCATTTAATCCATTTACCACTGATCTGTTTTGTGGTGTGCGCATACTCCAGGTCTCCATCTGGGGCTTGTTGCTTTTTAGTACCATACATTCTACTCTAATACCCTGGCATGACTCTCTCGAAGATTTAGTTAATGCTACGTAGCTGTCTAGCAGTACAAGGTCTGTTCAGTAAGATTGCTGGCTCTTTACACTGATACAAAGCCTTAGGGCTCAGTTGTGGCTTAAAGCAATGTCAGTGGGGTGCTGCCTAAGCTAGAGCTGCTGGAGCCATTTTGTGCTGCGTGCATGCTACTTCCAGGAGAGGAAGGGGTGTGAAGTCATTGTGTTTGCTTGTGTGCTGCTCGCCTCTCACCCCCTCCACCTCTCAGCCCTTTGGTTAGAACAGCTATCATGGAACAGCCCTGGAGCTTGAGGGAGTGTCATTGTACCTTCCTCTGCCCCACTCCCCAGGGTTGCATCAGGTGTCCGGGGGTTGGTGAGGGGGGAATGCTTTCTGCACTCTTTCTCCTTGCATCATCATTCAGTATCTTAGGGCTAGACACATTCATCATAAATCTTGAGTGCATTGCTTCCAGGCTCACAATAGTCTAGCAATATTTTCAGTGTTATGATTTGAGTTAATCAATTATAATAAAATTGTGTTCTTTGCTTCTTTATGTGACATCTGCACTAAGGACTGCTGTTAATAGGCAGTTTCTTGTTTTGAGCAGCTAATTTAAAGTATTCCCTTGTGCTTTCCATTACAATTGTAATTGACCTTTAGGTAAAGATCCCCTTTACTAGGTGGCCAATTTTTCCTGGTCCCCAGGTGGTCACCACAAGCAGGCTTCACTGCTGTGAGACACACATCCAATAATCATGGAAAATTTAGCTCATGGGAATGGTAATAGAACATCAAGCCTTTTAATGAGCTCTTGGTTGTTAATTACATTCAGGACTAATCCAATTTCTTGGTGGACAGAAACAACCACCATAGCTGACACCAGAGTTTGCAATCACAAGAGAATCCAAAACTTCATGGACACAAACAGAACTACCCCCTTCATCCTTAGTGCCTCTAGAGCTGGACTACGGTTGAGTGTAGGAGAAGATGAGGCAGCGTGCATTGCTACTGCTTGTGCTGAACGCTGTTGTATGGAGAGAGGACTTCAGTCTCTGGAGCTAGCATTTGGCACCTTGCAAGAGAAAACAATTCCCTTTTAAAAGAAAAAGCCCAAATGCAAATTACACAAAACCACCAGTGAGTTACACAATATCCAGTTTAAGATCTTGTACATTGCATGTGGTTAAACTGGACTCATTAATGTTAAAATTGTTCAAAACAGTGCATTAATTTTGCTGCTCTTCTGACAGAGTTTGTGGTTCAACACTCTCACTTTCCAGGCTCCAATGAAATGATTTATGTATAATTTAATGCCTTTCCGCTGCCACGTGGATGAGAGACCCCTTGAACAATCTGCCAAAAAATAAAGGCAGCGCTTGTCTAAAGTAGAACTGAGCTAGGACTGGGAAACCCAATTTGCCAAACTACACAGACACAATTATGTAGCCCACTCTGACCCAGTCTTGGTACCCAGAAGAATGGTTACATGTTTGTGATCTTCATACCCGCAAACATTTCACTTAGCACAAATTCAGCCATTCATTCCGAAATAAGCCCCTGAAAGAGTGCTCTGAATCAGAGCAATAAGGAGAAGCAGAGGCAATCTAGAGGCCAAATGATGTTTTATCTCAATCAGTTGGGGTTGAGTAGAAATCAATTACGTGAGCATATTGGGCATATTCACACACAAATCAGAATTAGTAGTTTTAGCAGGAACCACTGCTTAGACATACACTGTAAACTACTGTAGATTGCTACTGTTACTGACTGTATATTTACTACTATTATCTTAAACTCACTCTGTAGGTAACAAATTAGATTTATGAAATAACAGAATTTGGAATTAGATAATACAGTGCAGTAGAACATAAACCCCACCGTTACATGTTCCCTTTTCAGTTTCTCAGTTTTCAACATCTGTAAGCCCAAAGTTTGAAGGAAAAGTTCTTGGGATGTTTAGTTATATCTTGAGCAATCCTCTTGTGCAATCTTTGTTTACTGTTTTGAGTTCCAGATTAAATAAAGACATGTATTCCTTGATGTGTTGGTTTCCTGACTGAACAGTTATCCCTGTGCTCCTTTCTGGCTTCCAGTCCCTTTGCTCTCTGACTGTTTCTTGATTGCTGTCACTTCCCTTCAGATACTCGAAGATGCTGTCTCACTTTTGCTACAGCTCACTTCCTCATTTCTTAAGTCTGTTCCTTTGTACGGTTTCTCTTTTTATTTCCTTCACTTTTCATTCTTGCTTTACTTTTCTCACAGTTTTTTAACAATGTTTTTCTACCAATTTCTTAGACTTCTTAGAGACTCTTTAGTTATTTAAACTCTTGTTTAACTGTACTGTTCTTCCTTTAACGTCTCCTCTCTTTACCTTATACACTGTCTTTCTTCTTTCTCGGCACTGTCCCTTTTGTGGCCATCCCTACTGTTCATACCACCTGTCTTTCCCGTCTTCCTTGAACTAAACTGTTACCAGGAATAGAGCTGAAAGCGTGTCTCTCTCATGATGCAGCTCAGCCACCACGGTCCCTATCCACTGGCTCCCCACTTACTGCGTCTCTTCTTTTCTGGTGCTGATTGCTGCTCTGCTTGTTATTGGCCTCTCCATCTCTCCTCCAGTGCTGAGCAGCCTCCCTCCAGACTCCACCAGCCGTTTCTGCACTGCCTGTTTGGCCTGCTCGCAGCTGCGCTTTTGGGGGGAAAGTTGCTATCAGCTCTCCCTGCCTGCTGGTTTGTTTTCCCCCAAAAAACAGCCTGGGCTCAAACTCACCCCACTTCAAATACCCCAGAGCCCTTCGAGTTCTCCAGACCCATCCCCCAGAGCAGCTTTTGTGAGCTCCCCTTTTAAAATTAAAAATAAATATTCTCGACATCATGAGGCTGCTTCTAAGCAGCAACTTGTGCTGGTTCCATTGCTTCTCAGACCCAACAGCCTCCAATACAGGTGGGGCATTTCAGCTGGGAAGAATTTGTGAGTGAAAGTGAGTTATTGGCTTCTAAATGGCTCTCAGTTCACACCTCCTCTTCTTAACCCTTTTTAATATTTTTCTCCTATGCTGGTCTTTAAACTGAAACAGATGCTGATGTTACAAATGTTACAAACCCTTGTGATTTTATTGTGACTCTCTCAGTAGCTGACATTTCTCTTAAACCTCCAATTCCTAAAGTCAGATTATGTGAGAATCTCAGCTAAAAAGTACCTTTCTAGCACATATTGTTGCAGAGAAATGCTTGAAAACTTAAGGGCTCAAAGAATGGGGGCGGGGGGGGGGGGAAAGGAAACCAAAGTTAATTTAAAAATCTTATGTTTTTTTGAGTGTTGTGACACTGGGTGTTTGATCCCAGGCCCACCGGCTCTCTAGGTGACATCCTTTGCTGCTGCATTGAACTGTTGTCCCTGACCAACAGCCTTACTGTTAAAAGACTACAGACTCATAGCTACCACATCCAAGGCCCCTAACTGGAGGGACATACAGCACACTCATTGGGTACCGGGACTATATAAAACCCCCACCAGGGAGAGGAAGCTGTCTGAGCAACACACCAGTGCCTGCTGATTGCTGCCTCCAGACTGCCCTGCTTTGTTGCCTTGCCCGATCTCACCTCGCTGAGCCAGCCCCTTGGATTGGATCTTTCAGCTGCGGACCCCTCTGAGAACTATGACCATTGCCCAACACTGCCTCTGACACTGATCAGCTGCATACACTTGACTACTGCTCTGGACTGCCCACTAGCTCACCTTGGCCACCAAGCATTACATTGGCACTGTCGGTATTGTTTGCCTTTTATCCCACAGCAGACTGGTTAACAAATGGACTGGTATACAAAAAACACATTAGGCTAACGTCAGCCACTAAGGAATTGCATCCACCTCTGCAGTGAACCATGACGGTGGTTTAACAGTGCACAGCGCTACTACCCAATGCTACATGAAAGGATAGAAGAGGAACAATACTGAAACCATACAGGGAATGTAGGTAATTTGAATATAATTGCCTTGGTTGGAATTTGGACAAAGGTACTGGAGTTATTCAGAGGGTTTTGGTTTTTTGGTTTGTTTTTTTTAAAGGCCAGGAGGCACCATTCTGATCATCTAGTCTGACCTCCTTTGTACACAGGCCATAGAACCTCCCCAGTAACTTCTGCATCACACACAACTTCTGTTTGAGCTATAGCATATCTTCTAGAAAGATATCCAGTCTTGATATAAAGACATAACTGACAGAGAATCCATCACATCCCTGGGTATGTTGTTCTAACGGTTAATTACCCTCAACATGTGCCTTAATTCTAGTCTGAATTTGTCTAGATTCAGTTTCCACCCATTGGATCTCATTATGCCTTTTTCTAATGAGCCATCTACTACCAGAAATCTCTTTCTGTAGGTACTGGAAAACCATGATCAAGTCACCTCTTTAACTTCTCTTGAACAAAGTAAATAGAGTGAGACAGTTTCTCACTGTTGTTCAGGTTTTCCAAACCTCACTTTGTTCTTGCTTCTCTTCTCTGAACCCTTTCTGATTAATTTTTTTTTACCTCCAACATTGGAGGCCAGAAGTGGACCTCTTCCTGGAAATAATGCTACACATCTTTAACTGCTTGTGTTTGGGATCTTTATTCTGTAAGCCATCAAAAAACTATCTACATCATCACAATATCATCTTCAGCACCGTATTTGGGGGAAACGGGGAGGGGTCAGTGCTAACTGAAAAGGAAGAGTGCCACCTATTGAATCATCACCACCACCACTTCTTTTTGCAGCCGCTCCGGGTATGTCTACACTCAGAGCTGGGGATGTGAGTCTCAGCTTGAGGAGACATACCCATGCTAACTCTCATCGAGCTACATGCTGGAAATAGAACAGATCAACGGCAGCATCAGGGCCGGATGTATTAGCTGCCCTGAGTACATGCCCATCAGAGTCACTACATGCATACGCAGGGTGACTAGCCTCTCCTGTTGCTTGCACTTCCACAGCTACACTCTATTTTTAGCACACTAGTTCAATGACAAGCTAGCACAGGTATGTCTCCTCAAGCTGGGAATCCTCAAAGTATCGACATACCCCAAGTGTACCAGCACGACTGCGTTAACCTGATGAGATGTGGCAGGATCACCGCTCAATTCTTGGGCGTAACTAACAGAAGTTGAAAAGTAGCATGAAGTTTGACTGAAGATGCGGGGGCTCAGCAAAGATCCCTCCCAGTCTGCAAAAAAGGTCTTGTAAAGGAGAGCGTTTGGGACCCGAAAACGTAAGTGTGTGGAGCAATAGTACGCTAGCACTATGGCTGCAATTAATTCCACCTGCAATGCTCCACAGCATTTTTCAATACTGTGCACTTAAGTATTTGTTTAGTAATAACTTTATAGAAATGAAATAGCATTTACCTATTATTATTCTGCATAGGGAGAAGAAGCCTGAAGGGAAAATTTAATAAAGGATTAGGAGGTGGCATAACTAGGGTGATTGAGGCAATACATATTGTAGATAGCTTGCAAGGCTTTTAGTAGTTAGTGGATCCCTCTTCACCTGCTACCGCCCTTCATTTCAATGGGATATTTGCTGGCTTTAGTTTCAGAACCTATTCCAAGCTACCTGACTTGCCCAGAATCGTGCATTTAGTGTGTGAGGCAGAGTAAACATATTTTCTGATTACAACCAGCCTCTCTGCTTTTAATTATTTACTTCTGCCTTCTCTAATTAAAGAACCCAGAGGTCACATGAGGAAGAAATAACATTCATTATGAAAGCAAGCACATTTAAAAACAAATGTTGTGATGAAAGGTTATGGTTAAAGGTTCAGTGAAGCCAGTGTGTCTAGCATTATCTTTTTGCCCCTATTTTTAAACTCTTCCATGAAACACTGGCAATGAATATGCCATTACTATTTATTATACACTTAAGCCTCCACATAATGTTAAATTCAGCTGTTGTAAATCCACTTACAAAGTGAATACGTGTCTAAACATTTAATTAACCATATGCTCTTTTCAGGTATTTTCTACGCTTAATAGAGAGCTGCCTTTGAATTAGCTGTTTGCCTTGTTCATTTGCTACAAAGGAGATTGCTCCCTCTCAAGCAGAACAGACCCATCTGAGTGATCAAAAGCTATTTCAGTCAAAATACAAACCAACAAATTGTTTTCGTATTGTTCCTAAAATCCCTAAGGAAACATCACATTCAAGACATTCTTCAGGCCACGGTTGCTGTTCCTGTTGCCTGTGTGTGGTCTCAAGGTATTCAAACCAGTTGTAGTGCAGTGCACCAGCAGAGGGAAACATAGAGCTGTGTACACTGTTACTCCAGTCTGCAAAGGTTTCCCATAATATACTATCAACGGGGAACTTGGATTGAAGTAATTTTCATTCATGCACATAAGAGATTTTTTCATGTGTTTTGTTTTTTAAATGAACTACAGAAAAGGCGCAAATGGGCTCTTTACCATTTACCTTAAAGGTATCATTTTAATCTCAAAGCAAGAGAATTCAGGATTAAGGTTGAAATGCAGTTTGAACCCTATGTCCTTGATACATTAAGCCCTGATTCTGCAGCACTTATTCACATGATTGAACTCAGTGGGACTGTTCCATGCAAAAGTGTTTGTAGGACCAGGGCCTTAGTGGCAATGACTGGGGGAAAGAGGGTGCTTACAGGAAAATCGCATAGAATATTAATAAGGATAAAACCAAGAGGAGTCTTTATAAATTTAATTGTTTTTCTATAGAAATTACTCATAAAGACCATAGAATTTAATAGATGATATTCTTTCTATAATGGTTTTATTTTCTTAAACCATTCTCTATCGGGGATTTAAATCAATCACACTTTATATAAGATTCCATTGATAAAGGATACATAAATTTATTATATTTTTATAATAAATGTTTAATCAATTGTTTAAAAAATCCAACAGGTCAATAGATTGCCTTGTAATCAGGACTTGTGCATACTCTGAGGTACAAGGGACTAAATTCTGCCACAAACATTGCTAAATTCCAGGGCAATGTTAACTTATTGTATCTCCATGGTATACCCTTCATTCCCACCCCCAAGTACACAAACAGGGCTATGGCTCCTAGCTGCAAATACTCGCTGATGTACGATTTGTCCATGATTATTATCAGTGGTGATTATTTTCGATGGTGGATGCTTTTGCTGTGTTCACCAAACAGCCCAGCAATATGGGCTTCAGCAGTTATAACAATGTGTGGGTGACAAGCTCAAAATCTCTTTCCCTTTCCTTGTCCTGTGTGCCAGGGAAGAACAACGCATGGAGTCAGCTTCAGGGGTTCATTTTCTCAACTCAGCAGGCTTTGGCTGCTACTCTATTCTCTAGCCAGCCGGTGTGCCCAGCCTCACTCCCTGACTCCAGCTTTATCACCATCCCTTTCCCCCTGCTTGCTCAGTTCTTTAGAAAATAGAGGGAGCATGAACCTGTACTCTAATTCACTCACTCCTGTGGGGAAAGGTGCAGAGCAAGAGTCAGCAACAGTCTGCAGCAAAATAATACATTCTGCAGCAAAAAAGCTGAATTCTGCCACAGCATCACTGAGTCCATGGGGCCGAATGAGTTGAACTGGGCAGGCCACACCTCTCCGGCCATTGCTTTAGGCTCTGTGCAGATGCAGATGGGCATCACTCACTCAGTATATATCTTCAAGATAAGTTTTGCAACCGTAAGTGCTAATTTTTTTTTTAAAGAAAACCTGAGATTCTGGAGCACAGTTCTGCAGCTGGGGTGAATTTTGTGGGAAATTTCACAGTTGCAGAATACATGTGGCCCTGTTTATAACCATCTATAGCACACACTATTGCAATCTCTTTACAACATCTATTAATCATTTATTAACCCTTATAGCAATCATCGCTAAATGGTTTATAAAATGGGACCTGTAAGTCTTGATTTTGGAGGATCAATAGTGACTCCATAGTTATCAGGTTCATTGGAAATTTAGTCAGAAGCATTACTTTGACCCTGTGTCTATCTTAGGCCCACCCACAGGCTCTAGTCTCTAAGGTGCCACAAGTACTCCTTTTCTTTTTGCGGATACAGACTAGCACGGCTGCAACTCTGAAACCTGTCAGATCAAAGAGTTTTTTTATATGCACAACTAAAATTGAAAGTAAGTTAGTCAGTTAAGTTTGGTGGATACTCTGAAGAGTCATCACACCATCCCTTCCCAGAATCCATCATTATCATACCACTGTCCATGGGGATGGCCTATGTATTTTTGTGGCTGGGTTAGTGAGCTTGATCCAGCTCCTCTTGATGGCAGAGGCAAAAAAGACCAAACTGAAAGGAGAATCAGCCCAAAGTGATTAGTACTGAAGTAGCAGCCTGTGAACGTTGAAACATAGCAGAGGTCTGATAATTTTTAGGTCTAACTAGGTCAACATTTCAGCTGCATTTCAAACCCAATTAATTCCTTTTGAAGAATAATCTTAGGAGGTGGGGCTTGATCAGCCGTGGGGCACCTTAGCAAGCATGTCAAATAAAAACCAAAGCAATAGACTGACCTGGTAGCAAAATCCTGGTCCTGAAAATTCTCATCTTAAATACATAAATATAAAGAGAGAGAGAACATTTCTCCTTTGCATCATAGGCTGGTGCAATGGCAATTCGCATTCAGGCTGAATCATGAGGAGCTTTAATATAACCTGTCTTAAAATTGGCATCTTTGGGGGGAGGAAATGGTTGGGGCCCCATTCTCAAGGTGGTCTAGGAGTACCAGAAAGGAATAACTCTCTCTGAAGTAATGGTGGAGACTAACTCCTTGCAATACAACAGCTGCTGGATTTTGCAGTCTTGAAATGGAATTGAGAAACGAAGGATCAGTACATCCATAGCCATAAATATATTTCATAACTTTAATGTTTGAAGCCATAGCAATGAAATATTTGCCTTTTGTTATCTGTTAATTCCCAGGGCTGAAGACTAAACTTGGCAGATCATCAGTTACAAAAGGGAATAAGACATTAAGATAAACAGAAAAGGAGCAGCTGGAGAAGCCTGGCAGAGAACAATCCAGAGCATAGGATACAAGGTGTTCATGCAGTAGCCAAGTTCGTCCTGTAATATCTGGTAATCAGTTGTATGAGAACTGTAGGAAATGCCAGTCCAGTGCTTCGTCAATGACATGTGTTAAGTTGCCATGTGGGAGAGTTCATTTTGGAAACAAGACTTGGGCAAATTTCCTGACTTCTGTGGATGATGAAAAACACTGAGCTCACTGGATGTGATGGTGCACTAAGTGTAAGCAGCATGGGGCTGCCTCTCAGAATGCCCCTTGCTGGTGGATTAATGGAACCACAGTGGCAACGGCTATGTGTGGTGATTGTTTGGTTCACTGGACAGGCATTCAGTAATACAAATGGAATGTGAAAGCTAAATAGAGTACATCAACACATGATGGGCCTAGTAATAATGGACAAAATATTTAATGTGTGATGAACAGTTTTTGGACTTATTGCAGTTGCTGGTGGGAAGAGTTGGCAAGAATATAAATGAAATGGAAACTGCAGAGTTTAGAGTGACAGAAATACATTCAATGGTATATTGTGGACAGGAACAAAAAGTGTAATGAAACCATCAACTTCTTTGTTAGACCTGATTTGTTATCTTAATGAGGCCCCTTGACACCTTTCACGTCCCATTGAAAAAGCTTTGGGGTTTAACTTCAACTTTTGGTGAATTTGATCTAATAATGTTTACTTCATAGTGTAAACATCCCTGTGTTGTGATGCTAGCCCAGTAGTGCCTTGGGTCTGGAGAAGGAGTTCTACCACCAGAGTGTAGGTGGTGAGAGAGAGTCCAGTGTCATGATGGAAGGGCCAGTTTTCTCCTGTCCATATTCCAGAGATAAATTTCAGGGCTCTAGGGTGATGCAATAAAGCAAACCTCAGCACACCATGATGCTTACATTTGGTAAACTTATAGAACCATAGAAGTGTAGGACCAGAAGGGACCTCAATAGGTCATAGAATCATAGAATATCAGGGTTGGAAGGGACCTCAGGAGGTCATCTAGTCCAACCCCCTGCTCAAAAGCAGGACCCATCCCCAATTAAATCATCCAAACCAGGGCTTTGTCAAGCCTGACCTTAAAAACTTCTAAGGAAGGAGATTCCACCACCTCCCTAGGCAACGCATTCCAGTGTTTCACCACCCTCCTAGTGAAAAAGTTTTTCCTAATATCCAACCTTAACCTCCCCCACTGCAACTTGAGACCATTACTCCTTGTCCTGTCCTCTTCCACAACTGAGAATAGTCTAGAACCATCCTCTCTGGAACCACCTCTCAGGTAGTTGAAAGCAGCTATCAAATCCCCCCTCATTCTTCTCTTCCGCAGACTAAACAATCCCAGTTCCCTCAGCCTCTCCTCATAAGTCATGTGTTCCAGACCCCTAATCACTTTTGTTGCCCTTCGCTGGACTCTCTCCAATTTATCCACATCCTTCTTGTAGTGTGGGGCCCAAAACTGGGCACAGTACTCTAGATGAGGCCTCACCAATGTCGAATAGAGGGGGACGATCACGTCCCTCGATCTGCTCGCTATGCCCCTACTTATACATCCCAAAATGCCATTGGCCTTCTTGGCAACAAGGGCACACTGCTGATTCATATCCAGCTTCTCGTCCACTGTCACCCCTAGGTCCTTTTCCACAGAACTGCTGCCTAGCCATTCGGTCCCTAGTCTGTAGCTGTGCATTGGGTTCTTCCGTCCTAAGTGCAGGACCCTGCACTTATCCTTATTGAACCTCATCAGATTTCTTTTGGCCCACCTAGTCCAGGTCACCTAGTCCAGTCCGCCACACTCAAGGCAGGACTAAATAATAACTAGACCATTCCTGACAGGTGTTTGTCTAACCTGTTCTTATAAATTTCTGATGACAGAGATTCCACAACCTCTCTAGGCAATTTGTTCCAGTGCTTAATTACCCTGACAGTTAGGAAGTTTTTCCCAGTGTCCAACCTAAACTGCCCTTGCTGCAATTTAAGCCCATTGCTTCTTGTCCTATCCTCAGAGGTTAAGGAGAACAATTCCCGCCCCCTTCCTTGTAACAACCTTTTCTGTACTTGAAAAATGTTATAATGGTCCCTCCCCCCCCCCCGACTCTTCTCTTCTCCAGACTAAACAAACCCAATTTTTTCAATCTTTCCTCTTAGGCCATGTTTTCTGGACCTTTAATCATTTCTCTTGTTCCTTTCTGGACTTTCTCCAATTTGTCCCCATCTTTCCTGAAATGTAGTACCCAGAACTGGACAGAGTATTCCAGTTGAGGCCTTATCAGCGTGGAATAGAGTGGTAGAATTACTTCTGTCTTGCTTACAACACTCCTGCTGATATATCCTGGAATGATGTTTGCTTTTTTTGCAACAGTGTTACACTTTTGACTCATATTTAGCTTGTGATCCATTATAATCCCCAGATTCCTTTCCTCAGTACTCCTTCCTAGGCAGTCATTTCCCATTTTGTACATGTGCAATTGATTGGTCATACCCACAATAAGGCTAGTTCAAGGACTTTTTTTAACCATTTGTTCAATCCCCAATAAACACCATCCAAGATAAGGTTGAAGTTTAACACTTTTTAGGAGCTTGAGATGAAGTCTAGATCTCATCTGGGGATCTTTTTACTGGTGGGGCTCTACCTGCGGTCTTTGGCACCAAGCATGGCAATTTGACCAACTACTTATTGAACTGTGTGAGTCCCTCCACTATGAAATTTTCCTGAAAGCTCAGGTGTTCTTTATTCCATGACAAACAGGTAAATAAACAGTAGAACCCTTGGAAGGACTTTTTAGAAATTGGTCCTTCCACCCATTTTGCCATGGTTATTTATGCCTCTTTCACCTCCAGGTTGGTCTACTGTTTTTTGCACTGCTTGAGGCTGTCCTTGAAGACTACCTGGAAAATTCAACTGGTGCACAATCTTTGCCACCACTTACCTTAGGGTGCTTTCTGCAGACAATACATTGAACCCTGTGTTCCAGAAGCTTCACTGGCTTTCAATTTGAGTTCAGTTAATCAATAAAGCCCTTCATGGTTTGGCTCTCATGAATCTAGAAACTGTTTCTTCTTGTGTTTTACCTATGTAGCTGAGATCAGCTGGGAGGCTTATGGTTACCATACCTCAGTGTTTCCTTCTGGGAGTTGGGAAAAGGCATTTTCAGTGGAGAATTTTTGATTCTGCAATTTGTTCCTCCACTCTTGCTTTAATAACAACATCTAGCTCTTCCATAGCCTTTTTCATCAGTAGATCTCAAAGCACTTTACCAAGGAGGGCAGCACTAATTGGGAAATTGAGGCACGGAGTGGGGCAGTTACTTGGCCAAAATCACTCAACAGGCCAGTGGCTTTCACAGAACTGGGGTCTGTTGATCTTCAAGACACGCAGATGAGCCTGTTTTTTTCAGGCTTCTTTGAGGGGGAAGGGAGAACTAGTTTTAGAGTGTTTTAAAAGTTGACATTCAGTCACAATGAACTTTTCTATGTGTATTTTTAAATGATGTAAATGATTCCACCCAGAGGAGTAGGATAGGTGCATACTATAAATGGAGCAGAGTAATATATTCATAACAAGTCACTTTTAACCAAAACGTCATCTTTAGTGATTGGACACAAATTGTTTAAAAGTTAGAAATTTCATTCCAAAATAATTGTGTGAAAAAATTCTTGCACTTTTCTTAGTATTTTGAACCAGGTTGATTGGTTGAGATTGGTCACATGGTATGGAGTGTGGTTTCCAGGTTGTTTTAGTCAGCCCCATGTGGCCAGGTGAGATAGTGGGAGCCATTTTTTATTCCATTAACTGGAGGAAGGGGCAGCAGTGGATGATGTGGAGAGCTGTTTTTAGTCCCTTAGAAGACCTTTCAACATCAGCCCTACTTTTGAGTCATCCTGAAGACACCATTTAGGAGGGTGATCTGTGGGAGGACTGAAGGAAGGTTGTTTTGGGAAAGAGGGCACATGGCCTGGTAGGCTCCTGCATAGTTTCATTTTAGAGCTAGTTAAATAATGTTCAAATTTTGAAATGCAAATGAAGCATCCACATTCTGAACTTTTGAGATTTCACCCTTCAATGGACTTGAGCTCTGTAGAGGTTGGTTTGTTGTGCACTCATATAGGTCACTTGGCTATGGTGAGGCAGCTTTACATCGTGCTTTCATGTGCAATCTGGTTGTGTTATTACTGAGTTATATATATTGTCATAAGAACAAGTAAAGTACATTGATGAAGTTGTAGCTGCCAAATATTGCTGACCTACGGACCATATTGTACCATTCTATGACTACTATTTTTTAAAAAAAAGCATAAGAAACGACAGCCATGTATTTTTGCCGACTCCTGCCAGTCACATATCCTGAGAAGTTAGGGAAGCAGAAGCTGTGCGATTCTATTCACATATTATTTTAAGGCTTCTCGCTATAAGTTCCTCTTTTCAATTGCTTACAACTTTGCCAAACTTTAACCATTTGGGCTGAAATTCTCCATGCTGGATGCGTACCTCAGGCTGAAAATTTCAGGCAAAATGATTCAGCCATTTCTAAGAATAAGGCAAGGAAAAAAATGTTGTTTTGTTCAAGTTAAAAAATTCTGGTGACCTTTTCTTTGAGAAGTTCTAGCATCCCCTTGGAGCAGGGACATGAAATTTGGCAGGGAACGGCCTTTGTGTCAGTGATGTGCCTTTTGCTGGCCCCATGAAGATCTGCCCAAATTTGGCCAAGGTCTAAGCCTTTGAAAAAATTGCAGTTTGTACATATTCAGTAGAGACTTAGATTTTAACAGCTAAATTCCCCAAAGATTTGGTCTGCACTGAGCAGGACTTTCCCTGCAATTGTATCTCTGGGCTGCTGTGGACTGTCCCAGGTCTGGATCTGGGCACCTAAACTGAGGGCAGGGAGTCTGTGCCTCCTGTCCTCTCACTGATCACCTGCTGGATGCAGGCACCATGGAGGAGAAAGCTGCCAGATTGTAATACAGAGGGAACTTGAGGGCAATGGAAGGGGAAGGGACTGACAAACTAGCGGGAGCGGGAGAGGCTGTAGGAGGAGACAGATCTGATGAGGAGCTGGAGCGCAGACTCTTTATTGAGTGCGGGAGGGGTCATGTGGAAAAAGTAGTATGTAATCATGTAATACTGTATCATAATGAATATGAACAAGGGGAGCGAATTAAGGTTACACTTTGGTCTGCAATTCTGTTATTTCCTAACTTTTAAGTACTTGACTTTGCAACTGTCAAGGTTCCTCCCCCACTCTGAACTCTAGGGTACAGATGTGGGGACCTGCATGAAAAACCTCCTAAGCTTATCTTTACCAGCTTAGGTCAAAACTTCCCCAAGGTACAAAATATTCCACCCGTTGTCCTTGGATTGGCCGCTACCACCACCAAACTAATACTGGTTACTGGAGAAGAGCTGTTTGGACGCGTCTTTCCCCCCAAAATACTTCCCAAAACCTTGCACCCCACTTCCTGGACAAGGTTTGGTAAAAAGCCTCACCAATTTGTCTAGGTGACTACAGACCCAGACCCTTGGATCTTAAGAACAATGAACAATCCTCCCAACACTTGCACCCCCCCTTTCCTGGGAAATGTTGGATAAAAAGCCTCACCAATTTGCATAGGTGACCACAGACCCAAACCCTTGGATCTGAGAACAATGAAAAAGCATTCAGTTTTCTTACAAGAAGACTTTTAATAAAAATAGAAGTAAATAGAAATAAAGAAATCCCCCCTGTAAAATCAGGATGGTAGATATCTTACAGGGTAATTAGATTCAAAAACATAGAGAACCCCTCTAGGCAAAACCTTAAGTTACAAAAAAGATACACAGACAGAAATAGTTATTCTATTCAGCACAATTCTTTTCTCAGCCATTTAAAGAAATCATAATCTAACACATACCTAGCTAGATTACTTACTAAAAGTTCTAAGACTCCATTCCTGGTCTATCCCCGGCAGAAAACCAGCATATGACAGACATACAGACCCTTTGTTTCTCTCCCTCCTCCTAGCTTTTGAAAGTATCTTGTCTCCTCATTGGTCATTTTGGTCAGGTGCCAGCGAGGTTACCTTTAGCTTCTTAACCCTTTACAGGTGAGAGGAGCTTTCCCCTGGCCAGGAGGGATTTCAAAGGGGTTTACCCTTCCCTTTATATTTATGACAGCAACATTAATAATCTTTTAATGTAGCTTTTTAGTGTGTATGTAATCCTTCTGCCAGGTGGAGTCAGCAGCGACAAGGGCCGGGTTCAAAACTAGGGGTTCCTTTTCAACAATACAATACAATACAGAAACAGCTCGAGCCCCCACCCAGTAACCTGGGATAATTGCACACCTCCCCTTGGGTGCCTGTAAGAAGCAATACTTCCCTTTTCTGAGTGTAGAAAAGAAACTTTTAATAAAAAGGTGGAAAGTAACCTGGCATTAACTTGGGAAAGCACCACAAGCAGGATTCATGAGCATAAAACCATGAGCAAAACCCACACCCCAAATACATTGGGCAGTCTCTTTTGCACCAGGTTCTTAAGTCCAGCAACCAAAAGTTCCTCCAGTGTGCCCCTCCCATCACTACGCCTTATTCACAGTGATTGTCCTTGCTCAGTGAAGACCCAGAGTTCAGAGGTGCATCTGCGTGAATTCACCTGCCACCCTGGGCTAGGGGAAAAGCCCCTTGCTTGCTCTGACATCGGCTGCTCTGCCGAGTGCTCCACACCCTCTGGGATGTCTTGTGGTCCCACCATTTCACACAGCTCTCCGTGATTTTGTTGGTGGGGAAGCCTCACTGCTAATGCAGACTGGACTGTCTCTTTAATCAGAAATACTGTCACACAGCAAGTCTAATGCTTACACCTGGTTATGAGTGACTTGCAGCTTGATCGGTGTGAAACAAATGATTCTCAACTGAGCCTTAATTAGCTCTGTAATTACACAGTGGAGCGGTCAAATGGTGTCTGGAGCCCTTAGGCAGGGCCCATCCTCAACTCCACTGAGCCTTGGCTACCTGTCCCCTCCCTAGCAACTGCAGTTCAGTTGAGAGTGAGTCTCTCAATCAGGTCATGCCAAGCACAGTTCTGCTGCCCTTGAGTCACACAACAAGGATAACAATGCTTTATTCCTCCTGCCCCAATAACTAAGTGATTTGTGATCCAATACCAGCCAAAAGTGAGCTTTTGGGCAAAACAGTCCCATGATGCTGCACACACAGGCAGAGTCAACAGCACCATATTTGGTGGGAGACGGGGCCACGTCCCCAGCTTTTTAACATGAACATAGTCTGGAGAGCAGAGGCCGTGTTGTTCCCTCCCCTCCCCCCGCAAACTGCAAGCCTCAGGCAGGAATGGAGTAACGCCAACAGGGGCTGTGCTTTGTAGCGGGGGATCTGATCATCTTCCTCACTGCAAATGCAGCCCTGCCAGTGCTGCTTCAGTGTTTCTCAAGAGGGGGTCACAACAGGAGGTCACAGGATGGGTTTTGGGGGGTCACAAGTGCAGGGCTGGCATTAGGGGGTGGCAAGCAGGGCAACTCTCTGAAGCACACATCCATAAGCACTGACTTTTATTTTTCATCAGGGGTACTCAATCCCGGCTCCACCTGAGGTCCTGACCCCACTCTGCCCCTTCCCCTGAGGTCCCTCTCTTTCTCAACCTCTTCCCAGATGCACTCTGCCCCCTCCCCTGAGGTTCCCACCGCTCGCTGCTCTCTACCCTCCCCCAAGCATCTCCCCTAGCCTCTGAACAGCTGATTGGTACTGCTGCAGATCAGCTGTGGCTGGTGGGTGTTGAATTTCTGTGGGTGCTTCAGCCCCAGAGCACCCATAGAATCGGTGCCTATGCCCACTCCACAGGGGGTCCCTTGAAGCTAAGTTACATGCTTCAGCCCCAGGCGGCAGGGTTCGGGCTTCAGACCCTTGAAAGGTACAGTAGTGGGGAAAAGGTTGAGAACCACTGCTCTAGTGCAAGGGTATGTCTACACTACGAAATTCGGTCGAATTTATAGAAGTCGTTTTTTTAGAAATCGGTTTTATATATTTGAGTGTGTGTGTCCCCACAGAAAATGCTCTAAGTGCATTAAGTGCATTAAGTCGGCGGAGTGCTTCCACAGTACCGAGGCTAGAGTCGACTTCCGGAGCGTTGCACTGTGGGTAGCTATCCCACAGTTCTCGCAGTCTCCGCCGCCCATTGGAATTCTGGGTTGAGATCCCAATGCCTGATGGGGCTAAAACATTGTCGCGGGTGGTTCTGGATACATATTGTCAGGCCCCCGTTCCCTCCCTCCCTCTGTGAAAGCAAGGGAAGACAGTCGTTTCGCGCCTTTTTTCCTGAGTCACCTGTGCAGACGCCATACCACGGCAAGCATGGAGCCCGCTCAGCTCACGGTCACCGTATGTCTCCTGGGTGCTGGCAGACATGGTACTGCATTGCTACACAGCAGCAGCAACTCATTGCCTTGTGGCAGCAGACAGTGCAATAGAACCATCTTATGGTGAGCAGGCAGGTGTTATGGATTGCTAGCAGTCCTATTGCATCATCTTCTACCGGGCAGGCAAGAGATGAGGATGGCTAGCAGTCCTATTGCACCATCTTCTGCCGAGCAGCCATGAGATGTGGATGGCATGCAGTCCTTCTGCACCGTCTGCTGCCAGCCAAAGATGTAAAAGATAGATGGAGTGGATCAAAACAAGAAATAGACCAGATTTGTTTTGTACTCATTTGCAACCCCCCTCCCCCCCCCGTCTAGGGGACTCATTCCTCTAGGTCACACTGCAGTCACTCACAGAGAAGGTGCAGTGAGGTAAATCTAGCCATGTATCAATCAGAGGCCAGACTAACCTCCTTGTTCCAATAAGGACAATAACTTAGGTGCACCATTTCTTATTGGAACCCTCCGTGAAGTCCTGCCTGAAATACTTCTTGATGTAAAGCCACCCCCTTTGTTGATTTTAGCTCCCTGTAAGCCAACCCTGTAAGCCGTGTCGTCAGTTGCCCCTCCCTGTGTCAGAGCAACGGCAAACAATCGTGTATCTGAGTTGAGAGTGCTGTCCAGAGCAGTCACAATGGAGCACTCTGGGATGGCTCCCGGAGGCCAATACCGTCAAATTGTTTTCCACAGTACCCCAAATTCGACCCGGCAAGGCCGATTTAAGCGCTAATCCACTTGTCAGGGGTGGAGTAAGGAAATCGATTTTAAGAGCCCTTTAAGTCGAAATAAAGGGCTTCATCGTGTGGACAGGTGCAGGTTTACATCGATTTAAAGCGGCTAAATTCGACCTAAAGTCCTAGTGTAGACCAGGGCCTAGTAAACTTTATGCTGCAGTCCCTTTCTGTCTCCATGAGCTGTGGGATTTAGGGCAGTAGAGATGGTGAGGCTTTTAGAGCTGAAAGAACAATTACAGCTAGCTAAAGATCTATTTCATTGCTGAATCGCTGTAAGCTGATGTGAACTCAATCAGCATTGTTGAGCCCATGATATGGCAATTTGTACCTCACTTTCCTGTGGTACTGTGCTCTCTTGTGTGCGCTCTTTCTGGTGCTCATGGGCTGAACTGAATCCAAATGCCTCACTATGAAATACAGAGTCAAATCCGATTCCAGCTCCAAATTTCATGACTCTAGGCTGTACATATGGGTGTCTTATTAGAATTCAAGTGCCGGTTTGTGTTCATTGCTGCCCAGACACACAAGACACAGTGTCTGCCCCATGGAACTAACAATCCAGTGCAGACATAAACACAGCATCTAAGGCACTGCATAGGAATGTGTGTACCTTGGTAGGTATGCTAGAAATCACTGAAAAATCAAATCCCAAGAGATGGATTTGTGTGACTCCACCATGATCCTGGCCTCTGAAGACATATCTGGCGAAGGATTAAAGCACACTCTTTTATATCGATTATTTATACACACAGTAAAGGTTGATCCCAGCCAAAAATGTACAGTACTCTTTTTAAACTGAAGATTGTGATGTTTTATTTTAAAAAAATAAAGCCTGGGCTTTCTGAACTTCGGAAAGTCACAGAGGTAAGTAATAAATCTGCTCCAAACTGCACTCAAAGTGCCCTTTGGAAAACATGCAGTACTCTTAAACAACCCATTTGTTCTATGCATAATTTAGCTTTGCATAAGAAATTAGTTCTAAGGCACTGCAGGCATTTCACTGCTGACTGCACACTTTTAAAGTCCGCGCACAAATTCAGCAGCCCGTGGCTTGTTAAAAGCCTTCCGGTATCTGATGATACAGTTAATTGGGATGGGCATAGCGCTGCGCACATTTTCAATTAGCATTCCATTTTCGTTTCTGTCTGAATATTTTGGCTGTGTTCTAAAGTTTGCATAAAGGTGTCTGGCACCGATGCCTACCCCCAGAGAATAAGGAGTGTGCGATCAGCAAAGCTTGAACAAAATCTTACTGCTGAAAGCCACACGCAAATCTCTGGGCCGATAGATTAGCAGCCACTCTGACAGCAAAGGCTGCAATAAAAAAAAAAAAAAAGACCTGTGACTCATTTCATTTTAAAACTTGTTCTTTTAACTCGTTGCCTTTTCATAATGGCCATAAAACTTTTTTTTAAAAATATCTTGCGGGGACAATTCCATTGCTTAAGAGGTTGTTGATGTTCTAACAATGTTCTTGAGGTTTGGCATTAGCCCAGCACAGCATGGCACATACCCTTTGGTGTCTCTTTGCCTAGCCAAATATGAAATTATACTAGCAGCATAACACCTTGGGGGTTTAACTCACAGCGCAGATCAAAGCTCTTCTAGCTGATGGAGCTGGGTTGAAATTTTTGCAAGAGTTGGGAAGAGTAAAATCTGAGACAACACAGTCAATCCAAGCAGAGCCTTGGAAATAAATGACACATTGACCCAGGGGGTGAAATTTCTCTCTGCTATAGCTCCATTAAAGTTAAAGGAGTTACACTGGGAATGGATGTGATCCTAGCTTTATAAATAGAGCCTGTAGGTAAGAATTTCTTCAGTACTGGACAAACACTACAGACTAGGGTAGCTTGAGAGGTGAAAGGGATGGGAGAAAACAAATCTATGCAGGAGAGACAAAGCAGCAGCAAATGACTAAATAGGAATAGCCGGAGTTACATTTCAGCTTGAATCCTACAGGCACAGGATCAGCTGGAACAGTTTTGGAGGTTTTATTACCTTCTTCGTAGCTCAGAATCCTTTATTCCTTGAAATGCAGCCAAAGCTGGAAAGAAAACAATGGAAAGACACACATACACAATATGAACAAAATATACCAGGTTCTGGCAGACTGTCTCCTAATACCAGAAACAGCCTGAGCAACACCTGTTGTAGATTGAGGTGCAGTCTCATTCTTTGCTATGATTGAAAGCTTAAGAAGGTTGCTTTGTGAGAGGCAATCAAATTATAGTGATAATTCACTTTTCTGACATAAACATTCTGTTCTGAGAGTGAGAGAAGGCCCAGTTTATCCTTGGTTTAACTCCGTTAGCTTCAAAGGAGTCACACCCGGATGAATTTCAGCCCAATAAATTTAAAATAGACCAGAGGGACCAGAAAAAGATGAGACTATTAATAGAGGTTTAAAATTGCAAAACAAAATAACTACATTAGAGCCTCAGAGTTACGAACACTTTGGGATTGGAGGTTGGGCATAACTCTGAAATGGTTGTAACTCTGAATAAGTTATGGTTGTTCTTTCAAAAGTTTACAACTAAACATTGACTTAATGCAGCTGTGAAACTTTACTATGCAGAAGAAAAATGCTATTTTTAACCACCTTAATTTAAATGAAATGAGCACAGAAACTGTTTCCTTACCTTGTCAAATCTTTTCCTTTATTTTTTTAGTTGTTTATGTTTAACACAGTACTGCACTGTATCTGCTTGCTGTTTTGTCTCTGCTGCTGCCTGATTGGTACTTCTAGTTACAAATGAAGGGCGTGATTGACTGGTCAGTTCATAACTCTGGTGTTTGTAATTCTGAGGTTCTACTGTACTCACAAACTTTATTTAAAGTACAAATAAGCACATAGTCTTTGTTGTGAGTGGAATTCACCTTGTGCAGAGGGCCAGCACATGCCCTGTGCATCTCTAAAGCCCTATTTTAAGGGTTTAAGTGAATCTTAAGAGGTGCTATCTATCCACAATTGAGTTAGGACAGGAAAAGCAATTTTCGGACAGTGGGGGATTCTGTATCATATTGAAAAAGACAGTCAAGCAAAACTCACAAGTTTTGTTGAGATCACTTTGTATAGAACGTAGACATGTTAGGGCAACAGTATAAAATTTGTCACTTAGCCATCACCATACCATAGAAACAGGCAAGTGAGACTATTTTTTTAAAAAGGTACTAAAACAAAAGTTACATATTAGTTCATCCCAGACTAAAGCATCAGTATTTTGGTTCCCCAGGGACGGTGATGCTAGCCTGTTATCTCATCTTTGCTTTGGGACTCCACAGAATGCTAATGCCAATGATCTATTTTTCTGCTTTGTCTCCTACTATAGGAGTTGAATGTTTTCACTGCTCTGATTTTATCTTCCCTGACGCTACCAAGGAGATACTGTGATACTGATACAGGATAGTCTTGTTCAAAAGCGGGTGACTCACCCACCATTCCCGAGTTATAAACTACACAGTACTGGAGAGAGTGTCAAATAATCATTCATGGAACTCATACCACAAAGACAGAGAGCTGTGGGTGTCTGAGAGCCATTCAAACTCCTCCCACATATCTTGTTTCTATTTTGTTTCAAACTCTGAGCAGCCAGTATGACTGTAATGAGAGGAAGGGTGGCCCTGTGGGCAGGGGTGGCGAGTTGTATGGGCCCATGGTTCCCGGGCTCCAGCAATATTCAGGGCCCGGGGGCCCGGCTCCACCAATGTTTGGGGCCAGGTCTCTCCCCGGCCCTGCCTGCCGCCCCCCACCTCCCCAGAGTGTCCCCCAGCCCCACTTGCTGCCCCCGCGCGCCTCCCCCGGGTCCTGGAGCGACCCCTGCCTCTCCCCTGCAGCTCCACGCTGGCTCTGCTCTGCTGGCTCCCGGCATGAACTGCCGCCGCAGGGTCCCAGTGCCCGCACCTCCAGCTTGCCCTTCCCTGCCTCTGCCCCTGCCCTTCTGCCTCAGACCCTTCCTTTTGACGGCGGGACCCTTCACCAGCACAGGGCCCTCCCGCCCACATTCACTACTCCTGCCCCACACTGGACAAGGGGCGCCCCATCTCCAACCGCCAGTGAGGCTACAGTGAAGGGCAGCAGCAGGGGAGGAGGCGCACATGTGGTGGCAACCCCACCCCGGCATCCACCACAGAGGAGGCAAGGGGGCTTCCTGGACCTGAGAGGGGCCCTAGGAGCATGTGCAGTGACAATGGTGTGGGGTGAGTGTGCTGCTGGGGATGGGGGGCCCCTCCCCCAGAGCTCACTGCTGCTGGCTGGGAGAGGTCTGAGGGGAGTCCTCCACTCTGGCCCCAGCCCCGGGGCAGCCTGCCTCCACCCCAAACTCATCCCCAGCCCTGCCCCACCCCAGAGCCTGCACCCCCAGCCAGAGCCCTCATCCCCCTGCACCCCAACCCTCTGCTCCAGCCCTGAGCCTCTCCAACACCCAAACCCCTCATCCCCAGCTGCAGACAGAACCCTCACCCCCCTGCACCCCTACCCTCTGCCCCAGCCCTGAGCCCCGTCCTGCATCATGAACCCCTCATCCCCAGCCCCACACCACAACCCTCACCCCTGACCCCCCTCCCTCCGCACCCCCTCCCATCCCCAAACTCCATCCCAGAGCCCTCACCCCCACCCGCTGCCCCAGCCCGGAGCCTGCACCCAGCAACCAAACTCCCTCCCAGAGCCTGCACCCTGCACCCCTCCTGCACCCCAATCCCCTGCCCCAGCCCAGAGCCTGCAGCCCAGACCTCTACCCCCAACCCAAACTCCCTCCCAGAGCCTTAGGCAGGTGGGGGTGGGGGCAGAGTTGCGGGGGGAGCGGGTTCTGGGCACCACCAACATTTCTACAAACCTGCCACCCCTGCCTGTGGGTAGGGTGTTGACTGGAGACTTGGGTTTGAGTCTCTACTTTGCCACAGACTTTGGTAAAGTTTGTCTGGGCCTTAATTCCCCATCTCTAAAATAGGGATAGAAGTACTTCCTTCTGTGACCTACCCTAGCACCCCCATATTTACCAGGTGATATGATTATGATATGTTTTATGCACAGTATGCCTTGTTAGGTATCATTCTAAAAGTCTTCATCTGTTAAACATTAATATCCTGTTGGATTGTACGTGCTGTCGTTGTATCTGAAGTTATGAATATTAAATATTGACTATGTACCATGATATAAATGTGTTTGCTCCTGGAGTGACACCCACAAGGCAGTTTGCATCCAGTCTAGCCAGCACATTGTGGATGAACCATTCAAAGTAATGGCCCATTAAGAAACACAATAGGCCATAGAAGAAGCTTATCCTCGCCGGATGGGCTTTCCTGGGGACACTTCAGCCAGTCTATGAATAATGGCTGCTAAGACTTCTTGAAGCATGCAAGGGTATGTGACTAGATCATGTAATATTGGACACTATCTTGTGCTTGTATTTTTCCACAAACTCTGCTGGGGACTTTGCTTGGAAGAATGAAGTTTCCTCCACATGGAAGAAGCTATAAAAGGGACATCATCACAGGGCTTCACTCCCCCTACAACACAACACCTGGAAACACCTTAGGAACAAAGACTGAACTGGAGAAGGGGGTCTGAGGTGAAAGAAAGAATTCCAGCCTGTGTATGGAAGAGTAGTGGACTGTTTCTACCATCAGGGTGAGACACTACTTAATTCAAATCCTGTCTAGTTTATAGAACTTACATTGCAGTTTTGTTTTGTTTCTTAGGTAATCTACTTTCAGCTGTACATTTATTACTTATAATCTCTTAAAATCTATCTTTCTGTAGTTAATACATCTGTTTTATATTTTTTACCTAAAACAGTGTGTTGTTTGAAGTACAAAAGGGAAATCTGCTCAGGAACAGGGGCTGGTGCATTGTCCTCTCCACATCGGGGAAGGGATGGACTGGGTAATAAATGTATACTTGTCAGGCTTTTGACCAGGACAAAATGGTATAGTTCTGAGGTCCTAGGCTGGGGAGCTGTGTGGGACTGGCTGGAGCCTCTCTATTGTTGGCTCATGAATAGCTAGTGAAAGCATTCATGTACCTGCAGCTGGGTGTGTCCCTGTTAGTGTATGGCTGTGTAAGTGCAAGTCCTGGAGAGGACTGCAGCTTGTCACAGTCTCACAGTGTGAGGGGGACCCAGACTGGTATGCCAGAGGGCTCAGCGGTACCCCAGTTCCAGGTTGCACCTCGGGGAAGTCCATCACACCTCCCTGCTCATAGGGGTGTTGTGAAGGTGAATATATCAAAGATATATTAAAGATATATTTGACAGTACTGGGGACCTATTAGTCCCTTAGATAAATGTGCTTTGCTGCTTAAAGCTTCCTAGTGTGGAGCTGTTGATTTGAAAATGAAATGGTTGAAATGCAGTAGCTCAGCCCTCTCCCAAACTTTGCCTGTTCCTCAAGAAATAAGATTTTTTGGTCTGCCCAGGAGGCTGGCTAAGATTTGTAAAGCTACCTGTGCCTTTTGGACACCTCATTGTTATTCATTTTAATGGCAGTTGTGTCCGAATATCTTAGGGAAACGCAACCATCTCTTGTAATTTTTTTGAATGCTAAGTCAATCTAGATTAGGTATCTATAGAACTTGGATCATTTCTCTTCCACACTTTAAAGATGGGGGCTATGGCAGCTAGAACACAAACACCTGCGTTAACTAGCTGTGTCTCTGACAGAGGAAAATAATTATTCATGGTCAGACATGCACCAGTTTGGTTAAAAATGGAAATAATTATACAGGAGTGAGCCTCATCTGCTGCTTTGCAGTTAATTTACAATCAGTTTGTGTGGGGTTTCCTTGAAGGCAACAGTGCAAAAAGGCACTGTACTCATAAGGATGAAAGTGTTTTTACAGCCCAGTGGCCATCTCTGGCCAAATGGACACATCTGTCTCTTAGCTCAGTATATTCTTGGATAGAGAAGATCAGACTCTTGATGAACAGCAGGGCATAACGGGATGATAATGCAGATGTTTTAAATATGAAGCAATTTACTGGAGACACCTTTTAGTGAATATCTCCCATTTTTCAATTTCCAAGACTGTATTGCAGGCCGAGATTTTGGAGTGGAGACATAAAGGTGTAAAGTTCCAAGGAAGTAGTAGCTTGAATCCCACATCACTGTTGTAAATGCACTAGCTTACATTTTTTGGCAATGCTACCAACTACAAATCTTTCCCAAATGTTATTAAAACATCGGTCCCTTTTTCTGAATTTATGTCTTAATTAATTCAGTTCTTTGGTGTTTTTTTAATTGATTTTCTCATACATGCACTTTCTACCCCCCAAAGATAACGGAAGAGATTTTTAATAATTTCTTGTCTACTGACAAAATTGTTTCCATCGCCCCAATAGAATTCTTCTATAGGGATTCCAGGTGATTTAGTGGAACTACTGGTGACAGACAAGCTGATAAGCTGCAGACTGCTGCTGCTAAATTTAGCCAACAAATGTCAGATATCTTTAAAAAAACAGGAGTACTTGTGGCACCTTAGAGACTAACAACTTTATTTGAGCATAAGCTTTCGTGGGCTATAGCCCACTTCATCAGATGTGTAACCCTTCTGCCCGTCAGAGTTGGCAGCAACAAGGGCCGGGTTCAATATCTAGGGGTTCCATTCCAATAACACAATGCAAACCGGCTCGAGCCCCCACCCAGTGACCTGGGACAAATATATACCACCCCTGCTGGGCGCCTCCAAGAGGCAATACTTCCCCTCTCGCAAGCACATAGTCTGAGTGTAGCAAAAGCCTTTTAATAACAGAGAGAAACAATGTGGCATTATGTTGGGGAAACACCACCAACAGGATTCATAACACAACCCATGAGCAAAAAAAAAACCCACCCCAAGCAAATTGGGGCATGCCCTTTTCCCTTTGGTTCTTGAGTCCAGCAACCCCAAATCACCCAAAGTCCCAAAAGTCCAATGCCCCAAAAGTCTCTGTCCCTGGTCAGGGCAGCCCCAGAGTTCGAAAGTTTATCTGCGGAGCTTTACCTCCCAACCTGGGTGGAAATGGGACGGGGGTAAGAGGCACCTTACATGATCTGAAGCTGACCGCCCCATAGCGGCGCTCCGCTCCGCCAGCCGCCCCACGAACTCCTTCGCTCAGCTGCGCTCCGCTCCGCCAGCCGCCCCACGAACTCCTTCGCTCAGCTCCACAGCCCACAAGCAGCTCCTGCCATCCACACACTGCTCCGCATCGAACTGCTCCACAATATATCTTCAGACTCCCCCACTACTTAACACAACACTCAGTGATTTCAGCTCTTAGGTGAATTCAGCTTGTAGTAGGGGAGCCCCAGTGCTGGTGCACTGTCAGCCCAAAGTGAGCTCAACAGCCTATAACTAGACTTCTAATAGAATCAAAATTAGCTCTGATATTCCACAGTGGAGAGAGGAGGAAGTGCAATTAGCATGTAAGACCCTCACCAAGGGGCCCATACCACCAAGTATTAATACTTGTTCCCAGCCTCTCTCCATTCACACAGTTTTGGAACCCATGACCCTTGCCTAGCGAGTGCTACTTAGTTGATGGTGAATCCCTCCATCATAATAAAAGGCCACGTACAGTTCCAAGCACTGTTCCCATAATCAGGGTAATAACAATTTATTCTTCCTGCCCCAATAACAGAGACACTGGGGATCCCACAGCAGCCAAAGTGACCATTTGGGCAGCTATGGTCTCATTCTAGGCGTGGTGGGTGTGCCTATGCAAATGAGATCGGCCCCTGAAGTTCTTTTCCACAACTTGCCACACCTCACCACCAGATGTCAGGGTGGAGCTCATCCTGACACTGCTTACAGATGCATAGAATGGAACATATAGCAAGAAGATATATATACACATACAGAGAACATGAAAAGGTGGAAGTTGCCACACCAACTCTAAGAGGCTAATTAATTAAGATGAGCTATTATCAGCAGGAGATAAACCGGACAGTCTCTACGCAAAAGAATAAATGGACACAAATCTGACATCAGGAATCATAACGTTCAAAAACCAGTAAGAGAGCACTTCAACCTCTCTGGTCACTCAGTAACAGACTTAAAGGTGGCAATTTTGCAACAGAAAAGCTTCAAGAACAGACTCCAACAAAAACTGCTGAACTAGAATTAATTTGCAAACTAGATACCATTAACTTGAGCTTGAATAGAGACTGGGAGTGGCTGGGTCATTGCACAAATTGAATCTATTTCCCCATGTTAAGTATCCTCACACTTTCTTGTCAACTGTCTGAAATGGGCCATCTTGATTATCACTTCAAAAATTTTTTTCCTCCTGCTGATAATAGCTCATCTTAATTAATTAGCATCTTAGAGTTGGTATGGCAACTTCCACCTTTTCATGTTCTCTGTATGTATATATATCTTATTATATGTTCCATTCTATGCATCCAATGAAATGAGCTGTAGCCCATGAAAGCTTATGCTCTAATAAATTTATTAGTCTCTAAGGTGCCACAAATACTCCTGTTCTTTTTGCGGACACAGACTAACACGGCTGCTAGTCTGAAAGATAGCTTTTATTTTCCTTTGGGTTCCCAAAATCTCATAATTTTGATACATGGAAATGTTTTTGGATATGCACCATAGAAATCCTTCTAAAAAAACATTGCAGCCTCAGGTCTTAACTTTAAGAGGAAGTGTGTTATGGGCTGTATGAAATAGAATATGTCAGAGGCTGGCTTTGTGTTAATGTTGTTGTCAAAGGTTATGCGTATATATTTGCATGTGAGTGATTTCTTTTAGTTAGGAACTATTTTGTGGTACTGTACACACACTGGACGACGTTGAGAACTTTTCTTGGGTAACAATCATGCTCCATTTATGGTGAATGACTTTTCCACTAGCACAAGGCACTGGTGAAATTCAAAAAAGGAGCACTTAATGCTTTGGGAGCAACAGCAAAAGTGTTTCAGTCTGAAATAATAAATGTTCATCATTTTTATGAACATAATTTATAGGAGCTCTTTAGCAACTGCACTGAAAATGCCCATGGCTGAAATGCCAGGAGGGTTCTTTTGGTTAGTAGTAATTCAACACTTTTAAAATTCTCCTTTTCAAAAGCTGCACATCTGGGGGGGGGCGGGGGGGGAGTGGGGCCTGGCCATGGCCGTGTAATAAACAGCAGACTCACGTGTTCATTGCATTTACAGTTTCTTGCCCATTTCACCTGGGAATGCATCTATCATTCCAACCCTCTGGGCAGTTTTCAGATCACCACTTCTATATGAAAAATGGGCCTGTCACTAAAGTGTTCCCTTCATTCTCACAAACGTCACATTCCTACCACCCCCTTGCCCATAGATACATACATACCTCTAGCATTCGCCACCCACCCCCAGCTAAAGAGCAGGAAGTCAAAATTCAGTTTTAGACAACTGAACGTTTTAGGAGCCAGTGTCTTACAAACCAGCTGGGCTGGAACTGGTTGCATTAGTATCAATCTTTTAACTTTATTTTTAGGGTTCTTACTTAAGTGGCGCCCGTGCTTTGTACTGTGCAAGATCCAGGTAAAGACATGAGGCCAGATTTGTAAAGGTGTTTCAGATACCTAAAGATGCAGTAGCTGCCTAGTCGATTTTTTCCAAAAGCGCCCAGTTGGAATCAATAGGAGTTTGCCCTGGCCTCTTTTTAAACGCCTACCAAGCACCAATCTGCATCTTTAGGCAGCTAAGTAAATGCCTTTGCAAATCTGGCCCATAGGCCTTGCCCCGATGAGATTACAACCTAAAACAGAGAAAAATACCCTGGGAGACTCAGCTGGCTTAGCATGCATGTCTGTATGAGGAGGTGATGGGGTGAGGTTGACGTGAGGTTACAGTTGTGATCCCCACAGGACAAATGGATTTCCGCAGGGATCTGAGTCAAGCGTTGGAGGCAGCTAGACACACTGGGTGACAGGTTATTCCATGCAAGAAAGGTGGCATGGACTGAAGTACTAGGACGAGTGGGAGACTGGCATCACAGAAGTTAGGATGCGATGAGAGAAGCAGAGACGTAGGTGGGGGTTTGATTGGGCTGAGTCTTCAAGACATGGATGACATACTCAGCTGTGATTTGGCAGGCAAGGGGGGAGCTCCGGAGGGGGCTGAGGAGCGGGAGTAGTGTGTTTACTATCACTCATTTCTAATGCTGTGGTGCTTATTTGGCTTAGCCCTGGTACGTCACAAGATACTGGACTTTGAAACTGCAGTAACATTATCTATAGAAAGCTATTTTACATACTCTTTAGCTGTTTCTTTTATTTAGTAGTTTCTCTTCCTCTCAGGGCTGTGCAGCTGGACTTGTGGTGCAATGAAATCTGAATGTATAGGTAGCAGGCTGTGACAGATAGGATCACTGGTTTGTTTTTTATTAAAGCTCTCTCAACTATTTCTAAAACAGGTTTTCTGTCAAATGTGTGGAATATACCACATGCACAATGGCATGATGTGGAATGAAGGGTCTTATTTGTAATTGCTGGGGACGACCTGGTGAAATGTAGGAGTTGGAACTCGTTCCATCTATAGCTTTTTACCCTGTTATACCCTAACACAGTCTACGTACCTTAGACGTTGTGTAGACAAGTGCAAAACCTAATAAAACCTTAAATCTGGACTTCAATTCTTTAATTAAACTTGCACAGAATAATTTTTTCACTATAGACTACTTAAATGAAGAGGAAAAAAACATTTTAATTGTCTAGGTACTTTTCATGTTCCTTTAATCTGTACTTTTACAATTTTCATGGCAAGTTCATGAGTCAGGTGTGATACTAAACTCTCTCCTCTAAAACCTTATTTTTAGGCCCTGATGACCTTGCAGCAGCAACATATGCCCTTGGGTCACGAGGCTGTTAGCCATCTGTTGCAGCTTGTTCAGAATAGAGCAGCAGGGTTTAACCAATCATGGTGTCCTCTCCCTCTGCCTTCACACAAGTTATCTAAGACGTGAGGGACTGGCTTTAAACTGGTAGTGCTGATTGTTAAAGCACTGCTTATAAGTCCAGCTATAGGACCTCCTCCTAGAGCTTTGATCTGGTAGGAATTTGTGTTTGGACACCACTTGCCGCTCAGTCTTTCTTCACTTCGTTAAAAAAAGCCTCAGATCATTTCCCCAAAACATTCCCTCCCCCCGGGCAATGACCACTGTTGTGCTCGACATTATCACTTTCCTCTCCCATTCTACTTCCCATCTTTTGGTCTGTTTTGAATTTTAAGAGGGTGGCTTATGAAAAGCCCAGGACTGAATGGCAACAGAGCCTGCACTCTGCTCTCACCCCCCACAGCTGGGCGCTCTAGCTCTGGCTGAGGCTAACACAGACTGGCAGGGCACTAGGGGAATTTTGTACTGTCTGTACTTCTTTCGTACGGTGGCCAGCTTTTTAAAAGGAACATTTATGTCACCACAGTCAGTAGCCTCCAGGAAGTGGGGAGGTCTTCCGGCTGCTCTGGAGCCAAGGCTGTATGCCATGGGGAGAGTTTGCCTTGCAGAGGAGTTTACAGATACATCCCTGTTCATAGCAGGATTACAGTCTAAGGGACTAGCTGGCAAGGGGTTCCGTCTGTGTTCCTGCAGCTAGAGGGTGGGTTGAGGTGTGCACACATGGCCATGGGCCTTTAGCGGCTCGCTGTTGCTGTTGAGAGCTCTGGCATCACATCAGCATGGTGGGGAAGTTCTTCTGCAGTGGGAACTGGAGTACTGCATCTTTTCCTATGCCCAGCTGCTCTGCTCTTTACCTTTAAGCACATGAGGATAGCCATACTGGGTCAGACCAAAGGTCCATCTAGCCCAGTATCCTGTCTTCCAACAGTGGCCAGTGCCAGAGGCTTCAGAGGCAATGAACAGAACAGGGCAATTAGTGAGTCATCCATCCCCTGTCGTCCAGTCCCAGCTTCTACTAATCAGAGGTTATGGGACACCTAGAGCATGGGGTTGCTTTGTTGACCATGGTGGCTAATAGCCATTGATCGATCTGTTCTCCATGAACTTATCTAATTCTTTTTTTAACACAGTTATACTTTTGGCCTTCACAACATCCCCTGGCAATGAGTTCCACAGGTTGACTGTGTGAAGCAGTACTTCCTTATGTTTGTGTGAAACCTGCTGCCTGGTTATTTCTTAGGGTGACCCCTGGTTCTTGTGTTATGTGAAGAGTAAATCACACTTCCTTATTCACTTTCTCCACACTGTTCATGATTTTATACACCGCTGTGATAGCCCCCCCTTAGTTGTCTCTTCTAATGTGAACAGTCCCAGTCTTTTTAATCTCGGTTCATAGGGAAGCTGTTTTATACCCCTAATTATTTTTGTTGCCCTTTCTGCACTGCTACTGTTGTACATGTTTTTTCTGTTCTCCATCTCCAGCAGGCTACACTCTGTGTCAAGAAGTGTGAAACTGATTTTTGACACCCTATATATTACTAGGCAGGAGGAGTTAACTCATGAAGACGGACAATAAATGGGCCTGATCCTACAGTCCTTACTCATCCATGTACAGGAGTGTTGCCTAAGTAAGAGCTGCTATAGTTCTTCCATCATGAATCAATCCTTCCTGTCTGTTAATCTTAGCCTCTAATGTACCGACATCTTTTTCAGATGTTCAGGTGCGCAGAACAAAGGCAGTACAGAGAGGTACTGTGCCTATGTTTCATATGATTCTGTATGTATACAGCCCCAAATGGCATTGTTTTGTAACTATCTCACATTGCAAGCTCTCTGATGAGCCAGGGGCATATAACGAGGCACCCATGTCTTGCTCACTTTTTGAGCACAACAGAATACGTGGGCCTAGTCTCTTAACAAAGAGGTGTCATCAGGGACGAACCATTTACTCATAAGTCGCCCATCCTAAAGGAAACTGAAGTACAAATTAAAGCTGCCCAAGTGTTTATATCCAGACCCTGTGCTTGCAAGGTAGAGCACTAATTATGATCCCAACAAGCTAAATCTGTATTGGTATTTCTATTCTACTGGGCCAGATCCCCATTTACACTAAGGTCCCTTTACGCTGCCAGCGTGATGCAAAGGGACCTTAATGTTAATGAGACTCACGCCCTATTGTTTTTATTAACGCATGGATCTTTGGAACATGATCACGGCCTATGCGGTTAAGCTCTGTATACCACGCATGTGTGTGATGTAGAGAGGAAGGGAGAGAATAGATATCTGTTCATTTGTTTCCAATTTAAAACAAAAACACTATCCTGTAACCATAAACAAGGAGAGAAGCACATGGCAAACATAGTGATCTTAAACCCACTTCCCTGAGCAGTGTTTATACTTAGTTCCTGAAAATCCATGGCGTGTAGTAATTGCACGGACCAGTGTTCAGCCTGCATAGTTTGCAGTGCAGGGAGATAACATGAACATTCTCTTGAGAGATCCTGTGAAATTATTGTGGAATCTGCCATTTGTTGCCATCTCCTCCTTTCCAAATGCAAAAATGTGCTCTTTTGAAGTATTTTTATAAGCCCCAGGGTAAAATACTATCTGTCAGGGATGATGTACCAATATCTGGGGAGGGGGAAATCAGTGAAAAAAGAAGAGTTGGGGTGATTTCTCTATTTTTTAGAAGTGGCATCCAACTGCCCTAGAGCTCACATCCCTTCAACATGTCACTAGTGAAATTATAACAGACCACGCCCTCAAAAAACTAAAGCAGCATCTTTATTTTGTACATAACCATCAGTATAAAAAGTTTATTACATAAGAGCTGTTTTGTTTACAATATATTATATTGCTTCAAGCCAATGCAAAAAGTTCATACATTATAGTTCTACTTTGTTTACAATATATTATATTGTTCAAATGACATAGTGTATATTTAATACAGAGCACTGCAAAATTGTTATGACCTACGATATTGTTGTATTGAGGTTTTTTTTAAATTAGGAAACTTTTTTGTAATTGTTCTAAGTACATGATAGTAACAATGCAAAACCAACCCTGACTGTTGCTTAGGCAAACTCTCTAATCATCAGACCAACCCAGGGCAGCTTCTACAAAATGCTTCACTTGGATATTGTTTCATTTTTGGAAAATATTTGCAGCTACATAATCAAAAAGGAAAGTTTAAACATTACTGAAATATAGTACAAAACACTGTCCAAAGCACTGAAACAAGAAGCCTATATAATCGTGCTAAAGAAGGATTTATAAAACTTAAAAGGAATAGTAAATATCAGCTCAGTGGTTTATAATGAAGCTAATAAAATTCAGGCCAGTAATCTTAACTGTAATGAACAGCATTTTAACATTCAACACATGAAAGGTTAATGAAGGCTATGAACTTTGTGTAACATAAAACGTTTCAGATGTTTGAGTTCACCAGATATAATTGGATTCGGGTGGAACATGCCTCTCTTCAGCCTTTTTAGGTGAAGGCGTGTGCTGTCTGTGCTTGGGGTCTGTCGGCCTCAGGGCACTCATAATGCTGGCTCCATACCCTGAAAAATTGAGAAAGAAACTACAAAAGCAGACTCCTGGTTCACTGTTAACATTTCAAACTAAAGAAGTTTTTCCCATGGGAATGTAGGGAATTTTAATACACATCACACAGGTCCCCACAGGAAAAAATGGGTGCCATAAGACAAAAAGTTAATCACGACAGGATGCCGGCTCTCTGGCTTTTACCGTAAGGCTTCCTTATCACAGAATCACTGCACTACAAGTATACTTAGGGCTATGATACTGTGCTAGAGTCACACATGAACAACTCATGTTTGATGGACAGAGAGTCAAAGGCTGCCATTAGAGGTGAGCTTTAAAATGGTATTATTGGTTTGCTGGGCATAAAAATCTCGGTGGAGAACGTGTGTTAATTATGTGCACTTTACTTCGTTTTAAAGCCAAATACAAAGAAAACGAGAATGGCAGCAACAAACACCCAGAAAAATAAATTAAGGATTTGAGATTCTTTGTTACTTTTTATCCCATTTTCAGTTTCAGTATCAGTGTTGTAACTGCAAAAAGAAAAGGAGTACTTGTGGCACCTTAAAGACTATCAAATTGATTAGAGTTGTAACTATTTGTTTACAGTTTCATTTACAAATCTAATTACAAAACCTCAAGAGGACATGACTTAAAAACTGAATTTCAGGTTTGCTTTATTTTTTTACCACTTCTCTTTAAGAATACTGTTGTACTGAGAAGCCATTTGTTCCAACTGCGCCTGTAACTTTTAAATCAGTGGTGCAAAAACTTTTCCTGTTGTGACCCGCCCCCCCTTACCAGTAATGGAATCTGTCCATGCCCGCTCCTCCATTACAGCACAGCTGGCTCAGCAGAGGAGCTTGGGCTGAAGGCATAGCATGGGGCTGAACTGGGGATGAAGGAGGATGCGAAACTACAGGCGGAGCTGGCCTGGGGGCAGAGCAGGGCTGGGTGGTGCTCCCTCCCCGCCCTCTGTGGGGGCTGGCCCGGGCCCTGCTCTGCACCCCTCTGAACGTTCCTCAGCACTCCCTAGGGGGTGTGCCCCACAGTTTGGGGACCACAGGTTTAAATTGTGGGGATTATTTTAATCTTTGTTTTATAGCCATTGACTTTCACAGCCAATGAAGTCACCCCGGAAGTAGCTACATTTTTTCTTTCTTTGAAATTAAACGTGAGTCTGACTGAGAGATACTTGGTTTTATTTGCAGAGTAAAATGAACTCAAGCACAAAGGGCCCTATGCACAGGGCCGCCCAGAGGATTCAGGGGGCCTGGTGTCTTTGGTGGAGGGGTCCTTCTGCTCCAGGTCTTCGGGGCAATTTGGCACCCCCCCGCCACCGAATTGCTGCCGAAGACCCGGAGTGGAAGATGTGGCGGCAGGTCCTTCACTCTGGGTTTGTTCAGCGGCACTGAAGGACCTGCTGCCGAAAACTCTCGTGGGGGCCCCTGCGGGGCCCGGGGCAAATTGCCCCACTTACCCCACCCTACCCCCCCAGGCGGCCCTGCTTATGCATAGCTTCAGTAAGTTCTACTTAGGCTCGTAATACAGAGGTGAATTCTACCCAGGTGGCCCCCCCTGATGACTGCAAAAGGTGTTTTGCCTAACTAAGAACTGCAGGACTACAGCCAGTCTTTAAACCAACGTATTTATTAACGAGGACTTCAAAGCCCTTGGAGCAGACACTAATGTGCGAATACAGAATCCTTGTACCATGCAGGCATGGTACACATTTTGTGCTTCTCTGGGAGCAGTAAAATGTACGTGTATTGACAATGCAAAAATGCTCCCTTGCTAGCTGGTAGGTTAACTTTACAGATGTGTTACAAAAAGATGGCATTAAAATGGATATTGATTTCCAGATACTTGATTTTTAGCTATACTGTGTCTGTTGTACGTGTTAAAGAATTTATTCATTTGTCGGTGAATGGCATAGTTAGGGAAACAAATATACAATCCGACATCTTCTAAACTGATTGCCAAAGCCTTAATTTTAAACCATAACTCATTCCTGTCAGAGTATGTTTTTGCTTTATAAAAACACTCAGTTATTCTCGGATACATTTTAACATGCACACCTTTCTCTACCCAATGGATCACAGACATAGATTCATAGATATTTAGGTCAGAAGGGACCATTATGATCATCTAGTCAACATTATTTACAATTATTTTAGTTCAATTTGTACTATCATGTACAATGTCTGATGAATTTATTAAGCATATGGCATTAAAAATAAATTGTTCTGAAATTTTCATTTTTACTATATAATAATAAGGAGCAGCTGATAGTCGTAACAAATATGCTAATTTTTTCTCTGCCACTTTTCAAATTAACTACTGATAGCAAACTAATAATGTTTACAGCAAACGTATATCTTATGAATGGTTGTATCAAAAAGCTTTCAATACTTCAATTTGTTACTGTTATAGTACTGTGTTTTATGACGTGTAAGGCTGAATTGGAATTTGTCACCTGGATCTAAATTGCTATTTCAAGTCATTTTATAACTTCTTGTTATTGGGAATAGAGTGTATATTAAATATGGAGATCTTGAGGATAAATTCATTCCTGGTTTAACTCCACTGAAGTCATCAGTTGCCTACACGTTGCACTAGGTGTCAAATGGATCAGCAAGGGGAAAACAATTAAATTATCATTTTCAACAAATGTAACATTGAGATCAACACATTTTGGAACCGTTAAGTCTGGTGTAAAAAAAAAAAAAAAAAAGTCAATTAACACCCCTACACACACCTAAATTTTAACCTGCTTTAAAGTTGGCTGAAAATTGGAGGGAAGATTTTGCCAAAACTTTGTCTATTTCTCTGAAATTTTGAAAAAATCCAATCAGCTCTAAACCCCTATGTAATATATTTTTATTTATAGAAATGTCTATCCAATGTTCTGAAAGCCTGATCCAAAGCCCCACTGATGTCAATGGGAATCATGTTGTTAGAGTACAATGTGTGCACAGCAGATACAGCAGGGCGCACTTTCCAAGATTCTCATTGACTTCAGTGGGGTTTGAATCAGTCTCACCGCATGGGCAGAACATAAATTAGGTCACCTAGAAATTTTCTCTGTACCAAATTTTAGAATTCCCAATAGGCAAAAAAGTGAGGTTAATCACTGTAGAGTAGTTTTGAATTGTTTTATTCCTTTTTTGTAATTAATATACAGTTCAACAAAAAGTTTAAGTATTGAAAATGTTTGGGATAATTATTTTTATGCATACATTTAAAAAAAATTAAAGGATTATTAACTAAGGAGAGTGTTTTGTTTCTAGTGATTGTGTAGTAGCTTTGAGCCAGCCATTTATAGATGCAAGATGATCTGTGAAAAGCTCCGGTATGGATTCTCAGAGCTTTGTTCTCACTTACTTTTGTTGCAATGTCTTCCATGCCAGCCTTCTTTGCATTGACATTTGTTAGGTTCCACACAGGTTCCATATGATCCACAACCAGGTTCACAGACAGCTGTAATCAAGTGAGAACATGAATTCAACGTCCTTACATTTCACTCTGAGATAAAGTTATAGTTGCTTTCCCTGCTATTCTTTAGAATGTTAGTTTTGGCATGGCCAAGGCCGCTAGCAGTAAATCTATATTTTAAATTGACTGTGCAGAATTCTGAAAATAACTTGCCCCACTACTGAAATAAGGCCTTATTTAACTCCCTTATGTTGGTGCAAATCAGGAGTAACTCTATTGAAGTCAATGAAGACAGTAAGGGAGAGAAGAATCAGGCCCATAATATTTACATTCACGAAAAGGTAGATTTTCAGTGGTATTTTGAAATACCATAGAATTGAAATGTTATTATCCAGAAACACTTGCTTATTATACTGATGTGTTACTGCTTTAAAGAAACTCATACTATTGAAAGGTTTGGTG
This sequence comes from Caretta caretta, assembly GCF_965140235.1. Lineage (NCBI taxonomy): Eukaryota > Metazoa > Chordata > Testudines > Cheloniidae > Caretta > Caretta caretta. The sequence goes on along the minus strand of NC_134206.1, from coordinate 291,451,964 downwards.
GTGGTTTTTTAGAAGTTTTGTGTTACAACCACCCCCATAACTTCAATAAATGAAGCATGTCCACAAAGTAAATTAACCTGAGCTACCCTGGCAACACATAGTTAGTGCTGATGTTGAGTAATAAGATACTGTATTGCTATCACAATGATCTTATAACAAGGATTGATTGAGTAGAGTTAGTACTTACGCTTTGAACACAGATCTCCTTGGTAACCTTTGGAGCACTTACATTTATTTTTACCAGTACATTTACCTCCATTTCTACATGGCTGTTGGCATTTGCCTAGAAATAGGAAACATGAAAACAATGGCCTTAGTACTCCACTTATACAAAAATAATTACAGGGAGAGGGAGGAAGATAACTGTTTTAAAAACACACTTTGTGTTTGAAATATTCATTGGCTCATATTGTTAAAAAGTCTCGTGTGTACGCAGTAGATCCTGTAGGGGGGCACTTTCTTATGGGCATGGGAAGTCTAGTTTTCCAAAGATTTATATGCATGCTTAAGCAGCTTGAAAATTGGGCTAGAACTGGGCATGGCCTCTGAGTGTCTACACAGACTTTGGCTACACTCATAGCACTGGGATTTTGAAGAGGGAATTCAGTGTGCCCTCTATGAGTACTGCCCACTTCTCTGTACCATCCTAGGGCAGCTTCAGCACAGTGTCACTGTCATCATTTTTCAGCTAGCTGCAAGGAATATGAGCTCAGGGTCCAGGCAGCTGAGCACAAATGGAAGAAAGAGGGGAGGGATGTTAGGGCTTTCCTTAACAACAGGATGCTCCAGAACTGAACAAATGTTGCAAGTATTTGCAGGAAATAAATAGGTTGGCTGGGCCTGTCACCTTACAGTCAGAACCCTGTGTGCTCTGTAGATGCTGTAGAATTTGCTGCAGGATCCATTCCATGCTGCAATTTACTGCTCCAGAAACCAAGCTTTCGTTTAAAAAATGGTTCTAGCTTTCATGGTTGTGAAGAAAAGCTTGAAAATGTGAACTGAATGTAACCAAGGCAGTGACATCTACCTGAGTCTGCAGACAGCCTGAAACTTGAGTTCAAATAGCCATGAAGACATGGCACCCTGACTTTTAACTTAGGCTTTAACACAAGCTGCTAACCCATCGGGCAGCCTGGGTTGCACTTGAGTTGTTAACCTAAGTTAAAAGCTGAGTTGCCATGTTTTCATTGCTATTTTAACCTAAATTAGCCAGCACGGGTTAGCTAATCCAAGTGAAGAACACACCCTTTTTTGCAGTGTAGACATACCTGCAGATTAACTGTGGGCTAAAATGTCTTCTTGGAATGGAACAAAAGCTAAATGCTATGTGCTGTGCTATGCACAGATCTGTTAGTGGAAGAGAAAGTAAGATTGGGAAGTGGAAAAAGAACAGCTCAGCTGGTGCAAGGAGGAGAAGAAATAAAAAAGAAAATTACTACTCGCCCGTCTCAGACTGAAACAGTAATTAGAGACAATGTATAGCTACAGTAAGAAGAAACCCGAAGGACTTGGAGAATGCTTGTTAGTATTGCAAATTACGGTTAGTACATTTCCCACGAGTTTTAGAGAGGGACTCAGCTATTAAAGGATCTCTCAAAATGTTTAAACAATATAAAGGAGGGGGGGAACCCTCTCTGCAATCCTCTGAAGATGGCTTTCTGCCTAATGCAAAGGTTTTCTTCCCCTGTTTATTCTGAAACCTCCATGACTGAATGTAGCTGGCTCTGGATCTAAGGAAATGGAATGAGATTTGTTTCTCCTCTGATGTTAGAAGCCTGGTCTAGCATTTCTTTTTAGTCTCTCACTGTTGCACTAGTACTGGTGCAGTGCAGTCAGCCTGGCAGCAGCCATCGGCATTTCAACGGCCATGGCCCTGATCCCAGAAAGACCTAGGCATGTGCATAACTCTACTTGCTCCTAACTGAAGTCAATGAATTTTCAAGTTAGTTCTTAACATGTTTTGATCCTTTTTTCTTTATATAGGAATTGATTTACTACCTGGATTTCCATCTAAGTCAATGGGACTACTCATGTGAGTAAACCTGCATGTGTACCTAAGTCTCTGCAGGAGTAGGGCCCATCTCACCTACACCTGCCCTGGGTAAGGTTAAATGACACTATGGTTAAAAATTCCAGAGGCTGGTCTACACTAGAGCTGCTCTTGTGGCTACCAGTGGTCCAGATGCACTAATGATAGTGCACCAGAAGGAGATTAAGAGAAGGGCTAGTTTCGTCACAACCTTAAAGGAGCAAGCAAGATACACTTTTAAAACAAAAAAAGGAATGAAGACCGAGGAGTGTCCTACTTGTGATGCGTCTTTCAGGTAGATCCGGATTTGGCAGGTGCCTTGCTATATAACTTGAATATTGTGCTTTTGGAAAGACCTATTTTTTTTTAAGATGTTGCCACAGCAATGACAGATTACATGAGATCTGATTTCCAGCCTACAAGCGGGAGGTTTTAGAATACAGAGGAATTTAGTTTCTTATACTATGTTAGTGTCGGTTTAAATGGAATAGCCTTATTTACACGTTCTATACTATGGCTCAGTATATGAATTACAAAATAAAACATAAGCCACTGACAAAAAGTATGAACTGCTCACACTTCGGGTCAAGCTTGGATTATATTCATGTGATAAATTCCATCAAGGTCAATCTTTTCTCAAATGAGGGAAGGAAGGAGAGAGTGCCAAGGTGTCACATTCAGACTTGATGTAAGCAGATGCAAATGCAGTGGAAATCAATGGAGTTGTACCTGTTACACAGCTCTGAGTTTGGCCCATAAAATTAGAATGAGAGGAAAAACACTTATACCCTAACAGGGTTGAGAGACCACTTGTTCATTTGGGTAACAATAATAAAACTTGATGCTTCCCACTGACTTTGATTTTAATGAGATAAAAGCTGCTAGAAAACAATCTGTACAGCGTATAAAGAGAGAAGAATGTTTTGTAGATTACCCCTGCCTATCTACATGCGAATACTGTGCCAAATTTAAGTCTTAACACATTCTGATTCTTTTTTCATTGTATAGTAACTGACTTATTACTATCTTCTGTTACTGCACTGTTTGCTGGACCTTATTTCCATCTGTATATTGAGATGATGAGTTAAATTTCACGTCTGTTGGAGATATACTGATTTGCTTGTCTGTCTATACTGATGTTAAGCATTCAAAGAAAAAAAATCTTACAAATATAAGGCCAAACTCTATTCGCCTAACTCATGTGCATAGTTCCAATGAAGTCATTGAGATTACCTGCATGAGTAAGGCAAGAAAGATGCAGCACTGAATGTTGTTAGAAGGATACAATGCAAAAAGTATAAGCTGTGTGTATGTTTTCAAAACCAAAACCCTGGCACTCCATCCCAGCATGGGTCGCTACTAAATTAATCTAATTTAACAGAGCTGTGAGAAAACTCTTATCTTAGGCTAAGCTAATGTTTGACAGCTGGTGTCCCAGTTTTGTCCCAGGCTAGCTGCTCTCCACCTGCACCTTTACACAGAACGGTTAAATTGACTAAAGACTGAAATATTTTGAACGGCTTTGATGCTAAACATCTGAAAACAGCAAGTCTATTGATGTTTGTGACAAGAAGTTTTCAAGCTGCCATGTGAATGTAACTTAATACTTTCAACTGAAGCTGACACCCCGTACAGTCCTATGTCCCTTTCCCCCAATACCAATTAATATTTCAAGCTCCATACTCTGCTTTTAGAATCTAGAGGCTCAGTTCTAATCTCACATGAAGGAGTGTAAATTGCTGTAGACCTGGCACATGCATATGGTGTTGACTGAGCGCTCATGTAACAAGAGTTGCTGCTAAACCCATGGATTTGTTTGAAAAAACAAACAAACAGAAAACGAGATGATCAAACAATGAATTGATACTCATCAGCTGTGAAGATCGCAAACACAGGCCTGGCTCACTCTTAGAGGGTCCCAACCTGCAGTTTGAGAACCCCAGCTGCCAGTCAGCACAGAAATGTGTCACTTGATCTTCCAGCTACTGTAACCGGAATAATCTTGGTTTAAGTGAAACAATGTAAAGCTGAGACTCACTAATTTCACAACGGTTTCCCTCGAGTCCTGAAGGACAAATGCATTTTCCTAGATAGAAGCAGGTTCCTCCATTAAAACAGGTTGTTGTGCAGTTAGCTGAAGGACATAAAACAAAAAATTAAATTATATGTCTAATGTAAAATTATTTCTACTCTAACCACTTTTTACCGATGAAGCACTCATCTGAGAGGTTGGAGACCCCCGTTCAAATCCCTTATCATCATCAGGCAGAGTGGGAATTGAACCAGGGTGTCTCACATCAGAAGTGAGTATCCTAAACACTAGGCTAAGGATTATAACTGAGGTCATCTCTGTTTTGTGTAGAGGTAGATGTGCTCAGATCATGCCTGCCTGACAGGGCCCTGCAGGTGAGATAGGTGGGGAATGCTTAGGTAGTGCTTGGCATGAGAAAGGCATTTGGATGCCTGCCCAAGGCAGCAGTGCGTGCACTCAGTCGCAGAAACCTAGACACCTAGGGAACTTTTACAGCAAATGTTTAGATGTCTGGTGAGTTGGGGTGTCTACAGGGCTAGGAGGCAGCTGAGCAGCAGTTTGTGGATCACAGTGGTACCTAAATCTAGGGTTTAGGCATCTAAGAACCTTTGGGGATCTGGGCCAAACTCCTTTACTAAGGACTAAATACATACCAAGCCAAATGGATTCTGTAAGCACAAGGGACTATAATGGCATATCTATCTGCAGAATGTGGATCTAAAACGCTTCCTTTAAAACATGACTTTGTTACAAAGCTCATTGAAGACCTAATGAATTTACTAACTGAACATTTTGTATAGTTTTGTGTTCTTACACCTTCTGTGTAATGGACTATTCAGATACATTTCAGTAGGAAACTTTGTATTTTTTAAATATCCAGCATTTCTGGGACTGTGAACGTCATACTTCCTTTACTGTTTTTTATTGATACACTAACGTCATTATAACAAAAAATATTAAACGGAGTAAGTTACTTATTTTTTAATCTGTCTGGATGCAACAAGTTAATGCATCAACCTTTCATCTAAGGAAACCAAGGTCCAAATCCTTCACTTCCCTTCCCCCAAGTCACAAATGAAAATGAATTTGCTGGCCACTCCCATGGTCCTTCAGTGAGCCAACTAAGGAGGTAATGGTTGTGTACATTATATATTATTCATTTTGTGTACATGAGTGTTCAAAAGTGAATGTAAGTTGCACCTACCATCTGCTGGCTTATACATGTGTAATTTGCACTACAATGAAAGTCACCTCTGAGTTTTGGCCATGTTTGTTCGTATCTTAACATTAGCACGATCATGTGAAGAGGCCCAGGAATGAAGTAGCAGATATGTACTAGGCTGGATATAAAGTGCTGTAGTCATAAAATTCTGTTAATATTGTGATGTGGAGGATGTAGATAGACACAGAAAGTATCACAGGTGTACATATAAGGTCAGACAACATAAACAAATGTCTGAGGGGACACTAGCATACATAGTTCTCTTGTCAGGATCTCTGCAGCACTGTACCATACAGCCAAGAATACCTTATGACTAGGGTCCTACCAAATTTGCGGCCATGAAAAATGCATCACAGACCATGAAATCTGGTCTCCCCCCATAGAAATTGGTCTTTTGTGTACTTTTACCCATGGGGGTGGGTATAATAGGCCAGGGGAGGCTCTGCCTCTCCTGGCACTGCCGTGGCTGCTGGACCACTAGTTGCAGGGTTTTGGGGGGGAAGTTTTTTATTTATTATGCCCCAGGCAAGTTCCGGGTGGCTGAGGAGGTAGTAGGTGCTATTCAGAGTCTCAATTTCATCAGTAATCTCCCTGGACTCCAGAGAGATGACTGATGAACTCAGCAAGCTGAGTAGCAACTACTGCCCCCTCAGCCACCCCAGAACCTGCACTGGGCAAATCAAAAGCTTCTTCTGGACCAGAGATGCTTTTCCTTGGGCAGCTTGGAGCCTGGGAGGGGAGGTGCAGTACGGCTGCAGCTCGCCCAAGACTCCTCTGGGCAGCGGGAAGGGGGGCTCGGGGCTTTGGGTGGCCCAGGGCTCCAGCCGTTGGGGGGGGGCGTTTGTGGGTGGAAGGGGCAGAGCTGGGGTTAGGCTCCCCAAAGGAGGGCACCACATGCCGCCCATGCTTTTACCCTATACTACACAGATTTTATGGGGGAGACCACTGTTTTTCAAATTGGGGGTCCTGACCCAAAAGGGAGTTGTGAGGGAGCAGTCACAAGGTTATTTTAGGGGGGTTGCGGTATTGCTACCCTTATCTGCACTGCCTTCAGAGCTGGGCGGCTGGAGAGCAGCAGCTGATGGGCGGGCACCCAGCTCTGAAGGCAGCGCCCTGCCAGCAGCAGCGCAGAAGTAAAGGTGGCAATACCACACCATGTCACCCTTACTTCTGCACTGCTGCCTTCTGAGCTGGGTGGCCAGAGAGTGGCGGCTGCTGACTGAGGGCCCAGCTCTGCAGTCAGCAGCACAGAAGTAAGTGTGACAATACCGTACCAGGCCATCCTTACTTCTGCGCTGCTGCTGGAGGTGGCTCTGCCTTCAGAGCTGGGCTCCCAGCCAGCAGCCGCCGCCCTCCAGCTGCCCAGCTCTGTAGCAGCAGCGCAGAAGTAAGGGTAGCAGTACCACAACCCTGCTACAATAACCTTGCGACACCACCGCCCCCCAACTCCTTTTTGGGTCAGGATCCCTACAATTACAACACCGTGACATTTCAGATTTAAATAGCTGAAATCTTGACATTTATGATTTTTAAAATCCTGTGGCCATGAAACTGACCAAAATGGACCATGGGACAGGGAGCATAAAGGTAGCAGCAGCTGGTGGATTACAATTCAACTGCTTTTTATTCTATACTGTTACCTTTATCACAGTTGACGCCATAGAATCCAGGAGGGCAGATGCACAAATCAGGTGTGACACAGAGACCACCATTCATGCAGCGGGATGCACACAGAGCTAATTTGATGAGAGTGAAAGAGAACAAAATGCTGGCATGAGGGAGAGATGACCATGCCAAAATTTGCGACAGGATTTTATATAACAAATATTCAAAAAAATCAGTAATAAGCACGAATAGTAGTTTTCAAACAACACTTTTCCTCCTTCTGCTGAGTATAACAAGTCAGCTTTGCAACATAAAATAGCTAATGCAGAAAGATGTTTCATAATTATGCTTATAGATTATAGTGGTTGAAATAACACTACAAGAAATTGAAGATGGACTTTAGTGTTCGTCTTACTTAATCTGAACACTGAGAGCAAAAATTGTCCCTTATCCCGATTATTCCCAAACTGAGGACTGAAAATAGCCAATTTGGACTCACTGAAATATTTCAGATGTGTGGGTATGGAATCGGTCAGGGGTTCAGTTCTTTGTACCTATGGATCTTGGGACATCTGTCAAGGCCAGGGCCATCGGTACAGCAGTCCTGTGCCTCCACGTTGCCTTGAAGCTCCCACAGCAGCTTGGCTTTTTCAGGTGGTGTGCTCTCATACAGCCTCCCCAGCTACTGTTGCTACCCCACCCAGCCCTTGAGGAGGAATGTCAGGGAGCAGAGTTTTACTTCATGGTTGGCCAGTATTAACTTACCCAGGGAATGCCTGCAAGGCTGAGTGAGAGATGTCTTGTGACTGGCTTCTGCCCTCTACTGAGACTCTACAGAGCACCCATGCAAGGGCCTTCCCCAGGGTTGGGAAGAAGGAGGAAGCATGTACAAGAGCTAGTGTACTCATCATCTAATCCACAGTCCCATCCCTCTCACTGCCCAAATGAGCTATTATTGGCTCCCCTTCACTTATGGAAAGAGAAGGGAGAATCTACCCAAAAACATTTTCCCTCTCCATTGTCAGTCTGCTTGAGACACAGCTGTGGCATCCTAATTAGATACTAACTTCAGATAACAAATGCGAAACAACAAGAACACTATTCTTGATTTTCCAGCTAGTCTTCATTAGCAGAAGAATTCCATTTAATCTCTTGCCAGACGGATTGTTTGTGATTAAGAGTCTCTTAATTGTTGGTCAATTTCATGTTTAATATATCCTTTAGAGAGCAGATATTTTTCTTTAGAAGTTGGCATTTTCATTAAGCAATTCATGTTTTCATTAGCTCTGGGGTCATAAACGATAATTTTCTTGTGTTTGGATTTAATATTTACAGATATCTAGCAACATGAGAGAGCCTCCAGGAAAGGCCATTTACGCTATTGAGAGAGAAAGAGAGATTTCAGTGCGGTGACTGCTCTTTTTCAGAAGGACTGTAGTAAAGAAAACAACTGAGGGTATTTTTAAAGTTACCTTTCTCACAATGAGGCCCATAAAATCCATCTGGACATTCACAGACATGCCTTTCATTGCAAAAACCTCCATTTCTGCACCTGCCTGGACATTCAGCTTCATGAAAAACAAGAACATTGTTAATCAGATATTACATACTTCAGTTAGCACTCCACTTTCAACAGCATCGATACAGTCTATTGACAGAAGTGCAAAAATAACTGGATAGCAACTTTTATTGAGGTGAGTATCAAGATTTAACAAACAGAGCTGTAAATGCTGACTGAGATGGAAGCTCAGGTAAAAATCACTCTCTTTGTTAATCTACAAATACAGGTTGCATCATATGATCAACTGCACTCTTGAAAGTACCTGTGATAGTGTTCTGCCACTCTGTGCTGGTCAACAGACTAATGAATAATGTGGCCTGTCTGCAAAACCCACTATCTTAAACTGCCTGGAATAGGTAGCCAATACAGATCCTGGAGCACTGGTGTCATGCTCCTAGTTAGATATACTGTTTACCTAGCAGGCTCATCTTCAGTTTTTTGGCTTGATTTAAGGTGTGACCCGAGGCAGAGTGCATTACATTACTCTACTGTTGGATGTGTACGAACTGAAAGACTCAATCTCCACACTGGGCAAAGATGAAGGGGAGGACGCATTCCTGCCCACTGATCCCATATCATCATTCAACCGTTAGTCACATCCCAAATCTCTACCCAACAGTGACTAAGGCATTTGACAACAGTGGAAGAGAAACATATCTGGGCATCATCAGCATTCTAAAAAACATGACAGCCCATGCCTCTTCACTATCAACTGCCCCATATCCACATTGAACAAGAGGTGGGAGGAATTGGAACCCTATGGAACCCCTCCCCCGAAATGAACCCTCAGGGCAAAAGAGCAATTGGTCCAAAACACCTGCTGAGATCTCTCAGACAAAAACAAAGGTACTGAGTGGCAGCCATGTCTACTTCCACTGGAGCAAGCCAATAGCACCTCATGAGCAGTGGTACCAAAATCAGCATCTAGCTCTAACAGTATCTGTCTGGTCATCTACTATTCATCCATCACCAGGAGGGAATTATCTACCAACCTCTTTGCCAAACCTTGTTCTGTAACCAAAATGGCAAAGTTCAAAGAGCTCTGAGGTAGACAGATAATCTGAGAATCGCCTCGCCACAATATTTTAAATCAAGATTAGAAGATGAGCTTCTTGACAGTAATTGGCTAGATTGTTCATATCAAGTGAATTGTTTGTGTGTAATAATCATAAAACAGCTTCCTTAATTGACAATGTCTGTCAACAATGGCCCCAATTCTTCTCTATTTTTGTCTTTACCAGAAAGTGGTACAATGCATCAGGCTGATGCTGGAAAGATGTACCACCAACCATTGATGCAATCCAACTCCTGCATGGAATTAAGTTGAGTCCAAAGTTTAAATATTTGCAGTGTTTACAGATAATATTTTTCTTTTGCTGCAAACTGTAGAATGTAGAATGTTTGTAAATTTAGATGCGCCAGCTTGCATGGGGCAATTCTGCAGGCCACAGATATTACAAACTGTAATTCACACTAATTCTCCCACCCACAATTTTAGTCAGTTGGTATGTGTAATCATCTGAAAGTATACAGATTAACTCTTAAACAAATTTCTCTACAGAAATCATAAGAGATGGCTAAACAGAACTACAAGCAAATATGGCAAGCTGTCATGATTATTAATCATTTTCTGTCTTGGGTTACATCTCTACAATCCCTTTGAAGTCAATAGGGTACCATGGGTAAACCTAAGAATAGAGACAATGGAACAAATTCTGCTTCGAAAGGCTCTGTATGTTGTGCAGAAGTGAAGCTCTGGACCACCAGACAAAAGCAAGTGAACTGGAACTGGAGAAGAAGAAAAGGTAAAGACTGAGATTCACTTATATAAGCTGCAAATATAGGAAGCAAAATGTATTGCTATAAACGTAAAGCTATCTGAAGCAGTAGTAATAAACATAAAGACATTTTGTTTTAGTTTGTTCCAGTGCTGTACTCTAGGATCCTTTCTGGAAATGTACTTCCCTTTGTGCCCAAATGCAGAGCTGCTATTCATTACAGAAAATGCGTGCTTAAATAAATGCCATTTCAAATAGAAAAATGGAAAAATATTATTTTTTGTGTGACCATCTCTTAGCCACTACAAAGCCTCCCCTTACCACAAAATTGCTCCCTGGCTTTTCCTACTTCCTCTAGCCACGGGCTGGCCAGGAATAGCTGAAAACCATGATCGAGGGCCAGGCAACAGGGAATATGAGCCTCATGGCTGCATGACAAGCTTCATTGTTTCCTCTTTTCTTTCCATGGAGGACTTTAAAAACACAACCAAACCAAAAAACTTTTCTGAACCAACCTACCAGGGAGAACATCTCCATCTCTCCCTACAGCCGTCACAAAATGCTGCTATGTCTATGTCCCTAAATTAAGCACAAAAATGAGAGGCTCACCCTCAGATCACTGCATATGGGCTGAAAGACACTGGCATGATAGAACTCCTCTCTTGCATGCCCCTGGAGTTTGGAGACTTGCCCCTGCAATGTGCCCTTCTCCCATAGGCTCAGTGAGTGAAGGACCAAAATGACCATTCAACCTCAGTCCACTGGGCCAACCTAAAGCTAAAACTGCATCTCTGCAAATTGATGGCGATAATAGTAAATGGTAGCACATAAAATATGGCTTGGATGAAAGCTGGATGGGCTAGAGAGAGTTCCAAACTCATAGAAAGAAGTATTTCCCCAAAATACATATAGGTTGGAGCCTTACAGTCTCTATCAGGCAGGTCACTACTACACTTCATCCAAACTTTATTAAAAACTTAATAGCTTTAAGTAGAAATAAAAATTAAAAGTTCTAAAATGGTTCTGAACACTGCTGTATTTGCATCAAACACAGACACTGTTGTGTGTGTGTGTGTATATAAGACTTGCATTTTAAATCCCATTAAGCTTCCCATCTTCCTCTCTGCCTATTTCTTGCCCATCCCCACCCCCATTTTCTCTCAGCTAATTGGCAGAAGTGAGGCTTCAAAGGAGAAGGCCACCTCTTCTCTGCTGTTAAGCAATTGTGGGGTTTCAAAGAATAAACAGCTTTTGCTCCTGCTGCTTGTTCTTTGAAGCCCTGCCATTGCCAATTAGTTAGGAGAAAAGGGGGTGGGGAAGTAAATGGGAGACAAGGAAAGAAGACGTAAGGGAATTAATAACAATCTCAATCGCTGTATACAAACTGTGTCGTGTTAATTTGATACAACTTCAGACAATATCTGATAACTGCACAATCTTGGAAGCTAATCTTTTAAACATTTTCTGTAGCCTCAAAATTTGTGTCAAAAACACTCTCCAAAAAAACTATTAACTTTGGGTTAATGTTTCATAAGTGTATTTACATTGTTTCCGCCCCAAATAAATGATTTCTAAGGGTGATACACTCCTGGGTGCCCTGTTGTCAGCCAATATAACTTTTGATTACATTTTCGTCAGTACACCCCAGGCGTGTGTATACTGGCTGATAAGCAAAAACCTTGAACTCAGAAAGGGCTCAATTCTGCCTCCCTTGGTCACAAAGTAGTATTTTAATCTGCAAATGACCCTACTGAAATGAAATGTTTGACCTCCATAGTAAGGTACTTACTCAATATGAGTAAGAGTGGGAGAATTTGCACAGCAGTGATGTCCATTCAAATATCTCTGTGTACTTTACAAATATTAACTCAGCCTCATGGCACCGCTGTGATGTAGGTGAGTTGTGTTATATCCATTTTATAGACAGCTGTACTGAGAAACAGAGAGGTGACAGACAACATTTTCCAAAGTGGTCACTGACTTTGGCTATGTCAAATTTTGGATGCCCAGTTTGGGATTTCCAGAGGTTTGAGCAACTGCAGCTCTCATTGACTTCAAATGGAGTTGAAGGTACTCAGCACTTCTGAAAATGAGGCCCAAGTTGGAGACCCAAAAATCAGGGTACCCCAACTTAGCAGCCACTTTTGAAAACATTAGCCTATCTATATCAGTAGTCTGTGGAGAGCAGGTTGGTGACATGGTGCTAATTCTCCTTGTTTCCACCTGGTGAATCACATTAATAAGAAACTTAAAACTTTACTAATATTTGTTTCCCCTGGGAGCCATTTCTATAGTCACACAGAGATGCTGTGTGATTATGAATGGGAAGAGATGTGTCATCAAGACGATCTTTCTTGTGAGATGTAGTTCAAACTATGAAAAAAGTTTAAGAACTCTTTGGCCTAAACTGCCAGCAAATCCATGGCAGAGCCAGAACAACAACCTATGAATGGTGACTTTCGCTTCAATCTGTGTAACCCCAATATTGCTGTTATGTGTGTCTGTATTGGGAATGAGACTTGAGCAATTTAACCAACACAGACTAATGCTGTCAGATCACCATGGCTTACCTTGCTGACATGTTTTAAAGAAGATGGCATTTTGGGGTGTTTGGAGAATTACATTGCCTTCTGAATTCATTATGATCACAATAACTTCAAACGCCGCTACTCCATCTTGTTTTCCAAGGCATGGAAATCCAACCTGAACGACTAAAAAGAAAAAATACATATAAATATTTAAACCTTAATATATTGTAACCCCATGATAGTCTTCAAACCATGATTTGAGGACTCCAGTAACTCAGCCAGAGGTTAGGGGTTTATTACAGGAGTGGGTGGGCGAGATTCTGTGGCCCGCAGTGTGCAGAAAGGCAGACTAGATGATCCCAATGGTCCCCTGTGGCCTTAAAGTCTATGAGTCTAAGACATTACGTCTCTCTGATATCTGTTATTTGTGAAAACTAGCAGGTACAGACTATGTTGATAACACTCAGACAAAACCACTTCTACTTGTACTCCAAAGTAGTTAGTCTTGTAAAGCAGACTAGGGGTAACATTTTCAACAGTACCTAACTGACTTCTGTGCCTAACTTACTCTCATTTTTCAGAAGTGACATAGGCACAGATTCTCAGAAGTATTTAGGTTCCTAATTCCCATTAATTTAAATGGGAGTTAAGTGCCTAAATACCTAGGGCCATGTCTACACTGAAACTGGGATCAAGTCTCCCAGCCCAGGTAGACAGACTCGCACTAGCAGGGCTTGAAATAGTGCCCTAAAAATAGCCATGTGAACATTACAACTCTTGGCACCTGAGCTCAGAACCAGGGGGTTAGGAGAGTTTGAGAATCCGAACTGCTGCCCAAGCTGCAACCTCCACAGTGCTATTTTTAGTGGGCTAGCTCTAGTCCCACTGGTGCGAGTCTGTCTCCATGAGCTGGGAGACTCACTCTCAGCTGCAGTGTAGATGTGCCCTAAGACCTATTGAGACTCAGGCTCCTAAGTAACTTTTTAAAATGGGATTTACTCCCTTTTGAAAATTTTATCCTAGATATAGTCTGTTCTTATGGACACTGCCATTGATATTTAAATAAATAATATTTAAATAACTGTCTTTAATAAAAGCTTGTTATGTGAAGTGATGGAAGGATAGCACACTTAGTAAATAAGATAACCAATGAAAATATTTTAAAGACTAGAGAGACACCACTTTGACAGAACTCCTTGAGTGTCCTAAATGTGATGGATAGCTGGAGATTTTCACACTCTTCTTGGAGGGCCAACATTTTTGAACTACAAAGAGTCTAAGTAAGTAATTAAAGGCAGTAAATCTGCAGTATTTTAATGAGGAGGAAGGCCTGGTATCCCAGAGCCTTGGAATGAAGTTATGCGATTGTCACAACTGATCTTAAATAATCTTCAGATGAATCGATTATCTCCTCTCTTCATGATTGGCTCCTCCTTGCTCCTTTATAAATTGGATACAGCTATCTGTGATTATTCACTCATTTCCCCTAAATTTGGTCTGAGACTTCAGAGCAAAATATTGAGCTAATAGCTTTGTATTTTGTTTGTTTTAAATTGGTTGCCATAAACATTTTTTTGTAAATAATAGGTGGGCAATTTTTGTTGTTTGTTGTGTTACTTCTATATACCATAAAGAGTCTCAAATGCAAGTTGTGTATATAATATAAAAATACACACAGTTTATTACTAAAACTTATTCTGCATCTGACAGATCTACCATAGCTAAGGGACTGTTAACATTTTCATTATACAATCTGTTTTTACTTTTATATTGACCTCTTTAAAAGACTATTTAAAAAAACAGATAGCCCTGCAGTAAGTGGAAAACTCATGCTGTGGATTAAAAACAGTTTAACTGCAGTGAATAATTTAAATATTAGTGAACATTTGCTTCTCTCAGTGCAAAGTATAGTAAATAATGCAGTGCTCAAAAGAATGGTATTAGGAAAAATGTCATTTAATGTTTTATCTTAAGTAATAGCTTAGAGAAAAGTAGAGGTGAAATTTGGTGATGCCACTATGGGCCAAAGCTTGGATCCATTATTAATGACAAATCTCCTGTTGAGTTGAATGGAATCAAGATTTGATCCTAAATTACTTCAGCCTGTGGATTTAAATAAATAGATTCATAGAGTTTAATGCCAGAAGGTAGCATTGGACTATCTAGCCTGACCTCCCGTTTATCACAGAACATTAAATTTCACCCAGTTACTGCCTGTTAAGTGGTTTGATTAAGGCATAACTTCTGTTTGGCTAAAGCATATCTTCCAGAAAGGCTCCAGTTTTACTTGAAGGTATCAAGAGATGGAAAATCCACCTTTTCCCTTGGTAGTTTGTTCCTATAGCTAACTACCCTCACTGTAAAAAATGTTTCCCTAGTTCCTAATATGAATGTCTGGCTTCAGCTTGAAGCCATTAGTTCTTGTTATGACTTTCTCTGCTAGTTTAAAGAGCCCTTTAGTACCCGGTATTATCTCTCTGTGACGATACTTATGCAATGTAATCAGGTCACCTCTCAATCTTCTTGTTGATAAACTAAAGAAATGGAACTCTTTAAGTCTCTCACTGTGAGGCATTTTCTCCAACCCTTGATTCATTTTATTTCGTGAGACTGTGTGTAATGATGCCAACATCTTAGGAGCTGAAAGTGTAGTAGCCATGAGATTTTGGGCTGGGATTTTCAAAACAGCCTAAGGGAGTTAGACCCCAACTTCTTTGAATTTCAATGAGATTTGGGCAGCTAATTCCCTTACACTCCTTTGGAAATCTTGGCCTCAATTGATTTCAACAAGAATCATCTTGCTAACCCCCCACTCTGTTTGGCTGAAGTAGCAGCTAATCTTCACCTACCTTACTTCCTTCTCACCTGCCTCCCTCTGCTCTGCTATTTCTCTCTGCTTTTCCCCCCTCTCTTGTGCCTTCTAAGATTGAGAGGCACCAGAGAGAAATCAGCCTTTCTCCCTCTTAACGTAATCTATTACAATCCTTTTTGGCTGAATTGCTGTAAAAATTTTACTTTAAAAATATTATTAAAATTTGGCTTTTAATAATAATTTCATTGTTTGTTGACACACACATCTACAGAAAACTGATTCAGTGACACCTAATTTGCCCACATTATATCAGATTTGTAGAAGTAATTCACAATACACACAACAGACATATAAATTAGCAAATTAAGAGCAGACAACTGAACATTACTTTATAGGATGCATTTATTTAGCCAGGGCTTAGCTAATTTAGATCTGCTTGCAAACTTCATTTAAAAAACCCTTCATACTAGCAGCTCACTGTTAATTACTGTACATGCTGCCAAACTGATTACTAATCACTGTTAAATATCACATGCATTGTAACACCAAGCATGACTTAACTATGGCTTACTATACAGTGCATATACTAAGTACAATTATGTGTCTGCACGTGCTCACCATATATAAACACGGTTTACAGGTCCATATTAGTCTTGGAACTCACTTATCCGAACTACAAATAAGTTAAAATCATGTTCATATTAGTCAGACCTCCGATCATGATAGTTACTAGTGCTCTTTATTGAACTATGAAAGCTCATCTCTGGTAACCTTACAACAGTGCAGCATAGCTCTTCATGAAGATAGTCAGAGCTGATCATTTGATTCAGCCTTTCAAAATGTTTAAGAATCAGTGAGGCAACCCAGTTTATGTATCAGTGATGCAGACTGGCAGAGCCTTCTGCATATTTCACCTCATTTTTAATGTAAAACTGTTTATTACACAAAGTAATTTTACAGAAACAGCCCTGCAGTTTGTACTTTATTGGTACTTTTGAGATGACAGAAGGCAAACATTTTAATAATCATTAAAGATCAGGAGCTTTTGTGTTATCAGACAATTTGATAACCTGATACAAAGGGTGCTCAGTCTAAGACAGCACAAAAATGCATGTCACAGATACATACAAATCAAAAATTACCTTCATGTTTAATAAGAACATGGCAGCACTTATGCTTATTTTGCACCTTTTTATATCAGTTTCTTTACTTATGTGTGTGTTAAACTTGGGTGTAATCTCTTTGTTTTACAAGTGATTATACTGCAGTAATTATGGTACAGTAGGTTACAACACTCTGCTGTTCATCAAAATATAGTTTTCAATGTAGCTCACTCAATACATAGCACATGCTGATATGAGTTACTTATGTTACATTCCAGACGCCATGGAAAGGCCATATTGCTGTCAACATGACATCACTTCAACACCACTATCGTTTTCAAAATACTGTAAACTGAAGATTAACTACAAATATTCTAAACGTATACTACAAAAAATAGCCAGAACCAGTCAAAGGCATTTTGCTGCCCTATGTAAACTTCAGTGTGTGCCTTACGTCCTGCCATAAACTCTCAGGCCATTCTCTCTCACTTGGCTCCATTTCTTACTATGCCCCTGCCATGATGAGGCCTTCCCTCTCCCCATTTCTTTCCCTCCTTTTTCTGAGATCTGTCTCCCTCTCACCCATTCCCTTCTCCCTTTCTCTGCTCCACTTAGCACTCTCTGCTGTTGGGAGATGTCAAAGTTCTGCTCCTTTAAACAGGCAGCTACTTAGTCCCAGATCCTCAAAGGTATTTAGGCACCTAACTCCCAGTCAAATGAAAGTACCGCCACTCATAATAATGTTGTTTTAACCAAGAAAAAGCTGTGTTTTATCCAGAAGTAAAATCTTAAATTACCCATGAGTGTTATCAGTTTTAAAAATATTTTTTTAAATGTGCATTAATGATTTTGCTTAGTTTCTCTTCTTCTTTCCCCAGAAAGGCATTGGTTTATCCCAAAGCTCTGCTTTATATGTTTCCTGTATTTGTTTCTTTAGGCTCTGCCTTTTCCATGCATTGAAAAATAGACTTTGGGCTAATCTTTCAGAGGTCCTTGAACACTTTTTGGACCATCACTGATGTATGGTCCAATTATGTTAGTTGCCTAATAGTAACTTCAACGAATAGGGCGATAAAGGAGATCATTGTGGGCAAGATTGTGGCATGGTCTAGCTACAGTTTTTGTACTACTATAGCTATGTTGGTGAGGGTTGTGATTTTTTTTAACTGAATAGTTGTATCAGTGCAACCCATATTGTGAATGCAGTTATACCGGTATGAAGGTGCTTACATCAGTTTAGCCTGAATTTACTATACTGGCAAAACTATGTCCACGCTAAGAGGACTGTAAAGCTTTAACTATACCAGTATAGTTAAACAGCACAACTTTTTTGTGTAGACAGTCCACCGTGGGTGGATGCAACTTGCTACATCAAAGTCAAAACTTTCAGTGCCAGCCTCCACTAAGATTTTACGTTGAGATAGCTAACCTCAAGATGGCAATCTCAATTTAAAAACACAATTATTTTTTGCAGTGAAGACATAGTGTGAGCAGTACCTTATTCCAAAAGTATTCCTATTGATTTCAACGATACTATCATTGGGTGAGGTACTACTCAGCATGAGTAAGGATATCAGGATCTGACTCTAGGTGGTCAAGTCTGGCATATACTTGCTGGGGATAGGGAAAAAAAGGTGTAATCTCTTTGGTCTGCAGACTAGAAAAAGAGGTGAAGTTAGATTGGGGTTACCGAAGAAATATTAACTTCATACAATTTAACAGCACTGCAGTACGCAAGTGAAGTAAGTCAACTATAGGATGATAGGCTGACTTATCTCAATAACATTGCCCACTTACTGGAAGGCTCTTCCAGTTTTGCTGGTGTTTTAAGATGCACCTCATCCTACAAGAACTTTGGAATATCATGTTTGTTTCATGTACCTCTGCACAGACTAGGTTGACCAGACAGCAAATCTGAAAAATCGAGATGGGGGTGGGGGTAATAGGAGCCTATATAAAAATAGACCCAAAAATCAGGCCTGTCCCTATAAAATTGGGACATCTGGTCACCCTAGCACAGACACAAGGAGTCTAATTTACCACTAGAGCTGGTAATTATTTTCAATCTAAAAGAATTGATCAAAGAATGCATTTTTCCAATCTTAAAATTTAATTGATTTTTTTTAATTTTTATCTTTTATTAATATTGAATTGACAACACCATCAAAATGTTTCCTTTATTGCCTTTCACTTTCAAAATAGGCAAATTAAAACTTTTTTTTTTTTTACAATTTTAACTTTTTTTTTACAAAAATTCCACAATGTGACTAAGTTGAAAAAAGGCGGAAATCCCTGTTTTCTCCTCCATTTTCCCGTTTGCCTGACTTTTTTTGTTTTTTCTACTGTATAACTTATAATTGGTCATCTTAGTCCTTTAGTGAGTTAAACAAAACCAAAATTAAAAATAATTTTTGAAAATTAAAAAGCAAAAATTCTGCTCAATTTTTATAATCATGAAAATTTTTGAAAAACAAAGTCAGTCTGTTTTAATGTTTTTGTCTACTGTACACTCACTTTGCACAGATCTAAATGACCATATGAAGTAAAATGCAGTAAAATTAGTTCCGATATGCACTTATAATGTCCACATACTTTAAGCATTGACTATTATTTCACTACTACTACTATTACCCAGATGTTGTCAACTAAGAGGAAATAATAATGCCTTCGTAAAAATTTTGAACTGCAGTAATGCTTCATATAAATGAATTTTATGTATCAAACTTTGGACCAACTCCTGCTGGCCTACTTCCATGAATAGGAGTAACAAGATTTGGCTCAAAGAAGAAAAATAACTAAAAGGGGCTGTTCATTAGATTTTTAGTAATGTAGTAAGGTAAAGTGATTTCATATTATTTACATGGAACAAGTGTTCAGCATTATAACAAACATTTCCTTGATGCTAAAATTTACAGTACAATTTATGATATGGTATTTACCCTTTTAACGACTTGCTTTAGAATGTATTGTTTTCCAGAAACATTATATTTATAACATGAACAACACAAACCTGATGCTTTGTGAGGAACTGTTCCAAGTAGGGGGATATTTATGGTTGGATCAGCCATTATGCCTTTATCCAGTGAGCGCAAGGACAGGAACTCATAAAAGTACTCAGCCTACAACAAAATGCATTGAAAGTAAATGTTTGTTAATTGCAGTCACTGGAGCAACTATTCAGCATATAGTCCAAAGTGGAACAACAGTACACTTTCAACTTTCACACCATATTTTTTTTTAAAAAAATGTGTCTTTGTTTAAACATAATATTCAACGGGACAAATATTCATCTGAAAATTGGCATAGGACAAACCTTTAAGCTTGAGGCAGCCCAATCGCAAGGAAAGTTGCATACTTCCTTTTGCTGCACTTTGAAAGGAAGTGAATAAATATCCTAGTGGGGCTAATCTACATTCTGCAGGCAAAGCCAATATAGCTATAGCGGCATATCTATATTGGAAGAGCTCCCTAGTTCAGACGCAGCGTACGCTGACAGAATTCTTACTGCGACTAAACTGGCGCTTTGGCTGGCATAGCTATGTCTGCTAGGGGGTGTGGTTTTCTCACACACATTTCATAGTTATGCTGACAACATTTTACAGGGTAGACCTGGCCATGGTAATCACATTTTACATAACTAGCACCTTTCATTCCAAGGGATCACAAAGTGCTGTACAAACGATGGGCTAATTCTTGAAGTCCTTTCTCAGGAAAAACTCGGACTGAAGTCCTGATATAGCCACTTAGCTCCACTGCGACAGCACAAAGAGGCCATAAAGCTGCCCTAACTGGACAGCTGGGGATTCCCCCACAAAGCTGGATTTACACCATATTCTACTGGCCTCCACAGTGGAGAGGGTGTGTTGTGGGTGTGCCCAGCAGGAGCTGGCCTGGATGGAGTACTGCTCTGCACTGCTGTCCATGCCACCTTAATTCACGCCCTTGTGCATATGCATTATGATGGTGTTTTTAATTATATGATCACATACTATTATCTCTACAGGACACCTGCCTCATTCAGTGAATGGGCAGTCATTCAATATTTATTTATATCTTCCTCATTCAATGTGTGATCCCAACCTTATTTACCGTACACCATTCAAGCCCTGCACTGAACACAGAATTAGTAATTTCCTCCTGGGTGTTTCAGTGGTGCCCTCACCACAGTATGTGAGTGCATCAAACATTAATGAATTTATCTTCATACACCATCCCTGTTTCGCAGCTAGGGAACTGAGGCACAGAGCGATTAAAGCAAAGGTGTCAAAAGTGCCCACTCATTTTGGGTGCCTAATTTGTGAGGCCTAAAACCTGATTTTTCAAAGTAGATAACACGATATAGTGCTCTACATGTTCAAAACACAGCTTCCATTGACTTCAGTGGCACCTGTGAATGCTCAGCCACTCTGCAACTCTTGCCCCCAGAAAATGGGCACCCAGAAAATCGCAGCACCACACAAGAACTCTGGGCCAATTAATGGGAATTAGATGCCTAACCTGTTTAGATGCTTTTGAATATCCAGCTACCCACCTATTTGCATCTTTAGGCACCTAGGCAGGGATCTACAAAGGTACTTAGGGACCTAAGTCCCCTTTTTAGGCACCATTGATTCACAAAACTTCTGCTTGGCTGCCAATGAAGCCTGTAGGTGCCTATACTTCCTTGGCACCCAAGTTTTGTAGGAAGAGCTCCCTAGGCGCCTACATATCTGCCTCTGGGCACACACACTATTGCCTCTCTCCCGGTGTCTGGACACCTGTCTCCCACATAAGCCTCAGTGCAATTCATGAACTGGAGGAAGATAGGCATTCTTCTGCCTAACTTGCCTACAGGACCCAATCGGGTAGGCATGCTTAGAGGTCACCTAACTCTACACAAAATGAGAGTTGGGGGGAAAGGAAGAACTCCCTGATACCCATTGGGCAGAAGGTTGGCTACTCACAAGGGATGTGCGAGCTCACCGCTTCAAGTCCCCCCTCTCCCTGATGATGAGAAGGGATTTGAGTAGGGATCTGCCATCTCTCAAGTGAATTTCCTAATCACTGTGCTATACAATCACTCACTCTTTCTCTGGTCCAATTAATATTTAATTATTCAATTATTACTTAAAAGGGAAAAATTTCAGTAGGAGAGATTGAAGGAGGCACACATCAGAATATCCCAGAGTCCAGTGGTTAACGCACTAACCTGACAGGCTGAGTGTGACAATGTAATTATTCCCTTTTTGGATCCAGGTCCTACATACCTTAGAAAAATCTGTCCCACTGTGGCAGAGGGAGGGACATAATCCAATTCTTAAGGGCACCATTCAATTGCCTTAACCATGAGACTGTCCTTTCTCTCCCTGGAGTCCCCTCCCTCATTCACTAAATCCCTCCAACTTCTGCAACAAATGCACAGGTGTCATAAAAATAAAGGGAAGGGTAACCACCTTTCTGTATACAGTGCTATAAAATCCCTCCTGGCCAGAGGCAGAACCCATTCACCAGTAAAGGGTTAAGAAGCTAAGATAACCTCGCTGGCACCTGGCCAAAATGACCAATGAGGAGACAAGATACTTTCAAAGCCGGAGAGGGGGAGAAACAAAGGGTCTGTCTATCTATGTGATGCTTTTGCCGGGAACAAATCAGGAATGCAGACTCAGAACTTCTGTAAAGTTAGTAAGTAATCTAGCTAGAAATGCATTAGATTTCTTTTTGTTTAATGGCTGGTAAAATACGCTGTGCTGAATGGAATGTATATTCCTAAAAAGAAAAGGAGTACTTGTGGCACCTTAGAGACTAACCAATTTATTTGAGCATAAGCTTTCGTGAGCATCGGTTGCATCCGATGAAGTGAGCTGTAGTCTCTAAGGTGCCACAAATACTCCCTTTCTTTTTGCAAATACAGACTAACACGGCTGTTACTCTGAAACCATGTATATTCCTGTTTTTGTGTCTTTTTGTAACTTAAGGTTTTGCCTAGAGGGATTCTCTATGTTTTGAATCTGATTACCTTGTAAGGTATTTACCATCCTGATTTTACAGAGGTGATTCTTTCACCTTTTCTTTAATTAAAATTCTTCTTTTAAGAACCTGATTGATTTTTCATTGTTCTTAAGATCCAAGGGTTTGGGTCTGTGTTCACCTATACAAATTGGTGAAAATTATTATCAAGCCTTCCCCAGGAAAGGGGGTGTAGGGCTTGGGGGGATATTTTGGGGAAAGACGTCTCCAAGTGGGCTCTTTCCCTGTTCTTTGTTTAACACGCTTGGTGGTGGCAGCATAGGGTTCAAGGACAAGGCAAAGTTTGTACCTTGGGGAAGGTTTTAACCTAAGCTGGTAAGAAAAAGCTTTGGGGGTCTTTCATGCATGTACCCACATCTGTACCCTAGAGTTCAGAGTGGGGAAGGAACCTTGACATGGTAGCAGAGCAGTGGGATCATTCTGAGATTTTTTTGGGGATCATTTTGAGATTTTTTTAGATCATTTTGAACCAGAAGCACAGCGGGATTTTAAAAGGTTTTGTAAAAGAGGATTGCAGCTGTAAATTCTGTGTCTCTGTGTGGGGGACAGAGCAGCAGGCATAACAAAGGGATTCTTCTTTTTTGAGCTGGAGTTTTCTCTACCTAAAGGCAGGGTAGTTAACCTCCTGCAGGGAAATTCACAAGTTTTTCACAGACCTGAAGAGGTTATTTTTTTAAGCTAAGAGCAGCTAGAGGGTTTTCTGTCTATCTGCCTGGAGACAGAGGTGTTAATTGTTTTTTTTTTTAAAGGATTTTTCTGTAGACTGAGAATAGCTATCAGAGAACATAGGTACCACATTACAGCACAGCAAAATTTTACAAGCCAGGTTTTTTGGTTTTATTTTGTGGTTTTCTTTCTAACTCTCGGATGTAAAGTTAGTTTAAAAACAGAGAGGCTAGGATGTCAGAAACCAAGGCACAACACAAACTGGAGTTAACCAGACTGAAGGCAGCGAAAGAGGCAGAAAAAGCCCAAGAGGCTGCCCACAGGAGAGCTATGGAGGCAAAGGAAAAAGAACTGGAGGCAAGGGAAAAAGAACTGGAGGAGAAGGAAAAAGAGAGGAAGCATGCACAGGAGATGGAGAAGGCAAAGGCTCAGCAGAATATACCAGATAATTCTAACAATCCTTACCCAACAATCCACAAATGGGAGCGACTATGTCCATAGTATAATGAATCCAGTGATATTGCTGAATATTTTCGCACCTTTGAGAGACTGTGCACACTCCATAAAATTCCTGAAGCTCAAAAGATAACCACATCGGTCACAAAATTGCCTGGAAGGGCTCTGGACGTATTCAATAAGATGCCTATTGATGAGGCTTCTAACTATAATAAATTAAACGATTTGGTTTTAAAGCAATTTCAAGTTACACCTGAAACTTAGAGAGTAAAATTTAGAGCCCTTAAGAGAGGACCTGGACTAAGTAATGTGGCTTATATAAACCAGATGAAGGATCTGTTAGATAAATGGGTCAAAGGAAGGGGTGTAACTAGCTTTGAAGGAATGTGTGATTTGATGACTCAGGAGCAATTCCGGAATATGTCCAAGGAGGATACAAAACAGTGTTTATGGGATAAGAAAATGGACTCAGCAGAAAGTCTTGCTTCTTATGCTGATCAGTACGAGCAGTCCCAGACTGCCAGAGAGGCAGGGCAAACCGGAACAAAACGGGTGGAGGGAGGAGAGAGAAACAACCCTGGTCACAGTTGGAGTGGATACCAGAAGGGACAACCTCAGACCACACCCTACTACCTGGGGCAGCCCAAGGCCGCAGCTACACCCCAAGGAACACTCCAGACACCTTATCATCCTGCCACACCATTCTCCAGCAACCCACCTCGCCCCAGTGATCTGTCAGCTGGACGATGTTTTAAATGTAACGAGCCGGGACATGTAAAGGCCAAGAACCCCAACAGATTACAGTTCCTTGCACCGGAATCACACCAGAGGTCCTCAGGCCCAGATACCTCCCAGACACCCTCGGAACGGAGGGAAACTGTGAATGTGGGTGGGAAGAAGTTCACCGCGTGGAGGGACACAGGAGCACAAGTGTCGGCTATCCATGCTTCCTTAGTGGACCCCAATTTAATCGACCCAGAGGTCCAAGTGACGATTCAACCCTTCAAGTCAAACTCTTTTGACTTGCCTACAGCCAAGTTGCCGGTCCAGTACAAGGGCTGGTCAGGAACATGGACTTTTGCAGTCTATGATGGTTATCCCATCCCCATGCTGTTGGGGGAAGACTTGGCCAATCATGTGAAGCTAGCCAAGAGGGTGGGAATGGTCACCCGCAGTCAGGCTAAACAAGCTGTCACACCTAGCTCTATTTCGGAAACTTCTACCAGGACCTGGTCAGAGGTGATGGAACCAGACCCCATGCCAACGTCCGCAACAGCAGTAGTGGATCCAGTCCCAGAGACCCAGACAGAGCCAGCCCCCGAACTGAAACTGGCGAAGCAACCAGCACCAGAACCATTGCCAGCACTGAGTCCAGCGCTTGCAACCCCAACACGAGAGGGCCCACCGAACCTGCACCAGGAGCAGCCGATAACCCTACGCAAGAGGCTCAGCCGGAGCCTGAATCCCAACATAGTGCACCAGCGGAGAGCGGTTCACAGTCAACAGAACCAGCCCCATCACCTGCATCGCTTCCAGAGGGACCAAGCTTAGGTCCACAATCCAATGAGGAACTGATGTCTCCAGCATCAAGGGAACAGTTCCAAATGGAACAGGAAGCAGATGAAAGCCTCCAGAGAGCTTGGACGGCGGCATGGAGCAACCCACCGCCTCTCAGCTTTTCTAATCGATCCAGGTTTGTTGTATAAAGAGGACTTTTATACAAGGAAACTCTTTCTGGTAGACACCAGGAAGACTGGCATCCTCAGAGACAGTTGGTAGTTCCAACTAAGTACCGCGTAAAGCTATTAAGCTTAGCCCATGATCATCCTAGTGGCCATGCTGGGGTGAACAGAACCAAAGACGATTTGGGAAAGTCATTCCAGTGGGAGGGAATGGGCAAGGATGTTTCTACCTATGTCTGGTCTTGTGAGGTGTGCCAGAGAGTGGGAAAACCACAAGACCAGGTCAAAGCCCCTCTCCAGCCACTCCCCATCATTGAAGTTCCATTTCAGCAAGTAGCTGTGGATATTCTAGGTCCTTTTCCAAAAAAGACACCCAGAGGAAAGCAGTACATACTGACTTTCATGAATTTTGCCACCCGATGGCCGGAAGCAGTAGCTCTAAGCAACACCAGGGCTAAAAGTGTGTGCCAGGCACTAGCAGACATTTTTGCCAGGGTAGGTTGGCCCTCTGACATCCTCACAGATGCAGGAACTAATTTCCTGGCAGGAACTATGGAAGCTCATGGGGTGAATCACTTGGTTACCACTCCTTACCACCATCAAACAAATGGCCTGGTGGAGAAGTTTAATGGAACTTTGGGGGCCATGATATGTAAATTTGTAAATGAGCATTTCAATGATTGGGACCTAGTGCTGCAGCAGTTGCTTTTTGCCTACAGAGCTGTACCACATCCCAGTTTAGGGTTTTCACCATTTGAACTTGTATATGGCCGCAAGGTTAAGGGGCCATTACAGTTGGTGAAGCAACAATGGGAGGAGTTTACACCTTCTCCAGGAACTAACATTCTGGACTTTGTAACCAACCTACAAAACACCCTCTGAACCTCTTTAGCCCTTGCTAAAGAAAACCTACAGGATGCTCAAAAAGAGCAAAAAGCCTGATATGATAAACATGCCAGAGAGCATTCCTTCAGAGTAGGGGGACCAGGTCATGGTCTTAAAGGCACTCCAGGCCCATAAAAAGGAAGCGTCATGGGAAGGGCCATTCACGGTCCAAGAGTGCCTGGGAGCTGTTAATTATCTCATAGCATTTCCCACCTCCAACCAAAAGCCTAAGGTATACCATATTAATTCTCTAAAGCCCTTTTATTCCAGAGAATTAAAGGTTTGTCAGTTTACAGCCCAGGGAGGAGATGACGCTGAGTGGCCTGAAGGTGTCTACTATGAAGGGAAACGTGCTGGTCGCGTGGATGAGGTGTGTCTCTCCATGACCCTTGGGCGTATGCAGCGACAGCAGATCAAGGAGCTGTGCACTAGCTACGCACCGACATTCTCAGCCACCCCAGGACTGACTGAACGGGCATACCACTCCATTGACACAGGTAATGCTCATCCAATTAAAGCCCAACCTTACCGGGTGTCTCCTGAAGCTAAAACTGCTACAGAATGGGAGATCCAGGGTATGTTACAGATGGGTGTAATCCGCCTCTATGGCAGTGCATGGGCCTCCCCAGTGGTTCTAGTTCCCAAACCAGATGGGGAGATATTTTTTTGCGTGGACTACCGTAAGCTAAATGCTGTAACTCGCCCGAACAACTATCCAATGCCATGCACAGATGAACTATTGGAGAAACTGGGACAGGCCCAGTTCATCTCTACCTTGGATTTAACCAAGGAGTACTGGCACATACCGCTAGATGAATCTGCCAAGGAAAGGTCAGCCTTCTCTACACATGTCAGGCTGTATGAATTTAATGTGCTCTCTTTCGGGCTGCGGAATGCACCCGCCACCTTCCAAAGACTTGTAGATGGTCTCCTAGCAGGATTAGGAGAATATGCAGTCACCTACCTTGATGATGTGGCCATATTTTCGGATTCCTGGGCAGAACGCCTGGAACATCTACAAAAAGTCTTTGAGCGCATAAGGGAGGCAGGACTAACTGTTAAGGCTAAGAAGTGTCAAATAGGCCTCAACAGAGTGACTTACCTTGGACACCAGGTGGGTCAAGGAACTATCAACCCCCTACAGGCCAAAGTGGATGCTATCCAAAAGTGGCCTGTCCCAAAGTCAAAGAAACAGGTCCAATCGTTCTTTGGCTTGGCCGGATATTACAGGTGATTTGCACCGCAATACAGCCAAATCGCTGCCCCACTGACAGACCTAACCAAAAAGAAACAGCCAAATGCCGTTCAGTGGACTGAAGAGTGTCAGAAGGCCTTTAACCAGCTTAAAGTGACACTCATGTCTGACCCTGTGCTAAGGGCCCCAGACTTTGACAAACCGTTCCTAGTAACCACAGATGCATCTGAGCGTGGTGTGGGAGCAGTTTTAATGCAGGAAGGTCCGGATCAAGAATTCCACCCTGTGGTGTTTCTCAGCAAGAAGCTGTCTGAGAGGGAAAGCAGCTGGTCAGTCAGTGAAAAAGAATGTTACGCCACTGTCTACGCTCTGGAAAAGCTACGCCCATATGTTTGGGGACGGCGTTTCCACCTGCAAACCGACCATGCTGCGCTACAGTGGCTTCACACTGCCACGGGAAACAACACAGAAAACTTATTCCATGGAGTTTAGCTCTCCAAGATTTTGATTTCGACATACAACACATTGCAGGAGCTTCTAACAAAGTGGCTGATGTACTCTCCCGTGAAAGTTTCCCAGAATCAACTGGTTAAAATCGTCCTTGAGATGTGAAAAATATTGTTAGTCTTTATATACTTGGTAGTATATTTAGAGGTGCATGTGTCTTATTAACTCTGTTTTTATCTAGAGCTCCAGGAAGAAATCACTGCCAGCGTTTCTCCCTATCTGTGATTTGGGGGGGCGTCATAAACATAAATGGAAGGGTAAACACCTTTAAATCCCTCCTGGCCAGAGGAAAAACCCTTTCACCTGTAAAGGGTTAAGAAGCTAAGGTAACCTCGCTGGCACCTGAACAAAATGACCAATGAGGAGACAAGATACTTTCAAAGCTGGAGGGGGGGGAAACAAAGACTTCTCTCTGTCTGTGTGATGCTTCTGCTGGGACCAGAGCAGGAACGCAGGTCAGAATGCCTGTAAAGAGTTAGTAAGCAATCTAGTTAGATATGCGTTAGATTCTGTTTTGTTTAAATGGCTGATAAAATAAGTTGTGCTGAATGGAATGTATATTCCTGTTTTTGTGTCTTTTTGTAACTTAAGGTTTTGCCTAGAGGGATTCTCTGTGTTTTGAATGTGATTACCCTGTAAGGTATTTACCATCCTGATTTTACAGAGGTGATTCTTTTACTTTTTCTTTGATTAAAATTCTTCTTTTAAGAACCTGATTGCTTTTCATTGTTCTTAAGATCCAAGGGTTTGGGTCTGTGTTCACCTATGCAAATTGCTGAGGATTTTTATCAAGCCTTCCCCAGGAAAGGGGGGTGTAGTGCTTGGGGGGATTTTGGAGGGGGAGACGTTTCCAAGTGGGCACTTCCCCTGTTGTTATTGTTAGACACTTTGGTGGTGGCAGCATTTAACCTAAGCTGGTAAGAATAAGCTAGTAAGAATAAGCTTAGGGGGTCTTTCATGCAGGTCCCCACATCTGTACCCAAGAGCTCGGAGTGGGGAAGGAACCTTGACAGCATGTCACTCACAACAGAGAGCTGGTGCAAGAGAACCGTTCTGATCTGAGACATCAGAGCCTGGATGGATATGACTGGGAAATGAATGACACGGTGTCTCATGGCCACAGGCTTCTGAACCCAGTTCTCTGATTGAGACAGGCTTCTGTGGAGGTTGGTATCTAAGGCCTTGTCTACACTGGCAAGTTTCTGCGCAGTAAAGCAGCTTTCTGCATTGTAACTCCTGAGGTGTACACACTGCCAAGCCACTTAGTGCGCAGAAACTGCACAGCTGCAGCACTGTAAAAAAAAAAAAATCACCCCAACGAAAGGCATACAGCTTTCTCCACTGGGGCTACAGCACCACAGCGCTACGATTGGCCTCCAGGAGGTGTCCCACAACTCCTGTTCTCGCCTCTCTGGTCATTGGTTTGAACTCTACTGCCCTGCCCTTGGGTGCCAACTGTGAGTGCCACCCCTTAAATTCCTTGGGAATTTTCAAAGTCCCCTTCCTGTTTGCTCGGTGATGTATGCAGTGGTCTCAGCATATCTTTCCATATGGCCAGGCCTGCTCCACGCACCAGGTGATCCCCTGCTTGGAGCAATGCTGAGCTACTGGACCTCATCGGCATTTGGGGAGAGGAGGCTGTCCAGTCCCAGCTGCGCTCCAGCTGTAGGAATTATGATACCTATGGACAGATTTCACATTGCATGACAGAAAGGGGCCATGACCGGGACACACTGCAGTGCAGGGTCAACATGAAGGAGCTGCGGAACACCAACCATGAGGCGTGGGAGGCAAACTGCCGCTCTGGTGCTGCACCCACAAACTGCCAGTTCTACAAAGAGCTGGACGTGATACTCGGTGGCGAACCCACCTCCACTGCGAAGGCCACTGTGGATACTTCGGTGGCTTGTGTGCCAGTTGAGAGTGGACTGAGCCAGGAGGAGGAAATCTTGGATGAAGATGTGGAAGGGGAGGGGGACCCAGAGGCAAAGGATGACTTGGAGGTCAGAGATGCATGCAGCCGGGAGCTCTTCTCTACCCTGGAAGAGGCTAGCCAGTCACAGCTGTTGGAGCTTGGAGAAGTGCAAACAGGAGAGGAGGCCCCTGGTAAGTGGCTTTGATTTTGGGAATCATTTTGGGAATCAGTGAAGCGAGTTGTTTGGGGCAGGAGGATTGAAGAAAGCAAGCTTGTGTCTGTATGATGTTCGTACCACCACATGCCTAGTCTCAGCATCGGAATGGGGTGTTGATTGACTCCCTCATTTCACGGGAATCTGCCTCAGAGATCTCCACAAAACTCTCATGGAGATACTGGGCAATCCACTGTCGCAGGTTCTTTGGCAGAGCTGCTTTGTTTCTTGCCCCATTAAGGGTAACTTTCCCACGCTGCTCTGCCATCATGAGGGGAGAGACCATTGCTGCACACAGGCGAGCCGCATAAGGGCCAGGGTGGAAGCCTCAATCTTGGAGAAGACCCTCCCTTGATTCCCTGCTCACCCTCAGCAAAAAGATATCTTCCATAATGAACACAGCTTGTGGAAAATGTGGGGACAGTAATGATTATAAAGCCCCCCTTACAGTGCTGGCTCTCCAGAAGAGTCACGTGCCCAGTGTATGGAAAAGTCCTGGAACACTGATTTCCCCTGCCCCTGCAGTTACTCACCATTTGGGGGGTTTTGTGGCTCATGTATGCTTGCCTGGGGTCAGCCAGTTAGTGATAGGTATGTGAATAGTGGCTGTGTTTTAAATCACTGAATCAGCGGGTCTGTGTGTTGCAAACAATACTGCTTCTGTAAAATGTTGCATTTTGGCTTCACAGAGATGACCTTGGGAGCCCAGCCTCCCTCTTCGTTATCGCCAGCTGAACGGCTGCACAGAATTAGAAAGCGCCCAGGAAGAACTAAAGAGGACTTCCTGCGTGATGTCATGATGCACTCCGTAGCTGAAAAACAAGAACTGAAGGAGTGGCGGGACAGCGAGAAGAGGGATCGAGAAAGGAGAATGTGGCGCGCCAGAACGAAGCCACGGAGCGGCTCTTAAAAGTTATGGAGCGCCAAGCAGACACGCTCCAGGCACTACTAGCACTGCAAACCGAGCAGCTCCGCGCCCGCCCTCCCCTGCAGCCGCTGTCGCTAAACTCTTTCCCATTCGCCCCACACACACCGCCAACACACTCTTATAAATCTCCTGGCTCAAGTCTGTACCCGCTGCATTCCACTCCTGCCCTGTCACAGTCCAGCCCTGCGGACTCCCAGTACCCACTGCACTCAATGCCCCTCCCTCTGCAGTTTAGCCCTGCTAAAGTACAGTACCTCCTGCACTGTACTCCACAGGAGAAGGTTGTATATGATACCTGGACATACACAAACCTTTAACCGTCCTGGGACCCCACCTCCTCTCGGGACCCTCCCTTCCCTCATCCCCCTGAGTGGTGATGTGTTATTTTGTTTGTCTCTCTCCTCCGGTTGTTGTTTTTTAATAAAATTGTTTTGGTTTGAAAACAACCTTTATTCCATTACTTGAAAGCAAACAGAGCCCTGCAAAGCAACAGGCAATTTTCTTACACCTTCATAGTGTATCATCTGCACCAATCACAATCCCCTCCTAGCATTACAAGCACTGCATTCCTGAGCATAGCAACAGATATTAGCGGCTTTTAGCTTCAGATTGCTGCCTCAAGGCATCCCTGATCCTTATGGCCCTGCGCTGCTCCCCTCTAATAGCCCTGGTCTCTGGCTGCTCATATCCAGCCTCCTAGTGCTGAGCCCCAGCGGTCCAGCCCTGAGTGAAGCTTTCCCGCTTCCCTTCACAAATGTTATGAAGCGTACAGCATGCGGCTATAAGCATAGGAATATTGTCATCAGCCAGGTCCAGCCTCCCATATAGGCAGTGCCAGCGGGCCTTTAAACATCCAAAAGCACACTCAACAGTGATTCTGCACTTGCTCAGCCTGTTGTTGAACCGCTCCTTGCTGCTGTCAAGGTGCCCCGTGAATGGCTTCATAAGCCACGGCATTAAGGGGTAGACAGCATCTCCCAGGATCAAAATGGGCATTTCGCCTTCCCTTACGGTGATCTTCTGGTCCAGGAAGGAAGTCCCTGCTTGCAGCTTCCTGCACAGGCCAGTGTTCCAACAGACGTGTACGTCATGCACCTTTCTGGACCAGCCTGCATTAATGTCTGTGAAACACCCACAATGATCCACAAGCGCCTGGAGAACCATTGAGAAATACCCCTTGCAATTAATGTACTCAGTGGCTAGGTGGTCTGGTGCCAGAATTGGAATATGCATGCCATCTATTGACCCTCTGCAGTTAGGGGAGCCCATTTGTGCAAAGCCATCCACAATGTCACGCACATTGCCCAGAGTCACAGTCTTTCAGAGCAGGATGTGATTAATGGCCCTGCACACTTCCATCAACGCGAATCCAACGGTCAACTTTCCTACGCCGAACTGGTTAGCGACCGATCTGTAGCAGTCTGGAGTAGCTGGCTTCCACAGTGCAGTCGCCACGCACTTCTCCAGTGACAGGGCAGCTCTCATTCTCGTGTCCTTGTGCCGCGCGGCTGGGGCGAACTCATCACACAGTCCCATGAATGTGGCTTTCCTCATCTGAAAGTTCTGCAGCCACTGCTAGTCATCCCAGATGTGCATGACCATGTGATCCCACCACTCAGTGCTTGTTTCCCGAGCCCAAGAGCAGCGTTCCACTGTGGTCAGCACCTCCGTGAATGCCACAAGCAATCTTGTGTTGTAGCTACTACACGTGACGAGATCAATGTCGAACTGCTCTTGCCTTTGCCGTTTAAGGAATAACTCCACTGCCACTCACGACATGTTAAAGAGAGCGAGCAGCATATTGGTCAACAGTGCAGGATCCATCTTCCATGAAGCACAGCTTTTTAGATCCACGTTTGTGATGTGGGATCTCCAAAGAGAGTCTTGTGGTGTAGGTAAAAATAAGTGACCTGATTTTTTTGCCTTTTGCACCTAGGTAACTTCATTGATTTACCCTGGTGTGTGAGGGAGGAATCAGACTCAGAGTTGTATGCAAGATGCTGGCTCCTCAGATGGCACTGCCTGAAGCAGGCAGAACTTGTGCCTGTTTAGGAAATGTACATTCCGTATTCCAGGCAGCATAAGAACAACTCCTCCCCTTGAGCGTCCCCAGCTATGTAGCCACGTGGCTACCATATATTAGGCTTATTTTTCAGATAAATGAAAAATCCAAATCCACAATCTCGCACCCAGACATGTGGGATCTGATTCTTCACTTGTTTAGAGCATTATAGATTGAGAATAACTTCAATGAAGTCAATAGGGTTCCACTTGTGCATAGAAGGTATACGTGAGAGTAGAATCAGGCCTTCTGTCATAAATATAAAGGGAAGGGTAAACCCCTTTGAAATCCCTCCTGGCCAGGGGAAAGCTCCTCTCACCTGTAAAGGGTTAAGAAGCTAAAGGTAACCTCGCTGGCACCTGACCAAAATGACCAATGAGGAGACAAGATACTTTCAAAAGCTGGGAGGAGGGAGAGAAACAAAGGGTCTGTGTCTGTCTGTAGTCGTCTTGCCAGGGACAGAACAGGAATGGAGTCTTAGAACTTTTAGTAAGTAATCTAGCTAGGTATGTGTTAGATTATGATTTCTTTAAATGGCTGAGAAAAGAATTGTGCTGAATAGAATAACTATTTCTGTCTGTATATCTTTTTTGTAACTTAAGGTTTTGCCTAGAGGGGTTCTCTATGTTTTTGAATCTAATTACCCTGTAAGATATCTACCATCCTGATTTTACAGGGGGGATTTCTTTATTTCTATTTACTGCTATTTTTTATTAAAAGTCTTCTTGTAAGAAACTGAATGCTTTTTCATTGTTCTCAGATCCAAGGGTTTGGGTCTGTGGTCACCTATGCAAATTGGTGAGGCTTTTTATCCAACATTTCCCAGGAGAGGGGGGGGTGCAAGTGTTGGGAGGATTGTTCATTGTTCTTAAGATCCAAGGGTCTGGGTCTGTAGTCACCTAGGCAAATTGGTGAGGCTTTTTACCAAACCTTGTCCAGGAAGTGGGGTGCAAGGTTTTGGGAAGTATTTTGGGGGGAAAGACGCGTCCAAACAGCTCTTCCCCAGTAACCAGTAGTAGTTTGGTGGTGGTAGCGGCCATTCCAAGGATAACGGGTGTAATATTTTGTACCTTGGGGAAGTTTTGACCTAAGCTGGTAAAGATAAGCTTAGGAGGTTTTTCATGCAGGTCCCCACATCTGTACCCTAGAGTTCAGAGTGGGGGAGGAACCTTGACACCTTCTGTAAGGAACGTTTAGCGGTCAGAAATGACTGAAGGGATTACCCTGATTCATAAATGCCATTTTTTAAAATTCCCAGATTATTCCTCAAAAAGGGCTTCAGAACATCAAAGGATCCCAATTACTTACACACAATGTGTGTGTGTATGTGTGTGGGGGGGTATATCATTTAAAGGAGTGTGACATCTCTCTCTCAAAAAAAATGAGAAACCTTTCCCTGTTGTATGTGCATGACACTGAACTGAAAGGTGTGTTGCATGTTGGTGGTCTAGCTGACAATCATAACATGTGCTGTGTAATCCTTTGTTGCAAAGTGTTGCAGTACAGATTGGACAGGTATACTATATTACTGGGTTACGCGCATTTGGAGGCTGAAAAAGGTATGGCGGGAGCTGTGCAGTGAGGAAATCCACCAGTCAGGCTATGCCTTTTCTGAGCTGTGAAGCTGCTATGGTGCATAGGAGAGGACCTCTCTCTTGTGCATTTGATCCGAGGAACGTGTGCACTAGTAAGTCCAATGTGCCTTAAGTGTCATTTAAAATGGTGCATACAGTAAAGTGGCTCCCTCATGTGGATTCTATAAAATGTACCAGAGAATGGATCATTCGAGTACATGTTAGGAGCTCTATTGTTGAGAAGGGTACTATACACCTTACTCTATTTGAGTTTATTGTAAAGTTGTGCAGGACTCTCCTGAAGACCTTCCAAAGTGTGCAAAAAATGGGCTCCTTCCTGTGGACTTCCTACTGTGGGTGGGAGAAGAGCACTCTATAGTCCAAACCCTAGTACACAGATGATCTGTGGTGCTGCCTTTTTGCAGTCACTCCTGCTGCTTCGGGGCTGCCAAAATCCACACACACGCTGCACCCCCAAATACACACACATCCTTGTCCTCCTTAGCCTATGCATTATCTATTGTGTATTCCTCCCACTCCATGTAGAAAGTCTGAAATACGATTGTAAGCTGTGCATTCCAGGGGCCTGGCTTTTCTGCTTGTTCTGCCAAGTGTCTACCACACTTTTGACACTATAAAAGTCATTAGTTAATTATCTCTATTCTGGTAGTGCCCAGAGGCCCCAATCAGGAAGCAGGGCACCATTGTGCTAGGCCCTGTACACATCATAATGAAAAGATGGTCTTTGCCCAACAAAGCCTACAATCCAAGTTAACTGAATAGGATGACAGAAAATCTTTTAATACCATGTATAGTGCTAAAAAAGAAAACCCTTCAACCATGTGGGATCAGTACTTTGAAATTTGCAAAAAAATCTGTATCCGTATCAGTATTTGACAGCAAATGTTGCATCCAATATTGATGTACATTAGGCCCAACTAATAAACATGCCTGGAGTTGCACAGTGCAGCATTAACAATACAGTTACTCAAGTATAATGCCTCCCCCCCCGGGGAAAAGGTGGGACACATCTTTGCATGTTTCAGTCTCCTATTTCAGGTTGGAGGGTGTTTTCTTGACTGAAAGTCTGCAATCTAATAAACTAAACCAGAGATTTATAAGGCTCATATAGAGGATGGTACATCTACTGATACAGGACACATTTTTTGTGTTGAAAATACTCCTGCCACTACCAGTTCCCACATTTCAAAATATGGAGTTAATCACACAACATGGATAACTAGCACATCTACAATAACACCAGACTGTAGTTATGGGAATGTGGACCCTTTTAGCTTAAGATACTTTGTAAGAGTATAAGAAACTAACTTCTAGAGCAGAAGTGAAGAGATAATTATATTTCATTTTGTTATTCGGCTTTCAGATGCAGAGATCAAATTCTGCTCTGTGGTAAGTAGGTACAACTCCCATTGTAACTGGCTGAATCTGGTCCCCGAACGCTCTCTTCAAAAAGAAAGATGAATGGGAACAAACTGTTCTTTGACTCATGTAAAATACCTCCTCAGTATTTCATTATTTCAGTTTATTACCAAGCTGTTAAATAACTGCTCATGTTGTCAGAAGATTCTCACAGTGCATTTATGACCTATTCATAATTTGCCATTTAATTAATTTCATTAATTTAATAAATTTACAGAATTTGGTTACATGTTACCGGAGAAACTATTTCGCTGTCCAGAAAAAGAGCTGTCAGCATTTCCTTTCAAAGATCTCTTTTCAAAGTTCAACACTTTAAATGCTTTAAAAATTGGAGTTTTAGAAATGAATAAAAATGTAATTTTATCTGTGTAGGCATACCATAATATGAGTGCCTGAGTTGACATCAGGTCTATGAATTATAAGGTATACATGATTGCAGATGATTGGCAGGGCAAGTAAAAATGGTCAGTTAACTAAACAAGATATTCACATAGATACAACACAATTGTGAGTTACATCAAGGGGTAGTATAATGCTCAAAGGGCTTCTGCTGGTATGGTAACCAACGAGTGAAGCTTGAGTGGTTTGTGATGTCATGAAGTCCTATAATTTATATCCACAAGACAGGTGGTGCAGTGTAAGCTTCTGCATTCTGTCACAACCCTGACCAGAAAGGGAGGACTCTAGTAATGAAAGGGTACATGAAGGAAGGATCACAGACTGCAATCACAGAAATTTGATCATGCTCACCTAATCCTAACAGATGTGCTCTAGGCAAATCTAGAAGAAGGCCAAAAAACACTCAACCCCCACCCCCCAAAAACAAAAAACACAAAACACAGCCCTACACAAACCAAAACCCAGGGTGGAAAATTCTTTCCCCATTCCAGATTTGGCTATCTGGTGCTTGTGAGCACAGAGCATCCATAGGTAAACAACTTGCAGGCATAAGTGAATTATTACCATCGGAGAGATCCCAGAGTGTGATGCTGGGCAACTGTTCATCCTCCTTGAGGGCCCTCATGTGGGATCTTGCATATCTTGTCACTCACGTCTATTCAATGTCAGACCATATGGGGAAACAGACTTTAGGAGGAAGTGATATCAGCGTACCGATCTCTTTTTTCACCAAACTTAATTTTTAATTTTATTTCCCAGTGCCTGGCTCAGCAAGAGACCTGAATGAATATGAACTAGCTGAGAATCAAACTTGAAAAGACCAGACCAACATTTACTGAACCTTTAAAAGGAATTGGCTCAGGTGGTGTCTGTACCAGTTATTGAAAGTGTCCAGCATGCTTGAATTTTGCCTAAATGGTTTGCAATCTAAGATTCCTGTTGGATACGTCACTACTCCTAGATTTTCAGGTAGTGATGGTAGTCCATGGTGCATTTCATCTTCTACAACTGACCAAAAGTTTGTGTGACCTCTCCAGTTATCTATGCCTTTGTCACCTTTAGACAGACTACTGTTGTGCACTCTAGTTAGAGCTATTTTTGATGGTCACTCAAAATTGTCATCTGGTCCAGAATGTACCTGCCCACTTCCAGAGATGAGCGGGTCATTATAAGCACATAATACCAGCGCTCAAATCTCTGAATTGGCTCCCTGTTCTCTTTAAAAGCCCTTAATAGTCTCCAAACTAATAGACATAGCCAACGGTAGTACTTGAGGGTGGTTGGAATTCTCTAGCTAATGATTTCTGTGGTTGAACTCTCAGGCCTGGTAGCAGGTCTTCTCATTAGAGAGCCCCCGTTTGGGGAATGTGTTGCCTTTGGCCAGAATTTGAATTTGTCAGGCTTGATGTCAGGCTTATTTATTTCCTTTAGCATTTGGTTGTTTTTTTTTTTTTTAACTTTAGAGTTAGTTGTTTATCTCAGCGAATGGTTATTCTGTGAATGTTTGCTAGAAACAGTCAAGAAAGTGGTATTTTTAGTTTTAATGTTATAATTTATTATGGGTAGCATATATACATTTTATCTTTTTTAATATGTTTTTTCTAATTAGAGTGCTCAGCAGCTATGGCAGTAAGTGCTAGAGAAATCAATAAATAATTGTCCGTTTCCCCCTCTCCCCCACATATCCTAGTAAGTTGGATTCTACCAGTACCTCCAGAGACAAAAGTCCAAATGGCGAGTATCATATGGGTTTAAAAACGACCAAACAAAACAAAGTAAACTTTCACATTTAACCTATACTTGGGATGGGGTGAGGGGAGAGATCAGAAGCGTCCACATGTTTTCTTGTTGCTTAGTTGAAACAGGTCTTTACCCAAGTCTTTGTGATTCCATTTTTCGTGTTTAAACACTTCAATAAGATTCACTACAACAGCCTCTTCTCCAAGCTAAACAGACTGTGGAAATTTAACTCCCACAACGATCTTTTGATGAGCTTAGTAGCTCTTCTCTGAAACATCTCCAGAAAGTATATATTATGGAATTAAATATTTACCCAAAATTGGGTGCAGCAGTCTTAGGCTTAAATTGCCGCAAGGGAGATTTAGGTTAGATATTAGGAAAAACCTCCTAATTGTAAGGTTAGTGGGACCCCCTCACCATGGAATTATACAATGGCATAACTTTGCTTGTTTTGTTTATGATACTCCTTCAGATGCACCCTTCGATTAGCTTCTTTGCTGCAAATGAATGAGGCATTTCCATATTCATACTACCGATAACTTGAATCCTTATGTTTTTCACTGATATAATGTGGGTGCAAACCTG
Source organism: Caretta caretta (assembly GCF_965140235.1). NCBI lineage: Eukaryota > Metazoa > Chordata > Testudines > Cheloniidae > Caretta > Caretta caretta. The sequence goes on along the minus strand of NC_134206.1, from coordinate 291,413,040 downwards.
GCTTGAAAACCATACTCGGAGAGCAGTTATCAACAGTTCACAATCTAACTGGAAGGGCATATCGAGTGGTTCTATTCAATATCTTCATCAATGATTTGGATAATGGCCTTGAGAATACACTTGTAAAGTTTGTAGATGATACCAAGCTGGAAGTTGCAAGCACTTTGGGGGACAGGATTAGAATTCAAAACAATCCTGACAATCTGGAGAAATGGTCTGAATTAAACAGGATCAAATTCAATAAGGACAAATGCAAAGTACTACACTTAGGAAGGACTACTCAATTGCATAAATACAAAATGGGAAATGACTGCCTAGAAAGGAGCACTGTAGAAAAAGGATCTGGGGGTTATAGTGGATCACAAACTAAATATGAGTCAACAATGTAATACTGTTGCAACAACAACAACAAAAAGCAAACATCATTCTGGAATGTACTAGCAGGAATGTTGTAGCAAAATATGGGAAGTAACTCTTCCACTCCTCTCAGCACTGATGAGGCCTCAACTGGAGTACTGTGTCGAGTTCTGGGCACTAGAAAGATCTGGACAAATTGGAGAAAGTCCAGAGGAGAGCAACAAAAATGATTAAAGGTCTAGAAAACATGACCTATGAGGAAAGATTGAAAAAATTGAGTTTGTTTAGTCTGGAGAAGAGAAGACTGGAGGGGGACGGGGGGGGACCATCTATGATCACAGTTCAATGTACAGACTGGTTGGCAGGTAAATTTCCTGCCTGCTTTAAGACACGGTCCACATGCCTCTTTTTCCTTGGAGTATGACTCGTTAACAAACTAAACTGTAAGATAACAAAAGTCCATTCCAAGTCTTCTCTTCAGGCTTCGCTGCTTGCAGGGGCCTACTTCAGTGTTGTTCAGTCCACACCTCTGGTCCTCTCTGTCTCAGACCCAACACTTCCTTATCACTTCAGCCCACTTCCTTACCAGTTCCTCTTTTTATATTCTTTTCCTATTCCTTTCACTGTCTATATATCTATATATAATAGTGTGACTTCCATTTTGAAGGATCTAAAAGCACTTTACAAAATGAAATATAAATTATGTTCTTGTCACAAGGTGATACTAGCCCTTTCAGAAGCTGACCCCAATTAGATTTATGAGAGGGCATCTGGGTCCTAGAGGAATGAGACTGGGAGAAGAGAGACCAGGAGACTGAGAGGAGCCAGAGACAGGAAGCAGCAGGTGAGAGCTGGCAAGAGTGGCTTGGGAGAGAGCTACAGGAGACCTAGCAGAAAGAGCTGAGTCCTGAGGAGAGCTGGAACAGAACTGCTGGTGAGAACTGACCAAAGCTGGGACCCCGATTGTGGGGTGGTCTTTGGAGTGGAACACCGCAGGGAGACGTGGGGTGAAGACCTGAGAGGAGGAGGCCCATAACAAGGGGTTAGTCCTAGTGAGGGGTTCCTTGAACAGTGGTAGGACTCAGAGGTAGAGAAGCCTCAGTAGTGGAACACTGTGGGAAGATCTATTGCAGGAGACCCGACTTGATCTTGCTATGTGCTCTGAAGACTAACAGATTCAGGCTCTGTCTGATCAATTGCAAGACACAGTTTGAGTGTCAGAGGCCCTTCAGAGAGAACATCCTGCCAGTAGCATCTTCCTCTTTAAACCAGGGGACTGTCAGTTCAAGCACCTCAGCTAGCAAGGTACTGCATGAAGAGAGAAGGATCTCAAACCACAGGGATTTATAGAGTCAGACTTCTACTGCTTTATGAAACTAGCTGAACCCGGCTCACCATGCCAGTCCCTCTCTCCAGCACTCCCATCCAGTCACCAGCCGTGGGTCCTCAGCCCTCATATTTATGTACACTAAATTACAAAAAGGAAATTCAGACACACAAAACCGTTAGCTCAGTTGTCTCAAGTGCAATTTCCCACAAAAACACAAACACTGAAAGGAAGGAAGTTGTAAGTTAAGGTAACAACTGCATTCACTACTGAAACCAGTCTTCAGTTATTAGCCCATCACCATCATGATGGTGCTGGTACCCAGCAATAAAACCAAGTAATACCCACTATAACATACTCACTTTCTGTACAACAGTACTATTATTTTGGTGCACACATCAAGGAACTGAACTTAACCCACACGGTAATGCACCACTTTCTAGTACTACCTCATTAAGTAATGTAATCACCATGCCAGTTCCCAGGACAAATTATTATCTGAGAATGACAAACTTGGCATCTGCACAAACCAAATGGAGAAAAAATACAAAGCTGCCGATCACATACGCAGAGTAACTTATCAAAAACATAATAAACTTCTATTTACCCTATGACTTTTGAAAAAGTCCGATCAACTGTGTAATATGCAGCACCAAGCCAAACCATCCCCTAATACTGGTGAAATGTACACATACACATTGTTTCAGATGTCTATTTATAATGTCATACAATAAAACACATTTAGAGGTCTGAGGTAAGTTTGGGCAATGCAATGTGATTTTTCAGTACTTGGAGTGCATTGTTGGCGATAGTATGGTTGAATTTAAGGGTTTTAATTCTCTACTATGTCCGGGCTGTACTCAGATGTAACGGTGAGTGGTTGCTGCAGCAAGCCATTTGTGGTTCCCTGGACCTTGGTGAGCCACTATCAGCAGAAGCTAATGCAGCAAGGGCCCTACAGTGATTTCTGTGACTAGCAACCCTTACACCAGCAGAGGATCAGGCATAGAGGAGCTTGGCTCCACTACGCCCCAACTCCATACCCAACGTGTCCTCTCCTCCCCAAGTTTAAGTTCATTTTGTGCTGCATTCTTGGTGGACCAAAGAATCTGCCCAAATTGTGTTAGAGGGCATACGTGTTTTGAAACCAGGGAGTTACACTGCTGTTAAGGTGGTATAACGCAACGGAGAATCAGGCCCCCGATGTTGGTGTCTTCAGTAACTTAGACTTTCCAGAAGCAGTAGATCTTCAAACCATGGGCTTGATTCTCCTCTCACCCTCACTGTTTTTACATCAGTATAACTGCATTTCTTTCCATAGAGTTATTCCTGATTGTCACAAGTGTAGGTGTAACACTGACAGACCCCAGTCGTCAGCGGGTGGGATTGAACCTGGGGCCTCTGGAGCTTAGTGCATGAGCCTCTACTGCATGAGCTAAAGCCAACTGGCTGTTAGTTAAGGCTGTAGAGCAAACTCATTTTATCTCTCTCATTTTATCAGTGCCACTAGATGGGACAGAACACCACACCCAGGAGGTGTGCAGGTTACATAGGCAAGATCAGAATCAGGCCCCAGGTCGTCTTCCAGCTTTTTTCACTTCAGTGTAGGGCCCCACAAAAGTTAGGCCCCACTTCGGTATGGCCCTTCTTTCAAGCTTGGCTCACCCTCTGAGCTGGAACTGAAACCCAACTTCCTTTGCCTCAGATCCATTTCCAGTTGCCCCACAAACCATTTTTCCTGTCTTCAGCCAACTACCCATTCCAGAACTTCCACTCCTCAAAGTCTAGCTATACAGGAATGCTCTGCAGGGAGTACCCAGCAACTCCTGAGGTCATCTCCAGAATATCCCAGTGGTTTACGGACCAGCTATAGCATATGCACATCACAAAACCCACCACTGTACTGGCATTGATTCCCCCACCCCCATACCTTGTTGGTAGTCTTAGAAACAAAACCAAGGATTGAAGGGGCATAAAGAATGAATTGCAAGAGGTGCTCCCTCTAGAACACAGCTGAACCAGGTCAGCCGGGGAAAGTGAGGAAGCTCACATTATTATATTGTGTACACTGTACTGTACTATTATGTGGCTAAATACAAGATTAATGCTCCAGGCTGTCAATCTAAAAGGATAAACTTAAAAAAAAGAACATCAGTATGGTTATGGTTTCCCTGAAGAGAATCAGGAAATACGAGTCTGATCCTATAAGGAGCTGGGTGCCCTTAACTCCCATTGATGCCAGCAGTGTACATTCTGTGGGGGAGGAGACAATTCAGCATTTCGTAGGAGACACTCTGCACATTGCAGAATTGGGCCCTATAAAAGCATCACCCCAAAAATTAACATCAGTAGATCTTCCTCAGACTAACTACAGAAATAAAATAAGGCGTCCTTCACTAACCCAATGGGATTTTCTACCTCCAAAAAAGAATGTCTATATGAAATTTGTATCCTCACCCTGATTTGTATAATAGGCAGGAAACGTAACAGACTTTATGTGATCTTTCAAATCCACTTAAAGCATGGAAGCGGTAGATAACAGTTGCGTAGAATGGTGAAAACATTTTTCAAACTACTGTAAAAAGAAAACTCAGGTGGCTTTGAAAACTCATTACTCCTACCTAAGGTAGGCACAACATTAGAAATAAAACTGACCGAATGTAATGTAAACATTGTTAATATGACCTAATATTTTATCATTTCAAAAAATGTAGGTCAAATAACAGATCTATGCATAGCCTATGTGAGAATGGGGCCCCAGGTATGTGTTTTAAATGTACATAAGATGCTTTGATAGGAATACTGTCAACACAAATTTGATCTGAAATTTAGATATTACAAAAATAAAATTTGCGCAATGCCTAGGGCCAAAACAAATGTTTTAATGCATTGATTGTTTTTACTGGAAACAATTCTTATTATACAAATCATTCCATTGCACTGTTTGCAACCCTAACTTTACAGCATTCAGAACCTAAAAGGGAAACTGATTATAAACCAATGTGAAATTGATGTAATTCATTTTCCAAGTTGAGAGCACTGTAAAAATAAATAAACACAATAAGTAGTGAAAAGTAAATTGGGGTCTAAAATTCAAAGGTGTAGTTAGTAACCTAAGGAGAGATCTGTTTTTTTTCCAGTATATCATTTTAAAGTTTGGTGTTCCTTTAATTCCAGTGTTTGTCAACAGCTAGTTCTGTAAAAACATTGAAAGTTTTATTACTTCCGCTTTTTTATTCAAAGCACATCTCTGTTTTGCTTTTAGAAATATTTGTAAAGAAAAGAATAAGCACTGAAAATTCCATTGAAGGGTTTATTTTCCACAACTTTACACTGCTGTGTAAAAAGTGTAATTGTGTAGTTTACATACATGCCATGTAAATTACTATGGAAACCAGATGTAGCTTATAAGGTGCCTTGTAAGTCATTTCTACTGAGCAATAAAGTCTTTTTTTTTTTTTTTAGCTAAACTTTGAGAGACTTACTGCTGTTTTCTATCAGCAGATAGAACAGATGGCTGGCACATGCATGCTTTACTAAATGAAGTGGGATCTCTATAGTATTACTCTTTGATCCCTGGTGGCATGTCTACAACACCAAGATGCAAAATACCACAGCAGAATAGAATCTAAATATTAAAGGTTTGGAGCTGTGCTTTTGATACAAAACCCCCCTTTTTAAAAATCATGCCCACAGTATGTAAACATATTCACATTTCACATTGAAATTGTGGTACAGAGGTCAGAAAACAAGGTATTTCCTCTGTTTGCTGACATGAAACCACAGTGAAGGTACTACTGTAAATCCCAAGAGTCCAAAGTTTTGCAACCGCATTTATCATAACTTCCAAAACAGTCATAATTGCATTAGAAAAAAATGTGACCTGTACACCTTAGGTCATTTTAGAAATAATAAAAATTGCTGCTGTAATTGCTATGTACAAATGAGGTGTCTATGTATGTTCAGAGATTCCTCTGAAATACTATTTGAACCATCTTTTGTTTTTCCTTTATTTTATCAGTGGTTTTGTAATATTTAAATGTGTTTCTCCCATTATGCCAATAATAGTATATAAAAAGGAGTCTATTCACCTTCCTGAGGGAGGGAGGAAGCACCTAAATCTTTTAACATAGTCACATGTTTTCTTATTCCTTCATTCTGAGCCAGATTCTGATCTCAGTCACACAAGTATAAATATAAAGTAATTCCAATGAAGTGGGTTCAGTTATTTTTGGATTTACCCCCATGTCGATGAGATCAGAATCAGCCTCTCTGAGTTGTAATTTTATCTCCTTTCCTAACCCTCCTTTTGCAAAACAGAAGGTATGTTGAAAAACATCATAGAGTGACATGCTCCCCAACTCGCCATACAGACTGGACACTGCTGCTGCAACATTCACAGTTACTGGTAACTGTTGGAGCAAAAAAACCCAACTTGTTTTTGATCTTGACTCTTCTTCTGCCCACTGAATTAATCAGACACTTATTTTGTTTTTATGATCCACTACTTACCGCCCATTCACTGACAAAGCCTTTGCTTTATGTTGATTCTGATCCTGCAAACATTCACATCTATGCTTAATTTTACTACCAAAGCAGTCCCGCTGAAATCAGGGGGACTACACCCATTAGTAGAGTTAAGCATATGCATACGTGTTTGAAGGTTTGGAGCCTATATCCCCCTCATATATTGCTAAATACTGCTGAAGTGCTATTACCAACTGCATGCTCTAGGACTTTCCTCAAGTGGGCAAACTAAAACATGTTGCAGCATAAGTTAGCACACTCGGGACTATTTTTCTCCAAATTAGGAAGGCTCTGCACACACATCCCCCAACATCGAGAAGAGAATAGACCCACAAGTCACTTATACCTTGTTTTGCAAAAATCTGCAGGATATAAAAATGAAGCAACACCAGTGACTTCTAGTGGTTACACAGATGTATGCAATGTATAATATTATCCAGTGGGAACTTTTTTTTTTTTAAACACAGAACATCTGTACAACATTCTGAAGTACAATTTTTCTACACATAAAACTACAGCTGTTATGAAGTTTACACAGCATAGGTAATACTGGGTGGAATTTTAATAAATAAGGTCCCTATCCTTCGATGGACTGAGCAGCTTAGTACCTGTGGCTCCTCTTGACCTCACTGGGTATTGAGGGTACTCACAACCTTCAAGTATCAGACTCTTAATTTAGTTCTCCCTCCCACAAAATTTGCCATAATTTTTGAAGTCCCTTATTTCCAGTGAGTTGCTCAAGAATTAAAAGAAACAAACATTTTTCATTTATTAATGAAAATAGCTTTAACAGTTTCTACATCAAAGAGATTTTTTTTTCCCATATAGAAACAACAGAAATGTCCAACTGCAAAGATCACAATATTATAACTAGGGCATTTACATTTAGTATCTTTGTTCATCACTTCTAAACCAATTTACACAATTTATTGTGTAAACCAATAACCAATTTATTGTTCATTTCAATAAGTAATTAAGGTCTGACGGGAAGCTGACCTACCCAGCCATGCAGGACTATGAGGGGTTTCCAGACTCCAGGGCAGATTCTCCACTGCCCTGCACCTTGTGTCATCATTACAGCTGTGCAAAGTAGACATAAAACACTTCCATTCTAATGCGTTAGTGTTTTACACCCACATTGCATAGGTGTAAATTGGCATGCAAGCTGCATGGTAGCAGAGAATTGGCTCAAACAGTTGAAGCTCCTGGGACATAGGAGCTGCACAATAGTGTATGTATGGTTTCTAAGATCTGCTAGATCTGCAGGGGGACTAGCACATATTAGAAACCATGCATATGGTACTGTGTAGTTCATATGTCCCAGGAACTCTGGAACTCCCCAAGACCTCCTGCATAGCTCTGAGGCAAAACCATCTGGGTATAAGGACCACGAGAAGTCCAAAGACACATCATGGAATACATGTAGCTGCAGTTCTGGCAAGTAGAGGACCATGATGTGCTAATTAACAGCTATTAGATAAGAGGCAGTCTACTATTTATGGTTAATATATTTTTCTGAATAGCAAGAGTACTGGTATTTTTTTCTTGTCAGTGTTATCAAAAAGCTAAGGAAATTCTCAGACAAAAACTAAGGCTGAGTAAAGGTTTCAAACACAAAGTACTTACGTGGAGTGTGCAAGGGACATTTGTAAAAGCACTTACATTTAAAATAAAAAGAAAACATTTGAAAATGTGAATTTAAAGTAACAACTTTTTTCAAATGTTGGAAAAATGGAGTTCTGTTACCACAAACAACTTTAATTTTGTCCTTTTAGCATTGCCATTAAGTTAAATTAGGTGCATGTACATGTTATTTCAAAATTATTATTCTTATTTATTTGTTTTACCATAGCGCCTAAGAACCCTAGTCATGGACTAGGACCCCAGTGTGCTAGATGCAATACAGTGCTAATTAATATCGTTGCTTTGATTATGGACCGTCAAGATCTAGGGCAATCTTATTCTGGCTCCAACCCCTTTACACCAGGTAAAAACAGTATATAGAGATTGTCAAAAAGCCCTGGTTCCCACCAGGGGAAGATATCCTTAGCACAGAAACTGTGGAAGACAGACGTGAGGCTGGCCTCCAAGAACCTACTGGGACAGGAAGGGCATGTTGGGGATGGGCCACAACACACACTACTGTGGAGATTCCAGGGAGCACTGCAGAACCAGAGGGCAATCCAGAGAGGCTGCCAGAACTTAGACACGCTCCCCAGGCAGTTATACCAGGGGCCTCGCCAGCCCCTGGAACAGCCCAGGATTGGGAAGACATGAAGCTGGCTTAAAGTCATCATAGTCACTTCTGTCTGGCCTATGAGTTAGAACTCCTCACCTAATCTGCACTGATACATCATGTTTAAATATCCACAGCACTTGAAACAAACAGCTCAGATATACATACTCTGTATGCACAGGATGGAGGTGGATAGGGGCAGTTAGTTGTAAGTGGTTACTAAACAGGATTATATGTTTTCCACCAAATGAATAGCCTATGTTATTTTTAGCATTTATTTGACTCATGACTGAAAGCTAACACTTCTTTAGAAACAGAAGTGAGGCAGAGTTAAGGTTTTTTATAGTACTTTAGCTCCATATATTATTTTTTCCAATCATTTTTGTTTTACCTTACCTTAAAAATTCCAGAATTAAGGTTTGTGTTTTTAAAACATCAACATTTTTCTCCTTAAATAATTGCTATGTCTTATGCTTAACTAAATCCTTCCATTCATCTTAATTTTTTTACCTGAAGTATGTAATAATCAACTATGCCAATCGGTTTCTGTAGAAATTAAACTCCTTCTATAGTTCTGATCTGATTTTGACATGGTAGATATTCAAATAGCATTTCTGTGTAGATGTACAGCCATTGAAAGTGTAGATTAATTATTTTTTTAATTTTAAAATATTTAAGCATGTCAAGGCAGTTTTAACTAATATGATTTCAGTAATAAATTAAAGAGGAAGAGGAATGATTTATTGAGCAGCTTTGTCACAGTTCAAATGGGATTTGATCCTGCAAGGTGGTGAATACTCTGACCCCAATCCAGTAGAGATGTTAAACACATGCTTAACTTTAAGCACGTGAGCAGTGCCATGCATTTCAAATGTTACAATCACAGCTTCCAACAAACTGGTCACTGGGTTGCAGAAGAGGGGACTTAGAGCAGAAAAGAAAAAAGAGGACAGGGAAAAGGACTTGGGTTCTCTCTAATGTTTCAGTCCCACTACCCAATAAGACATTTGTCCCCCATGGACAGCAGAACAATCATGTGTGTCCTAGGACATGTTAACTACAGCTAGTTACTTAAATAGCACTCTGTGGTATAACTTTTGTTTTCTATATAACTATAGATACAAACAGAACTCCTGTGACCTCAGTCCCCATACAAGTGACTTTGCTTCTCTGTGCCTCAGTCCTCCTCTGTAAAATGGGGATGAAAGCACTTCCCTACCTCACAGGAGTGTTGTGACGATGAATATATTAAAGAGCACAAAGCATTCAGATACTATGGTAATGGGGCAATATAAGTACCTAACATAGATAGAAGGGTATGACAGCTGCTGTAAGAGATTTCCTGAATCATAAATGATCATTTTGCAAAAAAATGTTTCTAACCAATTGAAAACTCGCATAGTTATAAAGTTGACCAAACTATAACCAAAATATTCACTGAATATTTTGAAAAGTACATTATTTTTTACTGAGTATTCTCTTGTATAAAATGCATAGACTGCTTTTTTTTTAAAAAAAAAGTTGTTTTATTTAGAATTCTTTTCTGTTAAGCTGAATATGTTTCCGTATCCATGATGACCTTAGATCAACACGATGCAGTGTTATGCAAATTTTACATATTTATCAGTCTTTCAAATTGTGCATGAAAGTATGTCATACCTTCTTATCTTTTCAGTAAAAAAAATGTGATAGAGAATTGTGGGCTCAATAGATTGCAACATTGCATAGTTTTGCCATTATACTTTGTAGAAATAGATCTAGGCAACACAGCTCCCATTTTAACACAACTATGCATATTGAAACAGCGTGTGTGTGTTTAATAAATGAGTCATAGTGGAGCTCCATATGCTAAAACCTTATGCTTTTTAAAAAAATAAAATAACAAAATTGTATCCACATTATGGACTGTTGGGCTGTAAAATTTCATTTAAGGCTAGCTAATGTCTTCCTCATGAGCTTGTGTTGTCTAACCATGCTCATCTTGTTGGTTCTTTTATCTTTAGTTTATCAGCAAAGAAAGCATACCCTCCTTCTTAAAATCCCATTTTAAAATTTACTTCTTCCAAGAATTTTCCTTATGATAATTTCCACATCAATAATGTGTCCACAGCCCTTCCATGTTACCCCATGTTTTATGTTGTCTGAATTAAATTATAAACTCTTTGGGTTAGGGACAGTGTTTCATTCTGACTTTTTTTTTTTTAACACAATACATTTTCCATGCTAGATAAATAATTCCTATAACAGGTGATTCTAAATCAAGGGTTCATTCTTTACTGTCTTTTTGGCACATATCAGAAATAGTTTGCTAAAATATTCTAAAAACTAAATATTTGCCTCTGCTGAACATATTTCAAGAGGGTTTTTTTTTCTTCTTCCAAGCTCAGTCTGTACCTACCCTTCCTGTTGCTTGCCAGGTAAAATTCATAGAGTGGATATTGACTGGAATAGCTGGCATCCTCTGCTGGGCTTTTCTGAAATCATGAGTGAATGGGGCCATTTTCCCCTCTGAAACAATCAGAATATCCTCTTCAAAGCCTGTAAAACAAAAATATACAGACTAGAAAGAGAGGGAAATGAAGCAGGATTCTCACGTATGATGAAAACCATTTACTGTAGAGAATGTTTATTCTCGCTATCACCTACTTCTTGGGAAGACTAACCACTGGGATAAACTTTCCCTTTCAATACTGTTTGAACCACCTAAAGTTTCCACTGGCACTTCGGTGTTCACGGATAAACCACAGAGCTCAAGTGCATCTTTCTGGGGGGCGACGCCTTGCAGCAGGAGCCCCACTAGCATAGGTTAACAAACTGCTTGGAGAAGTTTCAGAGTAGCAGCCCTGTTAGTCTGTATTCGCAAAAAGAAAAGGAGGACTTGCGGCACCTTAGAGACTAACCCATTTATTTGAGCATGAGCTTTCCTGAGCTACAGCTCACTCACTGAAGCCTCTAAGCAGGGCGATTTCACGGGACTGGAAAACACGTTGCTGAAGCACCTCCAGGGAGCCGCTGACTGGAGCAAAGAGCCGGTGCTCATGCGAGGGGCGTAGAGCCCCAACTTACCTATCAGGACTCTGGCTTGATGAGCATCAATCCACATGTAGAGAGTGTCCTCTTGCCGCTGCGCTGCCCGCGCCGGCAGAGCCCAGAGGCTCAGGATGCTGCAGAGCCCGAGCGCCGAGCAGAGGGCGCTCGGACCGGCCATGCTGCCGCTGCCGCTGCCGCTCCGAAAGGCGCCGGGCGCTCCCTCGCGCTGCCGTGCCCTGGCCCTCGCCCTGGCCCGCGCGCACACGCCGACTGGCTCCGGCAGCGCCGGGCGGGCGGCCTGGCTGGCCGCGGGGGCTGGGCTCGCCCGCTGGCAGCCGCGAGCGGGGCTGGGAGTCGGGCTGAGCGCGGCTGCGGGGGGACGTGCCTGGGGCAAGGCACCGGCACCCAGCGCTGCCGCGGAGCCCCGCTAGGAGGCGCCGGGAGCAGGGAAGCGAGGCCGGGCTGGCCGCGCGGCTCCGCTAGAGGGGGCCGGAGGAGCCCGCCGGGTCCCGCCCTTGCTCGCCCTCGCTTCCCGGTGCTCGGCAGGGAGGCGAGGGGAGACGTGGGGAAGGAGCTGGGTGCCGGCGTGGAGCGGGTGTGGGAGGCGCAGGTGGGGGAGGATCTGGGGATGGAGGCGCAGGTGGGGGTGGGAGAAACTGGGGAGGGGGGGTCCAGGGAGACTTAGGTGGGGGATCAGTGGCAGGTAGATACCTGGGTGGGGTGAGTAGAGGGGCTAATGGAGGGGTGGGTGTATTGAGTGCTGGGCCTGGGGTGAGTATAAAGGTAATGGAGCAGGAGGGGTGTGTGGGGGACAGTGGGTGGGGGTGAGCACAGGGGGTGATGGAGCAGGAGGGGTGTGTGGGGGACAGTGGGTGGGGGTGAGCACAGGGGGTGATGGAGCAGGAGGGGTGTGTGGGGGACAGTGGGTGGGGGTGAACACAGGGGGTGATGGAGCAGGAGGGGTGTGTGGGGGACAGTGGGTGGGGGTGAGCACAGGGGGTGATGGAACAGGAGGGGTGTGTGGGGGACAGTGGGTGGGGGTGAGCACAGTGGGTGATGGAGCAGGAGGGGTGTGTGGGGGACAGTGGGTGGGGGTGAGCACAGGGGGTGATGGAGCAGGTGGGGTGTGTGTGTATTGAGGACACAGGCTGGGAGTGAGTACCGGGGGGATAATGGAGCAGGAGGGGTGTGTGAGACACGGGGCAGGGTGAGCACAGGGGGTAACAGAACAGGATGGGGTGTATTGAAGACTCGGGGCAAGGGTGAGTACAGGGGGTAATGGAGCAGGTGGAGAGTGAGTGGACACAGGGTGGGGTGAGTACAGGGAATAATGGAGCAGGGTGGAGTGTGCAGGGGACATGGTGGGGTGAGTACAGGGAGTAATGGAGTGGGTGGGGTGTGGAGGGGACACAGGGTGGGGATGAGTACAGGGGGTAATGGAGCAGGCGCATAGGGGCTGGAACACCTGTACAAGATTTAGAGTTTGGTTGAATGGCTCTCAGCACCCACACTATACAAATTGTTCCAGCACCCCTGAGCAGGTGTGTTGGAAACACGGCTTAATGATCTCTGTACAGCGAGGTGTGTGGTGGAGGGAGTTGCCCTTTCTTAGCACATGGTGGTACGCTGCTGGGGTCAGTGTTGAGGTACACACTGCCCAGTGTTCATTCAGTGTGTGTTCTAGGACACACCATTTAACCCTGTGTCTTTGTGCAAGGCTCCCAGTCCCTCTGGCTCCCGGGACTTGTAGTGAGTGAGTGGACACTGGGTGAGGTGGCTGGGGTTAGTGAAAGGTCCTGTACACACACAAGCTGCTGCAGCCCAGGCTGCCTCCTGGCTTGTGGCTCAGCCTTACCCAAATCGTATTTGCCAACAGTGCACCATGTAGTTTCCCCACCACTTTGTTTTCCTGACGTTGAAGTTTCCCCACCACTTTGTTTCCGTAACCCCTTTTTTAGCAAAGTACAGTAGCACGTGCCCTACCTAGCCCTTCCTTCAAGAGGACTTTGCTCTGCGGGCTAAAGACAAAGAATGATGCAGTTTACAAATATTTTAAATAATCAGTCCTCTGATACCAGCAGCCCTTTGCTTTACCAACTGACACCTACTCTGCATGCATTTGATTGTGGCTTTACTCAACCTGTACCCTGGAAGCCAATTTGCACTGCTACCTCCTACAGTGCCTACCCCCTTTAAAGTCAGTGGGGTTCTGCAATGCCCATTATTAGTGCCTTTGGTCATAAGGAATTTAGGGCAGGCATTTTGTCTCATGCACCTGGAAAGTGTGGTGTGCATTTATGATGCTATATATTATCAAATTATTATAATTTGCATTGCAGTAGTACTTAAAAGTCCCTTGTTAATAAGATAAATATAATTAAAATAGGCAATTCTGAAAAATCATGACTCCTTGTAATAAGGAATTTTCTAAATGCACATTGACAGTACACTAAATTTAGGTTTAGTATTGGAGAAATGGGAACCAAACGACATGTGTGTGCAATTGGGCAGCGCCAGTGGCACGTGGGCCTTCAGCAGAGCCGTGTGCTCCAGTGAACCTTTCCCTGAACCCAAGAAAGGCAAAGTGCCAGCTTGCTATAGCAGCCTTCTAACTACACAAGCTAGTGACTTGTGAGTAAAAGCATTACAGGGTTTTCTTTGCTTTGGCATACGGATGCATTGGTGAATCTGGGACAAATACCACTAAGGAGCAATCAAGCTCTATCTTGCATTTGGACAAATGATATAGTGTAATGGATGCTTTTTGAAAATATCAAAGTAATGTTGCAATTTACATAGAAATCATAACTAACAGACAAACTAAATACAGCAGGTCAAAAATTTCTATTAAAATGTTTTTAAATGAAAAACAGACTTTTTAAACCAATTTTTCACAGAATACTTTTTTCCCTAATGTTTTTGTTTTGTTGTGGGTTTTTTAATGAAAAGCTGAAAGCCAAACATTTTGGTTTTCAAGAGCTAGAAACTGACCTTTGGAGGAAAGGGAAGGGTTGTTTGTTGTAAAAAAAAAATGGTTTCCAGATATAATTTTTAAAAAATATTATCAAAAATATTCTTGGAAAATACTATTTTCCAGCCAGGTTTATAATTATGATTAAACATACTTTCAAAACTCAGTTCTTAATAGCATGGAAAGCAATGACAAATCAGATGTGCATCAAGACAGAGCTTTACAAGAATGACATATTGTGTATCAGCTGGTGCAAATACTCTGTGCAAAAAAAAAGACATTGTATTCATTTGTCTTTATGTGTGGAATATGTATATTGATATCTGGATTAATAATATTAATTTTTTAAAGAGTTTTGCTTTAGAATGGCAACCAACCTGTAATTTATAGGAGACTAGGAGGAAACTTTCTCTGGGGGAAGATTATTCCATAAGTGCCTACTGTGGTATTTCTTTCATCATTTGTGACACATTTGATCCTGGAATAGAAAGACCACTGCTCTAATCCATTATGGTAGTTCCAATGTATATTTCCTACCTTATTTCTGTAATTTTGACTGAATGTCTTTTAAATTTGTCAGAATATATTCAGTATACTATTTATTACATCTCAGAATTACCCATACAAGTATATTTGGTTTTTAAAAACAGAAACTAATAGATGTACTCTTACTCTGAATTTTCCATGGTTTTACATTTTTGCTTGAAGATGCTTTCAGAATAAAGGTGAATAAACTAAATGCAGCATTATAGTTCACCATAATTTTAATGTTGGCCTGCTTTAAAACTACTCTATATGTTTTTAAAATATTTAATCTTAATTTTCACAAATTATGACCATTGACATCCAAGGATTTTGTAAAATAACCGAAGCATGGATAGTATTCCTCTCCCCTTCTTTTGCACCTACCATTTTAACAGGATTTTGTAATAACAAAAGCTCTCAGTGCAAGGAGGCCCTCTACAGGCTGAGGACTGAATCGTCTTCCAAAAGTTTAGTGAAGGATAACAAACACATCAAATCATGACAAAACAAAACAAAAATCATTTTTATTGGGGGTTTCTGGAGGATGGTTATATTCTCTTTAGCAGCAGAAACTTTTCATACTGTTTTTTTTTAACAATGGTGACAGTAGCCCACTGGCGTCTGAGCATGGCTTCTCCTTTTTGTGTCTGACCCCAGCTAGACAGCCCCAGAAGTTCCATTTTTTTCTGTTTATTTTCCTTGTACACAGCTATGTTACCATCCTACTCCTTTGGCCTGGAAAGCTGAAAATCTGTCTTCCCTGAACCCAGTGCCAATAGCATTCTTTGAAGAAGGTGTTCATGCAAAAAACAGCCTTCGTTTTTCTTTAAACGCCAAATCAGACAGCTAAAGAATAACCCTTCCATGGCTGTGGTTTTTCAGGAATCTTTTCCACAATCAGCATGGTGATACATACACAGCCATTATTTGACTATATTGGGGGACAGTAAGTGTTTCTGGGGGGACCAGAAGGAGGGGCCAGCTGGCACAAGTTAGAGCAGCACCCCTCCACAATCCCCCACATAACCAGGTCACAGAGATCTTTTGAGTCTTCTATAGCTTAACACCAACATCGTAAATTGCACCAAGAAACTTACTGAAAGCCACTGCAGATCCTAAAACAGTGGTATAATGTGCTCCCAACATGAAAGTCCGATTAGTGAGCAGATAGCTGCATACTGCACTAGTTTAAGTTTCTCAGTAGTCTCAAGGTATTGAGTGCCTTACAGTAATCTGCAGCAGTGGCTCTTAACCTTTCCAGACTACTGTACCCCTTTCAGGAGGCTGATTTGTCTTGCGTACCCCAAGATTTACATCACTTAAAAACTACTTGCTTACAAAATCAGACATAAAAATACAAGTGTCAGAGCACACTATTACTGAAAAATTGCTCACTTTCTTATTTTTACCATATATTATAAAATCAGTCAATTAGAATATAAATACTGTACTTACATTTCAGTGTATAGTATACAGAGCAGTATAAACAAGTCATTGCCTGTATGAAATTTTAGTTGGTACTGACTTCGCTAGTGCTTTCTACGTAGCCTGTTGTAAAACAAGGCAAATATCTAGATGAGTTGATGTACCCCTTGAAAGACCTCTGCATACCCCTGGTTGAGAACCACTGATCTACTGTCTTGAAACGACAAAGGTGTGGAAAATTGTGGTAAAGTACACATAAAAAGCAAAACAAAAAACAAAAAAAACAACCCAATTCTCACCACATGCAGGTGAAAAAAGTGCCCTTAGCTACAGCACCCAAGAGCAGCCCAGGATGTAACAGCACAACTAAGTTGCTTACCAGTGTTACAAATTGTGGGTACATTCATTTGGTGGGGGTGCTAATATAAGTTTTGTCAGTTCTTCCATCTGTTGATATATGTTACATGGCACTGTCCAAAAAGACAGTGAATAGATGCCAATTCAGTGTTTCTGTTCTGGCATAGTTCTAAGCACTATACTAGTTACGCTTCTCCAGCAAGAATCTAATTATCCCCCTTAAAACTTGTTAAAACATGAGACCTGGTACTTTATGGATCACTCCTTCAGCGATTAAGTAGGACTTAATTCCAACAGATAACCCTGTAAATATCTTTCAACAAGTGTGGAGCAAGAACTGTTGGCTTTAGGGAGACAAGCTTTCTACAGAATATTGTAGGTGTCATATGAATTTGCCAAAGAAAGCAATTATAATTCAGGAGGCAGCACAGCACTCGCAACAGCCTACATCTATGATGAGTTCTGTTAACTAATCTGTTAAGGATATAGGCAGACTGAAGATAAACTCAGATGCTGTACTCTCTCAAATAGCAATACAATGTGTGGCATCTTCTCTCCCTGAGCCTGTGGGGAAGGGTTATCTCAATAAAAATCAATATTCTGCCTAGGCTCCTCTACATTCCAAGCAGTCTAGCTGTATAATCCCTCCATTTTAGAAAATATAATAATATCATTTAAAAGACTCCAAATCCCCAAGGGGATCCCAGACCTACAAAATTGTTATGATGTTCTCATCATGTCAGAGATATCAAACCATTTCCAGCATTCTAATACCTTTATACACACATGGGTGGAAATTGAATGTGTATTAATGTAGCCAATTTTCCCTGCGGGTCCACTCAGTTTCTCTTTTTCTCCAGTGGAGAAAAACAAGTCGGCTGCATGAAGGGTCTGGGCTATCCTAGCAAAGAGGTATCAATTTCATCCTTGCCATCATGCAAGAGCATCTATTTGGAGCAATCCAGACTTGCAGATTGAGAACAAACCTATAATTTGGAGCACTGGCTGAGCAGGGGGATCATATGGATTTCTTAATTAGTCAGTGATGAGCACTTTGGCCCTTTCTAACGCTAAAGTAATATTCTGACCTGCAGCTGTCAGTGAAGTGGCAGTACATAAAACTGAAGGCATGTCTATGCAGCCCTGAAGTTTAGGTAATTACTGTGAACTCAGAACCTTTATGTTCATACCTCAGTGCCCACATGGGGGAGTTACAGCTCAGCTCTTTGGTGCACACTGCTATTCACACCCAGAAGGTCTGAACTACAGGGCAATATAGATAGACATGCCTAGGGCTTAAATTCTCATAGAGTATTTCCCAGAGCTCCTCTATTATTCCCTTCCCCCCCAACATCATGAAAACTGCAGGGCAGTTGAAAATATTTACCAGAGTTCTGCTCCAGACAGCTCCAGCTGAATTTAAGCACTGGACATGCCCTTAGACCAGGGGTCGGCAACCTTTCAGAAGTGGTATGCCAAGTCTTCATTTATTCACTTTAAGGTTTCGCATGCGAATACATTTTATATAATACATTATATAAATAATGTAATACATTTTAATGATTTTAGAAGGTCTCTCTCTATAAGTCTATATTTTATATAACTAAACTATTGTCCTATGTAACGTAAACAAGGTTTTCAAAATGTTTAAGAAGCTTCATTTAAAATTAAATTAAAATGCTGATCTTACGCCGCTGGCCTGCTCAGCCCGCTGCCGGCCTGGGATTCCGTTCACCTAGGTCGGCAGCGGGCTGAGCGGGGCCTGCGGCCGGGACCCTGGCTGGCAAGGGGCCAGCAGCCAGAACCTCAGACTGGCAGCGGGCTGAGCAGGGCTGGAGGCCTGTCCACCGGCTCCTGCCAGCCAGGGTCCCGGCTGCCGGCCCTGCTCAGCCCGCTGCCGGTCTGGGATCCCGGCCCTGCCCACATAGAGTGGGTACCTACCTTCTCCCTGGTTCTAGCCCATTCTCTTCCTCTCTCTCTGCACTGAGCTGAGGGTGGGAGTGCACTGAGCACAGGGCTGGGGATGAAGGAGCAGGCTGGGGGTTGGGGTGTAGGGTCTGGCCAGGAGCTAGAATGAGGGAGGGGGCTTAGGGTTGGGGCAGGAGGTTTGGGTGTGGAGCATTTACCTGGAAAGCTCCCATTTGGTGCAAGGGGTGCAGGTGGGAATGTGGGTGATGCAAGAGTCAGGGCATGGGGTGTGGGGGGGCAGGGGGTTTGGGGGGGTGCTGGAGTCAGGGCTGGGGTCGTGGGGGGTGCAGGGGTCAGGGCAGGAGGCTTGGGTGTGTGGAAGGTGCAGGGGTCCGGACAGAGGGCTGGGGGTGTGTGAGGGGGGTGCAGGGGTCCGGGCAGAGGGCTGGGGGTGTGTGAGTGGGGTGCAGGGGTCAGGGCAGAGGGCTGAGGGTGTGGGCTAGGGTCCTGGGGTTGCTCCCAGCCCCCTGCCCAGAGCGGCTCACGGCAGGGGGCTGGAGGGGATATGCCCTGATTCCACCCCCTTCCCCAAGGCCCCGTCCCCACCTCTTCTCCGCCTCCTCCCCGGAGCAGCAAGCGCGCTCCCTTGCAAGGGCCATCAGCTGATCCGAGGCAGGGAGGGAGAGGAGGAGGGGCAGGAACCCAGCATGCTGGGGGAAGAGGTGGGGGAGAGGGAAGCTTGCTTGCCCTGCAGCAGCAGTCGGCAGGACCAAGCTTCTTCACCCTGTCCCCGCTGGGGGGCGGAGAAGAGCAGGCCGAGGCGGGCAGGAATTTTAATGGCACGCTACTGCCTGCCGGGGTCCCGGCCTGGGTTCGTCAGCTGGCTGAGTGGGGCTGGCGGCCGGGACCTGGCAGGCAGCAGCATGCCATTAAAAATTGGCTCGCGTGCCGTCTTTGGCCCTCATGCCATAGATTGCCGACCCCTGCCTTAGACCCTTGCTAATATAGCGATTTGGTCTGGATTCCCCAGATTCCCTGTTAGAAGCCCCAGAACTACTGGTACCTTAGAAATATTTCATAAACTCTTCAGGCCCATGTCCACGATGTCTACTTTCTTAAGGAAGAGGAACTCCATTTGTCTGGTGTTCTCTGTGAAAGCATGGGATGGGATTTATCAAAGCCCTTTAAAGAATCCCAGTGGCAGAGCATATTATGTAATATTAACAATGCTTCTGTGCATCTGAGGTTATGCTTGATACAGCAAGAGATTTTATTCAAAATGCATTGGACACCACTGAGATTGCACAAAATAAAAGGCCTTTATCCTCTGATGTTTGTTGGCCCTGTACCAAAGAAAAAGGAACTCTGATGCATATGCTATGGGACTGACCAACAGGCAGACATCTGTGGAAAAAGGTGGACACAAGAGTTAAAATAGTGCTCAGCTTTAGCAGCCAAACCTCAATCCAAAATTCTTTCCTATTTACCTACTAAGCTGGGTTTAACACCGCGTGAAGGAGCAGAGAAACTGCTGCCTCGCACAGCAGGGGTTAAAGAAAACTGGTAGATTCAGCCAGCCCCGCCCTGCTACCTGCTATCCGTGCAGCCAATGCCATGCCTGGAGGGGGGGAAAAAGAAGGGAGCCTGGCTCAGTCAGGTACTGACTTGTGAGGAGGCAGGAGCTCCCAGTTTGCCTGCCTGAAGGGATGGAGCAGCAACCTGCCAGCCAATGCAGCCACTGGAGACAAGTAAGTCTTCCTCTTGCTCAGGGGATCCTGCAGATAAGCCTCAACTGTGTGGTAACTAGACTAGAGGGGCCATGCCCCAAACTAATGAGATTTTAATAGGAAGTAGCCCAGTGAAAGAGCCCCTTGAAGGCTCTATCACAAGTGGTGGAGAATATGGACAACGCCCTAGTCCCTGCTGAAGGGGATTTTTTTTAAAAAGAGAGGGAGAGCCCAAAATAACAAAAGGAAAAAAACATGAATGGAGATGGAACAGCTGCTGAAGTGGATGACCAAACATAACGCCTACCATAAAGAGCAACAGAAGCAGCTTCTGCAGCGGATGGTGACGTAGCAGCAACAATTAGTTCGCGAATTGGCAGCCCGGCAGCAGCAGCTGGTTCAGCAAGTGGCCTCCATTTTGCAACCCAGTGCTCCAGCAGAGTTGACTAACTCTGCCCCATCAGACTTGCCACGATGGGGCCTGATGATGATCCTGAGGCTTTTTTAGAAAGTTTTGAGCAGGTGGCCATGGTAGCCCGGTGGCCCCGAGACCAATGGGCTGCAGTGTTGGCCCTGTATTTAATCGGGGTACCACAGACCACATATCGTGCTTTAGACCCCGTCACCACCCACCCCCCGTCACCGCGCCAAGTTAAGGCAGTCATCCTTGACACCCTAGAGATCTCTGAGGAGACGTTTCATCGACACTTCCGGGGGGAGCAGTACCCATCGGCTAGGCTCCCTGTAAGCTGCACAGCCGCGCAGCAGGCTATTTAGGGCTGCACAGGTCCCCCGGCCTGGCCCCTCTGGAGCTGCTGGGGAGAGGAGACCTTTCTCTGGACCAGTTGGGCCCAGCCCGGCCGGAGCTGCGAGAGGTGCCGCTCCACACCTGCCCAGGTGCTACTGTGGGGAGAGAGAACTGTGGGGAGTCCTCTCTCCCTGCTGTAGCCCTGGGGCAGTCAGCACCCCTAACCCCTCATCCCCAGCCCCACCCCAGAGCATGCACCCCTAGCCAGAGCCCTCACCCCCCCACACCCAAACCCTCTGCCATAGCCCTGAGCCCCCTCCAGCACCCGAGAACCCACACCCCCTGCCCCACCCCAAAGCCTGCACCCCCACACCCCAACCCTCTGCTCCAGCCCTGAGCCCCCACCCACACCGCAATCCCGTCATCCCTGACCCCACCCCGGAATGTGCACCCCTAGTCAGAGCCCTCACCCCCCCACACCCAAACCCTCTGCCCTAGCCCTGAGCCCCCTTCCACACCCAGAAGCCATACCCCCTGCCCCACCCCAAAGCCTGCACCCCCACACCCAAACCCTCTGCTCCAGCCCTGAGCCCCTCCCTAACTCCAATCCCCTCATCCCCGACCCCACCCCAGAGCCTGCATTCCCCAGCCGGAGCCTTTGCCCAGAGTCCCTTCCCACACTCCAAACCCCTCAGCCCCAACCCACGACATGAATTTTGTTATGTGCACCAATATGGAGATGATTCTGCAGATGGGTGGAAAAAATTAGAGGGAACACTGCCCACCAGGAGCCCGACCACACGTGGTTGCCCAGAAGCTGCAGGACTCATGCTGGAGATGGCTCAAACCTGAAGAGAAGATGGGAGTGCAGTTGGTCCTGCTGGAGCAGTTTGTCCAGATCCTGCCCCCTGGGGGAAGAGAATGTGTGTTGCGGCACCATCCTGAAACCATGACGGATGCCATCCAGCTCACTGAGAATTACCTAACTGCCAAGTCTCCTGTGATGTCACCCTCCCCCAGGGATCATCTGGGACCAAGAGCCCTGTGCTGTCAAAGGATGGAACCACCTGTGGACCCCGGATCCTTAAGGAATATAGACATGCTCCCCCACCCCGTACCAGAGCCCCAGAGGGCTCGAGGGCAAAGAGGTGCTAGGGTCCCCTACCCCAGAGACCTAGTACCATTTACTCATACTCCAGTTCGAGACACCATGGGCCCTCCAAAGGCACATCAAGGAGCCTTCCCTGGCCCGGGACTTGGGGAGGCTTGTGGGGACCAGAACAACCGAGTACCTAGACAGGAAACTCCACGCATCACCCAAGATCAGGGTCGGTGTTTCATGTGTGGCCATTCTGGGCACTGGTCCAGAGACTGTCCTTATATGGAATGTAGCTTTTGGAAGATCTGCACTCTGTGGACACGAGCATGCCAAGGGGACCCAGCCAAACTGACCATCCTGCTGCAGGTAAATGGGAGAGAAGTGATGGGGCTGGTAGATTTGGGGAGTGCCCAGACCCTTGTACAAAGTGCAGTTGTTCCTAATCCAGGCCCAGTTCAGGGCACCGTCATGTTGCACTATATGCATGGAAACGTGAGGGCCTACCCCCGCACAGAAGTGACTTTAAAGGTGGGGAGACAGGAAGATCCCCTGATGGTCGGTCTTGCCCTGATGCTTGCCTACCCAGTTATTTTAGGCAGGGACTGGAGCTACTTTGGAGAATTGTTAACCAAGCTGGTGGGAATCCCGTCCGATGGCCAGGGGGCCCTACCTCCAGCCACAGGACGACCTGAAGTGGCAAGCCTTGCAAGTGTGCAGGAGGTTACAGACCCTGGTGAAGGGACATCCTGGTCTTCAGTTCCAATCCAGCCAGATCAGGCCACCTCCCAGTTGGAAGGGGAGCCCACCCTCAGACCTGAATTGGAGATTCTGACTCTCCTGCTGGACTTTGTGGGAGAGCAACAGGCTGACGACACACTGAGTCGAGCATATGCCCAGCTGGCAGTGGTAAATGAGGCGACCGTTGAACCCCATCAAGTGGGACAGTTCCCACATTTTGAGATTCAGGGTGACCATCTATACTGCTTAGAGAAAGACCTGCAGACCGAAGAGATTCGACATTCGCTCTTGGAGCTCGGCCTCTAACAGAAGGAGTTTATGCAACCCGCCGCTGGGCACCTTGAGAGGGAAAAGACATTAGCTCGGATTCTGGCCTGGTTCTTTTGGCCAGGGATCTACAGAGAGGTGGTGGATTTCTGTGCCTCCTGCCCAGAGTGCCAGCTCACTGCACCTTGGCCAGCTGAGAAAACCCCTTTGATCCCTCTCCTGCTTATGGGCTTATCTGCTTTGAGCGGATTGGAGTTGACATAGTCAGCCCTCTGGAGAGGAGTGCTACCGGATACTGGTTCATTCTCATTATAGTGGACTATGTGGCCCGGTATTCTGGAGCCGTGCTCTTATGTTCTCTGAATGCCAAAAGGGTGGCAATGGAACTTATGAATACCTTTGCCCAAGTCACGGTGCCCTGGGAAATCTTGATAGATCAAGGAACAAACTTTATGTACCAGACGATCAAGCAATTCTGCCGTTTACTAAAAATCAAGACTCTACAAACAGCTGTATACCACCCCCAAACAGACAGCCTGGTAGAACGCTTTAACAGAACCCTATAAGCTCCGAAGATTTGTCCTGGTGGATGTCCGACATTGGGACCAGCTACTCTCTCCTCTCCTGTTCGCGGTCCGGGAGGTTCCCCAGTCTTCCACTGGCTTCTCACCATTTGAGGTTTTATATGGGAGGCATCCCTAAGGGATTTTTGGACCTCATTTGAGAAACGTGGGAGGGGCAACCATCCCAAGCCACCAGTGTGGTATAGTATGTCTTGAGCCTGCAGGAGAAACTTGAGGCTGTAGGCTCATTTGTCAGGGAGAACCTCCTTCATGCCCAAGAAACACAACAAGCTGCCTACAATAAACGGACCTGCTTTTGGGAGTTTCAGCCTGGTGGTAGGATTCTGTTGTTGCTGCCCAGCTCAGAGTCAAAGCTCCTAGCCCGCTGATAGGGGTGATCTGACGTGTGGGAATTGGTGAACTATGAAATCAAGCAACCCGACAAATGTACGGTACAACAAATCTACCATGTGAACCTTTTAAAATAGTGGAAAGCCCAGGAAGGCTTACTAATAGCTCCCTACCTACCACAGCCTGAACTAAGCCCGCTTGGGGAGGCTTCAATTGCAGGAGTGGTCAAGATTGGGGACAACTTTGCCCCAGAACAGAGAAGTCAGGCGCAGCAAGTAATCACTGCCTTCTCTTCCATTCTTTTGACCCGACCAGGGCAGACTCACCTGATAACCCATCATATTCAGATGGTACCAGGAGTTAAGGTCAGAGAAAACCCTTGGTCCCTTCCCCAGAAACTGAGACCATGAAACAGGAACTCCTGTCAATGCTAGTGTTAGGGGTGACTGAGGAGTCTTTCAGTGACTGGAAAAGCCCCGTGGTACTGGTCCCTAAGCCCAATGGAAGTACCTGCTTTGCATTGACGTCTGCAAGGTCAACGCCATATCAAAGTTTGATGCATACCTGATGCCACATGTGGATAAGCTGCTCGACCAGCTAGGAAAGGCAGAGTACATCACCACTCTGGATTTAACAAAGGGATATTGGCAGATCCCCCTTACACCCGAGTCCAGGGAAAAGACAGCTTTCTCCACCCCCTTCGGGTTTTTCCAGTTCCACACCATGCCCTTCAGTTTGCATGGGGCCCCTGCCACATTTCAGCAACTAATGGACCACATTCTCCACCCGCATAGCCAGTATGCAGCTGCCTACCTAGAGGACGTGGTGGTTTATAGTCGCGACTGACAGAACCATTTAGAACATGTGACCACAGTGCTATAGTCCCTCAAGGAGGCCGGCCTGATGGCAAACCCTGCTAAATGTCACCTCAGGAAGGATGAGACCACCTACCCCGGGTACACGTTGGGAAAGAGCACAGTCCGACCCCTGTTTAGCAAAGTCCAGGCCCTCCAGCTGTGCCCTCCTCCTTTCTCAAAAAAGCAAGTACACCGGTTTCTAGGACTGGCTGGTTACTACCACCACTTTATCCCAGGGTTCTCGTCCATTGCGGCCCTCCTTTCTGATCTCCTCAAGAATGAGAGTCCTAAAAGGATCCAGTGGACCAGAGCCTGTGAGGAGGTTTTTCAAACTCTGAAAGCCCAGCTCTGTCAGGAACCCAAATTGTATAGCCCTGACTTTACCAAGGAGTTCTTGTTACAGACGGACACCTTGGACATCGGCCTAAGAACTGTTCTGTCCCAGGTAGGGGGAGACAATGAACACTCCATCCTATACATTAGCAGAAAGCTGTTCCGAGGGAGAAAGCCTACTCTGTAATCAAGAAAGAACCCTTGGCGGTAAAATGGGCTATGGAGTTGCTCCATTATTATCTTGTGGGCACACACTTCACCCTAGTCACTGACCATGTCCCTCTCTGCTGGCTGCATGCCACGAAGAGAGCATGGCTCAGTCAGGCGCTGACTGGCGAGGAGGCAGGAGCTCACTGTTTGCCTGCCTAAAGGGACGGAGCACCAACCTGCCAGACAATGCAGCCACTGGAGACAAGTAAGCCTTCCCCTTGCACAGGGGAGCCTGCAGATAAGCCCCAACTGCAGAGTAACTGGACTAGAGGGGCCACGCCCCAAACGAATGAGACTTTAGTAGGAAGTTGCCCAGGGAAAGAGCCCATTGAAGGCTCTATCACACACCGTCACAATGACTTTGGTTCTTGAGGATTGCAATGATCCCCAAGTGGATTTTTTTATTTTACAAAAGTGGAACAGTAAGTTTATGACCAGAATAGAGCAGTGGTATTCAGATCTTTCCGAGTTAGCAGCCAAAGGAAGAATAGGTTATTACCTTAGAGAACAATTACATTCATTTGAAGAAATTTGGACTCTGTTTCTAGATACATTTGGATAAAAATGTTGAGATGGCTCAGAGAATGCCAGATTTCCATTCCACCTAAGCCCTCCTCTCCCTGTCCATATATATCTTCTCCTACTTCTCACCCCATTGTGTTATGTCTATAGAGTATTGTCTGGCATTGCAGCTTTGGCAAGTAGTAAAATTGTGAAATTCCATAATTCTATTGTGAAGAGAGTGGGATTTGAAGACCTACAAGCTGTAAGTCATTCACCTTTCTGTATTTTGTTTCTTTATGGAAATCAATAAAAAAATTAATCATAAAAATGATATAAGCAATTAAACTTTGATGGATTTCCTAAGAAGCATGCCAATTTAATTTCTAAAATCTCTGGTTCTGATGCAGCTACAAAACTACAGCTATTCATCATTTTTCAGATTTTACTACCAATACGCTTTTCCATTATATTTTAGGGCACAGGAACAAGAGCGTTTTTAATTAAAAAACACGTTTTTTTTTATAGCGCCAGAAAAATGCAGGCAATTTTATACCTGAAAAGGAATTAAAAATTAAGTGAAGGAGTAAAATTTTCTTTATTAAACAGTTCAAGAGATGCTTAAAAAGGCATCCATCCCAGAGATGTTATAAAGTGAGATTCATTTCTCTGTCACTATCACTTAAATGGTTTTCTTAGTATTTGCCAATGGCTGGTGTCATTTTGAGTACCCCAGAATGCTGTATAGTACATCAATTCCTAGAAATTTACCTAACTAATTATTAAAACTGATAGGATCAGAACCAAAAGCCATACCTTTATAACCTCTGAATAAGGGATACAGTAACCAGATTTCTCTCTGCAGGTATTAATAAAATCAGACAGTGTCTACCAAGGATATTTCCATTCTATAGAGTACGCTCTGTATGTTTCTGTCTATCTATAGAGAGAGTGGGTCCATATACACTTGACCTATACTGGCTGTACGAGACCTGAATGGGTATGTTTACTGTGTATTTGAATTCCACTGGGATTAAGATGTGACTAATATTAGTGTAGAGATTGCCTTGCTCCATTGCAGAGTCCTTTGGTTACCTGAGGGTACGTCTACACTCCATGAGCCACAGCTGCAGCAACACTGCTGTAGTGTAGACACTTCTTACAGCTACAGAAGGGGTTTCTCTGTTGCTGTAGTAAATCCACCCCTCTCAAGAAGCAGTAGCTAGGTCAATGGAAGAATTCTTATCAGGGTTTAGGTCAGCTTAGCTACACCTTTCAGGGATGTGAATCTTTCACCCCTGAACGATGTAGTTAGGTCGACCCAAGTTTTAGGTGTAGACCAGGCCTGAGTTCCTCAGTATAGTAGTGTTGGAATGAGACTGTGCTGGAGGTTACTAGCTGTGCTCTTTGATCTCTTTGATGACCACCTTGGGATGTCTGAAAGATTTGAACACTACATCCAGCTGGGGATATGGTAACCCAGGAGGTGACTGGTTGCCAGGTCCCCTTGATCAGTGTCGTAGGAGGAGAGGAGGCATGAAAAGAGTGTACAGTAGGCACAACCCTGGACTGAGATGCTTAATTTGGATCCCGCTGCTTTCACCTGATATTGCCTTTCAGGTGCACAGCTGATCTTGTTCTTTGCTTCCTGCTTTGTAAGTAAAGTTTGGTGGCTAATAAAGTAATCGCTGTCCCTCACTTAATTAAGGAGGAGTCTTCTGATTTGAGGGTGGCATATTTAAAAGCACTCAGCAGTGGCCTAAATTTGAGTCAGGGGTAACACTTCTGTTGACTTCACTAGGAACAGAGGTAGGCCAGTTTCAATAGGACTACTCAAGTGATTAAAGTTAAGCACATGCTTAAGTGCTTCACTGGACTGGGACCAGAGTATTCAGCACTAGAGCTGAATGGAAAATGGTTCCACTAAAGTTTTTCCATTGGAAAATGCAGTTATGTCAAAATCAAGAGGCTTTGGAGAAAAAATAAAAGAAGTTTCAACAATGTCAGGACATCCCATTTCACCATAATCTTTCAATTTTGTTTTGAAACAATTTGTCATTTTGAATCTTTTAAATTCTCTTCTATTATGTATTATAGCATAAAAAATTCAAAATCTAAACAAAATGTTTTGATTGATCACAGACATTTTCAGAATTCTTTTGCAGAGAATTTTGAAATGTGTGGGTTCTTTCTGATTCAAAAGGAAGCCAAATTTAAAAGTCTCAAAATTCTTTGCAAAATGGAATTTCCATCCTCTGCCCAGTTCTACTCAACAGCTTGAATGATGGAGCCCCATTTACTGAGGACTTACCATACTGAGCCCTTAATTCTAATCAGAACCTCTGGGCACTATTGTAATGTAACTAAATAGTAATTATGCATAGGACATGTGGGACAAGTCACATGGACTAAATTATAGAATCTATGTGAACTAAATATGTTTTTAATTTTGTTGTGAATAAGGACATTAAATACAACAGTTATGCTATATTTCTCTATGTAAAATACCAAACTATTCAGTGCCAGTGTCAAATGGGTTGATTGTTTCGGTCCCCTTCTTAGTGGACAAGTGTCCACATCTCAAAAATCAAAGTCGCAATTTATATGATCACCTATATTAACAGTCTCAGTAGAGGGGCCAAGAACGGCATGGGAATGGAGATTAATTTATCTTCTATACTAGTGTTCCTCAACCTTTTTGATACCAGGGCCTGGCTTGCTGCCTTCCTACACTTCAGGGGGATCTCAGGGACTGGCACTGGTCCAGAGACTGGTCGTTCAGAAACACAGTTCTATACCATTTACAGTGATTCTTCCAAAACAAACTTGAGGCACAGTAGGTTGTGATATTTGGAATTTTGCAAGAGCCATAGCTGCAATCAAGGTCCTTTGCCTTTTGCAGCTAGCTGGAGTAAACCTGCAACGAGGCCCCCTAGTTGATGTTCACTCTGGTGCCACCAACTGGAAATTCTGCAACCTCTTCAGGTAGACTTAAAAAAGGATGTTTCTATTTAATTAAATATGAAAATGGATAATACAATTCGTAATACAATACCATACCCCGCTATTGAATTGTTTATTTTACTATTACAGAACTTTCTATTGATGACACATAACTGGAATGTGGGAAGTGTCGGGGGGAAATCAGAATTTTGGCAGCTGGGTAGCCGACATTTGGAGCTTTTGGCACACAGGAAGGCACAGAGGACAGTTCAGGAGTATAGAATAAGAACATTAGCTGGATGTTTCTACTGAAACAATTCAAAGTGAAATGGCCAACAGTGTTGATATTTATACAGGAGTAACAAGCCTGAACTGTGTAGTATGGAGACAGAGTCTGCAGGAAGACCACCAGCTTATGCAAGAAAGGCCCGGAGCAGACACAGGGAGTGATTGTCTCTATGGCAGTCAGAGTTGGCACGATTTCCCCTTCCAGAGGCATTGGCCCTACTTGGCCAAATTGAAGGATTTTTCAGCTGCTGTCTCCAGAGAGTCAAGGCAGGGGAAGGGGTTGAGGGCTATAGCTGTTAGCAGTGGTAATCCTGAGGGAAAGGCTGCAGGATAGCAGGCTCCTGGGGAGGCTGGCTGCAGTTTGGTGAAGTGAGCCGACAGTTGTAACTGTGGGTGAGCAGCTCCCTTTTTTTTTTTTTTTTTTTTTTTGATGCTGCTTCCAGGGCTTGTCCCGAGGTGCCAGACAGCTGTAGATAAAAGAAGCTAATTTGTTCTTCATCCTGTAAGTGATCTCCTTATGCCCGATTTCTCCAGTTCTGAGCCCAGTCATCGAACCTGGAACTCCCCTTGGTCAAAGTGCACCTTGCCCCCTGGCATCCCTAACCTCACCCTGGACAGAAGTGGGGTAACAGCACCATATTTAGGTTTCAGATTTAACAACCCATCAAGATGAATAGCACAGTTCACATCTCTTATAGGAATATTATGGTTTAGACTCATTTCACATTTAGAGTAGGTGTTCTTTACAATCCTAAAGGTTATCAACCTAATTTTAAAATATTGAGAAATCTTAGATTCTGGAGCACAGTTCTGTGGCAGGGAGTGAATGCACTGCAAATTCCTCAGCTGCATAATTGTGTAATATACAGGGCTCTGCCCATTATACAGAGAACTTCTATTTTCAGTACTGTTAGTGTCATGCTTTTCTAAAGGATTAAAGGCAATGTAAACAAAATAAAAACCACCATACATGGACCTTAATCTGTAGTAATCTTCAGTGCAATAGACTATTTTTACACAAATTTAGAAAACTTGTTTGTTTCAACTTTCTCAGAACTTGATTTTCAAATCTTCAGTTCATCAGACTGTATGAAAAGTAAATCCCAATAAAACAAGCGGAAACTATAATTCTATTCTTTAAAAAGCTAAAATTAACTTTATATAGTACTACCTTGAATGTAATTTACTACATCTAGGTTTACTTATATTTACAATCAGACTAGCAAATTTATCCATACATTTTCAAAGTAGAATGCAGGGATTTAACTACACAGTTCCTGGAGGAGTCATAAATCTAATTAATCATACTTGAAAATATAGGGGCAAGGATAAAACAATTCTTGTGAGAGAATTTGCCTTTATTTGAAGTTTGAATTTATGAAGATTCCATAGTGCTGCAGGCTGTTTTGTAGTTAATATGTGAAACAATGTCATTTCCTCTGGGCTCATTTTGCTACTGCAGTGTTTAACAGCTGACTGCACATGCAACCTGGACTGTGGGACCACTGAGCCCTCCGGCCCACCAAGCTGGGGTATCCCTCTCACACTGTGATGCTGTGTCAAGACACAACCCCCTGGCAGGTACTGCACCTACAGACATCCACAGGCAGGGATTCACCCAGCTGAGTTACATGAATGATCTCTCAGCCACTCATGAGAGTTAATTGGCCCATATGGGAGTGTGGGGTAGTCACCCCATCAATAGGGAGGCTCCAGCCAATTCTCCCCCAGCTCCAGCCCTACACCCGAGAATTGTACCTTCTTGCACTGGTCAGAAGCCTGCCCAGTATAAGTTTATTACCCAGTTCACCCCCTCCCTCGATCTGGGGAGGACACACACTATCCTTTATAAACTGAGCTGAGATTTCCCAAGCACTTCAACCAAAACACATTGTTTTAGGTAAAATATAAAACAGATATATTAACTATGGAAAGATAGATTTTAAGTGATTATAAGTAGCAGGCATGGAAATCAGAGTTGGTTACTTAAGAAACAAAAATAAATTCACGGTCTGAGTTCTACAAACTAAACAGAATTTGAATGAAGAAATGTCTCACCCTGACAGATGGTACAAACAGGTGACAGATCTTCAATACACAGGCTGGAACTGCTTTCCAGCCTGAGTCCACCCTCCCGCAATTCAAAGTCTTTATCCTCCAGACGTGTTTTCAGGTGTTGAACTGTGGGGAGAGTGAGGTCAAGTGATGATGCACTTCCTCTCTTTTATAGTTTCTTCCAGCTTGATGGAAAGATCTATATTTGTAATGTGACAGTCTGTCCCCATTGGTCGAGCAGTCTTCATTGTCTACGTGTTCTCTCTGAGAAGTCTCCATTGTATACAGTTCCTGGGATAGCGGATTCTTTCCTTGATGGGTGTTGATGAGCCATTAACCACTGTCTGGCAACTCCATTGTTGTACCTGAAAGGCTGGTTGTGGGTGTTCCCAACTTCACAATATATTTCAGTAACACACCCATAGCAAAATTTCATAGCTTCACATACAATTGTAGCACATACAATCAAAGAGGACAGTAATGTTCAACGGATGAAGACTTTTTGCCTCAAGGCATACGTTTTGTACAAAACATATCCTAATTATACGACAGTGGTGAATATGGGGGTTCCAGGGTGCCACGCTGAGGTACAGAGTGTCACAACATTAGACAGGAACATAAGAATTGCAATACTGGTTCAGAATCATGGTCCATTCAGTCAAGTGTCCTGTCTCTCACAGTGGCCAGAATTAGAAATTCAGAGGAAGATGTAAGAACCCCAGAGTGGGGAGATGTGGGTTTATCTGCTCCCAGCCCCGATATTAGGTCTTGTCCTGATTTCTAGCATTTAGAGATTTGGAGTTAGGCTTAAATCTGGAAGCATGTGCAATATCTCTTCCAAACATTTTTATTAATTATAACGCTGGATATTCTTGAAATCCATATGAGTCCAGTATCTTTTTGAATCTTAAGTTCTTGGTCTCAGTGACTTCTTTTGGCAATGAGCTCCACCGTTCAATTGTACAGTGTGTGGAAAAGAGGGTGTTTCCATTTTTAATTTCCCAGCTATATTTTCATTGAATATCTCTTGTTCTCGTCTCTGACCCATTCATTTTATGTACGTTTATCATGTCCCCTCTTATTTGTCTCCCTTCTAAGGCAAACAGTTCCAATCTTTTCAATCTTTCTTCATATGAGAGTTTTTCAAAGCCCTTAATCATTCTTGTTGTCCTTTTCTGGACACTCTCTAGTTCTGTGATATCATTATTGAGATGGAGGTAACCAGTACTACACACAGTATTCTAGATGAAGCCACTCTGTCAGTTTGTATCATGATATTGTAATATTTTCAGTATTATTCTCCATCCCATTCCTGTTCAATCTAATATTTTGTTTGCTTTTTTGATTGCAGCTGCATATTGAGCAGAGGTTTTCATTGAGCTATCTAGAGAGATGTCAAGGTCTCTTGTTTGAATTGATATAGCTAACTTAGAACCCTGTAAGTTGCACATGTAATTTAACTTTTTCCCTCCAATGTTCATTACTGTGCATTTGTTAACATTTAACCAGTATCAACAGGCTGTAACATTGCAAAGGTTCAGGCAATTGAAATATACTCTGCATTTAAATTAACTGGGGAGATGATTGTGACCTAATTTCACCATCATAGTGAGCAAATTTGATACATATTGCTCACTGGAAAAAAATGAAGCATGTAGGGTAATTTGCTGCTGAATGTAGCAGCTCAAAGGTGTTTGATGATTGTAATCACACACTTAAGATTAAAAGCTCAATATTGTAATGATGGGGTCATGCAAGCTTCTTTGATAACAAATCAAAGGGTCACTGACTTGCACAGTGTCATGGGGCACACCTCTCTGTCTCTGCTGTCTGTGTGCCGCCCCTCTTGCAGCCTCAGGAACTGCAGCATCCTCTTAATGGCTCAGCCCTCTGGCCATGTCACTACCTGTGTTCCTCCCTTCCAGGGGAGGTTTAGCTCCTCAATAGTCCTCGGCGGTCTTCCTGCACAGTGCCTCTGTGCCACTCACCCAATGGCTAGTAGGGGAACCCAGACCCACCCTCTTCTCTGGATTCCAGCCCAGGGACCCTCAGCTCAACAGTCTGGGCCTTCTCTCTCTTGGCTCACTGCTCTGTCCTGGCCTGCTTCCTACTACAGGTTCCCCTTGGAACCTACCACTTCCCAAAGCCTCCTCCCAGGGAGAGCCTGCAGTGCAGTACCCACGCACTCCTCCCTTTCTCCTGGGAGTGTCTACCTTTTCCAAGCAGCCCCTTCACCTTTCAGCTCCTGGGCTTTATAGGCCCCACCTATTCCTGACCCACTGAGCATCCTTAATCAGCTGCCTACTGGGTTAATTGGACCATCTGGCCTGCATTCAACCCTGCAGGATGAGTGTGGGGTGGTCACCCCATCACACACAGCAATAAGGTTTGGGAGTACTTTCAGTACTTATACCGTGAAAATTAAAACTTAAAAATATAATTAAAATCCCTTCGAGAAGTAATAGACAAATCGCATCATAATATTTTACAAAGGTGCTGCGAGAATCTAGCCAATGCTTGAAAAGCCAATTGTAGGGACGCTGCCATAGGAGCAGAAAAGTAGAGTTCAGGTTGCACGTTCAGCAGCGAGAAAGGTGGAAAAAAATGGACAGGGAAAAGATTGCAACTGCTATGTCATGAAACAATACTTAACTATGGTAAAGTATATGCTAACTGCAAAGGAAAAAAAATAACTTTGGACCATATGTTCCGCTCTGGCATAAAACTGCATGGAAGAGAACAAAATAATCCAAAAATGATGTGGCTTTTGAAGTGCAGCTGCTGGGCTGTATTCTCCTCCCCACTTTCCTGTGGAACCAGTGGGGATGCAGAACCGCCAGGGTGCAGGGCCATGAACATGAATAGAGGCCAGGGATTCATGCAATTAAATCCAGGGTTTCCCATGAATCCAGGCCAGACACATGGGATGAAATCCTAACCTCACTGAAATCAATGGCAAAACTCCCTTTGATTTCTGAGGGGGCCAGGATTCCCCCCATGGAGTTTGTCTCCTTGTGCATCTTCCAGGCTTCCCATCCCTCAAAATGACAGCACAGATAGCTATTAGCATGCTGCCATTGTCTTCTAGGCCATAGATTGTATTTTGTAATTCCTCTAGTGGAAGTCAGAAAATGTGGAAGAGCAATTATTGCTGCTTCCAGCAAGTCTGATTAATTTCTGGTTTTACATAGCCCTTAGCCTGTCTGAGGGGTGGCATGCTGACTGGCTGTCAGCTCCTCCCTTCCTATTCCTGGCTAATCCTCCTTTTCCCACACAATTTAATGGTCAAATTTTTCCAGAAGGGAAAGTGTAGTGGCCTTTCTGTTTGATGTGAGTCTCCTTTAGCTATTTCTTTGGGTTTTCTGCTCTCCCCACCATGTGGACAGAGATAGGGGTGTTATACAGATGTAGGGAAGATGTGTCTTTTAGGAGACACGTCTGAGGTACATTTTATAGACAATGCTGATAACACATAGGTGATATTATATGTGAAGTAGATAAAGAAGCACACCAACATGCTGCAATATAAGAGAAGCCACACAAAATAGACAAATTAGAAACAAAAGGACTATACCACTATAAAGGGACCCACAAGCCTCCCAAAATGAGACACTGGAGCAGGAGACAGCCTTCCAGGGAGGGGTTTAAATGGAAGAGTTGGGCTCATTTGAAAGGGAGCAGGCAGACAGAGTAGATATGGCACTCTCACTGTGGGAGAGAAGTCTGGCTATGGTCAGGAACTGGGGAAAGACTGGCACCTAGCAGATCTCCTGGAGGAATGGGAGTGTTTGTTGTTTCCTACTTGATGTGGACTTTGAGGCTCCAGCAGGGGTAGAACTGTAAGTGACCTAGCGGGAGGGTTAAGTCTCTGCCATCCAGAAGTGGAGGCTGGGCAGAGCAGCAGAAGGGTACTTGGGGGAAACTGAGAATGAGTGGCTGCTGCACCTCACAGTGCTGCAAGATGGCACTCTAGTAAGGACATGCTATAGCAACCATGCTGTAATTGGCACAAGAGTCATAGTACAGCTGGATAGAGAAGCAAAAGTGAACACATTGGGGGAATCAGGAGGAATAAAACTATGCCAAACTTCACAAAGAAATAATGAAATCTACAATCCTAGCCATTTGAGTTCTACGCGTCCAGCCACCAGTAATTTCCTGGTATAGAAACTCCAATTTTTCTGACCGCTTGTCCTACTGTTGGGTGTCATCTTTTGTTTTCTGCCTCCAGCTTATCTTGTGTGTGCTAAACTTCAATTCCCCTATAAGAGGGAATTAAATGTTTTCACTGTACAACCTCCAGCTGCCCTAGCACCTTTACTAAGGAACAGTGTGATTACTGTCAGGACCACCAGAATGGGTTTGTCCTGCACTTGGAGGTGGATGCAGCAAATTGGAGCAGCTGGAGACAAAGGGAGAAGGAACTGACACATACAGGGCGCATGTGGAGAATCAGGGTTGAAGGAAAAGCTGCCAAGCATGCAGGGTTACTAGGATGAGGTGGAAAGTAAGGTGGCTTAGTACATTCAGGGATCATGGGGGATCTGAGCAGCAGAAGGCAGTGAGGTGCATAGCATTAAGTGTACTATAAATTCTAGAATGTATAGTATTACTATTGTTACGTGTTCACTGAATGATACATCTTAGAATTATTTCAGTAAAACTGAAAATCCTGGGAAGATTAATTTGCAATCAGTCAACAGAGCTGCAGAATCACTACATAATTCAGTACAGGTTTGCTATAGAACTCAGGCACCTTACTGAAAACTGTAGGGTTAGTGTACTGCCTATAACAGGCAGCTGATTGAGATGCAAAGATTACATTGCTTAAAAAGGGATGAACATTAACTCTTTGTAACTCTTTGTCACTTGGAGAAGGAGTCTTTGCTAAGAAACCAGGTCCACTTTTTTATTTAAAACAAACAAACAAAAAACAACAACAAAACAGTGCCAGACAGAGAGCATACAAGAGCTGTCTGCTTTGCAATCAAATTAAACCACAGAGACAGCAATTTCTTCGCACTTCTGATGGTATTTTAATGTTGTCCTTTGGGGCAGGTAATACTGCATAAACCATGACGTTTAACAACATGCTGTCTGTAAAGTGAATACTGGTGGCCTTGACAGTAATTACAGAAAGAATTAAACAGGCTGGTTATACAAAGTGTAAACCCAGTAAGAAGCTCATAGACTAAGTGGATTCAGTGGAGGGAAGTGATGGGATATTCAGAATATGTATGGACCCCCAGAGATCCATCCATTATAAAAATATAATACCAGATCACTACCAGATGAGGGGGGAGGGGGAGAAAATGTGAGATGGCAGCAGAGTTGATGTATCACATGGAAGTTAGAGCTAGCTAATGAAAGTGCTCAAATGTATACATTTGACACATCTTTGGCACTGTTTGTTTGGGATGTGTTCATCTCCAGCAAATTCCACCAAGCAACTGCAAATAAATTTAGAGGGGTCCAAATTTCCACTGCTGATGTGGTGATCTGAGACAATACCTTCCATTAACATGACACCAACACAGGGAATGGGACTCAACAGGAAGAAATGCTAATTTGCTGCATAGTAAACCACTTTGTAGGGAGCGAAACAAAGGTAATGGGTGCTAGAACCCGGCTTAAGTAAAATGCAGCTAGTACAGGAAGTGCTCAAAGCCAAAGGATTAGAGCCAAAGAGTCAATGAAATATCATAGGGACAAGTTAGTACCTTGTCTAGCAGCTACAAGAGTTCCTGTTGGGGCATTAACACAAAATAATCGAGTGGTCATGGGATCTACCTCATGAGGCATGGAAGCAACTGGAGCACTGGGGTTAAAGAACAAGTGCGTGCAGCATATATAGTCCTTAAAAAAGCTAGAATAGCCGCACATGAATCTAAAGATGGATTAAAGGAGCACAAAACTGGGGCTAGAAAGGTGTGGGCCACCCTATGCACCTTTTTGTGGCCAGCTGTAGCACTGCAGGGGAGCCCCACCTTGCTTTCCCTCAACCGGGTGTGAAAAATCCACTTGCACAGATCAGAGCAATGAGAAGCACAGTAAGCTAATCAATAGAAGTATATCTCCTTTAATGGAGCCCTGGGGAAGGAGTATGTGGAATAACAGTTCTAAGGCCCTTTTCCTTAGGACCTGGGTTCAGAGCTCCCAAACTCAAAGTCTCTGTGGATGATCAGGCTAGCCTCATACTGCTGGAGAGAGATCACCACTCTCCTCTGGCTTCAGTCTCCTCTCTCGTACTCAGAGGCCTGTTCCTGTTTGAATAGTTCAGCCTTAGGGCAGAGTAGGGAGATTCTTTGATTCTCCCCAGACTGTTCTGGTTATGACCTCCTGGCTGAGCCTTAAAGGGGTAGTAAACTCCCTCAGAGCGCGAAGAGGAAGGGCGTTGATAAAGCTATGTTCTAAATCAAGACATATTTTGGTCTAGTTTAGTGTTTGTGCTTTTTATTGTATTGTATCTTGGTTTTATTGATATTGCTCAACATTCTCAGTGCAACAGCAGAGGCTTGAAGGCACTTTAGAAATAAATTTGGTAAAAAACATTAACATCTGTCATGTGTTTTGTCTGTAATTTAGTGTTTTGTTTTGGTAGGGTTTTATTTGGGGGTTGGTTTTGTTTGGTTTGTTTGTTTTTTAATGTACATGAGGCCACGGGTTTGTGTTAGAGAAGGTGAAGTTGAAGAAGTGCCTTGCATCTGGAGTGGAAGGTGGTGAAGTCTGTGATGGTCCTAAATTTCTGTGGTACTTTTTTCCACAGTCTCTGACTGGCTGGCAAGAAAGGGATCTGCCTGTCTTTACAGTAGACAGTTCCATTGTGCCTGAGGTGTGGAGTTGTCAACCGTGGTCTTCATCAGAGAGCTTTAGTTGATCTTTTAGAGAGGCTCAGACCACTGAGCACCTTCAAGATAAGGACCAAGAATTTAACTTGTGGCTTGTCTACACAGAGACAAAGGATATGCCCACCCAGCATGGTAAGCCTGGATCTGCGGGACATGCACCTGTGCAGACCTATTGTTTCCAAGCCTCTACTTCAGCATCCCCACCCCATTGGAAACCTGGGCCTTACAACGGCACTACACAGACCTGAGCTAGAACTTCAGCCTCTCTGGGCATATACCATCATATCCCAGTGTTCCCAGTGCCCTTGCCCGGTGTTGCCATTCTAGGGCTTGGTTCATAGTGCACTGTGGAAGAACTTGTCTCTCTGCCCTGTGTGAGTTGACCAGAGGTGTTGTGGGGTTTTAGTCTGCAGTACATCCAACTGAGCCATTTTGTGTCCTCACACTGCCAGCAGCTAGAGCCATCAACATGGATCCCAACCTGCTGGAAGAACTTCTCCACTTCAGAGTCTTATTTCAGGAAACATGCAGAGTATCTGCAAGAGGCTGCTGAACATTTCAGCAGCAGTTTTTGACCTGCCAAAGGCATCTCTCAGAGGAGGATTCTGACATGTCAGCACAACCCAGCTGATGCCACTCATACCTGTTACCTTAGCCACAGATTCCCCTTATGTAGACCAGCATTTCTGGAGCAGGGGCACAAGCATACAGTGAAGGGATCACATTGTCATGTGGACCTGGCATGACCAACAATGGGTTCAGAACTTCTGCATGAAAAAGCAGACGTTCTTAGAGGTTTGTGATCAGCTTGTCCCAACCCTCCAGTGCCCCAACACCTCATGTGTCATTAGAAGTGGGTCACAATAACCACCTAGAAGCTGGCTATCCTAGACTGCTACAGGTCCATGGTTTGAAGTTGACAAATCAACTTTGGGGGTTGTAATGGCAGATTTATGATGCGATTAGGACTGTAATGTACCCAAAGATGGGGGGCATTACAAATGTTCCTGAAATAATTGCTGGCTTCAAAAGATCAGCTTTCCAAACTTTGCTGGGGCCATTGATGCAACTCATGTGCCTATAGTTTGCTCTCTGTAAGGAGCACATGAGTCCATAAACTGGAAAGGGTATTATTCCACCATTATACAGGCCCTAGTTGACCCCGGGGAACATTCATGGACACTAATATGGCATGCACTGGCAGCGTGTATTATGTCAGGGTGTTCTGCAGATTGAGACTTCATCTTCATGGAGAGGCTGGGACATTATGTCACTGAATTACATTGTTATAAATATTATATATATATACTGTTCCTGCTGTTATTCTAGGGAACCCTGCTTACCCCATGTTGCCATGGCTTATGAAACCATATTCTGATTTCAGAGCACCTGGCAAAAGAAGGTTCAACTGCACATTCAGTAGCTGTAGGATGGTGGTGGAATGTGCATTTGGCAGATTGAAATCCTGTTGGCATTGCCTACAAGACTGTATGGATGTTGTCAGTGCAGTCCACATTATTGTGGCCTGCTATGTTCTGGAGAATGTCTGCGAGAAGGGGGAACCTTTTTGCCGGGAGTGAACCCAAGACAGATTTCTGAACCAGTACACGCAGGCAGACAGTGCTCCTTTCATGACTAGTGCTGGATCTACATCCCCAATGGAAATCAGGGCTGCTTTGTGCACCCGCCTAATGGATTTGCACAGTCCCATGCATGAGGGGATATGAAATGGTATTCGAAGTTGTGCTGTGTACAGGGGAGCTGTAGGAATTTTTTAAATGTATTGGCATTATGAATTTTGTAAACACTTCCCTGAAATGTATGGAGATGTCATGATATTATAAATATTGGTCATGTATTGCAATCCACAAGCTTATGGATTACTGCAATGACAGTTTGTAATTTTTATTATGAAGTTTATTGAGAATTGGCATGTGATAAAAACGGCACAAACTTTCCTAAATTTTAGCATTGCATAAAACTTGCTATCGTAGCCTTGGTGGAAATTCAACGCTTTATTTTACACATGTATTTCCATTTAAGATCTAGAAAGACAGACCAACTGCCATCAAAACATACAGCACAATCACCAAACTCAGTGCCAAAACAGTGAAAGGTACATTTTGCCAAATTACATGGCGGGATCACATTGTGATGCAGACCTGACATGACCGACAGGGGGTTCTGGGTGACCCCTGTCCCCCTGTTCTCCTTGGCCTTTTGGGTGCACTTTACAAGTGTGGGCCGTGACTACAGTGGAGGGGATGAATGCACATGGTACGCTTGTCTATTCCATGTGCTGCTGTTCATTGCCTATGACATGGTCCAGCAAATCCCTGAGTTGTACAAAGGCTGCATAGTCTGCAGGACACAATAGCGGGGAGAGGACTCAGGTGTGGGGCTGCAGCAGGAGCTGAAGGTGGCAGCGGAGTCTGGAGTCTGGTAGTCATGAGCACAAGTAATTGCTTGAACAGCTCTGTGCTCTGTCTTCCTCCCTCAATCTGCGGTCACACTCCATGAATCTCTGCCAATCTCTCCTTGTGCTGTGCAGCCTCTCTCTCTCTCTCTCTTTCCACCCGTCTTGCATATTTACCATCTAATACTCAATCTGGTCCTTCTGGAATTCTATCTGCGGATTTGCGTTATCTAGAATCTTCCATCAACTCATCTCAGATTCTCTTTCTCCTTATCTACAGTCAGTAGGTCGGCTCTCCCAGGCTTTGCTGCCGTGTGTTTCCCTTGCAGAGGTGGAAGGGCCTTGAAAGGAAAATGAAGGAGCATATTGTCTGATCATGATGAAAAAATTACGTTTTTACTTGGTAAAAACCCCAGGGCTCGGGCAGCAGGGCTCAGGCCGGGATTTAAAGGGCCCCGGGGGGGGGGGGGGGTAGCAGCGGCTGGAGCTCCGGGGCCCTTTAAATCCCCACCGTCACTACCCCAGGGCTTTAAATTGCCCTCTCGGAAAGCCGGTCCTGGTACGGCACACCAGCTCTTACTAGTACACCGTACCAGGGTGTACCAGCTTACTTTCACCTCTGGACTAGGCTAAGGAGATATTTCGGAGTCTAGCGACTGACTAGCATATCACAGAATGGAGGGGGCTTGTGAGTTACAAAGGTAGCCCTATAAGTATGCTTTGCTTTGGAACATAACTGGAGTAACTATTCTGTTAGGTTCTCTTTCATCACCAGCCAGCAAGGAGTGAAAATTCATAGAAAAATCAGCAAGATGCTCATATGGCATGGAGATGCAGTACAGCCTCCTTACAAGCACCCTGCCTCCATCCACAGACCCAAATGACTGCCAGCCAGGAGGACTCATAACACGAATAGCCATCCTCACTGTAATTTGGACTCATATTTAAACTAGCTATGGACCAAATACACAGTCCGGTTTGATATGTACTCTGAACAACCAGGTTTCTCTGGGACTCACTTTACAAGTGGTCCAGGACGGTATAAGCATGGTTGATTTTTATTAGATGTATTAGATGGGAGGGGTATGTGAGGCTGTTAATTGTGGAGACCCAATCCATACTTATAACAATCAGTGAGTCACTATTATAAATTTGATGTTATTTATGCTTGTTTAACTTTTTCCCTCATTTGCAGTGTCCATTTTGAATCCTACATGGCGTTAGGGAAGGGTGACGTACAATAAAAGAATGGTGTGGGTCCCACACTGAACAGAAGCACATCAACCCCCTAGATTATATTAATAACGTAATAGGACCTGTTGTGATTATTGGATCTAAAATCCTTAAGATGAACTGTAAAAAGTATGTGAAATTTATAGTAACTGTAAAAAACAAGTTGCTTACCACAATGAACATTATACCAGACCAATAAAAGCTGGATTTGTCCAAAAGAAAAAGACCTGCTTTGATTCATAGACTATGGAAATCATGCTCGGTAAAAACAGAAGATGTAAAACCAGAAGTTAATTGATCAAAATTAGTGTGATGCATATTATGACAATTGGTTGACAATGATGGGGATGGAGTATGGTGCCCAATTCCCCCTTTTTGGGTTTCTTAAAAAGAGACTTTGAAAACTCCATTCTTTTTCCCTCTCTCTCATCTCCTGTCCCACCTTGCATCCCAGCCCAGCTCATCTTACCTCATCCTCCCTGACCCCAAGAAACAAAATGAGACAGACTTTCTTCCAGGCTGGCTGGCCTTATTCTTGTTCAAATAACTTTGTTTTTCACATGTGAGTTCTGAAAATAACATCATGACATCCTGTCCTCAGCATGTCAGTGCGGTTACCTAATTGCTAGCATCCCGGAGACACATAAGATCCTGTTTTGTCCCCTGCTCCTCCTCTCCCCCTGAAACTCTGCCCCCTGGCCAGGTCAGAAGCCAGAAGCTGAAGCTGGTAAGAGCTGCCCGGGCAGGGGGTATCCAGCTCCAGGGCCGGCAGAGCCCTCGGAGAGCAGCGACTGTGGGAGGTGAGGGGCCAGGAGCCCAGGCTGAAGCAGGTCAGTCTGGGCTACGATGGAGAGTTCTGGCTCCTCCAGCTGCCCTGGGTGGTGTGCCCCAGAGGGCAGAGGGCAGGGACATGGGCTGGGGGCTGCTCTTGGGCATTCCTGCCCCCAGCCTGGGCTTACTTCTCTCCTGCTCCTGCTGAAGCTGGGTGCCCGGCCAGCAGCCGCTGCTCTCTCTGCTCTGCCTTCAGAGGTGGGTGGCTGGAGAGTTGCAGCTGCTGGGGGTGGGGTGAGGGGTGAGGAGAGGAAGGGGGAGGGTTAAGGCAAATTTTGGGGTGGCTATAGCCCCCCACCCCCAGTGTTGTCCCTGCTAATACACAAGGGTTAACTGTATCTGGTTGAGCAGTCTGCATGGAAATGAAAGGTTAAACATCAAGCGGCTACATTTGAACCAGGAGGTTGCTTCTGGTTCTTGGGAAGCAAGTGGGAAGTTTTGGGATGGAACGGCTGGGCAGCACAGCCTCAGGGGATTGTGGGATAGTGTTATCCAACTCTCCAGATCTGAGTCTGACAACATGGACATGAGCTGCATCTCTATGGCAAAATACCTGGGCTTTGAACTGTGTCGCAGCTGGGCTTTGGCTATGACCACCCTTTAGCAGTGTCCACGGGCCCAAGTCTAGGAGGGTTTCTGGCTTAAGTCATATTGATTCCTGTGTGCCTGGAAGGGGGACTTGGGCTTAAAACCTGCATCAGAGCCCAGGCTTAGTGTGCTGTGTAGACATACCCTTATTGTGCAGCAAGTCAAGGTGTGAATGTACAGCTCATTAACCTGCCACACACTAAGTCTGAAACAGCAGTATGTCAAAGTGTGCTACAAATGGATGAGGCGTGGAAGCAGGGGCCACAGTTTAATAGTGTGTTGCTAGTTGGTGTGCTGTTCATTAACAGCTGGGAGGGGGGGACTTTTGTAGTGGTAATCAAGGTTTGGCCATTTCCAGCAGTTGACAAGAACGTCTGAGGAACAGCTGGGTGGTGGGGGGTGGGAATAAACATGGGGAAATAGTTTTACTTTGTGTAATGACCCAACCACTCCCAGTCTTTATTCAAGCCTAAGTTAATTGTATCCAGTTTGCAAATTAATTCCAATTCAGCAGTCTCTAGTTGGAGTCTGTTTTTGAAGCTTTTTGTTGAAGAATTGCCACTTTTAGGTCTGTAATCGAGTGACCAAAGAGATTGAAGTGTTCTCCAACTGGTTCCCGCCCCCCCCCCCCGCTCTCCTGCTGGTAATAGCTTACCTTACCAGGTCACTCTCGTTACAGTGTGTGTGGTAACACCCATTGTTTCATGTTCTCTGTGTATATAAATCTCCCCACTGTATTTTCCACTGAATGCATCCGATGAAGTGAGCTGTAGCTCACGAAAGCTTATGCTCAAATAAATTTGTTAGTCTCTAAGGTGTCACAAGTCCTCCTTTTTCTTTTTGTGGATACAGACTAACACGGCTGCTACTCTGAAACCTGAGCTAGATGAGCCATCCAGAGACCTGGCAACTCTTGCCACACCTTCTGGTATGTCCCACTGGGTACAAATGCTTATGCCACAGAAATGCTCCAGTGTAAACTGAATCAGGTACTAGAGGCACTCCCCAGCATCAAGATTATAGCTGATGATGTTCTTATTGTAGGAGAAGTCAAGGAAGAGGCAATCCAGAACCATGATACCAAGCTGCTACAACTCCTAAACAGGTGCTGGGAACAGAATATTAGGCTGAATGCAGACAAGTTGGAGCAGAGGAAAGCTGAGAGGTCCCCTACATTGGACATCTGTTGACTTCTGAGAGACCCTGAGAAACTGAGAGCCAATAAGGAAATGCCTAGACCAAAGGATATAAAGAAGTCCAGCACCTTTAGAGATACCCTTGCTATCAGAAGCCTGTGAACCAAGAGAGAGTTAACACCCAATTATGCAGTGTGGGAATAGTCAGAGACCCGAGAACAGGCATTTGAAAGAGTCAAGAAAATAATAATAGAGGCACCAGTCCTAAAAAGTACTACAACCCTGCGGAGCAGCTGGAGCGACAGTGTGATGCCTCGGAAGGAGGCCCAGCAGCAGCACTGATGCAAAGCCAGGA
The DNA here is from genome assembly GCF_965140235.1 of Caretta caretta. Classification (NCBI taxonomy): domain Eukaryota; kingdom Metazoa; phylum Chordata; order Testudines; family Cheloniidae; genus Caretta; species Caretta caretta. The sequence goes on along the minus strand of NC_134206.1, from coordinate 291,368,290 downwards.
ACACAAAGCATTTGCTAGTAGCTCCCTGACACACACGGAAAGGGGGTGTGCTCAGATAGAAGAGGAGCTACTGGCTATGCTCTTTGAAATGGAATGATTCCATCAGTTCACCTTTGGGCAAAAGGCAGACATACAGTCTGATCATAAACCATTAGAAAACATTAAAAAGAAGCCACTGGTGAGAGCAACCAAATGATTACAACACGTGTAGAGACTCCAGTACTATTGTATGAGGATAAGGTACTGCCAAGGAAAGTTACTACTGGTAGCAGATACCCTGAGCAGAGCAGAGTACAACACAAATGGCTCTGGAACAGGAGATGGAATCAGTCAACATGCTACAATACCTTCACAGCTCTGATGGGGGGGTTCCAGCAAGCCAACAAAGCACCAACGGGATGGGGTGTGTGATACAGCATGGCCAGAGGGCAGCAGGAGAGTGTTTTGTTTTCTTTTTTTTGAAGCAGAAAAGAATTTTATTTGAGTAACACTTACAAGGAATCACCAAAAAGGATAAAGCAAAACTATGCAACAAAACAAAAGCAAACACAAGGTATAACACAGCAGCCTTCAGGAGGGAGAAGTGTTCAGGCTAGCCTGGGCCCAGAGCGGGGGGGGGCTTCCTCAACACTCATGGTCTTCCACCCTCCTGAGTTACCTGGTGGCCTAGAGCGGGGGGGCTTCCTCGACACTCATGGTCTTCGAGTTACCTAGTGCCACGCCCAGTGTCACCGATTATTCCTCTCCTGAGAGTGCCCGACAAGATGGGCATGGCTGCGGGGTGGGCGGTTTGGGGGTGGGGGGGGACATACACCATGTGTGATAGGACCCCTCGTAGGTGACAGTGATGATGGTATCCACAGCGGCAACGGCTGGGGCTGGGGTCTCTTGCTCTTCCCCTCAATCAAAGGGTCAGATGGAGGGAACCGGACGGGGTCACCGAGCAGAGAACCTCGGACAGCGCCCACCTCTCCTCGAAGGCGTCAAGGGAGTCGGTGGACGCCGCCCAGAGGAACTCCGCCCAGATACATGAATGTACTGAAGATCGGAAAACAGCCCTACAATTACAGGATGCTTCATTAGCCAACCTCCCCTCTCTGGTTTTATAAATGGCTGTTTTAGCTAGGGCTAGGAGGAGGTTAACCAGGAGATCTCGCGATTTTGTGGGGCCACGGATGGGGAGTGTGTAGATAAAAAGGTGAGGGGAAAAGTGTAGCCAAAAGCGTAATAAAATATTTGTGAGGAGCCGGAAAAGGGGCTGCAGCCTGGCACACTCTAAATATACGTGTGCCAGGGTTTCCCTCACGTTGCAAAAAGGGCAAGTATCCGGGATGGGGGTGAATCGTGTCAAAAACACGCCCGTGCTCAAAGCTCCATGAAGGAGCCGCCAACTAATGTCCCCAACGGGCCTTGGGACCAAGGTGGAATACAGGCTGGCCCACCGGGGTTGCTCTGCCTCCAAAGGTGGCAGGAGGTCCCACCACTTTGTATCGGGGCGGGACACCAGGGTGTGGGTGTGAAGGGTATGAAGCGTGAGTGTGTATAGATATTTCTGTGGCGCGATTTGGAAGCTGTCCGGCTGCAGTTCATGCAGCCGGCTCGCAGTGAAAGGGTGAGGGGTTTGTTGGGATCTGTGGGGTAGGGGCCCAATTGAAAGGTCCGGTGGGCCTGGGGTAGAGGGTGGGTGGGGTGCGCCCTCGCGCAGGGCTCGGTTGAGATAAGCCTGAGCAGCGGGAGTCAAGGCGACCTTCACCTCCTAAAGTACACGCCGGGGGGTACGAGGTCTGGAGAGCCCCATGCGCCGAGCGAGCGTCAGGGGATCCAGCCAGTCTCCCTGGTCGTAGTCCAGAAGGTCTCCAACTCTCGTGACTTCCGCCAGGACCAAACACTGGCGCACCGAGCGGGACTCCGCTGCCTGCACACGGAGCTGGGGGTTGTGTAGCAGGGGCTCTGTGAGGAGATCTGCTCCCACGGTGGCCGCCACGGACCTGGTCATTGAAAACAGTTTCCAGGTCCAGAGGAGGTCCTGGTAGAAGACCGGCAGCCCGGAGCAGTCTCGCAGAAAACCTCTCGGACAAAGATAAAAGAGCTTCTGGTCGTATCGGAGCCCTTGGAAGTGGCGCAGAAAGGCGTGCGCCAATATGCTCCATGTCGAACTACCTGCACTATAAAGGAGCCTCTGCAGGGCCTGGAGGCGGAAGACGCGGACCTGAGTGTGCAGACACTTCAGGCCCTGCCCTCCTTCCTTCAGGGGTAGATGAAGAACCCCAACAGGGGCCCAGTGCATTCCTGACCAAAAGAACTCTAGAATCGATGTCCGGAGGTTGGTCAGGAAACCCGGGGCCGGGACCAGGGTGTTGAGCCGGTACCAGAGCGTGGACAGGACTAGTTGGTTAAGCACCAGTGCTCTCCCTCAGAGGGAGAGACATCGGAGTAGCCTCGTCCATTTCCGGAGCCGTTCTATCACCCCGCCTTCTAAATTTTGCCAGTTCTCCGGTGGAGAAGGGTGCGTGGCAGAAAGGTAAACGCCTAGGTAGAGCAGCAGACCCGCGCTCCACCGGATGGTCTGAAGCGCGGGTGGGAGGGAGCTCGCCTGCCGCCAGTCCCCCACCGCCAAGCCAGAGCTCTTGACCCAGTTGACTCGGGCGGAGGAGGCTGCCGAATAGATGGCCTGGCAAGCCTCCACCTGCGCCAAGTCCCCCGGGTCCTGGACCACGAGGAGCACGTCATCGGCGTACGCCGACAGGACCAGCCGCAGCTCCGGCTCCCGCAGCACCAACCCCGTCAACCTCCTGCGGAGGAGACAGAGGAAGGGCTTGATCGCCAGAGCGTACAGCTAGCCCGAGAGGGGGCACCCCTGCTGTACTCCTCGCCCGAAGCTGACCGGTTCGATCAGGGTCCAGTTGAGCTTAACCAGACACTCCGCGGAAGCGTACAGCACCTGGAGAAAACTCACAAACTGAGGTCTGAATCCAAACGCCTGCAGAGTGCCCAGGAGGTACCCATGGTCCACTCTATCGAACACCTTCTCATGACAGACTGTCTCTACGCCCGAGTTCCAAAAGATCTCGGACTAGAAATAGGTTGTCAAAATGCTGCGACCCGGGACAGTATAGGTCTGGTCTGGGTGGATCACGTCCGCCATCACGGACCCTAGCTGCAGCGAGATTGCTTTCGCTACGATTTTGTAGGCCATGCTAAGGAGCGAGATGGGACGCCAGTTTCGTAAATCGCGGAGGTCCCCCTTCTTTGGCAACAAGGCGAGCACTGCTCACCTGCACGAAAGAGGGAGGACCCCGCCCTGCAAAGACTCAGCCCAGACAGTGGCTAGGTCTGGGCCAAGGATGTCCCAGAACGTGCGGTAGAACTCCACGGTCAGCCCGTCCATGCCCGGAGATTTATTGGTGGGCATGCGATGGAGGGCTTCCGAGAACTCGGCCAGGGTGAGAGGCAGCTCTAGTCGGTCTCGGTCGCCCACGCTGACCGTGGGGAGTTCCTCCCAGAGCACCCTGCAAGTGCTAGGATCGGTCAGATCCGGGAAGAAAAGGCTTGTGTAGAAGTCACGGGCCCTCCCACACATCTCCACCAGATCCGTGAGGGGGGCGCCATCTTCTGATAGAAGGCAGGTGGCGTGTTTCTTGGCCCCCCTCATTTTCTCCAGGGTGTAGAAGAAACGGGAGCCGCGATCCATCTCCTGAAGGAGGCAGATGCGGGATCGAACAAAGACACCTCGGGCCCAATGGTCCTCGAGGGCCCGGAGCTCCTCCCGCTTCTCCCGGCACGCTCCGCAGAGGAACGGGTCCTCGGGGCTGGCGGCCAGACACCTCTCCATCTCTAAGACCTCCCGTTCCAACTGCTCTACCGCTGCATTTCTCCGTCGGCTGGTGCCCCGGGTGTAGTCACGGCAGAAGAGCTTGGCACGCACCTTCCCTAGATCCCACCATCGCCGCGCCGAGGGAAAGGCACGCCGCGGCTCTTGCCAGGCCAGTCAAAACTCCCGGAAGGACGTCACAAAGCCCTCATCCTCCAACAGGCTGTTGTTAAAGTGCCAATAGGCTGGCCCCGGCCTCTCTGCACGGAGGGAGGCTGTTATGGTGGCTAGATGATGGTCGGAAAATGGGGCCGGCCGAATGTTGGAGGAGTGGGCCTGTGAAAGATGGAAACGGGATAAATAAATACGGTCCAAATGAGAGTGGTGTGACCGATGGGCCTCCACCCGGACAAAGGTGAACGTGGAAGTGTCATCTGGGTGGTGGTCACGCCAGACGTCTACTAGGGAGTGATGTTCAACTATTTCTCAGAGAATGTTCGCAGCGGCCAGGCTCAGCTCGGCCCCTGAGCGGTCCTGTTCCTCGAGGGTGGTGTTAAAGTCCCCTCCCAGGACTAAGCACTTGTGAGAATCTAGGGTGCTGAGGAAGTCGTACACCCGCTGATAGAATTGCGGCCGTTTTGGGCTCGTTGTCGGGGCATACATGTTAACGAGGTTGACCACGAGCCCCTCCATACAGACTCGGAGATGCAGCAGGTGGCCCGGCACGGACTCAGTGACCCCTAGCACTTCGGGCCGTAGGTTGGGGGAGAACAGGGTCGCCACTCCAGCTTGTCGGATCGTGAAGTGGCTGAAGTAGACCCCGTCCCCCCACTCCAGCCGCCAGCTGTCCTAGGCGGTCGGATCCGTATGGGTCTCCTGCAGGAAAACCACAGAGTACCCCCCTTCCCGAAGGTAAGAGAGCACCTGGGACCTGCGGAAAACCATCCTACAGCCCCTGGTGTTCAAAGTTGCAATAATGAGGGACATCATGCGGAGGGCTGGGGGTTCCTTGTTGGCGGGGGTGTTCACAAGCCCCGGCGGGTCACGCAACAATCCGTGACACATCCCGTAAGTGAGTAAATCGTCACGGAAGCTGCAGGCCCGCCCGTAGGCCGTGGCACCGTGCCTTCCTTTCCCTTTACCCTCCTTTATAAGGGCCCTTGTGGCCTGGAGGATTTGATCAAAGTCCCCCCATAGCTAGAGAGCTAGCTGTACCCTGTTGCGGGAGCCACGGATGTCTTCTAAAAACTGTCGCAACGCTTTTCGCAGCTCATGGGGGGGTGGGGTTGCGATTTCCGGGTTATTCCCTGGTGGGGCTCTTGGTGCAGCCTCGTGGTCCGCTGAGGCGGGCAGGCAGGGTGCAGACCACCGACGGGGCGTCTGACAGGCTAAAGTTATTAGGTCCGTCTCAAGCCTTGAGGTAGAAGAGAATGGCGGAGGGAAAATTGCAGCTCCTAATGGGTCGCGGCAGGAAAATGCAAAGGCTGCTCCTTGGGGGGATCCGCAAAAAACGGGAAAGAAATAACCCCAGGGGCGGCAATAGCATTGCAGGAGGAGGTGGATTGGGCAGGGACAGGGGTGGGGTGGGGGCAGAGGCGAGGCTCTGGGAGGCAAGCAGCTGAAAAATGGTGCCTCCCGAACAGATTTGAGGGTTAAGCGGGTTGGGAGGGGGCTCCCAGTGATGCTAGGCTCAGGCTCTGTGGTGGATTTGGCAGCCATGGCCTCAGGTGGTGGACCACCTTCTGCAGGGTGCTCGCCCAGGAAGGCAGTTAGGGGGAGGGAGCATGGGGAAAGGGGGACTGGGGTAAGGTTGCCCAGATCGAGGCCAGCTGGCAGTAGGTCATTCTCTCCCTGGGTGACCGGGGTCAAACCTAGGGCCTCAATCTCCTCATACATGGAGAAAAGGTCGTCTTCTGCCACCCCGGGGGTCTCCCCTCTGGCACCCGCTACGACGGTGGCTTCGGGGTTCACGGGGGGTTCGGGTGATATTCGGGCAGAAGGGACTTCCTCAGGGGTCTCAGAGGGGAGGGTCTCCTGTGGACGGGAGATTCTACCTTCCAGTGCTGTTTTGTCTTCCCCTCCTGACACCGGCGGATGGATCTCTCTCGTGGGCATAGTGGAAGGCTCAGTGTCAGTGCCTCCCTTCCTGGTCTTCCGGGGGGCCTCCGCATCGGATGGGTGCAGCGGAGCTCGAGCCTTCCGCTTGCCTCGCTTTCCCTGGACTAGGGTCCAGCCCTCCATAGCATTGTCTGGGGGCTGGTTAGCAGCGGTCGTGTCGGGGGGCAGAGGCGATGGTTCAGGGGCTCGGTGGGGTAACGGTGAGGCAACATGAGGGGGGGGCGGTTCTCCTTGGGGTGCGCCCTCTCCTATGCCCAGTAATATCTTTGCTGCACCCTCCTCCGTAGGCTCTGCTGGATTGTTAACAGCAAGGGCGGGGCTCCCTCGCTCGTCTGGGCGTTGTAGGGGAGGTGTCTCTTGGGCCTGGGCAGGAGCAGCGGTGGATCGAGAAGGAGAGGTGGTTTCAGATCTCGGGCAACCAGGGGCGTCGGCAACGAGGGAGCCGATGTCCTGCCGGGTCTCGGGGGTCTCAGGTGCCCCTCCCCACCGGGCCAAGGGGCAGTCTCTTCGGACATGCCCTGCTGATCGGCAGAGGTAGCACTGGGCCTCTCCTGTGCAATAGTAGACCCGATAGCGGGCTCCCTGGTAGGGGACTAGGAAGGACCCCTTGAGCGCCTCTCCATCACCCACCGCCAGCAGCGGTAAAAGCTGCACTTGCCGGCAGAACGAAAGGACGTGACAGAGGGTGGGGTCCTTGCAGACCAATGGGAGAGGGCTGATGACGGAAATGGGTTTCCCCAGGGTGGAGAGAGTGGATAACAGGGCAGCATTGGGTAGAAAAGGAGGGACAGAGGTCAGGACTAGGCGGACGCCCAGGTCTTCTAGCGGCTCCAGGGGGACAAACACCCCCCCCACCGCCAGGCCCTTCTCCACCGCCTCCTGGGTGGCAGCCTCCGATGCTAAGAAAAAGACGACCTTCCCGTACACTTTGGAGGCCGCCACAATAGCCGTGGGTCCTACCACCCTCGGCAACGCCTGCACGTATGTCTCCACATGGGGCGAGGCGGGCACCAGGAGGCAACAGATGCCATGCTTCCTGGTCATGGTGGGAAAGGGGCTTCGGCTGCTATTGATGGTAGCGGAGGCGGTGGGTGGGCGAGATGACGAGGTGGCAGGCGGGGAGAGGGTTGCCACCGCCCAGGCATACACCCTGGGGGCCGGGGAGGGATGCTCTCAGAGCTGGTGGGAACAGCGGGGAGGGACGCCATGATCAATGATGAGGCCACAGCGGTGGGGGCAGCCTCTGCCATGGAGGGCTTGTTGGTTGTGGCGGGGCCCTTCCTCTTCTTCGCACCCTGGTCTTTCCGGCTAACCGGGGGGGCTTTCCTAGAATCTGGGGGGGCGGTGGGCATAGCAGCGGTAATAGTCGCCCCGGTGCCTCTGGCTGCCGATGCCCCAGCGGGGGCGGTGGCAGGTGTATCGGCAGCAGTGGGGGGGGAGCCTTGGGGGTTGGGTAGGGGGATAGGTGGGGAGGGGCAACTGAGGTTGTTAGAGGGGCCTCACCCCTCTCATTCCCCGCCATCGTGAGCAGGGAGAGACGGGGAGACACCAGGAGGAGGGGGAAGCAGATTAACCACTTCTCCCTGTTGGGCTGCAGGCGGGGGGGGGGGGGGGGGCAAATGGGTCGGACTGGACAGGGGAAGGAAACAGGAGTTGGGGTCAGGTAGTAGGGGCAAACTGTGGGGTGGGCAGTCCGGGGGCGGGGGGGGAACGCGGACCCACGCGCGTTTGTCCAAAGAGTCTCATTTGGTCGGCTGTTGTGTCTGGTCCGGGCGATGGAATTCAGGGCAAGCAGTTGAGTCTAGAGGCAGATGGCAGGTTGCCAGCAGGGATGGACGGCGGGGGGGCCGTGATGGTTGTAGTAGTGTTGGGGAGGGCACCGATGGATCGGGGGGTAGCTCCGTGCCACGCCCCCTGTGCCCCTACAAACACAGTTAAGACACAGTCAAATACCCCCCACACGAGAGTACAGTTCAAAAGTTACTCAGTCTTACGGCCCCCTCCACGATGATTTGTAGCTTCCCTGGACGATGTCTCTGTCAGCTGTCTTCTTTCCCGGTCTTTGTGGAGCAATCCAAAAATGCCAAGCAGATAAAAGGACGATTAATTGCGGGTCCACAAATGAACAGCAAAACGGTTGGGTCTGGGGGCGTCCACTCCCCTCCTCCGGGGAGCGGGTTGGTAGTCCTCCCCCACTCCTCCGGGGGTTGCAGCTGAAGTAGTAGCAGCGTCCGAGGGCAGGTGTGGGGGGGCTGGCAGGCAAGCTGTCAGCCAACCAGCACTCGAACGGCAGCGAAGAAAAACAGCAAAAAAAAAGAAAAAAAAAATGAAGAAAAAGCATCTGGCCCGGTCGGGGGGGGGGGGGGAACTGAAGCAGGGGCAAAAAGCAAGGAAAGCCCAGGTCAGAGGGCAGCAAGAGAGTTCCAGAAGGGAGCCTTATTCCCTGTAGAGAGAAGAAAGTTTGCTATAAATTAAAGCACCTGAAGCCAGTCACATGATAAAAACTCCCTGCTTCAATCAGACAAGAGGAGGAGTTGAAGCAGAGTGGTTTGGTGTTGGAGCAAAGCAGTTTGGAGGGAAGCAGAGGAGAGTTTGAAGAAGTGCTACTGTGGGCTAAAAAGACCAAGACTCTAGGTAAAGGGACACCTGGTTTGTGCAGCGGGAGGGCAGGAAGTCCCACAAACTGAAGGGCAGGAGAGGGAAGTAGCCCAGGTGAAGGAACCGCTAGTTCTAGTGGTTTACCGCTATCCCTAGGGCCCCTGGACTGGGACCCGGAGTAGAGGGCGGGCCTGGGTCCCTCCCTCTCCACTCCCCTCCTCTAGGACACCAGTTAATACCCCAGTTCAGGGGCAAGAAACGGTGCCCTGAACCCCCCCAAGAAGAGAAAGCACAAGACTCATCATAGTAGTGCCGGCAATTTGCCACACGTGGTGTGAGAAGTGGGATATACGTGCTGGGGACTTAAACCAGGGTTAGCCGAAACCCTCCCATCCCTAAGATGGATGACGTGGTCAAGGCCCTAACACAAGCCACCGCAGCCCAGCAGGAGGCTACCTGGGTCCAAGCAACTGCTCAACAGGAGGCAACTTGGATGCAGCAGGATACTAATTGTCTGATGAGTCAGCCTGCCCAGGATCAAGCCCTGCTGCAAGAGCTGGTGAACCAGATGAAGGCCTTTATGGAGCTGAACCGCAACTGCGACGGGACCCGGACCATACAGGCCAGCCACTGCCGACAGAAAATGACATGGGAGGATGATGTGGAGGCATACCTCCTGGCTTTTGAAAGAGCAGTCCTGCGGGAGGCCTGGCCCCGAGATCAGTGGTCTGGTATCCTCACCCCATTCCTGTGTGGGGAGACCCAGAAGGTCTACTCCGATATGGCTACGGAGACTGCAGCAGATTACCCCAGGCTGAAGGCAGAGATCCTTGCCAGAGCAGGAGTAACGACGGCATTGCGAGCCCAGAGGTTCCATGAGTGGCAGTATACAGAGGACAAGACACCCCGATTGCAGTTGTTTGACCTGATCCACCTGACCCAGAAATGGCTGCGCCCTGAGGCCCTCAGCTCTGAGAAGATGATGGAGCTCCTGGTACTGGACCAGTATATGAAGGGGCTACCACAAGGCCTCCGGGTTTGGGTTGGCCAGAATGACCCCTCCACCTATGATGAGTTGATCTCCCTCATCGAAAGACAGCTGGCAGCCCGCGAACAGTTCCAGACCCCAGGGGGTGAGACACAGCAAACCTGGAAGCTAGTCCCAAACCCAAGGCACCTGACTGTCAAGAACTCCAGGAGAACCATAACTGGGAGGAAAGACACCGAGGAACGGCCTGAGGCCAAGAAGGGACCTGGGGTTTGGGAAGAGAGGACTGGGGGGGTCTGGCCGGGTCTGGCCAAATAGCCCCGGGGCAGAGGGCGGCAACCGGAATAAGGGGGCAGTGTTATGAGTGTGGGGAATTGGGGCATATAGGAGCCTAGAGAAGCATAGGGAAGAGCCTATGCAATGTAATCTGGGGGATCATGGGGAGCAATGTGGCCTAATCGGCCTGGCAGGAGTCGTAGTGACCTTGCATGGGTATACAAGATCAGTAAAAATGAATGGTATTGAGACCATAGCATTAATAGACGCCGGGAGTGCTGTCATGCTGGTTTTGGGGAAGTTGGTGGGGCAAGACCAACTAACCCGGGCCAATAACACAGGGGTAATGTGCGTTCATGGCACCATAAATTTCTACCCCACAATCCTGGTATGGATTGAGATCCAGGGGAATACTACCAGGGTGACTGCAGGGGTGGTCCCCAGGCCCCCCTACCCTGTCTTAATTGGTAGGGACTTCCCCCGGTTTGAGAGCTTACTCCTGCAAATAGAGCCAGGGGAGGGTAGCAACCCCTGGGCTGAGATGGAGGCACCTACAGATAACCTCACCCCAATGTTTGCCAAATTTGCCCCACAGTTATTCTCATCCCCGGGAAAACCCCAAAAGTCTCGGCGGGAAAGGAGGGCAGATAAAAGATTGGGGACCAGGATTCTAGCAGAGAACCAGAAAACCTCCCTTGTTGGTAGGCGAATCCGTTCAGGAGGCCAGGAGATCATTCGGGCCAGTGAGGACTCGGAGGCGGTTCCTAGCCCAAGTAGGGGCAGCCCAGAGGGTGGAGTAGAAACAGGCCCCCTGGAATTTGGTCAGATTGGTACCGCATGTGAGAATTTCAGGCAGGACCAAGCCAATGACCCTCTATATGCAAATGTAAGGGAGGAGGTAGTGGAAGTAAATGGCATACCTGTGGAAGGAAAGCCCAAAGGCCCAAGTCCATATTATGTGCTCAAATGCAATCTGTTGTACAGGATAGCGCAAATACGAGGGGAAGAAGTAGAGCAACTCTTAGTCTCAGGGAAACACACAAGGGCAGTACTAGAGTTAGCTCACAGTCATCTATTTGGGGGACATCTAGGAGTAGACAAGACACTGGATGGAGTCCTAAGAAGGTTTTATTGGCCAGGAATACGTGCAGAGGTCCAGCGCTATTGTGTCTCCTGCCCGGAATGCCAGTTGCGTAGCCCCTGACCGCACTTGCAGGCCCCATTAGTACCTCTGCCTATTATTGAAGTCCCTTTCAAGAGGATAGCCGTGGACATAGTGGGCCCACTGGAAAGATTGGCATGGGGCCACCGACATACTAGTCATCCTTGACTATGCCACATGGTATCCAGAAGCCATTCCTTTAAGAAATCCCACATCCAAGGCAATAGCAAAAGAACTACTCCAGGTTTTTGCCAGAGTGGGCATCCCTAAGGAGATCCTGACAGACCAAGGAACCCCTTTGATGTCAAAATTTATGAAAGACCTATGTACCCTATTCTGCATCCAGACCATATGGACCTCAGTCTACCATCCACAAACAGATGGACTGGTCAAACGGTTTAACCGTACCCTTAAAAGTATGATCCGGAAGGTGGTAGCTCAGGACGGAAAAGACTAGGATACCCTTCTACCATATCTAATGTTTGCTATACGGGAAGTCCCCCAGGCATCCACTGGTTTCTCTCCCTTTGAACTACTATATGGATGCCACCCATGCGGAACATTAGATATTGCCAAGGAAGATTGGGAAGAACAACCCAACCCAGGAAAGAATGTCATTGAGCATGTGACACAGATGAGAGAGCGTCTAACTCGAGTAGCCCCTATAGTACAAGAACATTTGGAAAAAAGTACAAGAAGCCCAGCGGACATATTACAACCGTCGGCGAAAGTACGGAGATTTCAGTCGGGGTAATGGGTGATGGTACTAGTGCCGAAGCAGAAAGCAAACTCCTAGCCAGCTGGCATGGACCATATGAGATAGTGGAAGCCGCTGGGGAGGTGGACTATAAGGTCAGACAACCAGACCGCCGAAGGCCAGAGCAAATCTACCACATCAACTTACTGAAGCCTTGGTGTGACTGAGAGACATGCCTGGTCATTCGGGGAGCTCCACCCCAGACAGACGACCTACAGGGGCAAGTGAAGATATCTCCCGAGTTAACTCCAGAGCAATGAACAGAGGTCATTGATATGATCCAACGGAACCAGGACGTGTTCTGTGCACAGCTGGTCCGTACGACACTGGTCCAACATCATAAGTGTCACCAGGCCCGGAGTAAGGGTGATAAGACCGTACCGGATACCGGAAACTAAAAGGGAAGAAATTAGGACAGAAGTGAAGAAGATGCTGGAACTCGGGGTTATTGAAGAAGAATCCCACAGCCAGTGGTCCAGCCCTATCGTCCTAATCCCCAAGCCTGACGGCACCCTGAGGTTTTGCAACGACTTCTGGAAGTCGAATGAAGTATCCCAATTTGATGCCTATCTGATACCACACATTGACAAGCTCGTTGATCAGTTAGGCAAGGCCCAATACCTAACCACCTTGGACCTGACCAAAGGATATTGGCAAATTCCCCTGGCCAAGAATGCCAAGGAAAAGACTGCCTTCTCTACACTCAATGGCCTGTTCCAATACACTCTCCTCCCTTTCGGACTCCATGGGGCCCCTGCAACATTCCAACGACTTATGGACAAATTGCTGCGACCCCATGCCAAGTATGCCGCCGCCTATCTAGATGACATAGTCATCCATAGCCCTGACTGGGAAACACAGCTGGAAAAAGTAGAAGCGGTGCTAGACGCCCTGCAGAAGGCCGGCCTCACTGCCAACCCTCTCAAGTGCGTGATAGGACCAGTTGAGGCTAGATACCTCGGGTATGTAGTAGGGAGAGGTTTGGTGAAACCCCAATGGAATAAAGTGGAGGCAATACAAGGTTGGTCTCGACCAGTCTGCAAAAAAGCAGGTCAGAGCATTTCTAGGGATAGTAGGATACTATCAGAGACTCATCCCTCATTTCGCCATAAAAGCAGGGCCGTTGACGGACCAGATAAAAGCCCGGGACCCCGAGGTAGTAAAGTGGACTGATGCGACAGAAGGAGCATTTGCAGATTTAAGGACAGCCCTTTGTTGCCATCCAGTACCCATAGCCCCAGACTTCGAGAAGGCATTCATCCTACAAACAGATTCCTCGGAGGTAGGGCTAGGAACCGTCCTTTCACAGATGGTAGGGGAGGAGGAACCCCCAATCTTGTACCTCAGCCGGAAACTCCTCCCCAGGGAGCAAAAGTATGCAGTCGTTGAAAAGGAATGCCTGGTGGTAAAATGGGCTATGGAGACTCTCCGCTACTACCTACTGGGAGGGTGGTTTACCCTTGTGACAGACCACGCCCCACTCCAGTGGATGCACAGAAACAAGGAGAAGAACGCAAGAGTGACTAGGTGGTTCATATCCCTGCAGCCCTTCCATTTCCAGGTACAGCATAGGGCTGGAAGCAAACACAGCAACGCTGATGGCCTATCACGACAGCACTGCCTCTCGTCCCAAGTAGCCCAACCTCAAGGGGGGGGGGGGGGGCGGATATGTGATACAGCATGGCCAGAGGGCAGCAAGAGAGTGTTTTTTTTTTTGAAGCAAAAAAGGTGTTTTTATTTGCATAACACACTTACAAAGCAAAAACAACAGCATATGCAATGTGTAACACAGCAACCAATCACAATTGTTTTCTCATTAGCTTCAGGGGAGGGAAGTGTTCAAGCTTGCCTGGGCCCAGGGCGGGCTTCCTCAACTCTCTTGGCCTCCCCCCTTCCGAGTTACCTGGTGGCCCAGAGCGAGGGGGCTTCATCGACTCTCAAGGTCTGCCACCCCCTCGAGTTACCTGGCGCCACGCCCAGTTGTCATCAACAATTCCCTCCTTAGAAAGCACCCAACAAGAGGGGCAGGCTGTGGGGTGGACAATCCAGGGGCGGGGGGGGGCATGTGCACCCACATGTGAAAGGACCCCTCTAAGGTGGTGGTGTCCACAGCAGCAATGGCTGGGGCTGGGGTCCCTTACTCTCTCCCCCAATCAAAGGGTCAAACAAAGGGAACCGGACGGGGACACCGAGCAAAGAAACTCGGACAGTGCCCACCACTCCTCAAAAGCATCAAGGGAGTCAGTGGATGCCGCCCAGAGGAACTCCGCCCGGATACGTGAATGGACCGAGGATCGGAAAGCGGCCCCACAGTCACAGAAAACTCCATTGGCCAACCTCCAGCGGCCAACCTCCTCTCTCTGGTTTTATAGATGGCTGTTTTAGCCAGGGCCAGGAGGAGGTTAACTAGGAGATCCTGCGACTTTGTGAGGCCATGGATGGGGAGTGCATAAATAAAAAGGTGAGGGGAAAAATGCAACCAAAAACGTAATAGAAGATTTGTGAGGAGCCGAAACAGGGGCCGCAGCCTGGCGCATTCCAAATATACATGTGCCAGGGTTTCCCTCACACCGCAAAAGGGACAAGTATCTGGGATGGGGGTGAACCGTGCCAAGTATGTGCCCATGCTCACAGCTCCGTGGAGGAGCCGCCAACTGATGTCCCCGACGGGTCTCGGAACCAAGGTGGAATACAGGCTGACCCACCGGGGCTGCTCACCCTCCAAAGGTGGCAGAAGGTCTCGCCACTTTGTGTCAGGGTGGGACACTAGGGTGAGGGTGTGAAGGGTGTGGAGCACGAGTGGGTGTAGATGTTTCCTTGGCGTGGTTTGGAAGCATACGGGCTGCAGTTCATGCAGCCGGCTTGCAATAAAAGGGTGAGGGGGTCGATTGGGTCTACGGGGCAGGGGTCCAATTAAAAGCTCCAGCGGGCCTGGGGTAGAGGGTGGGCAGGGCGTGCCCTCGAGCAGGACCCGGTCGAGGTAAGCTCGAGCAGCGGGTGGCAAAGCGGCATTCACCTCCTGAAGTATGCGCCGGGGGGGGGGGGTATGAGGTCTGGAGAGCCCCATGCGCCAAGCGAGCGTCAGGGGATCCAGCCAGTCTCCCCGGTCGTAGTCCAGGAGGTCTCCGACTCTCGTGACTTCTGCCAGGATCAAGCTCTGGCACACCGAGTGGGACTCCGCCACCTGCACATGGAGCTGGGGGTTGTGTAGCAGGGACTCTGCAAGGAGATCTGCCCCCTCAGTGGCCGCCACGGACCTGGTCGTTAAAAACAGTTTCCAAGTCCGGAGGAGGTCCTGGTAGAAGACCGGCAGCCCAGAGAGGTCTCGTTGAAGACCTCCCGGTCATATCGGAGCCCTCGGATGTGGCGCAGGATGGCGTGCGCCAATATGCTCCACGCCAAACTGCCTGCACCACAGAGGAGCCTCTGTAGGGCCTGGAGGCGGAAGACGCGGACCTGAGTGTGCAGACACTTCAGGCCCTGTCCTCCTTCCTTCAGGGGTAGATGAAGAACCCCTTCAGGGGCCCAGTGCATTCCTGACCAAAAGAACCCCAGAATCGATGTCCAGAGGTTGGTCAGGAAACCTGGGGCTGGGACCAGGGTGTTGAGCCGGTACCAGAGCATGGACAGGACTAGTTGATTAAGCACCAGCGCTCTCCCTCGGAGGGAGAGACATCGGAGTAGTCCCGTCCATTTCCGGAGCCGCTCTATCACCCCGCCTTCTAAATTTTGCCAGTTCTCCGGTGGAGAGGGATGCGTGGCAGAAAGGTAAATGCCAAGGTAGAGCAGTGGACCCACGCTCCACCGGATGGTCTGAAGCGCTGTGGGAGGGAGCTCGCCTGCCACCAGTCTCCTACCGCCAAGCCAGAGCTCTTGACCCAGTTGACCCGGGCGGAGGAGGCTGCCGAATAGATGGCCTGGCAAGCCTCCACCCACGCCAAGTTGCCCAGGTCCTGGACTACCAGGAGCACGTCATTAGCGTACGTCGACAGGACCAGCCGCAGCTCCGGCTCCCGCAGCACCAACCCTGTCAACCTCCTGCGGAGGAGACAGAGGAAGGGCTTGATTGCCATAGCGTACACCTGGTCCGAGAAGGGGCACCCCTGCCGTACTCCTTGCCTGAAGCTGACCGGTTCGGTCAGGGTCCAGTTGAGCTTAACCAGACACTCTGCGGAAGCGTACAGCACGCAGAGAAAACCTACAAACTGGGGCCTGAGGCCAAACGCCTGAAGAGTGCTCAAGAGGTACCCGTGGTCCACCCTATTGAACGCCTTCTCCTGATCTAGGGACAGGAGGGCGAACAACAGACCGTCTCTACACCTGAGTTCCAAAAGGTCCCGAACCAGAAATAGATTATCAAAGATACTGCGGTCTGGGACGGTGTAGGTCTGGTCTGGTTGGATCATGTCCGCCAGCACAGACCCTAGCCGCAGCAAGATTGCTTTTGCTACGATTTTGTACTCTGTGCTGAGGAGCGAGACGGGACGCCAATTTCGTAAATTGCGGAGGTCCCCCCCTCTTCGGCAATAAGGTGAGCACAGCTCGCCTGCATGAAAGAGGGAGGACCCCGCTCTGCAGAGACTCGGCCTAGACGGTGACTAGGTCTGGGCCGAGGAGTCCCAAAACACACGGTAAAACTCCACGGTCAGCCCGTCCATGCCTGGAGACTTATTAGTGGGCATACAGCGGAGGGCTTCCGAGAACTCAGCCAGAGTGAGAGGCAACTCTAGCTGGTCTCGGTCGCTTGTGCTGACCGTAGGGAGCTCCTCCCAGAGCACTCTGCAAGCGCTAGGGTCAGTCGGATCCGGGGAGAAAAGACTTGTGTAGAAGGCTTGGGCCCTCCTGCACATCTCCCCCAGTCTCGTGACGGGGGTGCTGTCTTCTGCCAGGAGGCAGGTGACGTGTTTCTTGGCCCCCCTCGTTTTCTCCAGGGCATAGAAGAAGTGGGAGCCGCGATCCATCTCCCGAAGGAGGCACATGAGGGATTGAACAAAGGCGCCCCGGGCCCGATGGTCCTCGAGGGCCCAGAGCTCCTTCCGCTTCTCCCGGGATGCTCTGCAGAGGAACGGGTCCTCGGGGCTGGCGGCCAGACGCCTCTCCATTTCTAAGACCTCCTGTTCCAACTGCTCTATCGCCGCATTTCTCCGTCAGCTGGTGCCCCGGGTGTAGTCGCAGCAGAAAAGCCGGGCGCGCACCTTCCCCAGATCCCACCATCGCTGCGCCGAGGGAAAGGTACGCCGCTGCCCTCGCCAGGCCAGCCAGAATTCCTGGAAGGATGTCACGAAGCCCTCATCCTCCAACAGGCTGTTGTTAAAATGCCAATAGGCCAGCCGCGGCCACTCCGCACAGAGGGAGGCTGTCACGGTGGCTAGGTGATGTCAGAAAATGGGACCAGCTGAATGCTGGAGGAGTGGGCTCGTGAGAGAGAGAAGTGTGATAAAGAGATGTGGGCCAACTGGGAGTGGCGTGACCGATGGGCCTCCACCCGGACAAAGGTGAACGTGGAAGTGTCATCTGGGTGGTGGTCACGCCAGATGTCCACTAGGGAGTGATGTTTGACTATCTCCCGGAGGGTGTCCATGGCAGCCGGGCCCTGCTCCGTCTCTGAGCAGTCCCGCTCTTCAAGGGTGGTATTAAAATACCCTCCCAGGACCACGCACTGGTGAGAATCTAAGGTGCCGAGGAAGGCGGACGCCTGCTGATAGAATTGCAGCCGCTCTGGGCCTGATGTCGGGGCATAAACGTTAACCACAAGCTCCTCCATACGGACCCAGAGATGCAGCAGGCGACCTGGCTCAGCCTTTGCGACCCCTAGCACCTCGGGCAGTAGGTCGGGGGAGAACAGGGTCGCCACTCCAGCCTGTTGAACTGTGGAATGGCTAAAGTAGACCCTGCCCCCCACTCCAGCCGCCAACTGTCTTCGGCGGTTGGATCCATATGGGTCTCCTGCAGGAAAACCATAGAGTACCCTCCCTCCCGAAAGAAGGAGGGCACCTGGGACCTGCGGAGAGCCATCCTACAACTCCGGGTGTTCAACATTGTGATGGTGAGAGGTGTCATGGGGAGGGCCGGGGGGGATCCTCACTGGCGGGGACGCTCGCAGCCCCCAGCAGGCCGCGCAACAGTCCTTGAGCCATCCTGTAGGTGAGTAATTGGTCACAGAAGAGGTGGACTCGCCAGTAGGCCGCAGCAGCCTGCTTCCCCATCCTTTACCTTCCCCCATGAGGGCCCCTTGTGGTGCAGAGGATTTGAGAAAAGTTCCCCCATCCCTGGAGAGCAAGCTGTACCTTCTTGCGGGAGCCACAGACATCTTCTAAAAACTTCCGCAGCGCTCCTCGCAGCTCATGGGGGGGGGGGGGTTACGGTTTCCTGATTGTTCCCCGGCAGGGCCCTTGGTGCAGCCCCATGGCCTATTAAAACGGGCAAGCAGGGTGCGGACCCCCAACGGGGTGCCTGATGGGCTGGAGCTTCTAGGTCCTCCTCAAACCCTGGGGCAATAGGGGGCGGTGGAGGGAAAATAGCAGCCCCTAATGGGTCGGGGCAGGAGAACACAAATGCCGCTCCCTGGGGGTCATCAGTTGGAAAAGGGAAGGAGACAGCCCCGGGGACGGCGATAACATTGCAGGAGGTAAACTGGATAGGTGTAAGGGCAGGGGCAGGGGCAGAGGCGAGGTTCTGGGTTTCGGGAGGCAAGCAGCTGGATGGTGGCACCTCCCGATCAGGCTCGAGGGTTAAGGGGGTGGGGAAGGAGCTCAGGGATACCGGGCACGGGCTCTATGGTGGATTTAGCGGCCACAGCATCAGGAGGTGGATTATCTTCTGTAGGGCCCCCGCCCGGGAAGGAAGTCGATTGCTCCGCACCAATAGGGGGTGCCCCGGCAACTCGTGTCCCGGCTGCGTGGCGCTGGCTGTCACCTGAGCAGGTTCGGTGGTCGTCAGCGGGGTGCCATCAGCGGCCAGGTCGATGGAGGAGTCCAGGGGCTCCTTGGATGTGGGAGTAGAAGCAGCAGTTAGGGGGAGGGAGGTCGCCTAGATCGAGGTTTGCTGGCAAAAGGTCGTCCTTCCCCTGGGCGACCGAGGTCAGATCTAGGGCCTTGATCTCCTCGAACATGGAGGAGAGGACACTTTCCGCCACCCGGGGGTTCTCCCTGCTGGCACCCACCACAACGGTTGCCTCGGGGTTCACGGGGGCTTCGGGTAGTGTCAGGACAGAAGGGGCTTCCTTGAGGGTCTCGGAGGAGAGGGTCTCCTGTGGAGGGGAGACGCTACCTTCCGGTGCTGCCACGTCTTTCTCAGCTGACACCGGTGGATGGGACACACTCGTGGGCAAAGCGGAAGGCTCGGCATCGGTGTCCCCCTTCCTGGTCTTCTGGGGGGCCTCCGCTTCGGGTAGATGAGGCAGAACTCGAGCCTTCTGCTTGCCTCGCTTCCCCTGGACTATGGCCCGGCCCTCCATCTGGGGGCTGATTAGCAGGGGTCGTGTCAGGGGGTAGAGGCGATGGCTCTGGGACTTGGGGGGGGAATGGTGGGGCAGCATAAGGGAGGGAGGATTCTCCCTGGGGCAGGCTCTCTCCCATGCCTGTTGGTATCTCTGCCACACCCTCCTCCATGGGCCCCGCCAGATTGTCAGCAGCGAGGCCGGGGCTCTCCCGCTCGTCTGGGCATTGTACGGGAGGTGCCCCTTAGGCCTGAGCGGGAGTAGTGGTGGTCCGAAGAGGAGGGGGGGCGGGTTCAGGTACTGGGGGGCCGGGGTGTCGGCAATGACGGGGCCGATGTCCTGCCGGGTCTCGGGGATCCCAGGTGCCCCTCCTTTCCGGGCTAAGGGGCAGTCCCTCCGGACATGCCCCAACGCCTGGCAGAGGTAGCACCGGGCTTCCCCCGTGGAGAAGTACACC
The DNA here is from genome assembly GCF_965140235.1 of Caretta caretta. Lineage (NCBI taxonomy): Eukaryota > Metazoa > Chordata > Testudines > Cheloniidae > Caretta > Caretta caretta. The sequence goes on along the minus strand of NC_134206.1, from coordinate 291,348,685 downwards.
CGGTAACGGGCTCCCTGGTGGGGGACTAGGAAGGACCCCTCGGCGCTGCATGACGGAGAGGCGCTCGACGGCAGCAGAAGCTGCACTTGCCAGCTGAAGGAAAAGATGTGCCGGAGGGTGGGGTCCTTGCAGCCCAATGGGAGAGGGCTGATAACAGAAACAGGTTTCCCCAGGGTGGAAAGAGTGGGTAACAGGGCAGCATTGGGGAGAAAAGGAGGGACAGAGGTCAGGATCAGGCGGACGCCCAGGTCCTCTAGCCGCTCTAGGGGGACAAACACCCCTCCTCCCCACTGCCAGGTCCCTCTCCACTGCTTCCTGGGTGGCAGCCTCTGATGCTAAGAAGACGACAACCTTCCCGTACATTTTGGAGGCCGCCACATAGGCCGAGGGCCCCACCACCCTTGCCGACACCCGCACGTAGGTCTCCACCTGAGGCAAGGCGGGCACCAGGAGGCATCGGACACCGTGCTTCCTTGTCATGGTGGGAAAGGGGCCCCAGCTACTATTGATGGTGGCGGAGGTGGTGGGCGGGAGAGATGACGAGGCGGCAGGCGAGAGGGCTGCCGCTGCCTGGGCATACGTCCTGGGGGCTGAGGAGGGGACACCCACAGAGCTGGTGGAAGAGGCAGCAGTGAAGGACACCGTGGTCGGTGGCAGGGCCGCAGCAGTGGGGGTGGCCCCTGCCACGGGGGGGGGGGGGGGGCTGGTGGTTTTGGCGGGGCCCTTCCCCTTCTTCTTGCCCTGGCCTTTCCCGCTGGCTGGGGGGGCTCCCCTAGAGTCTGGGGAGGTGATGGGCATGGCAGCGGCAGAGGTGATCCCGGTGCCCTCCATTGCCGATGCCCCAGTGGGGGCGGTGGCAGGTGGTTAACAGGAGTTGGGGTCAGGTAAAAAGGGACAAGCTGTGGGGTGGACAATTCACGGGGGGGGCATATGAACCACCGTACGCTTGTACAGAGAGTCCTGTTTGGTTGGCTGGTGCTTCTGGCCCACACGGTGGAATCAGGGCGAGCAGCTGAGTCCAGAGGCAGATGTTAAACAGCCAGCAAAGATGGTGGAGGGGGGCAGTGGTGAAGACAGTAGTGTGGGGGTTGGGAGGACACAGATGGATCGGGGCGCAGCTCTGTGCCACACCCCCTGTGTCCCTACAAACACAGTCAAGGCCTCCCCCACAAGAGCACAGTTCGAAAGTTACTCAGTCTGAAGGCCCCCTCCACGGCAATTTGTAGATTCCCTGGGCGGTGTTCCTCCAGTAGACGGCTTTTTCCTTTCCTTTTCCGGGTTTTCTTTGCAGCTGTAGCATTCCAGGGATGCCGGAACAGATGATAAGAGTCTCTCTTGGCCAGATACGGGTCCACAAACAAACAGCAAGCAGCTGGGTCTGGGGGCTGGGTCCCTCCACTCCCCCCCTCCGGAGAGCGGGTCAGTAGCCCCCCCCCTCAGGGGGTTTCAGCTGGAGTGGTAGCAGCATCCGAGGGCAGGCGGGGGGGCTGACAGCCAGCCAGCAGCTGACCAGCACTCAAGCAACAGCAAAGAAGCAAAAAAAAAAGGGGGGGGGGGAGAAGGGGGAAGAGTGTCTGGCCTGGTCGGGGGGGAAGCCGAAAGCAGGGGCAAAAAGCAAGGAAAGCCCAGGCCAGGGGGCAGCAGGAGAGTGCCAGAAGGGAGCCTTGTGCCCTGTAGAGGAAAGAAAGTTTGCTATAAATTAATTAAAGAACCTGAAGCCAATTAAAGCACCTGAAGCCAGTCACATGATAAAAACTCCCTGCTTCAATCAGACAAGAGGAGGAGTTGAAGCAGAGTGCATTGGTGTTGGAGCAGAGAGCAGTTTAGAGGGAAGCAGAGGAGAGTTTGGAGAAGTGCTATGGTGGACTACCAAGACCCTAGGTAAAGGGACACTTGGTTTGTGCAGCGGGAGGGCAGGAAGCCCAACAAGCTGAAGGGCAGGAGAGGGAAATAGCCCAGGGGAAGGAACTGCTAGTTCTAGTGGTTTACTGCTATCCCTAGGGCCCTGGGCTGGGACCTGGAGTAGAGGGTGGGCCTGAGTCCCTCCCTCTCCATTCCCCTCTTCTAGGACACTAGTGGGGCAGTTAATACCCCAGTTCAGGGGCAAGAAACAGTGCCCTGAACTCCCCCCCACCCCCAAAGAAGAGAAAGCATGAGACCCATCATAGTAGTGCTGGCAATTTGCCACAGGTGCTACAGGCAGTAAAACAACTCGGACTCCAGAACTGGCCAGATGGCAAGAAGCAAGTTCTGCAGGAGGTTACCCTCCTGCTTCCAGCTGAAGGAAGATCAGTGAGTGCAAGATAGGATTTTATTTAAAGGGGACTGAGAAGTAAGCCCAGCAGACTTAAGCATGGACATCATGAGGCTGACACATGCTTCATACCTGGGGACTGAGGCCTGCCCAAGAAGAGCCAGGGATTCCTAGACCAGAAGGGACCATTGTGATCATCTGTGTTATATCATCCTGTGTAGCACAGGCTATAGAACTTCCCCAAGATAATTCCTAGAGCCTATTTTTCAGAAAAACATCCAATGTGGATTTTAAAATTGTCAGTGTTAGCAAATCCACCATGACCCTAGCGGAACTGTTCCAATATTAATTACTCTGGGGATTAAATATGTATTTCCAGTCTGAATTTGTCAAGCTTCAACTTCCAGCCACTGGATTCTGTTGTTATATCTTTCTCTGCTTGATTACAGAGCCTATTATTTTTTTTCTCCATGTAGATACTTATAATCTGTAATCAAGTCACCCCTTAACCTTCTGTTTGTTTAGCTAAGTAGATTGAGTCTGTGAGAGGAATAGAGGAAGCTGCCTGCAGGACCCTTGAGGCCTGGAGCAGACTTGCTAAAAGAGCCAACCAGAGGCACCTGGCGCAGGGAGGGAACCTCAAGCATCTGGCTCCTTGTAAGAGAGCTCTTGTGGAAGAGCTGAGCCTGGGAAGTCTGCAATGGAGTCAGCTGTGAGTAGGACAGTGGCAAGCCAATTCCCAGAGTGGATCTTAAGAACTGGGGGGGGAAGCCCCACTTGAAGGAACCCTTTTGCTCAACCAGGCTCTTAGGTAAGAGCCATGCCCAGGACAGATATTTGGAACTTTGAGTTTTACTTTTGAGTTGACTGTCTGAATTAATCCAGATGCCTAACAAGGGTAGTGACTGGTTTAGTAAGTGTGTGGAATCTGTGTAAAAGGGTCTGGAAAAGGGAGAATCAAGAGCAGGGGGCAATGCAAAGACACTGCTGGTGGTATGGGGGTGCATGGGACAGTCAATTCATTTACAGAATCTATCACTATATTTCTCAAAGGTAGAGTATTTGGAGGACACTCAGGCAAGAACTGTGATCAGGAAACTGAAGGCACATTTTGCAAGGTACAGTATATCTAACATGCTATGCTCAGACAATGTGACAGGTTTCAGAGTAGCAGCCGTGTTAGCCTGTATTCGCAAAAAGAAAAGGAGTACTTGTGGCACCTTAGAGACTAACAAATTTATTTGAGTATAAGCTTTCGTAAGCTACAGCATGAAGTGAGCTGTAGCTCATGAGAGCTTATGCTCAAATAAATTTGTTAGTCTCTAAGGTGCCACAAGTACTCCTTTTCTTTCTTCAGACAATGTGCTGTACCCTGCAACAGAATTCAAATGATTCAGTGCCAAATGGGAATTTAAGCACAAGACAACTTCCCTTGGGTATCACAAAGCAATGGAAAGGCAAAGTCTGCAGTAAAGACAGCCAAGAGGCTGACAGCAAAGGCAAATCAGACATGAAGGGATCCTTACCTGGCAGCTTTGAACCATTGAAATACACCCTCCCAGGGACTAGATTAGGGGTCTCAAACTCAATTTATCTTTGGGCCAGTGCCAATCCTCCAATCCTCCCAGTGGGCCAATAATGTCACTCATGCCACCCAGAACCTGCCCCCCAATACTCCAACCCCCACCTGCCTAAGGCTCTGGGCTGGGGGTGCAGGCTCTGGGAGGGAGTTTGGGGGAAGGAGAGGGTATATGGGGAGGGGGTGGGGGTGAAGGCTCTGGGAGGGAGTTGGGGGTGTGGTGCTTACCTGGGGCTCCAAGGCGGGGCAGGCTGGGGGGCCTCCGCGTGCTGCTGCTGCCACCAGGCACCGCCCCTGCAGCTTCCCATTGGCTGCAGGGGCGCTTGGCGTGGGGGCAGTGTGCAAAGGCCCTGCCCTGCCCTGCCCAGCCCCGCCCCGTGCCGGAGCCAGCAGCCACTGGAGTGAGCAGGCAGATGCCGCTGAGCTCCACTGCGCTGCCAGGGCCCCTGGGGTGGAGTGCCCAGGGGCAGCAGGTGGGGCCAAGGGAGACACCCAGGCCCAAAACTGCTGGAGCCCTGCGGGCCACGTTGGGGGAGGTTCACAAGCCGCAGATGGCCCATGAGTGGGGAGTTTGAGACCCCTGGACTAGATAGTAGCTCAGCACAATGACTGACTGGACCGGAGAACCAAGATTCTGCTTCCTAAGAGGGGCAGTGTGTTTCATTCCAGCAGAGGAATGATGAACACTACACAGAAGCAGTTAAGAGAATGCCAAGCTAAGCAGGCAGCCCTTTACAACAAAGGAGCAAAGACTTGAGGCTACTTTGCACAGGGGAGCAGATCTGGCTTAACCATTAAATAGCCACCTAAAGAAATGGGAAAAGCGAACAATTGACTATTCAGTGGGACACAGGTCATATGAAGTAGTTAGTCTCAGGTCAGTGGTGGAAATTAAATCAAATACAACTGTATAATAGCAGCGGAGAGCTGGCATGCTTAGACAAACGGGGCCAAGCCCAGGGCCAAGAGGACGCAGAGCCTTGACTAAAACAAATTTGTTAAATTCACAAAATGTGTTGATTGAGCAGAATCTGCATTTTTCAAAGGAAAAAATTGTGTGAAAAATGTTGTCCAGCTCTACCACCCATAACAACAAAAATTGTTTAAAGATGTAACAATCGGCATGGAACTTGAAGAGAGGAGCACAGGGTGCAGGAGGGAAAAGTTTGGAGTCACCACGTTGTTCCTGGTGGGAGGAGAAATTGGTGATGGACTCAGGTATTTTTTCTTTCTTTACAAAGAACATAAGTGAGTTTCCTTGTTCACAGCATCCAGCCTCTTTGGGTATATCTACAGTAAAACAGCCACAACTGTCTTATGTCACTGACTCAGGCTCAATTCCAAAACTGGACATGTACACGGCAATTTTATAGCCCCACAGCCTGACCCCCAAGAGCCTGAGTCAACTGACATAGGCCAGTGATGGGTGTTCTATTGCTGTGTAGACAAACCCTTTCAGACCACACCTAGCCCAAAACCTCTCTAGGCTTCTTCCAGGGCCAACACACAGTACTTTGTTCAGGGGACATACAGACTTACATCTGCCTGTTTTAGGCAGTGTTCTTTGTTGGGTTTGGCCCCCTATTGTTTCTTTCATTTAACCTGAATGAAAAGCAGCTGTTAAACCACACTGAAGCTGGTGAGGTTAACTCAACATATATCAGTATTAAACTGACATTAGCCAAAAGTGCAGTGCAATGCCCAATTACAGGCCCTAGTGATCTCTGAGGCACTGACGACTACTGGGCTGGCCAGGGCTACTAGTAGCCTGAGACAAGTACTGAGCTTGCAGCACACCTGTTCCTCTTTACTGCATTTCAGACTGTAGCGAAGGGAAATGTTGTTGAGGGTGGTTCTCATTCCATAGGTGCAGGAACTACGGGTGCAGGGGGTGTGGCAGCACCCCTGGCTTGAAGTGGTTTCCATTATATCCAGGGTTTACAGCCTGATTCAATGGCTCTCAGCACCCCTACTACACAAATGGTTCCAGCACCGCTGCCTCATTCAGCAGGAATAGGGATGGAATGTTGGAAACAGAAGATCCTGTGGCAGTTGCAAATGACAACTGGCAATTCCTGGCTACTGCTGTAGATAAAGATAATACCTAACATTTACAGAGTGCTTTTCAGAGCTATTTGAAAGGGCTCCTCCTGAAAGAGCAATAGGGCTGATTTTTGTGCTCCAGGTGAGCTCTACTTAGCAAGGAATGGAAAGAGGCAAAAGTGATTAATCATCCTCACCATTCTAAAAGGCCTTCTAAGCACCTGCACAGTCTGGCCCTGCCTCCAGCATAAGTTGAACAGCCTCAGAACTAATAGTCTTCTGCATTGAAATGAGGCTACAGGGGTGGGTACAGATGCTGAGGACAGCTCCCTATTGCCATGCCCTCTGCCTCAGCCCTAGTCTACACACAAAATTTAGATCAACCTAGATCTGTCACTGAGGGGTGTGAAAAATTCATAACCTCGAGGTCTGGACCATAATTAAAGTAGCCAAGCCTGCAGTGTAGACATGACTAGGTCGAGGAAAGGCTTGTGGAAGCAAATTGCTTACACTGACTGTACCCCCCCATCTTGATAGCATATCTTATCCACGCCTATTTCAGACCTGTTCTGCTGCAGCTTTAATGAAACAATTAGTACAAAATCTAAGCTTGCCTCATTCTTGTATCCATGGCTCTATTTTCATGCATGTGGCAGAGGGGATGACTTTATAAGTCCACCATTTACCCCATGCCACTTCACACAGATTTTTGGCTGCAGGAGGGGGACCCAACTTTGCTGGGTGGAGCCCAGCCTCCTACACCATTCCCTCCTGCGGCCCACCAGCCGCCTTCCTGGGACGCCGGAGAATGGCAGCAATCAGCGCACCCTTCGCTACCGAGTAGCTCTCACGGCTCCGTCCCCTCCGGCGTCGCCCCGCTTGGCGCATTGCAACGCGCTCTTCTCGCAGGGGAGGGCCGCGCTGCTCGCAGACGGGCGTGCACGTGGGTGCCGTTCAGCCCCCCCTGTGCCCAGCACCAGCGCACGGCCGTGGAGCGCAGCGCAGGCCATGCTCACGCATAAGGGTAAGCTCGGCCCCCGGGGGAAGCGTCCCCTGCCTCTCCAGTCTGGCTCGCGTCTCCGGCGGGGGGGAGGGTGGCGCTTCCAGGGTGACAGACGGGTCTAGGCCACAGTCTAGTGCGCACGCGTCAGTTCCGGCGGGGACGGGAGAGCGGCGCGGCGCGTGGGTAGGCAACGCCGCGGCGGCGGGGCAGAGGAACATGGCGGCGGCCGCGCAGCTCACGGACGAGGAGCTGTTCTCGGAGCTTAGGCGCTTCGGCTTCTCCCCGGGGCCGGTCACCGAGAGCACTCGGCCCGTCTACCTGAAGAAGCTGAAGAAACTGCGGGAGGACGAGCGGGCCGGAGCCCGCGGCGGCGCCAACAAGACCCGGAACAGCAACAACAATAACACGGGGGCCGCGGCAGCGCCGGGCGGCGGCGGCAGAGCGGCCCCGGGCATGGGGGCCCGGCTGGCCAGCCCCGGCCAGCCCTCCTTGCCGGGCGGCGCAGGCGGGGGCGGCCGGAGCCGCGCAGCACCCCCTGTCGGGGGCGGCAAAGTGCTGCTGGGCTTCAGCTCGGACGAGTCGGATGTGGAGGCCAGTCCCAGGAGCCAGGCCGGCGCCGGGGGCGGCGGCGGCGGCAGCAGCAGCCGGAGGGAGCGGGCGTCACCCCCAGTCCGCGGCTTGAGGCCCGCAGCCTCCCATGGAGCCTGCAGCGAGAGGAACAGTTCCCCCCCGGAGGCGGCTAGGAGGAAGCCCAGTGCCTGGTGGGGGGCGGTGGCCAGGAGACCGACGGCCACGGCGGGGGCTCAGACTCAGGGCATGCGGGAGCCTGGGGAAGGGGAGGAGGAAGAGGACGAGGAGGAGCGGCAGTGGAAGAACCGGACTGTGAATGGTAGCAGGCACCCCTCCCTTGGTTGCAGGGCCGAGTATTCCGACTCGGAGGAGGAGGGGGAGAGAGCCAAGCAGCAGGTATTGAAGGAGGAGACTGCAGCCCGCCAGCACCGGGCCAGACGGAGCCTGAGCAAATCTGCTGCCCCATTCACGGCCAGCAAATGTGCTGCAGCCGGCGCTGGCATGATGGAGACGGGCCAGCAAAGGGCTGGAGGAGGCGGCGGTGCTGGTGTAATCGCAATGAATGACAGGGCGGAGGCGGCTGCTGCTGCTGGAAGTCTAGACAGGGGCAGAAATCAGGAGGAGGAGGCAGCGGTGACGAGGGGGGGAGACTGTAAAAACTTGGACACCAGCCCTTCCATCCCCAGATACCGCAGCACTTCCTCCAAGAATTCCCCTCCACTCTTGGTACTGCCGCAGCCCACAGACATGGACAGCAGCAAAATCAGTGACCCTCTGGGCACTGTTAGGAAAGCAGCCAATAATCATGTTCTCAGCGGTGCTACTGGTGGCTTTAATATTGAACCCAGGATTTATTCAGCTACTAACAGCCTCTCTCTGGGTGCTGCAACCCCTTCTTCCCTTAGAATCAATCACTCCAACCACACGGGCTCTAATCACACCTACCTGAAAAACACCTATAAGCAAAAGCTTTCTGAGCCTGAGGAGGAGCTTCTCCAACAGTTCAAGAGAGAGGAGGTATCCACCACTGGAGGCTTCAGTGCACATTACCTGTCCATGTTTCTCTTAACTGCTGCATGCTTGTTTTTTCTGATACTGGGACTCATGTACGTGAGAATGAGAGGTTCGGGAGTAGCTGAGCGTGGGGAAGTCAACAGTAAGTATTAGGTCAATGGTAAGAGGGGTCTCTTACTGTAATGAGGCATACACTTACTCAATGCTATTTTGCACTCTAACACTTTCCACTTCAGGGTCTTGACAGCATAATCTTCCCAATGCATCTGTAGTATAGGTAAGTAGTGTTCCCACTTACTGATGTATAAATTGAGGCACAGAAGGATGAATTGCTCGAGGTGTCCCATGAGTCTATTTGACAACTGTGTGTAGAACCTGACTTGATCTCCTGTTCTAACCTGTTGACACCTGTCTATCTAGCATGACTTTTCTGTTTCACTAAGCACTTTGATATTTGTTTTATGTATTGGTATGATCTCGGTAAGATTCATCTGCATTTGGATGTCTTTGGGCCAAACAGGGCTGGAATTCACCTGTAGCTGCCAAGTGGTAAAGCAGATTAAGTTTTAATACATAAGTGAAGCTGTGCAATCAATAAAGCATAACCCAGGTTTGGATGATATTTTCACAAATGAGGTTATACTGCAAAAGGTTTGGTTTTGCTCTAGGACAGTGGTTCTCAGGCCTCCCAAGGGAGGTGCAGGAATGTGTTAAGGGAGGTGTGAGCTGTGTGCTTTTTTTTTTTTTTTTTTTTTTTAAGAACTCTGGCTGTTAAACCTGGGATGCTGGGGCTCCTGCAGAAGGGCCATGCACACCCGGGAGGTAGGGATAAAGGGTACAGCCACAGCTCCGCTGCCCTGGGGCTGACAGCTGCTGCACCGCCACATAGGCTCAGATTCCTCTGCCCCCTGCCATCACCAGGAGGTGGCTCAGGATCTCATCTCATTTCCCCCCCACCCTCCACAGTCCCTCACCTGGAGGTGGCAGACTCCAGCTGTTAGCCCTGGGGTGGCAGCAGTGGTACAGAAGTAAGGGTGGCAGTGGGGCGCTGCTACTTCTATGAAAAGTGATATTGACAAATATAATTTTTTCCCCACATTGCCACCCCTACTTTTGTGCTGCTGCTGGCATGGCACTGCTTTCAGAGCTGGGTGCCTGTGTGTGTGTGTGTGGGGGGGGCTGGGGGTGGTAAACAATTACAGAGGGGTACTGATCAAATAAGTTTGAGAACCACTGCTCTAGGTTGATGTGATGTAGTGCTTTCTAGCAGTGACCTTAATCTAAATTTGTTAAGATTGACTATCCTGTATAAAATAAAGGTTGAGGCCTTAGTTTGAACATCATAGCAGTCTTTTAAATCTTCACATAGTACCTGTTTGGACTTCTTAAATATGTGAAAGTAACTTTTAAAAATGACTTAAAATGAATTTAGAAATTGCCATTCTGTAACCACAAAACACATTTCCATTTTTGTGTCTATCATCTCAGGGTGGTGAATCATGCTAATTCAACTCTTCGCCTCCCTGAAATGGGCATCAAAACTGTCTATTAACTGTAGTGGTATTTTCTTTATCTAGACAGCTGTTCATTAGAAATTAAAAAGATGACAGAATCTTGTCTTAAAGAGAGTGAGCAACAGTTAGATGGTAATGTGTAGTCTGATCTTGGAACAGTGACTGATATGAAAGGCTGCATATATCTTTAGTTGAAGTAAGTGTGTAACATGCAAAATAAACAGAGGGAGGTGCAGTCACTGTCATCAATTGCTTGCAGACTAGATAGACAAACTAATTCAAGACACACCTACAATAGATGTAGGTAGATGAATATATTGGAATATAGCAAATGTGTATTTCCTTGTGTGTGCAGTGCCCTAGCACAATGGGGCCCTAATTCCTGATTGATGCCTCTAGGTGCTACTGCAATACAAACTATTAATGTATCCCTGGAACCTACTGGGTCTCTTGCAACAGCATATAGTTGTCTGATACATTTTGAATCTTTCTGCTATTCTGGGAATGGGAAAGAATCCCCTCTCCTCCCCCCCTCTCTGAACACTATCCTTTTGCCTGTGGAAAGGGATGAAGCAATTACTGGGCCATTTTTGTGGTCTACCGCTGACAGTAGCCTTCTCAAGCAGTAGCAGAGTAATAGGTATGTAATTGTCAGTTTTATTGCTACCCACGTGGCTCAGAAGAGCTGCAGTGAAACTGGGCAGTCTTCTGCCCTTTGGGAAAGCTGTGAACATAAGGCAAAACACTGGAATAGACTGAATACTCAGGAAGATATTCCTGTTATGTATAACCACAAGAGCTAGAAACTTGCCTCTTTTTATTAAGTGGTACTGAGCATCACAACTCCCAGTGAAGTTTTTAATAAAAGACAAAAGTATTAAATTCTGAAGATTTTGATGGGCAGGTTTTCCACTGGTGAACAGTCAAATGGATTTTATAAGCCCTCCTGAAGACTAAGGTCTAGTCTACAAAGTTAGGTTGACATAGCTACATTAATCAGAGGTGTGCTATAGCTGTGCCAACCTAACCCCTAGTGTAGACGCAGCTAGGTCCATAGAAAATTTTCATGGATGTAGCTACTGTTGCTTGGGAGGGTGGTGGTCCTCCATGAATGGGGAGAAGGGGTGGGGGGAACCTTTTCATCAGTGTAGGCTGTGGCTACATTAGACTTATGCTGGCGTAGCTATGGTGACCTAGCTATACCTGTATAGTCTCCGGAGTGTGGATATTCCATAAGCTGGATTTCTCAGTCACTGTACAAAAAGTACTTTGTATGTAAATGTATCTTGAACTCTTTGTATTTGGAAGAAAGCTACTTCTCTTTTGAATCAGAGTTTAGAGCAGTGGTGTCATAAGAACATAAGAATGGCCATACTGAGTCAGACCAAAGGTCCATCTAGCCCAGTATCCTGTCTTCCGACAGTGGTCAGGGTCAGGTACCCCGGGGGAATGAACAGGTAATCATCAAGTGATCCATTCCCTGTTGCTCATTTCCAGCTTCTGGCAGACAGAGGCTAGGGATGCCATTGATGGACCTATCCTGCAGATATATGTTCAGCCCTCACACTGAGCAAATATGTCAAAAGGTAAAGGGGTCACAATCAATGCTTGGTCCTGTTCTGCTTCCTTTCCATTGTCTAGGTGGTAGAAAGGCAGCAAAAACCACCTGTATGTTCCCTGCTGGAGACTTCTCTAATGAGCGGGACCCCCTAGAGGGCTATAAATAGAGGCTGTGTGGATACAAAATTTGTATCCACAAAAATGATCTGCGGATATCTGCAGATTTGCAGGGCTTTAGATGTAAAATTTGGATCCGCATCCATCTGCAATTGGCAAAAATGGTCCATGGATATCTGCATCTGCAGATATAAAGTGGACATCTGCAGATTTGCAGGGTTCTAACTACTAGCCAATAGGTGGGCTATTAATTGATTAGTCAGTTTGGTATGGCAGCCCCCATTTTTTCATTCTACCTCTCTCTCTCTCATCTTCCTACTGTATTTTCCACTGCATGCACCTGATGAAGTGGATTTAGCCCAAGAAAACTTATGCCCAAATAAATTTGTTAGTCTCTAAGGTGCCACAAATACTCCTCATTCTTTTTGCTGTTACAGACTAACACGGCTGCCACTCTGAAACTTTTTCTGTTGAGTGTAAGACATGGTAAGAGGTGGCTAGTCTTTTTTTAAACCCCATTCAACACTTCGATTAGAAAAGTGGCAAGCAGTAACTCTTTCATGAAGTAAGTGACTTGTAAACGTCAGTGCATACGTTCTCATTTCCTGTGTAAGTTGTGTGCACATTAAATTAGTCTCTAGCATATGACCGGGCATTGAGTGATTGAAGTTCAATCACTATCTGACTGTTATCTTTCAGTTCTAATTTTTTCAAAAAGCCTTAGCAGCTTTCTATTCCTACTCCAAACTATTAAAAAAAATTCATAGTTGGAATATTCCATAAACTTGTAAACTACATTTCAGCTTATGTCTGTCACTTTGCACCAGAATTACAGCGTAAAGAAATGTTATTTTAAATGTTATTTTTGATCTCTCCCTCGAAACTGGCCCTACCTCTTCTTATAGTTCACCATCATTGTGTCAAGAAACACTCATGTTGCACAGCAATAAGAGGGTTTAATTTCAGACTGGAGCATTTTTGGCATAACTTTTTTTTTTTTTTTTGCTTGTATTCACTTGTTTCCCACAACTGGGAATCCTCAAGGAATGAGTAAAGTGCTGTGTGGTTTATACCTTAAAAACTCTCAAATTCACTTTTTACAATGCACACACATCTTTCACTTACATAAAAGTTTTTGTTTCTTAGGCTCAGTAAAATCTAACTCACTCCAAAATATGTAAGCCAGTAAAGGTGAAATCCATTTTTTGCTGAGCTATATAAAACTTTTAGCCCATGACAGCGTTTACTCTTTGGACCCAGTGGGATGTTAGTGATCCAGCTGTGATACTTTTCAGAGTAGCAGCCATGTTAGTCTGTATTCGCAAAAAGAAAAGGAGTACTTGTGGCACCTTAGCGACTAACCAATTTATTTGAGCATAAGCTTTCGTGAGCTACAGCTCACTTGAATACAGATAGCTGTTAAGTGTCTCTGCATGATCTGCCAAGCACTTCGAGTGACTGCTCATCTTGAGTTAACTTCTTGTGTTTTTTCACAGTAAAAGAATGGGAAATTCAGATAAGGATTCTAGAGATGTTACCTCCACTCCAGCAAATAAGTCTTGAGTGCATAGTCAGGTTTCTGTTGGCAAAATAAGAAAAAGAAGAGTATTGTATAGTGCAAAGTGAAATTGTTAAACTGGTTCAATACATGTTGGAAAATAACCTTTCTGGCACATCACTCTAAAAGCAGTGAGGACAAGAGACCTTAAAAGAAAAGTAGTATATGTTTGGAGACTTTATATGGTAGGTTGTATATAAGAGAGACAAGGTGTGTCCAACTTCTGTTGTTGGGAAACAGGCTTTCAAGCTTACATGTAGCTGTTCTTGTCCCAAAGAAGAGCTCTGTGTAAGCCCAAAAGCTTGTTTCTTACCAAAAGAAGTTGGTCCAATAAAATAAACTATTATACCCCCCTTGTCTCTATAATTGCTTGGGACCAACACAGCTACAACAGTATATACATTCTATATGCAGTCAGTACTTTGTGTAGTTTGTTTCACAAGTGGCAGGGTAGAAGATATGTGATGCGGACAAACTCATTAGAAATGCTGGAGACTCAGTGGTCTAGCTCCTTGTTGGGGTCATTGACTTGTTTAGAGGTAATCTAAAGTTATGAATCAAAGAACTGGAAAGCAGAGCTAAGAATGAATGTCTTCATACTGGGGCCATGTTTTGGGTCCGTTGGCCAGTGTCAAAGTTTGACTCAGACTCACAATTTATCAGACCACATTGTTTTATTAGCAAAGCTGCTCTGCTAATACATTTAGAAGTGAGCCCCCCGAGTGGGGCTCGTGTCTCTTAATTTATAGATTTTTTTTGGAGAATAAGTTACAAAGAAGTTACAGACAAAAGAAGAAAAAGATTTTAGTCGCCACCCTTCAAGATCCCTGAGACCAGTCACGTATCTTCAATTACCTGCCTTAACAATCTCCTTTAACAGCTTCCAGTTAACTTAACTAATTGCCCTTCACACCTTCCATTCTGATGCCTGCTTCTTAGACGTGCTGGCTCTATCTTAATTGCTTCTCCATTCAAAAGCTAACTGTCCCTATGTGTGCTCCCTCAGATATTTTGTAACATGTTTTGGCATGCCCTCTCTTATACAATGTATCCAGCATGTCCCCTTATACAACGTTATACTTATACAATGTTATACTTCCATAATCCCCCCTTTTGGTCAAGGCTACGCCCATGACCAATGACTTACTGGATTCCATACATCAGTCGTTCTTTTTCATTACTTTCACTGGTGACATTTAACAACATTAGATTAGCACCCTGGTTAGGGGTAACCTGATGGATGGTGTGTCTTGTGCAGTTTTGGATACAACAAGAAATCAATTGAAAACATACAAAGATTATTAGAATTCCAAATAGGATAGTCAGGATTCCTTGAAACAACCAGTTTCCCAGACTAGAGAAATTGAATAAGTTACTTATCCATTTCCACAAGGAACTTGGTTCTTCGTGGGGAAGGTATGCAGTTTGCTCCAGATGGCTAGCACGATTTATTACCTCATTAGTATTATCAGGTATGTATACACATCATTCTGTTCCAATTAGAGCACAGGTTCCTCCTTTGGCTGCCAGTATTATATCTAATGCCCGACGGTTTTGGAGGGCCACTTGTCGGACCGCTCCTGCTTCTTTGGCTAGAGCTTTTAAGCTCTCTCCTGTTTCATTGGCCATGATCTCAACCACCGCTTGTAACCTTAAAAGCCTTTTTGCATGGGTGGATTACCCCCCTTCTGGGACTAAAGAAATGCCAACAGCTTCTTCCCAAGTTAGGGGGCTTATGTTATCCACGTACCATTTAGCATCTGGCAAGTCCCTCCTTTTTCGCCTGAAATTACGGAGGCGATTTCGTGGGAGGGATTGAAGCACCTGGAATTGTGGGAAAAGCTGAGCAGGATAACAGATATCTGACCAATTTGCTGGTAACACAGTGTAAGCATTTTCCCCACAAACCCAATGATGTCCCATTAAAGCTGGGAAGGGTTGACTGCAACCCTTTGACATGTAAGAATTTACGAAGGAGTGTGTGTGTGTGTGTGTGTGTGTATATATATATATATATATATATATATATAGTATCCCCCAAAGGGCACAGGATGATTTTCACTGAGAGAAGAGGTAGCATTCACATGACATTTGTAGATGGTGCTGTTTTTCTCAGGGAGGCTGTAGGGCAAGCAAGAGATTGAATCTTTGGTTTGATCCCAGGTTGAGAGGAAGTTTATCTTTCCATACCCGGTTTGCCATTCTCCAACCTTGTTTGAATAGTCCCATACACCATGGGACACAATGTATTGGAGACAGCTGCTCCTCCCTAGATTCAGCCCTGTCCCATTACACACCCAGCACCAGTGGCCCTTTCCTTTCACCACACTTATAAGTTTAGGAACATATGTTTTTCCCAGCCCCCAAGTGTCATTTTCCTTCCATGTCCTTTTAAGTGGATAGGGTTCTCCAGCAAGCTCTGAGGAATTCAAAGGGATTGCCATGGTGGGGATACTAGCTTGTGAGTGAGCTGGGATGTGGCTGCAGACCCAGCAATTAGAAATATTCAGGATCTGGGCTCTCTGCACCTGTTGTTGGATGAAAGAATTGTCACTGTCACTCTGGATTCCCAAGACCCTCAGGACACAGTAGCTGAGGATTAAGCTTCTCAAAGGACACATGTTGGAAGCAGGACCCTTTCTGGTTCCGACAACCCCTTTCGAGGGAACCGCAGTCACGGTTTTACATCCACCAGGCAGCAGGCGTTAGGCTCACTACTGCTTCTTGTTTGCTGGGTCCTGCTGTTTGCTTACCCTCTGCTTCTGGCAACCCTTACGAGAGCGCAGATTGTAAGGTATTGCAGGCTGTTCCTCTTTGTCTTCTGGGGTTGAAGCTGGTTCTGCGTGGTCTTGCAGAGGTGCTTGGTCCCCTTGAGGTGGCGTTGGCTTACACTGTGAGGCGTGGATCCATGCAGCGATGCCGGATAATTTCACTGCTGTCTGGGTGGTGAGCAGTACCTGGTATGGACCCTTCCACCGGGGTTCCAAGGCGTGCTTCCGAAGGTGGTGCCGCAGGTAGACCCAATCACCAGGCTCAAGAGTGTGATAGGCAGCAGAGGTGGGTTCCGTCGGCCAACCTGCTCGCACCTGCGAATGGAAGGAGCTCACAGCTTGCATTAACCCTTTGCAGTACTGGAGGAGCGTGCTGTGAGTTAGGTTTAGGTCTGGGGCTGGGGTAATAGTAGCCATTGTTCGCAAAGGGCGTCCCATGATGATTTCAAATGGACTCAATTTGTGTCTCTGGGATGGGGATGACCGAATTTCCATAAGGGCCAGTGGTAAAGCAGCTGGCCAGTTTAACCCTGTGGAACTACAGATTTTTGCCAGCTTATTTTTAAGCACACCATTTCGCCTTTCAACTGCCCCTGCACTCTGTGGATGGTAAGGGCAGTGCAACAGGTGGGTGACATGTAATACCTGGTTTAGATGTTGAACAATTTTTCTAGTAAAATGTGTTCCCCGGTCACTAGACAAACAAAGTGGCAGGAATTCCCTTGGTAGGGATAATGTGGTTTAACAGACATTTTGCAACGGACAATGAATCAGCTTTGTGACAGGGAAAGGCTTCAGTCCAACCCAAAAACAGACATATTATAACTAAAATGAATTCATATTTCTGACACTTTGGCATTTGTACAAAATCAAGTTGCCAGTGTAGGAAAGGTGCTTGAGGCAAACCCCGGAATCCTTGTGTTCCTTTTACAGATTTGCCTACATTGTGGCTTTGACAAGTAACACAAGCAGCACAGTGGCGGGTTGCAAAGGAGCTGAAATGGGGAGCCCACCACCCCGCCTTACTCATAGCAGAGACCATCCCCTCCTTGCCGACATGCGAAACACCATGTAGCAGGGCGGCTAGAGACGGGTAGAGTGAGAGGGAGGCTACAAAGGTACCGGTGGGCGATCGCCAAAGGGAATCAGAATGCAAAGAGCAACCCAAAGCACTCCAGGAGTCTCTCTCTGTTTCTGGGGCAGAATCCTGGAGCTGAGCGAGATGAGACAGGGATGGTGGTGTTACAGAGACAGAGAGGGGACCAAGAAACGCTTCTGGTGAAGGTTTTATAGTGGCAGCATGTTTTGCAGCAGCATCAGCAAGTGCATTACGTTTTGCCACCTCGGTGTCTGCCGCTGAGTGGCCAGTACACTTAACAATTGCCAAGGCAGACGGTAGTAAAACTGCATACAGGAGGGCGGCAGTGTAGGGGCCATTCTTGATAGGGGTACCAGTAGAGGTAAGAAAACCTTGAGCGTGCCAGAGGGTGCCAAAGTCATGCACAACCCCAAAGGCATACCAAGAATCAGTAAAAACAGTGGCAGAGAGCCCCTTGGCTAGAAAGCAGGCACGGGTTAGAGCAATCAGTTCAGCCACCTGGGCAGAGGTCACAGAGGGTAAGGGCGCAGCTTCTATGGTTTCAGAGAGAGAGACCACAGCGTACCCTGCAAGAAGGTGGCCTTGGTCATTTCTATAACAGGACCCGTCAGTGAATAATACCAGGTCAGAGTTAGGGAGAGGTACATCTGAATGGTCAGGGCGCGGGACAGTGATAGCGGAGACAGTTGCAAGGCAGTCATGGGGTTCACCATCACTAGGTAAAGGAAGGAGGGTAGCAGGGTTTAACCGGGAGCAGCGCTTAATAGTGATATGTGAGGCTGAAAGCAGCAAAAGTTCATACCTAGTGAGGTGAGCAGAGGAGAGGTAAGCAGTGTTGCGTTGCAGAAGGAGAGTTTCCACAGAATGGGGAACCATGAGAATGAGAGGAGAGCGGAAGACAAGGGACTCAGACATCTCGACCAGGCGTGCTACAGCGCGTAGACAAGGGGGTAAACACTGGGCTACAGGGTCCAAGGTTGCAGAAAAATAAGCCACCGGGCGATTTCTGTCACCGTGCTCCTGAGTAAGAACCCTGAGGGCACAAGCAGATTGTTCGTGACAGAAAAGGGTAAAAGGCTTGTCATAGTTAGGTAACCCTAAGGCAGGGGCAGAGGCTAAATTCTGCTTACGGGAGATGAAAGCAGCATTTGCTTCAAGTGGCCATGGCATGGGGTTAGGTACAGCGGATTGAGTGAGTTCTTGGAGTGGTTTAGCCAGAGAAGCATATTGGGGAATCCATTGCCTACAGAACCCTGTCATGCCTAAGAATTTTCTGACCTGGCGTGGAGAGCAAGGCTGGGGAAAGCTAAGGATGGCTTGTACCCGGGCTGGATAGAGTGTACGGGAGCCCTGGGAGAGAAGGAAGCCTAGGTATGTGACAGAGGTTTGGCAGAGCTGCAATTTTGTGCGAGAAGCCTTATGACCCTTGTTTGCTAAGGCTGTGAGAAGTGTTAGTGAATCAGTTTCTGAGGCAGACAGAGAGGGGGAGCACAGGAGTAAGTCGTCCACATATTGGATCAGTGTGGATCCTGATGGGAAAACCAGATCAGCGAGATCCCTGGCTAGGGCTTGAGAAAAATAGGATGGACTCTCTGTATACCTCTGGGGAAGGGTAGTCCATGTATATTGCTGACCCTTGTAGGAGAAGGCAAAGAGATACTGGGATTCAGAGTGAACTGGGACAGAGAAGAAAGCGGAGCACAAATCTACAACAGTAAAGTGGGTTGCATTTGGAGGAATAGATGCTAGTATTGTAGCAGGGTTAGGAACCACTGGAAAAGAAGGTATGACAATATGGTTAATAACTCGAAGGTCTTGAAAAAATCGCCACGATTTGCCATCAGCCTTTTGAACTGGGGGGATAGGGGTGTTACAGGGGCTGGAACAAGGGACAATATTTCCTTGTTTTTTTAATGCAGATATAACTGGAGCAATCCCAGCCTCTGCCTCAGGATTCAAATGATACTGAGACAGGCGAGGCAGAGGTTTGGAATTGTCTACAGTAATCCGAACTGGGTCAGTATTTAATCGGCCCACTTCAGATGGGTGAGATGGCCATAGGGAGGAAGGAACCTGAGAGATTAGGTGCTCTAGGGACGGAGTTAAGGGACAGCAAGGGATCGGAGTGGAGAGGGAAGTTTCAGACAGCAGGGAGGCTACAAAATCACATAAGGAAGACTGAGGGATTTGCAGATAGACACCATCTGGGGAGCAGTAAATAGAACAGCCAAGTTTGCATAGCAAGTCCCGTCCCAGAAGGTTTGCAGGGGTGGAATCAGAGAGGAGGAATGCATGCTCCTCAGAGAGGGGACCGACCTGAACAGACAAAGGTTTTGAGAGGGGAAAAGAGGTAGGGATCCCTGTAATGCCAACAGCAGACACAGATTTTCCAGATCGGGGAACCTCAGGCAAGTCAGTGGTGCGGATTGTAGAAAGAGAAGCTCCAGTATCAACAAGGAAAGGGAGAGAGCGATCATTTACAGTCAGGACACATTCTCCAGTAGGGGACAGAGGTAATAAGGGAGCTAGAACTTTGTGAGGTTCCCCAGCATCCCGTCGTTGGGGTGAAAAATAGGGTTGGGGATCAGCTGGAGGAACCAGCCGGGGGTTCACTTGATTTCCCATACAATTATTAGGTCGTCTGGAAAAAAGAGTGTTCAAGTGTCCAGGCTGTTTACAGTAGTTACAAACCCCAGTTAATCCAGCCCCCCGCCCCCTTCTGCAACCCCGTCCCTGTCCCCGGTGTGGTCTGCTTAGTCCTGAATAATGCTGTATCTGCAGAGCCATTAACTTTTGGGAGGACTGTTCCTCCTTTCCTTTTAAAGTTCGGTGGCAATGCTCTGCTACTGCCAGCAATTTGTCCATGGTTTCAGTCTCCCATCCCACACTTATTCGTTTTAACATGCTGCCTGTGGCAGGGAGAAGACCATCAACAAATGCATGTGCCAAGGCCCCCTGCCCATTTACATCAGGCTCTTGTATTCCTGAACGTTGTAGGAAAATATCAGTTAGCCGGGACCTATAGTCACCTGGGCTTTCTCCTTTCCCTTGCTTACAGCAACGTATTGCTGCCCAGTTTGTTTTAGGAGACCACACTTTGGGAATGGCTTGATGCAGGCGCTTCCAAAGAGCCATACACCGGTCTCTGTATGCCGAATCTGGGCCAGTACTTTTTATGGTTGAGTGGCGTGCCTCAGCTGGCCAGTCTGCGGCAGCCAACCATTTTTCATAATAACTGGCAGGAGCTAACAATTTACACAGCTGGAGGAGATCTGTCTCAGAGGGTTCATAGGTTTCACAGATTAACAGAAACTCCTCAGCAAATTTGACAGAGTTTTCCTGTGGTTTGGGAAAACTTTTAACTATAGATAAAAGTTCCATACGAGTCCAGGGCTTATAATCCCATATGGACTCACTTTCTCCCATTTTAAGGACTCGTAAGGGTGCCACAACAGTTTGATCGGTCTCTCTCATTAACCTCCCATCAGGTTCTCTTTTCCAAGAAGAGATGTCAAGAGAATCTTTGCAGTCTGCTTTGGATTTCTTCTTCGTAATATTTTGCAGAGCTGCGAGGCCAATGAGGGTATCTTCTTCACTTTCATTATCTGTAGTCACTGAAGATTTTTCCTTTTCTGATTTCTTATTTGCGCAGGAGTATGGTGGGGGTCGGGTTTGATCCGGATCATTGCACAGGACTGGGCAAAGGGGAGCGCTTGGACTAGTGGTGGGAGAGACTGCATCCAATTGAACTGTTAGTTTTTTGATAGAATGTTTAAGAGAGGTGAGTTTTGACTCAGTCCATCTACGATTTGCCTCTTCCCACCACTGCATGAAGCAGTCTACTTCTCCTCTCTCCAATTTGGTTTTTGGGAGGACGAGTTTGCTTTTTAAAGCGTCCACTCGATCCTTGTCCCAAGAACCTAACAGTGGCCACTGTAATTTGGGGTTCTCTAGAGCTAATTTGGACCATTTTTCAAGAAACCTACAAGAGTCCGGACCCCTCCTAAAATACATAAAATAAGCTGGAGTTCCCTTAGGGAACTGTTCTACCTTAGATTTCTGATTACCCATCCAGGAGGACTTCACACAGCACTCACACAAGAAGGAAATTCGGGCTCAGCAGAGCGGTACCCGGTGCAACACACAGAAAGGAGCCCACAGGCTACTGCCTCAACTGCCCTTGCTTTCACACCAGGGGTTATACCCAAGGCGTGGTGCGGCTGCAGCTGTGCAGATTCCACTTATTCAGACCGTGGGGACGGGGACCCCTTGGTCAGCCAGTCTCCGGACAGAGATGGCTCCCAGATTCACACACACACCACGGGGAAGACGGATAGACACAAAGACAAGACAGTCCTCAAACCGGTTAAAGCACAAAAATAATAATTACCTGAGACTTCTGATTCCAGAAGCTGGATCCAAAGACCCCTACCCGAACAGAGTGGGAACCAACAAGTTCAATGGCGTAGACTGCGCTGCTGCTGTGTACCTTTTTGTCTTGTGGAGGATCGCTTGGACTAAGCGTCCAGGCGCTGGCTGCCACGATCGTCCTGCAAGGCAGTCAGGGATCACACAGCCTCAGTGAAGCCGCTTGCCATCTCGGTGGAACCTCCAAATTGTCAAAGTTTGACTCAGACTCACACTCACAATTTATCAGACCACTCTGTTTTATTAGCAAAGCTGCTCTGCTAATACATTTAGAAGTGAGCCCCCCAAGTGGGGCTTGTGTCTCTTAATTTATACAGTTTTTTGGAGAACAAGTTACAGAGAAGTTACAGACAAAAGAAGAAAAAGATTTTAGTCACCACCCTTCGAGATCCCTGAGACCAGTCACGTATCTTCAATTACTTGCCACCCTTAACAGTCTCCTTTAACAGCTTCCAGTTTACTTAACTAATTGCCCTTCACACCTTCCATTCTGATGCCTGCTTCTTAGACGTGCTGGCTCTATCATAATTGCTTCTCCATTCAAAAGCTAACTGTCCCTATGTGTGCTCCCTCAGATACTTTGTAACATGTTTTGGCATGCCCTCTCATATACAATGTATTCAGCATGTCCCCTTATACAATCTTATACTTATACAATGTTATACTTCCACACCAGGAACCTGAATCCTTGATTAAACGCTCCAGGTTTGTGGCCATTTTGGAACTCTTGGGAGCAAACTGGATTTTTAAGAGGTAGAGTGTAGTGCTACTTATTGGTGGAGAACAGGGCTGTGAAGGAACTCGGTTATAGTAAATTCCTTTCACTAATCACCATCTCTAAGCTCATTTTGTTATCTGAAAATAATGCTATTATCTCTTGCTTTGTACATGACTACTTTCTACCATGAGATGATTTTGAAACTGGAGCTACCTGGCGATTTAGGTCTGAATGCAGTGCTTACAGTAATAAAAACTAATTGTTGTTGGTTAACAAAATGTGTGTGGTGTAAGCAAACAAAAATTCAATATTGAATCGGAAAATGAACACATAGGCCTAAAGAGGATGAAATTCTCTTGACCCCTTACACTATTTAACACTTATTATCAGTGACCTGGAAGAAAACAAAATCATCACTGATTGCACTTGACCCCAAAATTGTTGGAGCAGTAAATAATGAAGAGAACAGCTCAACAGGTGACCAATTCCAAGCAATCTGGATTGCCTGGTAAACTGGGCACTAGCAAACAATATGCATTTTAATATGGCTAAACGTATACATCGAGGAAAAAATGTAGGCCATATTTACAGGGTGGGGGACTCTATCCTAGGAAGCAACGACTCTGAAAAAGATTTGGGGGTCATGGTGCGACTCTGTTGCCAAAATAGGTAATGCAATCCTGGGATGCATAAATGGAAATCTTGAGTAGAAGCAGAGAGATTATTTTACCTCTATATTTGGCACTGGTGTGTCCGCTGTTGGAATACAGTGGGCAAGTCTATGCTACAGAATTAAGTCGACCTAAGTTATGTGGCCGTATAGCCACCGCAGTAATTAAATAGGTTTTACATGTCCACACTACACTCCCTGTGTTGGAGGTGCGCATCCTCACCAGGAACTCTTGGACTGATTTAACTGTCAGTTTGGGACGTTGTGGGACAATTTCTGAAAGGCAGCAACAGTGGATGTATAGGTGGCGTGTGACTGTTGTGTTTGGGGTGGCTGTGCTTGAGCGCTGGAAGCTCCCTAGAAGCGTGGGGGAGGCACTGGTGCCTGGACTGTGCCCCACTCCTTGCTCCCCCATAGGCTCTGACTGCACTCCATACTGAAGCATTGCCCCACCTCTGCCTTTTCACCCATGCCTCTCCTCCCCTGAGGCCACCCTCCTCGCACTTCACCCCCTCCTCAGGAGAGGAGCGGTCGGGGGGAAAGAGGCGGAGCGGGGTGGGGGGTGGGGAAGGGAAGAGGCGGAGCAGGGGCAAGACCTTGGGGGGAAGAAGTGGAGTATTAGATGGGGCCTCAGGGAGTGGCCACTGTCTGCGTGCTGGTGGCTCCCCCACTTCTTGGGAGCTTCCAGCGGTGGCGCATCAAAGGTGTTGGGCTGGCATGCCTCCAAAGAGAGGTGCACTGCATCTGGCATTTCTTGCCCATTTGGGAAGGTTTAGCTTCCCATACCTGCTGCTCATGAGTGGATGTAAGCAAAGCAGTGTCTACACTGACACTGTATCAACCTAATTACATCGGCCTAAGTGCTGTGCATCTCGTGGTGATGGAGTTAAATCGATGTAGTGGGTGAGTTACATTGGTGGAAGCTATCTTTTAGTGAAGACGCTTACAGAGTTGGGTCGACGTAAGCTGACTTACATCGACCTAATTCTGTATTGTACACCAGGGCTGTGTCAACTTCCGATGCCCCTGATTCAGAAAGGATGTTGATAAATTGGAGAGGGTTCAGAGAAGATAAAGAATGATAAAGAATTAGAAAACATGCCTTATGGTCTTAGTGATTGATTCAAGGACTTAATGTGTTTAGCTTAACAGAGAGAAGGTTAAGGGGTGACTTGATTCCAGTCTATAAGTATCTATATGGGGAATGTTCAGATATTTGGGCTCCTCAGTCTAGCAAAGAAAGGTATAACACTCTCCAGTGGTTAGAAGTTGAAGCTAGACAAATTGAGACTGGCAATAAAATTTTTGACAGTGAGTGTAATTAACAATTGGAACAATTTACCATGGGTTATGGTGATCATTTTAAAATCAGGTTTCAGAGTAGCAGCCATGTTAGTCTGTATCTGCAAAAAGAAAAGGAGGACTTGTGGCACCTTAGAGACTAAATAAATAAACTAAATATATTTGTTAGTCTCTAAGGTGCCACAAGTCCTCCTTTTATTTTTAAATCAAGATTTTAAAAGAAAGATATGTTCTGGGAATTATTTTGGGGAAATTATATGACCTGTTTTACAGGAGGTCAGACTAATGATCACAATGGTCTCTTCTGGCCTTGAAATCTAAAATGTAAAAGAAAAAGCTTTAAAAAATATTTTTAGGAAAAGTTAGACAAGCTGTTTTGAATGAGATGCAGAATTAAGAGGCTGTACCAGTTTGAGGTATTTTTGCTTGGAATACAAATAATCTGTTTTATGCCCTGATAGACTAATAAGAGACCGCTTTCTTCTAAAAGATGATATTCTGTCATTCTTCAAGTTGTAAATTAACGAGGTTATTCAGGGTTGTATGTATGGGTGTACTTAGAAATTTAAGAAATATGGGAACTGACGGTGGATCTACCATGGCAGTCTTCTGTCTTTGCCATGGTATTTTGCACCTGGATTCTTGTGTAAGCACAAAGAATGCAGGTGCAAAACACCATGGTTTTAGAAGGAGTTACAAATTTTAAAATACTGCTTGTGGTACTTCAGTTATATGTGAAAATTACCTAATAACTGGGGTAGAAGTGAGGGTTTATTCCATAATAGACTGCACACTTTAAGAAAAGTGTACTCCTTTAATTACTGAATGCTTTCTTTTACATTGATTATTTAGTTTAGCAAAATCTAGGACCTTCTTCACATTTCAGTTGCAAGTTCCCTTTTAACCAAAAACCTGTTGGGCAGGTGGAAATTAAGAGGAACTGAAAGGATAGTGTCCTATTATTCATAATGTACAAATGAGTAACTCTCCTAAAAAAACAAACCTTAGAAGATTAAAACTGACAAGTTTCTCCTTGGCTTGGCAAGCTGTTCAATTGACTGCTTATTTGTCCATGGGCAAGTATTGTCAAATATTCTAGGGAACATACCTTGATGTAGTCTGCAGGTTTTTATTATTGCATCATGATGCCATGTGTTATCAAGTCTACTTAAATGTCTTGATCACTCATTTGGCATTAGCATGTAGCAGACTTTTGGGGGGAAAATGTGTACTGCTTGAGAGTTGAGCATCTTGATTGGCTGGACTCTTCTAGAACAAATGTATGTATATCTTTATTTGAATACCAGACCATCAATAGACCTGACAGTTCACAAAGCATATTAATCAAGTTTTAGAAGACTTGCTCCCTGCCCTGAAAGAGCCTGCAGTCTAAACTGACTACGCAAACATACATAAAGAACTCAGAAGGGATAGGGGAGGGAGAGGAAGGTTCTGTCATTAAACTTCCCCCAACATACAGAGAAAAGGTGCACACAATCAAGCTGACTGAAGAGTTAGCCTGCATATTTTCATTTAAAAACTTTTATAGTTGCAATGTGTTTTATTTCTGTTTAATTTCATTTCTTTTTTGTAACTGTCCAGTCTTGAATAATATTCACATTTAAATGTTAACCTAACACTTCTAGAAAGGTAATTCTTTAATATTTTAGAACATCATTTAACTTCTACATTATTCTGAGTTAAAAATAAGTAATTTTTTAAAATTAGGCTTAAGTATATATCTAAGGCTATGCCTACTGCAGACCATGAAGTCTTACTTTTTTGTTACTTTTATTGCAGCTAATAAATTAGTGCTCTTAAATATATGATCAATCTTTGGACAGTTCAAATAATGTCAAATACCAACCCTAGTCCTTCACCAGCATTCTTCAGTTCTAAGCATGTAAGCATAACCACAAATGCTGAGATGTCTTTTTTCCCTAATTTAACAAGTCCATTCTACAACAACCCATTGAAGTTTTTTGAAAAGGAAAAAACCAGAAGGTATTGCCGCAATTATTATTTGTATTGTGGTGTGCCTAGGGGCGGGCAGTAAGAACAATAGGGCTCTGTTGTTCTAGGCATTGTACATGCAATATTAAGACTGCTTCTGCCCCAACACTTACAGCCTAGCTATGACAAGAATACAGTCGGGGTCTGGGGTCAGAGGAAAAGGATGGTACAACTCAGACTAGAGGAGCACAAGGAAGTGGTGGGACTCATTACACTGTTAGCAGTGGACAGTGGTCCCAGCACACTAGTGGTTTAACTACTTTCAAGTGTTTGTAGGTATTACAATAGAGGTGAATTTTAAGGAGGTATGTGAACGACAGTGTAGGGGCTTTGTGGATTTTTTGCGGAGAGCTCCTTCTATGCATAACGTGCATGTGAAGGTGTTGAAGGGGAAAACAGGACTAAAAGGCAATTAAGCGTGGCAGCCTTGGTGGAGTAGAGTCATTGGGATTGAAGGTTTGAAAATGTGTGATCTAAAACCGGGAAACCTGTGCTATGAAGGGCTTTAAAAATGAAGACCAGTAGCTTTTATTTTTGCAATGGAAAAAGGGTAGTCAGAGGGGTGTGATGAAAGGGGATGATGTGGTTGGAATCAAGGATGTTGCTTGCTGTGGGGCAAGGTGAGCAATTGCCCCCAATGTGTTGGTTCCTCCCTCCCACCCAAGTTTTTCTGAAATGATGTACCTGGTTGGAATGACTTTGCAGCAACATGTTGAATTGAATTAAGTGGGCCAAACGCATTCTTCAAGACTAGAAGGGAGGAGGAGGCTGCAGAAGTCAAGAAGCGAGATGGGGAGGGCCTGGACAAGAGTTTTAGTTGTGTGGACACATCTTTTTCTATATCTCGGAAGTTGTTGTGCAGGAAGACGCAGCAAGAATTAGATATCGCCTGTATATGTGTGCAGTATATTGGACTATCTTAATTTTAACTTTGTGTGTTTGGGTGTGGTGGGTTGGGTGAGAATTCTTTATTTTATACATCTGTCAGTTACCATGTAAACCAAATTGTTGTGCCTTTAGGTTAACATGTTGTTTTAGCCACCGTTCTGTGTTTGTCAAAGAAAACAGAATGTTGGACAGTTCCAGTATTTATCTTTTAAAGAATACAGAAAATAAAATTAAAAGAAGGTTCCCTGCTGTAGTCTAAGCATGGCATACAGCATAGTGATATGTCTGGTGATTGATAGATTCCAGTTTTTGGGATTTCTGACACTGAATATCCCTCTTCAAATATTGGTATACACAGTCTAGTTAAAAGATACCTGACAACGGAAGAGATATGAAAAGACTAGTATTAAAGGAGGTTTGAGACTTGGATGAGGTGAAAATGGTATGGATAAAAACCGAAATAGTAAACCAAGAAAGCTGATCAGAAGGTGCAAAGTGAGTGACAAATTCCTGTAGTCTTAAAATAATTTCTTCTTCTTCATGCTGTTTCTAAATTAATTTTGGCTGCATGTGTTCATGTGCTAGGGAGATAGGTAACATTCTGGCTAGTGCTTAAATAACTTAACTTTATAAACTGGGTCAGACATCTACTCAGTCACGTTGGGCCAGATTAGTTTGAAAGGTATTTAGGTGGCTGAAGATGCAGATTTTTCATTTGCTTCTTTAGGTGACAAAATATTTTTAAAAATATGACTTTATTACCTAGGTAACTCATTGGGACAGAGAAAAAATAAATTTGACTTAAATCACTTATGCAGCCTGTTCTTCAGGATTATCACTCCTATTTTAAGTCCTAAAGAGTTAGGTGACTAACTGTCCTCTGGACTTTTGAAAATATCCCTCTAAATCTCTTAAGATTTAATGTCAGCACCTTAACATCACAAGGGAGAGACCAGCTGTACCTATCTGTGAATTCTGGAACACAATATTTTCCACTTGATTTTTCAGCTGGAAAATCACTTGAGCTGTTGTCAAAGAAACAGGCTGTGATGTGCTCTGTTGGGTTGAGTTGAACCTCTGTTCTAAAACTCTCATTCTCTTCTTTTAATTTTCCATTTCCTTTTCAGATCACTTGGTAGAGATAAATTATTTGCATCTTCCAAAGAGTTATTGTTATGGAGTGCCTTGTAGTGAGTCCATAGTTAGAATTGCATTTTAAAATGGATTGTAAGTAGAGCCCTTCCAAATTCACAGCCATGAAAAATGTGTCACAAACCATGAAATCTGATCTCCCACTGTGAAATATGGTCTTTTGTGTGCTTTTACCCTATACTATACAGATTTCGTGTGGGAGACCAGTGAGGGAGTTTCAGGGGGTCGCAAGGTTATTTTAGGGAATGGGTCATGGTATTGCCACCCTTACTTCGGCGCTGCCTTCAGAGCTGGGTGACTGGAGAGTGGCGGCTGTTGGCTGGGCGCCCAGCTCTGAAGGCAGAGCCTCGCCAGCAGCAGTGCAGAAGTAAGGGTGGCAATATCATACCATGCCGTCCTTAATTCTATGCTGCTGCTGGGGGCAGCTCTGCCTTCAGAGCTGGGCTCCTGGCCAGCTGCCCAGCTCCGAAGGCAGCACCACTGCCAGCAGCCATGGAGAAGTAAGGGTAGCAGTACTGCAACACCACCTACAATAACCTTGCGACAACTCCCCCCCTCCACCCTCTCAACCTCCCTTTTTGGGTCAGGACCCCTACAATTACAGCACTGTGACATTTTAGATTTAAATAACTGAAATCATATAATTTACGATTTTTAAATTCCTGTGACTGTGAAATTGACCAAAATGGACTGTGAATTTGGTAGGGCTCAAGTTATAAGTCAGGCATGAGTTCCTGTTTTTCCTCTAAAGAGGGGTCAGTTGATCTAAAATGTCAGTGTTAGTTTTTATGCTATTTTTAATTTTCTAGGTAGCTCTTATTTGGTTTCTTTCAATTTTTAATAGGAATAGTTGAAATTAGGCTTTCGTTTAATTTTTCTTGGCATTCCTACTTCTCTTTTTGACGATCTTCTATTAAACTGTCTACGCAAAAACTGTTAGGCAGATTGATGCAGTGGTTTTAAAAAAAATTGATTTATGAATAATTGCCAAAAATTACCGTGTTATATTTTAAAGTTTCTGCTCTGTATGCAAGCCTGTTTGGGGATGGGTGCACATAAAATCTTTTAGCAAATCAGTACCTCTATGCTTGGTGGTCTTCCCCTCTCTCCCAGTTTCACCCTTGTTTGTGCTTTAAAATATCCCATGAAATTTAACATGCAAGAAACTTCGTTGTGAAGTAGTTAATGTGGTTGCACACGTACTATAGTTAACACAAACTCTCAAAAAACAGGAAAGTAAAAAGTTAATCCACCTAACATAAATCTTTTCCACAGACAAACACCTTGTCATTACCACACCTATCATACATCAGACCATACATTGTAATTTTGCACCCTGTACTAAAGTCCTCGATGGGTTAGGTGGCCAAGTGGTCAGTGCACTTAATGCCACCTTCTTGCCTTGCAGTCCAGGCCCTCTTTTAATAAGATGTGGGCAGTGGTAGGGGAGCCTGGGCCTGCCCACTCTGTCTGGCTTTGAACCAGGGCCTTAAGAGGGTCAGCAGTGTCTGATCCCCAAAGGTGCCCTCCGAGTTACTTTCCCTGGGTCTCTTCCTACTCTCTGCTGTTCTTCCCTAGCTTCCCGTCCAGTGTGAAAAGAAAGAACAGTAAACCAAACCATCAGCCCCAGCCAGGCTCAACGTACATCAGTGATACTAATTAGATCTACCTGTGGGTTGATCTGAGAATTTTATGATAAGAGTCTGGCAATTTGTGCAGAAGGCTTTCAAAAAACAACCCCTTCAGCTGCCAATAAATAGAGACCTTGATTGCAACATAAGTATTAGTGTTTCTATTTTTTAACAAAGTTTATAAATCAACATTACATGTGTCCCTGGCAATTGGTAATGGGAGAGGTGACACTGACGATTTCTGGGAAGCTTTGTGAAGAGTGGTTTGTAGGTCAGGACAAGGTGCATGCACTGGTGAAGATGCTCATCTGTCCGGCGATTGCCATGCTGGTGTTTTATAATGTTCATGGTAGAAAACCCAGTTTCGCAGCGGTATGTTGATCCGAACATCATTTAAAAGATAGATGGCTAGATTCTGCCTATTCTGAAACTGGTCAGCATACTGAGTCTAGAAATCACAAAGTCCCACTTCTCTGGAGCCTTACAATTTCTAATCAAGTGAATCAAGAATGTTCTTTGCTTCAGAAGGGCAAGGTCCATCAGATCATGAACAAATAAAAGCAAATCCTTTGGAATTTTCAAATCACATTTTCAAATTTTCGATCAGACTGTTTAGGAATTATTGTGGTGTTTTCATTGAGGTTTCATCTGTAGCAGCAACAGGCGATGTGGGAAAGTGCAACATCTCTACTATTAAGTCTGTCTGAAAGATTTCAAGATTACTCTAAAAGGCGCACGCTTTTTCAAACAGATCCCCAACTCTGCTCACAAGGCCTTGGAGCTGCAAGTTGAGGGAATTCAGGTGAGCAGTAATATTGCACGGAAAAGCTATATGTGACAAAAGGGACATTATTAATAAATTGCAGGAACTCGCAAGCCTGATCGGTCTTGTGGTTTGAAAGAAATTTTATTATTTCTTTTTGAAGCACACACTGACACACGCCCCCTATTAACAAGCGAAGGTCATTGTGCTGCAACAGGTCACTGAAACAGCTGAAACATCTTGCAACAGTCTTTTTAGAGCTTTTACAAGCTAGAAGTTGAGTGTATGTAGTTCACTAATTTCATCATAATATCCATTCTTTTTTTCAAGTCCCCAGACAACTTACTGCAGAGGAAAGTCTGGTGAATAGTGCAGTGAAGTGCGTTTAATGATGGGTGTATTGCTGCTAAACGTGAAGCAATGCCCTTCTCGTTCCCTGTGATGGAGGTACCTCCATCTCTAACAAGCAAGTTTACTTTCTGCAGTTCTAAACCATATTTTTTTTTCCCAAAAGGGACTTTTATCTTTTCAGACATGATCTCTCATGTGGTGTAGTTTCTAATGGCATTACGCACAAAAATTCTTCCTTGAAAATGTCACCATCATAAAATCTAAGAAACAGCAATAGCTGGGCAATGTTACTTAAATCTCTTGATTCGTCCACTGCAAGAGAGTTGTATTTGGCATTTTTTTAAAATCGGAAAGCAGTGCTGACAAACAGTCCTCTTAAACTACCTCCAGTCTTCACACTGATGTGGAATCAGACAGGGGACACTGCTTCACACGGTTCACAATGTCATCTTAGTTTTTATCTCTGGCAAATAGCTCCTCCAGCATTTTCCAGATGTACTCTTTCACAAGCTCAGCATCCAGGAAAGGCTTTTTCTCTCTATCAACATATCAACGTTATCCAGAGAGAAGCAGCTGCTGAGAATGACATTTGAAGCCTTTGGCAGTTTATAGCCCCGGCATCTCTGGGCTCCTGGCCAACAGCTAATGTTCTCCAGCCACCCAGTTCTGAAGGTAGCACCGCCACCAGCAGCAGTGCTGTAGAAGTATAGTAGTGCCACCTTAGTTCTGCGCTGCTGCTGGCAGCAGTGCCACCTTCAGAGCTGGGCGTCTGGCCAGCAGCTGCCACTCTCCAGTTGACCAGTCATTGATTAATTTGTGCCAGGGTTTGAGCTATAGCTCCTCTTTCATTACAAATTAAGCATTGCCAGTAGGTTACTTACTAAAGAAGTCATAGGCAAATGATAAGCAGAGGGCATCAGTGTTCATGAATGTAATTATAAACTTTTTTTAAGGAGAGCTGGCAGACCACAGAGGAAGCCTTGGCGGGCCATATCTGGCCTGTGGGCCACCTATTGAGTATCGTTGGCATACAGTCTTAGTTCCTCGGGGAGGCTTCTCTGGCACCCTTGTCAGGAGCCAGGTAGGTTTGTTCTCCTCTCCTTTCTGAGCTGAGTTGCTCCCTTTTCTACCCTTTCTCCACTTGGAGTGTGCTCTGGAGGGGCGGGGCTACCTGGGTCCAGTGGTGTCCTTTAACTCCATCACGCCCCCCCCCCCCCCCCTCGCAACTCCTTATTTCACTCTTCTGCACATATCTCTTCAGTAGATTATTTTTTCCCAACACTTTGTTGTACAGAGAGGTAGTTTAGTAAAAGGGAGTTTGCAGGAAGACAGGGTTGTGGAATTTTGACATCCCTGAGTTGTGGGAGGAGAGCAAAATTAGATTAGTATGCGACTGTGATGGCTGGTAGTTGTGTTAGTGGCGAGATGTGTGCCTGGGTGAGGAATAGAGCAATTATGCTGTTGGGTGGCTTAACTCTTCACTTCCTTGATATTGAAAAAATGTTATGTATGAACCTTAACTGTTTCATAAATCAGTTTTCTGTGTATTAATTTCCTAACAAGATTACAGGGTGGAATTTTTCAGCAGCACTGATGTGGGCCTAAGTGTGTCCAGTGAAGTCAATGAATGGTTGAAAATTCTACTCCTAATGTTTAAGCATTAGATGTCACCCTCACATACAAATTTTCACAATCTCTGCTTCTCTTTTCCTGGTTCCCCCAACTTCAGAATGGTGGTTGGTGGCAGTCTTGGATCAGTGAACTTCCCATGGTTTTCCTTAGGGGGTCCTTTGTGGTGGTGAGCCTGGGAAGTTTGTCAGACTGTGGCTGACTCACTAGGGGAATTTGGAGCTTTGCTTGTTTGCGGGGAGTACGCGTGTTAGTTTCCCTTTTCCTGTAGCCTTTTAGGAGCTGGGATAGAGGGGAGAAAAGAAAATTAAGGATTGTGTTTGGGGAATGAGAGGGCAATAGAAGCAGTATTGCCAAATACAAACATTCAAAAATCATGCATCAGACCTCCCCAAATCATGAGATTTAAAAACAAAAAACCCCTCCCTTTTGTAGGGCTTCTGACTTTTTGAGCTGTTATTAGGAAGTAGCCCACTCCCTATTTGTGTATGATTATTACAACTTCAAAATTCAACTTAAAATGCGCAATGAGCATCTGCCATGGTTTGCAGGACTAGCTGTGCCTTTGATCCTCTTCTGGTCTCTGAATGCTTCCCTTCAGGTGTTCACCTCTCTGTGTGGAATCTCATGGTTCTCTCACTCTGGGTCGAAGGCTACAGTGCCTGTTTACCAGCCATGATTGCTCAGCAGATCTGATTGGGTTCAGTTACCTGCAGCTCTTTCCTAAGGCATCTGATCAGTGGTGAATGCAGTGACACAAAACAGCCTTGTCAGCACATAGTGTTTAATCTCAACAGTGGGAACAGATATAACAAGAGTGAGGTTTTTTTAACACAATAAAAGATCTACACACATATGTTTACCGAAGGGTTTAAGGTAGGCCTAGTTTTCCTATACACCCCAACACCTGGAGATAGGGGTTTAGTCTGCTCCCCAGAAGCCTCTGTCTCCCTCTCCTGTCCTTAAGGGGCTGTCTCTTTATTCACTCCAAAGTTCTTTGACACCTGCATTGTTCTTTAAGTACTGGTAAATGGGTAGGATTATCTGAAGCTATTGCCCCTTTCCTGCATATGTGCAGGTAATGCCTACTTGAATGGTCCCTTTATAATTCTGTGGTAAACACAAAACAAACAAATGGAACATATAATGAAATATTACAGGCAGGTTTCACAACTTCTATGTTGGTGGCTTGGAAGGGCCTCTCCTAATCCCTGAGGTGGGGGAGCTTCCATTCTGTCATCTGTCAGTCTCCTTTGTCCTCTTCCTCAATCGTATTCTTCCTCCATGTTTCCCATAGTCTCATCTTCCATTTGTCTTTTCTGCATTGCGTGCTCAGTTGTGTTCAATGTACATTCTGCTCTCAACAGAATAGGCTGAGATTCTGATTCCTGGTCTGGAGGTAGAGTTAAGGATGCTACCATATCCGAAAGCAAATATTTTTAAAGGAGCTGTTCCTTATGCAGAGCATTATAGGAAGGAGACGGGAGTGTGAAAGAGTGACTCTGCATAGACTTCAGTAGTATTCTTATTGCTGTTCTTCTTTGTGTGTAATGTAAGCATATTTTTCGTATTGAGCGTGTGTGTGTATAATATATGTGCGCGCAACATAGAGGGATAGTTGTATACATACTGTTATTTTTATGAGGAGATAAATTTAGTGCAGAATCATGAAATTCATGTTGGCCTGTTTCTTCTTCTGTAGGAGAGTTATACCCTCCAAAAACTTGTGTACAATTTCCACTGATCAGTAGGAACTGTGTGGGAGTACTCGATGGCAAATTTTGGCTGATAGTGCTTGCCCAGCTGAGTTGGCAGGAGCCTGGTGGTTAATAAAAGATAGGAATAATTTCAGTTTCATGCTTCTTGTACAGGAATAGCAAAGTCTCAGGTACAGTCCTTGGTTAATGTTTGAGAATGCTGTAAAAATCTGGTGAGACACTTTAAAAAGTTGTTCTTACCCCTTGTAGCCACAGATGACTGTTGCTGGCTGTTGTACATGCCATTGTTATTAGGAATAACTGTAAAACTGACAGTTGCACTTTCATGATCCTGTTGGACATGAGAGAAGAAGGCACTGTATGTGTAGGCGAAGTTTGGAATTAAATGTAGTTCCTTTGTCCCTTCGTTAACAAGTGCTGGCAACAGTAATTTAGCATATTTCTTTCTTGAGGGAAAGAACTCCCGTGTTGTCATTAGGTGATGCCTGAGCTGCATTTGCAAAGCAGAAGCGTTGATAGGCTGTGGAAGGAGATGTGAAGACCTCCTCAGAGGGACAAAAGATGCACAGAAACAAGAAATCATGGGGGAGGGGGGGAATATATTAATTTTAGTATAAAGGTTGCCATTTACCTGTTTTGGCTATCAATTTATTGGGGATAGTTAATAAAAAACAAATCTCTAAAAAGAAAATGGGATTTTCCTCCCTGTTTTTTTCCCAAATGCCATCTCTGCCAGATGGGATGCTTATTAGTGGTGGATATTTTTCTCTTTTTTGATGGTGCGGGGGAGGGGAAGATGGGAAAATTGACAGCCTTTCTCCTCAAAAAGCTCAAAACCACTGCTGTTGTGGCTCTGAGACCGAAGTGCTCTTTATTCTGGTAGATATCTTATTTTGAAGCATAAGTTGTAGGAGTTGGCTGGAAGTTGGTGCTGCCTTTTGCTGGAATAATGCTGAATTGGCTTTAGTAATCTGTGGGATCTTTTGCTTAGGAGCTGGGACAACTTTTACAATAGATATTGCTGACTGAAATAAAAACATGATTACTTTGTTTTCCTAATTTGAGGAAAATGTGTATGGCTTTTTGTTAATAGTAAAGTGTTTAAAAATTACTGTAAAAATTTAAAGGTAGGTTGGGAAACTAGGTAAGAATTCATTTTTTGCTAATAAAATGTTTCAGTGAGTTACAGGTCAGTAGCTGTTTTATTGATGCTGTTGGGTATGAGAGCTCTAGATCAGTGGTTTTTTCAAACTGTGGGTCGCGACCCAGAACTGGGTTGTGGAATGGAAGGCACTGGGTTGTGGCAGCTCTGGTCGACATAGTTAACTGGGTCGTTAAAAGTCCTGTCAGCAGTGCTGCCCAGCTAAAGCAGGCTAGTCCCTGCCTTTTCCTACACTGCGCTGCGCCCTGGAAGCAGCCAGCAACAGGTCCGGCTCCTAGGTAGGGGACCCGTGAGGCTCCGTGTGCTGCCCCCGCCCCAAGCACTGGCTGTGCACTCCTATTGGGCAGTGCCTGTTTACTAGTTCCCGGCCAATGGGAGCTGGGCCGGGGAGGGGTGGTGCATCTGAGCGAGAGCTGTGCAGAGCCGCTGGCGCACGCCTCTGCATAAGAGCCGGACCTGCTGCTGGCAGCTTTCGGGGTGCAGCATGGTCCATAGTGCCAGGACAGGCAGGAAGCCTGCCTCTGCACCCCCGCTGTGTTGCTGACCAGGAGCTGCCTGAGATTAATCCAATGCCCCAACCCTGAGCTCCAATCCCCTGCCCCAGCCCTGAGCCCCCCCAAGCCCAGAGCCCCTTCCTGCACCCCAAACCCCTCGTTCCCGGCCTCAGCCCAGAGCCCTGACCCCCTCCCACACCTCAACCCACTCCCGCACCCGAGCCCCCTCCTGAATCCCAAACTCCTCATCCCTGGCCCCACCCCAGAGCCTGTACCCCCATCCCAGAGACGTGACCGCGTCCCGCACCCCAACCCTCTGCCCCAGCCCTGAGCCCCTCCCACACCCCAGCTCCATTGGGTTGCGGGCATCAACAGTTTTTTTCAACTGGGTTGCCAGAAAAGTTTGAAAACCACTGCTCTAGATCCACCATAGTTACAGCTGAGAAGGTGATTTTTTTCCCTTGGTACTCTAAAATCCATACATATATTCACATTGTTGTGGAAAATTGGTTGTACCTTATCAGGGTTTGGAACAGGAATAGTGGTACAGATTTGGAATCATTTGGTCAAGAGGTTGCCAAGGCATAGGGCTATGAGGAAAATGGACTTGTCAGTAAATTTAGGTTAGTCACCTGAAAACAGAGCTTTTCAGGATGACTTAAGCATATCCCCTGGAACCTTTTTAATAGCAGTGCCTGTTGGAGCACTCTTGTGCCCCTTGTGGTTCCTGACATTTGGAGGATGAAGTTATAAAAGGGAGGAAGTAAAGGCTGTCTTGGGTGATGAAACAGGGAACATTCTCCCATGGGTACAAAGAAAGGTTTCATGAGCAGACTATTCTAGATTGAGATCCCATAGAGGTGTGGGCAGTGTAACTGGAGGATGGACATTCATTATCTCCTTCAGGGATCTCTTTACTATAACACAGATAAATAGCCTTTTGTTTGATTTAAGTTGTGGTGAGCTGAGATAAAAACAGTATGAAGTGTCTCTAGGCTTTCTGGTCCTGATGACTTATTACTGTAAAATTTATCAATTTGTTCCAAAACCATCTCTACTGACACCTCAATCTGGGACAGTTCCTCAGATTTGTCACCTAAAAAGAATGGCTCAGACGTAGGAATGTCCTTCACATCCTCTGCAGTGAAGACAGATGCAAAGATTTCATTTAATTTCTCTGCAACTGCCTTGTCTTTCTTGAGTGCTTAATCGTCCAGGGGCCCCACTGATTGTTTCGCAGGCTTCTTGTTTCTGATGCACTTAAATTTTTTTGCTGATTTTGTGTCTTCCTAGTTGCTCTTCAAATTCTTTTTTGGCCTGCCTATTTATATGTTTACACTTGCCAGAATTTATGCTCCTTTCTGTAATATGGTTTGGTCCTCATTATCAGCCTTTGCTTTCTTTGGCTTGGATGTCTGAGACCGGACCATAACTATTACGCTTTGCACTTCTGTGTGCAGAACCAGAAGTAGTGGG
The DNA here is from genome assembly GCF_965140235.1 of Caretta caretta. NCBI lineage: Eukaryota > Metazoa > Chordata > Testudines > Cheloniidae > Caretta > Caretta caretta. The sequence goes on along the minus strand of NC_134206.1, from coordinate 291,311,208 downwards.
TCCTTAGTGGTATGTTCTTGAGGATTGGCTTTTTCATTAGACACCTGTGAGGCCAACTGGTTATGCTTAGTTGGATCCAATCTCTGTACAGTTATCTTAACCAGCACCTTAGATTTGGCTCCAGTCAAGAAGGCAGTAGTCTGTGCTAGAACTTTCCTGGGCTTTTAACCCCTTTAAGGGTCAAACTAAGGCTGGTCTCCCAGCACTTATGGATCCTGGTGCTTCAGCACAGGAAGGTTTAGCCTCTAATGCTTCATGCAATAGCATAGTTGGAGGCAATTCTGATTCTTCTTTTTGGTCCTAAAGGTGAAAGTGCTGCACTTAGAGCAATAAGAGGACAAATGCCTTCTCCCAAGCAGGCCAAACAATGCATGTGTGCACCCAAAGCAGGAAAAAAGTTAGGGCAAGAGGCATGCTTCTTGATCCCTGTTTTTTTGTCTTTAATTCTAGCATATTGGAATCAAGGCCATGTGCCTGTGTTTAGTTGAAAAAGAAGAAAATAAAAGCAAAATAAAGAACTAACTTAATTTAAAAGGGTGGCACTGGGGATCTTTTCCAACTAATCTGGGTCCAAAGTCCCCGCATAGTTTCTGGTCAGTTTTGTATCATAGTTGAAAGGAACAGTAGTCAGCGTGCCACACAGTTTATAGCTTTGTCCTCCAAACTATTGGAGGGAAGAGGAGGGGCCATATGAGCACTCTGATGGGTACTGCTACTAGAGGACTTCCTCAGTCCAAGCTGCAGTGTTAGCACGTCTCAAGAGTGGCCATGTGCAAAGGCCTCTTGAAAAAACTTTTTTTTGCAGACACTTGGGGTTCAAATTATTACACTGATATCCCCTGAGGTTTGCACTCTGGATGCTTTGATTTAAATCAGTGCACCGCAGTGCTACTTAAATTGCTGATATAAATCATTATTTAAATCTGCAAACAGGAAACCCTGATTTTAAATAGACTTTGTGTGTTGTATTTGTACTCTGTAGTTATTTTCCTAAAAGTTGAGTCTCATTGGTTGGTAACCATTAAAACATGTTGATGTGCAACTAAATATAGCTTTTGTGCTTAATCTGGTGCTTCTTTTTGCTAACCAGAAAGCTCTCTATATGACATTTATTTAAGCAATTATATATCTTATCTTACATTTATTCAGATTATTTTTTGTTAGAGAATGGTGAATGAACCTTTTCTTATGTATTTAATCTTTGTGTGATTTGAATGGAAATTCAGCTTAAAAGCACAAAAACATCACTTAATTTTGTATTAAATAAAACTACTTTAAATGTTCTGGATACATATGGTAACAAGTTTGTCAACACCTGTTTTACATTTAAAACTGATTTTATTAAAAAAGAGGTATGATTTGTAGTTAGCAAATTTAACAGAATGTTTCTGGTTACCATGTGCTTTAGGATTTTAGAACAAGTATGCAGGTGAGTCGCATCATACGTGCATTTAACTTACCCGAATTCAACTATACGTGCTCAGCAAAAAAAAACAAAAAAAAAAACAAAAAAAAAAACAAGGTATCTGTAAATAGTGTGGGCGATTTAGCCCACCATTCCACTCAATGAGCATATACCCCGGAGTGAGCATGGGATGGGATACGTGAATCTGCTGTTCCCTCAGTCGGTCTGAGTTCCCGAGTGCCTCTCATAGTGTGAGCATCTCGCTGCGCTGAGTGTGATTCTAGTGTTTAAAGATACTGTACATATTTTTCGTACAGCATGGCCCCTAAACGCAAGGCAACTACTTCATGTGTGTTCAACAAAAGAAACAGCGATCTATTCCAACGCCGGAGGAAAAACTGGCTGTGTTGGACTTACTGAGAAGATGGTATGTCAGTCTCCAGTGTGGCTTGTAAATATGGCCGCAATGAATCTAACATCCTTGCCACAAGATTTGAGAGAGAGAAATTCGTGAAGCCGTGGCATGAAGTGCTCCAATAACTTTGAAGGTGACAAGCCAGGTGCGTGATAAGACTTTAGTGAAGACTGAAAAGGCATTGAACTTATGGCTGGAAAACATGAACCGTAAACGTATGCCTGTCGATGGCAACATGTTGCGCGAAAAGACTCTTAGCCTCTATGCGCTGATCAAACCTCCCACCGAAGAGGGACAGCTTTCTGATGAGAAGGAATTCAAAGCCAGCGAAAGGTTGGCTTAACAGTTTTTTAGGAACTGCTTCAACCTCAAAAACGTGCAGACTACTGGTTAAGCTGCATCTGCCAATGAAGAGGCAACAAAAGCCTACCCCAAACAATTAAAATCATAGAAGAAAAGGGCTATCTTCCGGAACAAGTTTTTAATGCTGACGAGACCGGGCTCTTCTGGGAAGAAAAAAAAAAAGAGCCCAACTGCACTTACACTTCAAAATCAGAAAGACAAGCCCTTGGCTTAAAAGCAGCTAAAGACCATGTGACTGTGTTGTTTTGTGGCAATGCGGCTGGACATTTAATAAAGCCGGGCTTGCTCTACAGGGCTTCAAAGCCCCGTGCCCTAAAAGGCAAGAATAAAAATCTCCTGCCTGTGTTCTGGCAATCCAATAAAAAGACTTAGGTGACAGCAGCATTATTTCTGGATTGGTTCCACAAGTGTTTCATTCTGGGGATCAAGCAGTACCTTGAAGAGAAAGGACTTGACTTTAAAGTGTTGCTGATCATAGACGATGCTCCGGCCACCCTGTGGCACTCCGGTTTGCGCATAATGTTGAAGTCGTCTTTCTCCCCCCAATACCACCTCCATCCTCCAACCTCTCGACCAACGCGTGCTTCGCTGTTTCAAGGCCATGTATATGATGCTTACGTTCTCACGGATATGTGGCACTATGGATGCTGATCCCAGTCTTAATGTGATGAAGTGTATACTGTACTTTATGGGCGATTTAAGGGATTTTCAAGGGTAATTTGACTATACGTGATTTTCGCCTTACGCGCTGACTTTAGAACCTACTTGAAATGAATCTGAAATGAAATTAAAATGGGTTCCTGTGGATGACGCAGAGGTGTTTCTCATTGTGTTCGAGAGAGTTGCTGCCAAGGCCTGATGGCCCATGGAAGGCTGGGCTGCACCCTGTGGGTCGCCTACTTGACAGGCCTGATCTACGTGACGTACTGGGACTTCCATGTGGCGGCTGCACAGAACTACACCCTTGTCAAGGCAGCCATCACAGACATCCTGAACATCTTACCTGAAACCTGCTGTCAGTGGTTTTACCGTGAGAAATTGCTGTTTGGAGTCTGGCCCCGGCCCATTGCCCAGAAGCTGAAAAAAAGCATTGCTGGCATTGACTCTAGCCCGAAGGATGTACGATTCAGTTGGCAGAGAAGATAGTCGTGGAGCAGTTCACTCGAATCCTTTGCACAGAGGGGCATAAATGGATGGTGAGACACCAACTGGAGCCCTTGGCAAAGGCCATTGTCTTGGCAGAGAACTACCTGATGTCCATTGGGCCTGAAGCAGAAATGCTAAAGTCAGTTTGGTGTGCCCTTGGCGCCCGTGTATTACTGAGGCCCCTATCCTGCTGAGTGTATTGATCCAACTTCACCAGAGAGGGCTACAAAGGCCAAGAGAGGAGCCTGGAAGCCCATCCTCAGGTACCCAGGAGAGATTTGGTTCCAGTGGAGAGGTCTTATCAGAAGGAGCCATTCCACTCAGGAGAATAAATGGCAGAACCTCCTTCTTTCAGAAGGGGCTGTTTTGTATGTAGGCAACCAGGCCATTTCAGATGGGACTACCTGTTCACAGATTGTGATTATGGGCCGTCGTGGACAGCAGATAACGGGGCTTGGAAAAGGGGCCACGGGAAAATTAGTCCCTGAACATATGAATGGAGAAGTAGTACAAGGACCTGGTTGACTAAAGTCTGGCTTCAGCCAGAGTCAGGAAGTGGTGGTTGGTGCCAGGAGGAAAATCCAGAGGCGTGATCTATTTGCAGTGTATCCATGGGGACATACGACCTTATCCAATGATAGAAGTGTGATAGACTATGCAAGACCAGTTTACTCACTTTTTTTTTTTAAACAAATCAATGCAATATCTATTCTAACACTTAGTCTAGAAAGTAACAGATTACGTAAATGCGAAGAATATTTTTGCTCCAGGTTATCATTTCCAGGTCAGTTTGCTAAAATGTTGATGCAGATGCTCTTCAACCCAAAGGGTTTAGATGTAGTGACCAGAAAGAAAAAAAGCTGTTTAATTAATGCTTGACTGAGGTAGCTACTTAAGTGGGGGGAGGGGGGAGAATTGGAGTCAAGGAAAGTGTTAAACAGAACCTATTAAAGGGAAAAAACAGTCTCTATGCAAAAGAATAAATGGACACAAATCCGATGTCAAGAATTATAACATTCAAAAACCAGTCAGAGAAGACTTCAACCTTCCTGGACACTCAATTACAGACTTAAAAGTGGCAATTCTTCAACAGAAAAACTTCAAAAACAGACTCCAATGAGAAACTGCAGAACTGGAGTTAATTTGCAAACTGGACACCATCAAATTAGGCCTGAATAAAGACTGGGAGTGGATGGGTCATTACACAAACTCAAAACTATTTCCCCTTGCTAATTTCCCCTCTACTGTTACTCACACCTTCTTGTTAACTGTTTGAAATGGGCCACCCTGATCACCACTACAAAAGTGATTTTTTTTCCCTCCTGCTGGTAATAGCCCACTTTAATTGAATTGTCTCATTAGAATTGGTAAGGCAAGCCCCATCTTTTCATGTATTCTGTATATATATCTTCCTACTGTATTTTCCACTGCATGCATCTGATGAAGTGGGTTTTAGCCCACGAAAGCTTATGCCCAAATAAATTTGTTAGTCTCTAAGGTGCCACAAGTACTCCTCATTGTTTTTGCTGATACAGACTAACACAGCTATCACTCTGAAACTTCTTAAAGGGAGTTAACAAAACTCTTTTCTACTACTTCTTTTCTCTGCTTAGTGGGACATAGCCGATTTTTAAAAATTAGCTATCTCTGAAAACTGTTCCTACTAATGACAGGTTTCAGAGTAACAGCCGTGTTAGTCTGTATTCGCAAAAAGAAAAGGAGTACTTGTGGCACCTTAGAGACTAACCAATTTATTTGAGCATAAGCTTTCGTGAGCTACATGCATCCGATGAAGTGAGCTGTAGCTCACGAAAGCTTATGCTCAAATAAATTGGTTAGTCTCTAAGGTGCCACAAGTACTCCTTTTCTTTTTGTTCCTACTAATGTTACAAATGACTTTCAAAATAGCTATAACTGAGATCAGAGAGAATCTTTCTTCAGTTTTTGTGTATCTATCCATTTCAATTCATATTCTTCCTATATATAGAAAGTTTGTCCTCCTGTATGTGTTTACTCTTGTTTTATATAACCTGTAATACTTTGTTAATTTTAAACTTGTCTTGCAACTCTTTCTCTCCTTTTTACAAGTCTAAGGTTAGTTAATCAGGAATAAATGAAATTAACATGACTGCTCTTTAAACACAATAGCATCAGAAGGAAACCGTACTTGATCCTGACTACTGTATACAAACAAAATAGGAATATTTGGTAGCAGCAGTTTCCCTCTTAAAAAATAAAATGCCTAAATTCTAAATATTTTTTTTTTTGTTTGGTTTTGTTTCCAACCTCTGGCAATGAGAAGACTGCACCAATGGTTTGTCTGTGATGCCACTATTTCAAATATTGTGTCCTATGCTTCAGCCTCCCTGTTACTCTGAACCTTTTTTCCAAGATAAGACATAAAAATTAGGGCTGTCAAGTGATTAAAAAAATTAATCGCGATTAATTGCATTATTAAGCAATTATGGAATACCATTTATTTAAATATTTTTTGCATGTTTTCTAAATTTTCAAATATATTTCAATTACAACACAATGCACAGTGCTCACTTCATATTTATTTTTGATAAATATTTGCACTGTAAAAAAACAAAAGAAATAGTATTTTTCAATTCACCTTTTTATCATGAAAGTTGATCTTACAAATGTAGAATTAATTACAAAAAAAACTGCATTCAAACACAAAACAATGTAAAACTTTAGAGCAGGTTCATTTTCATCATGTCCACTTCTTGTTCAGCCAGTCGCTCAGACAAACAGGTTTGTTTACGTTTGCAGGAGATAATGCTGCCGGTTTCCTGTTTTTACAATGTCACATGAAAATGAGAACAAGCGTTCGCATGGACTGTTGTAGCCCATGTCACAAGATTCATACGTCCCTTTATGCTTCGACCACCATTCAAAAGGACACGCATCCATGCTGCTGACATGTTCTACTTGATAACGATCCAAAGCAGTTCGGACTGACACATGTTCATTTTCATCATCTGAGTGAGATGCCACTAGCAGAAGGTCGATTTTCTTTTTTGGTGATTCAGGTTCTGTAGTTTTGGCATCAGAGTATTGCTCCTTTAAAACTTATGAAAGATACTCCACACCTCATCCTTCTCAGATTTTGGAAGGCACTTCAGATTTTTAAACTGTGGGTTGAGATCTGTAGCTATCTTTAGAAATCTCACATTGGTACCTTCTTTGCGTTTTCTCAAATCTGCAGTGAAAATGTTCTTAAAACAAACATATGCTGGGTCATCATCCGAGAGCGCTGTAACATGAAATATATGGCAGAATGTGGGTAAAACAGAGGACGAGACATACAATTCTCCCCCCTCCGAAGGAGTTCAGTGTCAAATTTAATTAACACGTTATTTTCTAACGAGCGTCATCACAATGGAAGCATGTCCTCTGGAATAGTGGCTGAAGATGAAGGGGCATACAAATGTTTAGCATATCTGGTATGTAAATACTTTGCAATACCGGCTACAAAAGTGCCATGCGAATGCCTGTTCTCACTTTCAGGTGATGTAAATAAGAAGTGGGCAGCATTATCTCTTGTAAATGTAAACTGACTTGTTTGTCTTAGTGATTGGCTGAACAAGAAGTAGGACTGAGTGGATTAGTAGGTTCTAAAGTTTTACATTGTTTTGTTTTTGAGGGCCTGCAATACCATAGATTTCCACTGGTTTCACTAGCCTTGGTTAACAACTGGCAAGGTGACTCTGTCTCCCCAACCCCGGATTTCCCCCAAAATGTGTTCTGAAATGTCCAGCCCTGCTCTGGAACAATTAGAGGAATGTTTTAAAGTTCATTGCTCCTTTAAAGAGTCAGTATCAACAGTTTTGTTATTTTAACTGGAGTTACCAAACAGTTCAGTTCAAACACAGTACTGGGTTGGTTTAGATTAAAAATAAAAGAAATTAGGTTTTAAATGAGTACTAGTATAAGGATTAAAGCCAGAAATGGTTACAAAAGAAATTAAAGATAAAATGCCTCTAGTATCTAAAACTTAACAAACTAGACTTGGGTCAAGGTAAAATCCTCACCAGATTTTACAAGATGGTTGATGGAATTGCTGGGTCAGGACTTATCCCCGAAAGTCAAAGGGCTGGCACCTTTTGTAGTCTTAGGTGAAAGACAGATAATTTAAGATTCTGTACCACTTTTTTTACATTGAATCTTTGAAATAGATTCTTCTGAAGGATACCTTCAGATAATAAATACAACTGTGAGTTAGGCTACTTGGACTTTGCTTTGAAGGAAGTGTCCTGCGGCTGCTCAAGGGTGCTGGGGCTATGGCCCCATCACTTTTAAAAGTGTGGGGAGGGCAGGAGTGGAGGTTTGGGGGAAGGGGTGGCGCAGGGGGCAGAGCCATGGTTCCAGTGCTGGTGGCCACCCCACTTTTAGGGAGCTTCTACTGCTGCTGCTTCCACTGGGATTGTCTGCTAAAATGCAAATAATTTAGTTCTTGCCCCTTCATGCAACTAAATGAACATTAGAAATATGATTGTTAGTCCCCTCCCTCTCTGTGATAGTGTTAGGTTTGCCTCCATCCCTTGTTAGGTTGATGTTTATGCAATATGTAAATGCATTCTCATTGCCTTTCGAAGTACTTTGGAATTAATACCTAGGTGGGGAAACTGCATTCCGTTGTCTAGGGTGGGGTAACTCCTGCTTGGCTGGCAAAGATATTTTAAGAATTATTATTTCAGTTTACATCAAGCTGTTTGCATCAGTTGCTTGCACCTACGTTATATGATGATATTAATAACTAGTGAGTAATGAGCTTTTCATTGATACCTTGCATGCCGCTTATCAGATACATTTCATGGCATTAAAAAGGATTGGGGTAAAGTAGAACTGGTTAAGCCATCTGAAATTCATTAGCTGTTATCCGGGTGCCACTCGCCTTCTGCACTTGTGCTGTTCTTAATGTCACAATATGCAAAGGTGATAATCTAATAGTAATAATTTATGGTGTTGTCTCTGAACAGCCAGTATCTTTGTGAGAGAAGCTCCTATTTTTATCATGGACAGAAAGAAATTTGCTTACATTACAGTAGTTTGGTAAGAGGAAATAATTGTTCAGCAGATCATTTTAGCAGGTCAAGATTTCATGCATGGAAATGGAGGGTCTGCTCTCAGGTGTTCCCTTTTCAGAAATGGATGGAAAATGTGTCAAATTCAGTGTATTCTGGGCCCAAAGACAAACTTATCCAAGAATCTGAAAATCCTAACTGCAACTGCAAGAATTGCTCTGCAAAACTGTTCTGAATATTTGCCTGCCATTTACCATGACAGATTTTGATTTAAAAAAAAAAAAATCTTTAAAATAAGTGTTTACTGTAGGTGAGGAGTTTAGCGGGGCTGTAGTATTGTGTCTGCCTAGCCTGTAATGGTCACCTCAGTTTGATCTGCAGGATGTGGTATAGCGATCTGGTGCGAATTGCTGTAGGAGAGCCAGTTCTCTTTCTGTTGCCTTCTTGTACGTTAGCTAAACCCAGTGATTCTAGTGCCAGGCTGGTGATAAGGGTGTTCCTGGTAAGAAAGCATCTTACTTTATTTGAGCATCAGCAGTGTTCTTACTACTATGCAGAGAGGAAGAAAATGTCCACTGTGGAGAACTCATTCAATATATCCTTTACAGATAATTTTGTTTGTGTGCATATGTCTGAAGATCTTGGGTGAAAAGCCAAGTCAGATGAGTTTTTTGCATTTCGTCTGAATGTGGAAGGACCTGTAATGTGTGTCTGGCAGGAGTGAGCTCCATAATTGAGGTTCATCACCTGAAAAGTTATGACTTCCGTTTCATGTTCATAAACCTCTGCAATTTGCCTACAGTTTCATCTTTTTATTAAGCATTTACAGTTTTTATGATTGTCTTAGGCTTTAGATATCTATCCCATAAGTTAAAAACACACACAAAGATTGCTTATAGATATTCATCAAATCTCCCTCTAGCTCTTCCCTGAAATCCCCACCCCAACTCTGCCCCCTCCCTGCCCCCAAGGGGTGCAGGAGGAGTGCGTGGTGCATCAGGGGGCTCAGGGCAGGGGGTTGGGGTGCAGGGTGGGTCAGGGGGTTGGTGTGTAGGAGGGATGCGGGGTGCAGCAGGGGGCTCAGGGCAGGGGGTTGGGATGCGGGGTGCGGCAGGGGGCTCAGGGCAGGGGGTTGGGATGCGGGGTGCGGCAGGGGACTCAGGGCAGGGGATTCAGCTGCAGGAGGAGTTTGGGGGGCGGGTCCGGCCCAGTGCGCACTGGGAGCAGGACAGGCTGCCTGCCTGCCCGCCCGCCCTGCCCCTGCGCTGCTCCAGGAAGCAGCTGGGACCTGCGGGGGCTGGGGGAGGGCACAGGGGTCCGTGTGTTGCCCTGGGCGCTCCTCCAGGTACCTCCCCCAAAGCTCCCATTGGCTGGGAATGAGGAACCTCCCCCTGGCTGCTTCCCGGAGTGGCGCAGGGGCAGGGAGGGAGGGAGCCTGCCCTGCCCCTGGTGTATGCCGGGTCAGAGCTGCTCTAGGTAAATGCTGGGGGGGCCTCCAGGAGCTGGCGGGCCGCAGAAAATAACCCTGCTTTATATCAAAGGGGCTCTGGGCCAGGTGCCTCTGCTGATCTCTGCTTCACAGGGAGTGAGGCAGTCTCTCTTAAGTAACTCTCTTAGGTTCTAAACCTTTTAGGGACTTCTAGTGAAATGCAATTCATGTTTTCAGCCTAGTCCTCCAGTAAGGCATGATGTAAGGGTTCTTGACATTCTTGTTGAGCTGTATTCCTCTGATAACAGCTGTCTAGACTAGAGTCTCTTTTACAGGCCTGTTTCCCTCCCTCCCCCCCCTTTTTGCCCAATCTCATTTTCTTCCTTTACTTTAATTGCCATTGGGTAAAATTTTCAAAAGTGCTTAAGTTGCTTTTTTGAAAACTTTACCAGTGGTCTGCTGGCTGGCCCTGCCTCCCAGTTCCTTCTTGGGTTCCCAGCCAAGGCTTACTGGATACCTACTAGTTAGAGAAATAAACTAAAGAGAGGATGTGTGTGGTGACTCCAGTAAAGTTTAGGGGCAGTGACCCTGCCATCCTAAATAGAATTTCCTATGAGAATGTTGTCCTTGGATCTGCTCAGAGACTTTAATTTATTTGGCTGAATGTTTGATATATCTGTAGGCCCCATCCCCTGGCTGCTGGGAGGGAGAGAGGTTTTCCTCCTTCCCTTTTGCTCAGAACCTGCTGGCTAATATTATGTGTATTGGGGTAAACGCAGCTTCCTCATCCGTTTCCCCAGTCTGTCTCGGGGAGTTCCTCACACACACGCACAACTCCTGTACGTCTGTTTGCTCCAGGCGATTGTTTCCCCCAGTAGCAGAATAAAATTGGCATGATTCTGATTAGTTTAAGTAGTACCCATAGGGTTCCAAACAACAGTGAAACTGTCTTGATACCATACTCTGCTGCAGTTGGGTATAGCTGTCATAATCAGATGCATTGGGTCTGTCAGCTGATTTAGGAAGATGACACTTGCAGTAATTTCCATTGTGTTCACACCCTGGAAAGTTATCTCCACAGCTGTAAAATTAGAAACATAATTAAGATGGAATCTTGTAATCCTGCAGAAACTGATAATTAAGCACCAACAATAAGCTTAGTGTGGAGAAAGATTGATGGACAATCCCTGCGCCAGTGGATCAGTCTCGAGAAGAGCTGTCAAATTCCTCGAGAGGAGAGGGCAGATACTATGTTGATGGTCTGGGGGTCAGGATATAAATTAAGGATTTCATACTTTCTTCAATCCACAACAGATCCCCAATGATCTCTCTGGGAGGTTTGTACAGAGATTAAGGGGAGGATACAAGATACAGAAGTATTAAATATTTCTGTTCTGTATTTGGAGAGAAACAGAATGAAGGATTCATATTTTGGAGTGATAAGGAAATAATTTCTCTTCTGTTAGTAACTAGGAGGATGCTAAGCAGTAGTTATAAGGTTAAACTTATTAACGTAGTCAGGACAAGATAACTTGCACTCCAAAATCTTTTAAAAAAAAAAAAAAAGCGTCAAGGAGCTTTTTGAACCATTAATGTTGTTTTTTAACAATTATTGGAACACTGAGAAAATTCAGAGGACTGGGACAAAGCTAGTGTTAGGCCATTGTTTTAAAAAGGGTAAACAGAGTGACACGGCTGACTAAGTCGATTATCCTGATGTAGATCCTGCGCAAAACCATGAAAAAGGCTGATTTGGTTGTAATCAGTAAAAAAAAATTAAAGGGATGGTAGTGTAACACCAATCAACAAGGCTATAAGGAAAATAGGTCTTTTTATGAGATTACAAGTTTGGTTGATAAATTGTCTGTTAGCATAATGTTTCAACTTCTGTAAGGTATTTGACTTGTCCTGTATGGCATTCTGATAAAAATTAGCCCTATATAATATCCATGTAGTCCATATTAAATTAATTAAAACCTGGTTACTGGTTAACTGATAGATTGCAAAAAGTAATTGTAAAAGGAGAATCATCATCCTTTAGGGTGTTGCTAATGGCATGTTGTAGACTCTGCTTGGCCCAATTCAGTATCCTCATGAATGATCTGAAAGAAAATGTAAAAATCAATGCTGGTAAACTTGCAGAGGACATATTGGAGAAGTGGTAAATATGATGGGGACAGATCAGTTATACAGACTGATCTGAATTGCTTGGTAAATTGAGCATTTTAATATAGCCAAATGCAAGGTCATACATCTAGGAATTAAGATGGGTCACACTTACATGATTACAGGTTTCAGAGTAACAGCCGTGTTAGTCTGTATTCGCAAAAAGAAAAGGAGTACTTGTGGCACCTTAGAGACTAACCAATTTATTTGAGCATGAGCTTTCGTGAGCTACAGCTCACTTCATCGGATGCATACCGTATGTAGCTGTAGCTCACGAAAGCTCATGCTCAAATAAATTGGTTAGTCTCTAAGGTGCCACAAGTACTTACATGATTGTCTGTAACCTGGAATACAGTGACACAGAGATTTGGAGGAGATAATGAAATTACCTTAATTTAAATTCCTCCACTTTGATCATTTCATGCATTGGAACAATTGACAGTTTTTGTGCAAGAGGGGCTTAGAAAGCATGGAAATATTGAAGACTGTAGTATGGAGAATCTTGCATTTTTTTTTTTCACAGGCTCCTGCCAGTGCTGAAATCTCTATTTCACAAACAGTAAGATTCACCTACTTTGGCTAAGGGAAAATACTCATGTCCCATCTAGCAAATTGGGCCTAAATTATGGGAAGTGCATAGAATTCTGTAGCACTTGTCCTTTTCCCCCCTTATTGACCCAGACCCTAGTTCAGTCACTAAAATATTCTTTGGTTGTGTTCACTTTCATATTAAGTTCAGTTTTATACTGTGATGCATTTTTTCTTTTTTTTCTTTCACCCGTCCTTCCTTTCTTGGGCAGAAGCAGCAGTCACTTTAAGTTTCAGTCATAAGGGGTTTGAATTTCTTGTTCCTTGGTCCAGAAACCCTTGACTGGAGCTAGATGATGCCCCACTATACTCTAAATATTTGCCACAACATTAAACAGTGACAGAGAACATTAACACTCTGTTTTTACCAAAATGATCAGTAGTGAAATAGCTAACTTTCACACTTGAAATTACCATTGGACTTCAGGTATGAATGGGGGCAGTTCACATATCCCAGAAAAGGTTCAAGGTGTCTACAGATGCGGGTGGAAAGGGCTGCACCAATTAATGTTTGGCTAATGTTTCTAAAGTTCTTTGTAAACAGAAGGTCTAGAGATTTCACCTTTTAAATGAAAATTTAGATTTTGTAGCAAAGTGATGATGCATTTTAAAAAAACACAAATGTTGCAGTTTACACACCTGAGTAATCCTGTTTTATACTTTGGATTCTTTAAAGATTTCAAGTGATGGGGAATTCACCACATCCCTTGAATGTTCCATATTCAAAATTTGTACTTTATTTCTGGTTATAATTTGTCTAAAATCCGCTTCTTCTGGCTCCAAAGGCATTCACTGTAGCCGGGGAAAGCAGATTAACTGCAGCTTAAATGAACTGTGAAAATTGTTCTGTCAAAAATACGTTACTTCCTGTTTGTAAGCAGACCTATATTTCCCTATTCATTTGAGAATCTCTCAAAGTAGTGTCTCTTAAAGAAATGCTTTTGAGAGGGGTATGATGTTGTCATGCAGGGGTTTTCATTGAATAAGAATGCATGTTGAAATACGTTTGCATTGTTTACACTATATACTGTGAAAATGTCTAGCTCCTCAAAATTCCGTTATTTAAGTGTAATAGTTGAATCACTTTTGAAGTTTGTTTTGGGTTTGCTAAACCACTCTTTATTTTTATATTCATATTGAGGTGGTTGTTGAAAACAGTTTAAATAGCTACATGGCTAATTATAGCTCCTAGCTGCTGAGATGACAGAATTTGCATCTTAGTCCAATAAACTGCTGCTGTAGCTGATTCTCATTTAGCATAAATTTAAAGATAGGATTGTCCCTAAAAATATCTATGTAATTACCTTTATACACTATGAAATTTTATGTGCTAAGAGACTATAATAGTGATATATTTTATTACCATCTACAAGCCAGACAATGAGTGAACTAATGAAGTTTTTTTTACCCTTAATAGTTAAAAATCCCTTCAGTGAGCAGCTTGAAGAAATAAAAGTAAGTAAATATGATTATAATACATTGTGATTTATGTTTTGTTAGATATTTGTATGAAGTCATTGCAAACACCAAGAATTATTAAGGTGTATGAAATTTTGGAATGTATTCCATGCTTTTAGCAGAGGTCACTGTGTCATACAGGACAGTGAGAAAATTAAGTAAGCTACTGTTATGTTACACAAATGGCTACTGCAAGACCTAGGAACTAAAACCATTATTAGCTTAAAAATGCTAGTTACGTTACACCTAAAACAAATAGGATTGAAAGAATGTAAAAAAAATGCTGCAGTGCTTGTGTTGTAAAATCCTGGAAAGAATTGTATTAGTCTTCAGGTTGTTAAGCTTAATTCTGTAAAACCCAAATCTGACTTGGATAGTGTTTTAAAGTTAGAAAAAAATAACCTGTGTGAAATATCAGGAGATTAAGCTCTTTCTACTTCTGAAAAAGCTCCTTGATCTTGGTTCATGAGGAAGGGTTTCAGAAGGTGGATTTCACTGAAGAGAATTTGTCCCTCTATTCCACATTGGTTCTCTTCCATCATGATATTGACTTTTTCAGCTAGAGAACTGGGACAACAATTTCTGAGGTGGACCTACTCTGAGGTGTCTGTATGTTGTAATATGAAGTTGGCAACCAGATCTCTGACTGATGCAATCTTCTTGGAAATACTGGCCTGATGTTGCAGGATACTGTCTTTCCCCTCAGAATGCCTTCTTCCAAGCAGTCCAGTAGAAAGGCCCATAAGCACTGCACGAAGAGACACGATTCTTTTGACATTATAGTCTCTTGGGCACCAGATTTGACTGACAACCCAAGAACTTGTTTTCAGTTTCTCATCCTGTCCCTTAGGCTTTTCCCTTTCCTTCTGGGAATCTTGTCAGTTTCCTTCTAGTATGGAGTAGAATTACTATGGATTGTTCATTAGCCAGAAGGGTTATGCTCTCCAATTCCCCTCCTTCTAATCCACATCATTTGTTGATTGATTGTTATTGTCAGACATTAAATTGATTCATGAAAACAGTTCTCACAAGTACTTTGAACAAGAGATCATCTACAAAGCTATAGGTGGCTTCTTTTTCCCATAGAAATAAAAGAATTGAACAGTGTGTTCTAAGTGCCAAACTTTGTTCGTAAGTTGATTTTTGTTTTATGTTCGCTATTTTCCATCTGGGAAATGAAATAAACAAACTTGGTTTTCTATAAAATATTCTCTAGGAAGTTGACAATCTCCATCTCCAGGTTGTTGAGATAAAAGTTTTTGAAATCTGGTATTTGGAGGTATTTGATCCTGTGTGGCTCTTGGGTCATTACATGTTTTCTAGCTGTCGGATCCTAAACTCCCGGTAAGATTCCCAGTTACATCTGAATGTCTAGTGCATTATTATGTTGCCACCCCGGTCCATGAATGCTGAATTGTTCAGATGTTTAGTCAATGAAGAGAAGTATTTTACCTTTCCAGTATCAGGTTTCAGAGTAGCAGCCGTGTTAGTCTGTATTGGCAAAAAGAAAAGGAGTACTTGTGGCACCTTAGAGACTAACCAATTTATTTGAGCATAAGCTTTCGTGAGCTACAACTCACTTCATCGGATGCATTCAGTGGAGGGAGCTGTAGCTCACGAAAGCTTATGCTCAAATAAATTGATTAGTCTCTAAGGTGCCACAAGTACTTTTTCTTTTTCCAGTATCAGTCATCTTGAGTAGTTCCACTTTCTCTTCATAATCTTAGTAGCCACTGTGTTTGATAACAATCATTCCTTGACCCTTGAAGTTTTACATTTAGTTTGTGGTTGTTGAATAAAGCCAACAAGTCATTCAACCATTGCAGATTATGTAAAACTAATCCGTCTTCTCTTTTCTGAAATAAGAATGTGATTTCAGTTTAGACATCTGATGCTTCTGTCTGTAGGAATCTTGCACTGTGACTACATTTAAGAGCTCCAGTAACAATGAAATTCTCAACTTTTCTGTTCGTACCTTCATTATTTCAAGCATTGATAAACTTTCTTTGGTAAGGAGTGCTGCTTAATGTATGCTGCAGTGAAAATGGACTTCTTTAACAAGATACTGAACAAAATCTCCATTACAACTGACAATGGTAGGCCTTCCGTATCTTATTTGGCATCTCACTGTCATGCTTATTTAGGGAAATAGATCTTCAGTCTTCATTTAATTACTCTTCACTCGTTCTCCTAGTGGCTTACTGATAAAATATTCATGAGATATTATTTAGATGTATACAGAGTGTAATAAAAGAACCCCAATCCATTGTTCTGGGTGCACTTAACAGTTTTTTTAAGAAATAAGTTAAAATAAATCCATCATGTACAGCAACAACATAAATGTAACTGAAATTAACCACATGCACAATCTCCGAAGTCCTACACCCGGCCCTACCCAACAATGCCAGTGTCTTCATGATCCATCAAAGAAAAGGTGTACATTGCATCATGCCCGGAAGACTTACAAAACTGGCTTTCCAGAAAATATTCTCTAGAGGCTTTTTTTTCTAAATAGTTTAGATGCTTTTTTTCTAAATAGTTCAGCGCTAATAGCACAGCTTACATGCTGCAAATGGAGATGTACAGACATAATATATGCAGCTACTGACAAGTAACTCATCCTAATAGAACATCTTTAATTCTGAGGGATCAAAAGACTATGTAGTCCAAACTGCTCAAATTCATCCATTTCTGTGGTGAGATGCTACACAACACACACTGTTGAAGTGCAGCCACTTCTGTGGCAAAATTCCAGAAAGTTACATACTTTTTTTTAATTTTGGATACAAATGATGATTTCACTGTAAACTGCAGAAACTTAAGTAGACTTTCTGCATATACTTGAATCTGGCCTGGACTGAAGGATAAACACTACTACTCTTGCAAAATTTTATTCGTGGAGAGATGGTAACTACTGGTCTGACATGAAGCTTCTATCAGTTCATCTATGTTAGGGGTGAGATTGAAACTTGTGTGGGCATGTCTGTGCACTATTGACTTTAAAAAAAAATAATTAAATTAAATCTTTTGAATTGGTGGAAGTTACTGTGTAATCACCTAGGTGCAGAGCTTTGTGTCAGAAGTAGGAGAAAGGAATATAAGTATCTGAACGTATTTTTCCTTCATTAAACTAATTCAGATTTGAGAAACTGAGAATGAAGAGTACAAAAACTAGTCTTCATGTTGCAATATACAAAAATATGAGGTTCTACTCTAAACCTCATATGCCTGAGCTAATTGTTAAATTGAAAATATTGTGGTGGTGAAGTAGAAAACACAAGTTATATGCTCGAGAATAAAATGTTTTTGAAAAGTATTTAGTTACCACATACACTTAAACATTTTGCACTTTAAAGAGTGCCTGCTATCTGAGAATTGCAAAGCACTTTACGAGCACTAATAATAACTCAGTCTTATAAAATTCCTGCAAAGGAGGTATTAAAACTATTGTACAGTTAGAAAAATTGAGTCAGGTGTTAAATGATGTGCCTAAGGTCACACACAAATTGGGCATACCTGCAGTAACAAGAGATATTAGAATAATTCACTATTCAATTTGCATCATTCTCTATTCCTGACTCCTATTCTTCTCCTTTGTCCACAAGATCATTTTGCCTCTAGAATTGTCTCTTCCTCCCACCTTTACACTTTAGATGCCACAGCTTTTCTTTCATGCATAATAAGTCAGTCAAGTTTGAGGGTCTCCAGTGTAATGAGTTTTTGTTCTGGCCTTTCCAAAAGTCTAATTTTGGCCTGAATTTCCCATGAATAGAACATAGTTAGTTGAATAGAAATTCATCTGGGATGGTTAATGTACCTTGTTTTGCCTAAAGTGTCATAGGACCTTTAATGAGAATAAATATCCAGGGGCTTTGTTTAAATTTTTTGTGAAAGTTAGCACCTCCAAGTTTTTAATACCTATTAAGACCATTCTGGGGTATTGTTTTAGTACTATGTTAGAGAGAACAGTGCAACCACCTAAATTGTTAATCTGTTTCCTATAATTTTCCTCTCTAATTCTAAGAACTAGTTTAAACTAGCTCAATAAAAGATTATACCTTGAATGGATACAGATAAATGCAAAATCAGTTGATACTGTCTTTTTGATGCACAAAACACCATTTGGCTGTCTTATCTAATTCTGTAGATAAAATACTATTTTACTGTAAATAGCTTTACGTTCTCAGTAGATGAAAAATGAATTTTTCTTGTGAAGCTGTAAATTCTTAATGTTAACCAGCTTTTTTAATTCCAGGCAAACGAAAGAAGTCTGATGAACAGCTTATATAAACTTCATGATAGATTGGCACAAATAGCAGGTATGTTTTTAAAATTAATATTGACTATAAGAGAATAATAATTATAAATGCAACTTAATATATATGCAGGCAGTGTTTGTGGCAATAGATAAAATCCCAGGGCCCAGATTCTTGGCTGCAAGATACAAATGACTTAACTCTGTTGAAATCACTAGGAGTTATTCATATACTGTGAATAGGGAGATTCGGAGTCCCAGTTCTAAATCACATAAGCTGCCTTTTCAAGCATGTAACCTTTTTTATCTTGACACTCTCTAAGGTTTAGTTCAGCAGGATTCAAAGATTCTGAGGCCAGAAGCGACCATTTTGATCATCTAGTCTTAACTCTGGCATAGATAGCATAGGCTGTAGAACTTCCTCCAAACTAATTCATAGACCATATATTTCAGAAAAAATATCCAATCTTGATTTAAAATAGTCAGTGATAGAGAATTCTTGGTAGATCTTTTTTTTCCAATGATTAATTACGCTCGCTGTTAGAAATTTACACCTTATTTTTGGTCTGATTACAGGGGGATAAAAATCAATGATTTTTTTTTAAATAAAAAATATTGGATTTTTTATTTAAATCAGATTTTTTTAGAAGATTTTTTCCCTCAAAGCAATCTTTGAGCTATAATGTATCTATCTTTAGATATCTCATCATAGAATAGGGATGATAAATTCTAACTCTGTAGTATGATACAATATAGTCATGTAATGTTTAAGAAAACTTTTGTAAATGAGTTCCAATAGTTCATGGATTAGAGACCCAATCTTATGGGGTTCCAGGGGCATCTGTATAGATTATTTAGGTTAATCTTTCTGTCTACCCAGTGGGACTCAGTGCTCAGTCTAGAAGATACCATCCGAGATGCTTAGTTTTGCAGTTCTCCAACTCTGTATTTGTGTCTCCAGAGATAACATGCTTGTTAACAGAAAATTTTTGTAAAATAAATAATATATAGAGGTGAGAAATAACCTCAACCCTATTGTCCCTCTGCAAGTTTGTGTACACAGAGTCAATCCCTTACCTCTCTCTAAAAGTGCAAAATTTCAGAAAGTTCAATGAAATTGTTGGGGGCGGAATAGATCTGGACAAGGAGAAGAAGTCTGGAGAGAAATGTGAGAAGGGAGGGACAGGCAGTAGTAACAGAAGTAAAACTGTTTGAGCAGCGTATTCCAGAAGTCTTGAGGTCTTTCTGAGTGTAGCCTTCATTGATTTGAGATCTGCCATACCATTCTTTCACTAGAAGGGAAAACCTATAATGGTAGCAGGCCATAAAAGAGACTCAGTTTGGGAATATTTTAATGAAATTCTTCACAGGTAGAGGAACATGTATTAAGTTTATAATAACCAACAAGAATGCACTTTTATGTAGAAATCCATGATTAAATTGAATCTTCCTGATTAGTGATTTAAATCATATCCACCCTGCGTCTGAATTTGTCTAGTTTCAACTTCTAGTCATTGGATTGTAAAAAGAAAAGGAGTACTTGTGGCTAACACGGCTGTTACTCTGAAACCTGTCATTGGATTGTGTTATACCTTTCTCTGCTAGATTGAAGAGCCCATTACCTAATATTTGTTCTCCATGTAGATACTTATAGATGGTAATCAAATCACCCCTTAATTGTCTCGTACGACAAGTGTTTGAACTTTTTTGTGTTGGTAAGAGCTCTGGAACTGTTCCATCTACTGGCCCTTGCGGAAATAAAGCAGTCCAGTTCTATTTCAATGCCTAAATATGCTGTAATGTAGGGAAGGTGGCATATTTGTTAAAAGCTAAACAAACATATGCCACTTTATTTGGAAAAGAAATTACCTGTTTTATCTGGTATACTGTGCTATATTTGTCATACTGATGTTTAGAAACACTCTGTTAGCATTATTTGTAATGTACATAGAGAAATAAACAAGTTCATTAACAAGAAGTCTGAATTAAGAATGCTGTGTGCTAATGTAAACCCTTTATATACATATTTTGTGACAAACTGTAAAGGAACAATTACTGTTAAAATAGTTAACCATAATGACACATGAAGAAACAATGTGTGTTTTTTGTCTAGAGCAATCTAGAAGAAGCTTAAAGTTACAAAGTGAAGCTCTAAAAAATCAGAAAATGGCAAAGGTGAAGTTGTCTGAACAACTCTGGCATCTTGTGAGACTGCATTACAATACAGTATCTCATTGCTTGATTATATACTGTTTTCTCCATAGGACCCTTGCCTGTTTCAGTGCATAAACTGGATGGTGCATAGTGAAAGAGATTGCTTTTGAATATTTTTTTATCCTTGTTCATTTTGTGGCCCCGTGCCTTATTTACTGCACACCATCCAAACTCTAAAACGAATACAGAATTTTTTGTTGACACATCTGTGGCACCCAACATAGCATAAATGCCTCACAAACGTTAGAAAACAAACTTTGCAGATAGCTGTATGTTATAGATGAGACTGAAAAACAGCATGATTTGCACAGGGTCACATGGGAAATCTGACAGAAGCAGCAAAAAAACAAGTTCTCTTGGATTCCAGTCCAGTGCTTTCCTCACAAGAGCATTCTTCCTCTTGCGGCAGGTCCTGTCTTGCTCACTGTACACGTACAACATCGCCAGTGACTGGATTTTAGAACAATTTGCTATTCAGTTTGCATCATTCTTTTATCAACATAATGAAGAAAGTCTTATTAGGTATTACGCTATCATAATGCATACATTCACACACAGCCTTAAATTTGTCATTTCCTGAACTGAATGCTTCATGCTGCAGCCTCATTGATCTCTTTTTAGCTTTTAATAGTTTCCTAAGTTTCCTACGTTCTTTTTATATAAGATTCCATTTTCAGCTATTTAAAAGACAGTAGTAGAAGGTTCTGTACTGTTAACCAGAAGGTTGGATTCTGTATCATATGGAGGAAGACATGGCTCCTCCATTTGTTTGTGTAATTACACACACCCTCCCCCAAATGTATACATATATTATTACAATTGTTTGCATGTTTATCTCTCCATGTATGGAAAGGACTTCAGTCATAAATAATCTTGCAGCAGATCTTCTCTCCTTATGTAGAACCCAAAAAGACCTACTGTATCCCTATTTAGTCGTCCCTCACCCCAGTGAACTTTTGAGACTTGTTTTCTGAAAACATAATTTTTCTCTACACGGCCCTTCTTTTTATTAGACTATTCTCTGGCAGGAGCCACATCTCAAGGATTATTTGATCGCTCTATCTTGAATAGCTTTTGCATGACTGATACGTTATAAACCATTCCAGGTGTTAAACTGCTGAACTTTTCTGTGGCGAATCAAGAAGAGTTTATTCTATTGGAGATATCCTTTCCTGTTCCCTTACCTTCATTCCACTCTTGCACCTCCCCTCTCCAAAACACAGGACACAGAACAGCTGCCCACTCTAATGCCCTGTTTGGTGCACCCTGTAAGCATGAGATTTATTTAAGCTTATTAGTGCCTAGTAATGCCATTGCCTTATTGCATTGGGTCAGTACATCACACCCAGATGTGAATCAGCAGTTGATCACAAAATCCAAATTTTCCTCAAAGATTTGGATGAGCATTTGAGCCTCGTAGGTGGAACTTTTTGTTCAGATAAAGCTCTATTTAAATATTAAATTAAGTTAATCTTAATACAAACAAGAAACCAAAAATAAAACTGAAGCACAGGCCTTCAGCCTTTACTTCAACAGAAGACTATGCTAAGGCCCTGGTATTAATAGAGAGAATCAAAGGCCTTGTACATAAAGCTCTACTAGTAATCAGAAAACAGATTCCAAATTTATTTTTTTAAAAGGAAAATGTATCAGCTCTTCATTTTGAGTAAGGAGAACTTTCTGAACCTGAGACTTCAAAGTCAACTTTATAGATGTGATTATGTCCCTACTGAAGATTTTGAGATATGACAGAACAATCCATTTACCATCCCTTGATGGAGGAGAGGGAGAGAAATATACTGGACACTTCAGCTTGGTGAACAACTGAAAGAGAACAGATATGAAAACCAAGAGATAGCAAAAGACGAACAAACCCCCAAACCCTAAATATTTTCCTTTTAGGATTCATTTTATGCTCCTTTTATTTTTGGTGCTTGAAGCAGGCTTTGAGATTAATGGGCTAAATAAAAGCCAGAAGAGTCAATAGCAATTTCAAATGTTTAGTCAGTGCTGAAAAGCAAATTTAACTTGGTTTATCTTTCCTCTCTAGTGAAGTACAGAGTAATCTTGATTCCTCTTGTAGACCAGAAGCGCTTGGACTTTCTGGGGAGAAAATCTTACTCATCGGCAACCCTACAGTTCTGCACTGCAAATTATTAGGCGCTGATGGCCCAAATACAACTTTACAAATCATGCAAAATTTGGCTCCTTTATTCGACATCTTCCTCCAGACCAAAGGGAACAATTTCAGGCTACTATATCTGAGGGACAGTTATTGGTCAGGACATCTCTTTAAGCGGCACTTGATGCTGCAGATACTGCAGCCTATTCCATTTCCATAGCAGTGGTGATGTGCAGGGCATCCTCGCTATGGTTGTCTAGTTTTCCCCAGAGAAGTCCAGAATATGGTGGAGGATCTCCCGTTTAATGGTCCAAAGTTGTTCACAGAGAATATCGATGAGTTACTGCATGCTCTTAAGACTCTAGGGCCACATTACATTTGTTAGGTATCTACACTCCTGCGAACAAAAGAAAATTCCGTAGATTGCAAACAGCTCAGTTTCTACCTGATGCAATTCTCTGGAATCAAGATTACTCTTTCTTTCCTCTCTAGTGAAGGACAGAGTAATCTTGATTCCTCTTTGTTCACCTCAATTTGCTGCTAGTTCCTGATCTTGAAGTTTTTACAAGATATAGTAGCCTAACACAAGATATACTAGCCACTCCCTTGTCTTTAGTCTGTCAGCTGCAATGATTTGCCTACCTCCTCCCTCCATTTGGGGACAAACTCTCCCAGTTCCAACAAGTATGGGGAGCCTGTCACCTCAGACAAATGTGTCCTGGATATGCCACCATTGGGCTACAATCCATTTTCCCTCCCTCCCTTCTTATTCCCCATCGCTGTTCCTCAGTTGTTCCTAAGACAGGAAATAAACCCCCTTCTTCGTTTAGGAGCAATAGAGCTGGTCCCTGTTCAGCACAGGAGATGGAGCTTCTACGTGAGGTACTTTCTCATGCCAAAGAAGAGTGGAAGGTGGAGAAAAACTCCTAAGCAAATTTGTGAGGTCTCAAAAGTTCAAGATAGTGACATCTGGTATCTGTAGTTCCTTTTCTAGATTCAGGGAATTGTTTTTCAGCCCTTGACCTTCAAACATGTACTTCGATATAGCAATACACCTGATACACAAAAGGTTCCTGTGTTTTGTCATAGGCCAGGATAATTCTTCTTTGAGTGCTTGTTCATGTCGATTCCATTCTAGGTGTGCACAAACCCACGTGCACAGCCATCAGAGATTTTTGCGTTTGTGGTACCCGTAGTGCCGACTGTGGCGCCCTCTGGAATGTTGCGCTCATGCCATGGTATATCAGGTGCTGACGGCCAGGGGTGCTGGGACAGTTTCTAAAGTGCGGTGCTGAGAGCCATTGAACCGAACTGTAAACTCTGTATATACTGGAAACCACTTCAAGCCTGCAGGTGCTGCAGCACCCTCTGCACTCCTAGTTCCAGCACCTATGCCACCGACCCTACGCCCTCTCAGTTCCTTTTTACCGCCTGTGGTGGTCAGTTGGAGCGCCTCTCTTGCTTGGCAAGAGCTAGCGATTGTCTACCATTTTGAACTTCATGCCGTAAGGCCATTGTATATAGTTCACTTTGTTAGTCTTAAGTAGTTCTTAAGTAGTTAAGTGTGAGTTGGTTAGTAGTTAGGGTCCCAGTGGGACTTTGCCCCAGGCAAGGCATGCCCTGATCTCTCGGGTTCGAGCCCTGTTCAGACTGCAGCAGGCCTGTGCCTGTGAACGACCCCCACAGCAGCTGCCTTAAGTGCCTGGGGGAGTCATACATTAAGGAGCGGTGCCGGGTCTGCACTCCTGCTACATCCTAATCCCGAAGCCCAAAGGGGGCCTCAGGCCCATCCTGGACCTGCATGGCCTCAAGAAGTTGAAGTTTCGCGTGGTTTCCCTGACCTCCATCATTCCTTCCCTGGATTTGGGGCACTGGTATGCCGCTCTCAACTTAAAAGTCGCTTACTTTCATGTCTCCGTATTCTTGGGTCACAGGCGTTTCCTGCGCTTCATAGTGGTAGCACATCACTTCCAGTTTAGTGTTACCCTTTGGCCTATCCTCGGCCCCCAGGGTGTTCACGAAATTCATGGCACCGGTAGTGGCTTACCTGAGACGTCACCGTGTCCAGCTCTTCCCGTATCTCAAAGACTAGCTCATCAAGGGCAAGTCTCTGGGGCAGGTCCAACAGAGCCTCAACCTGGTGCGATCCATCTGCAATAAACCTGTTAATAAACACAGAAAAGTCCATGTTAACGCTGGTCCAATGAATAGAGTTTATCGGAGCAGTTCCCAACTCCACGCGAGGCAGGGCCTTCCTTCCAAAGGCATGCTTCCAGGCCATGTTGGACTTGATTGCCCACTTAAAGAGCATCTACTTACCACAGCCCACACATGCCTGCAACTGATGGGCCACATGGCTGCATGCGCGTATGTGGTCCACTATACCCATCTTCATCTATGACCTCTGCAGGCATGGCTGGCCTCGGTCTATATTCCCAGCAGGCACACCCTGGATTGACTGGTCATGGTGCTGAGCCGCTTTTTTTCTTCCTCAGACTGGTGGCTGGATCCGAGTTGGTGCTGTGCAGGGTTACTTTTGTGACCCAGTCTCCGTTGCTTACCCTGGTTTTGGATGTGTAAGACCTGGGCTGGGGAGCTCATCTGGGTGAGCTCAACAACCAGGGCTGCTGGCTTCACAGCGATCTGGGCCTTCATATTAATGTCAGGGAGCTCAACACGGTTCTCCTGACCTGCCAAGCATTCTTGCCCCACCTGAAGGACAGGGTGGTGCAGGTCCTGACGGACAATACAGCTGCGATGTACTACATCAACAAGCAGGGCAGAATCAGGTCTTTGGCCTTTGTCAGGAAGTGCTCAGCCTCTGGGACTTTTGTGTGCGGCATGCCATTCATCTGGTAGCCACCCACCTGCCCGGAGCCAAGAACGTCCTGGCAGATCACCTCAGCAGGATTTTCTCGTTTTGCCACGAATGGTAGCTCCATCCGGAGGTGATCAGCCTGATCTTCTGCATGGCCTCAGGTGGGGGACTCCCCAGGTGGACCTGTTCATGTCCAGACAAAAAAGGAAGTGCCACGTGTTCTGTTCTCTGCAGCGCAGGGACTAATCAAGTGATTTAAGTGACACTGCCCGGTTATTGCTATTCGTTAGCTTTTATGATGGTGAAATTTTCAAGGAAGAATTTTTGTGTTTAACACCATTAGAAACCTATACCACATGAGAGATCATTTCTGAAAAGGTAAAAGGCTCATTCGAAAAAAAGGTTTAGATCTGCGGGAAGTAAATTTGCTTGTTACAGACTGAGAATGTGACAGGGAAACAGAAGGGCATTGCTTCACATTTGGCAGTGATATGCCCTTCATTAAACACACTTCACTACATCATTCCCCAGACTGTCCTCTGTGGTAAGTTGTCTGGGGACATGAAAAAAATGGGCATTGTGATGAGATTAGTGAACTACATATGCTCAATTTCTAGCTTGCCACCGTGTCTTTTTAAAGCTCTTTTATAAATGACCTTTTCAGCAGAGCCAGTGGTGGATTGGCCAGGGGTCCTGGCCAATTGGGGGACCCTGGAAAAATGGGCGTTCCCATGCCTGGACCCGCTCCGCCTGCCCGGTGCTCCCCCGACCCCATTTCCCTGGTAGGAGCATGGGCAGAGGGGATTGCACGCGGAAGAGATGGGGTGGGGCCCCTACTTGCTCTGGCTCAGGGCCCCACAAAAGCTTAATCTGCCTCTGAGCACGACGACGTTCACTGGTTAATAGGGAGCATGTATTAGATTGTGTGTGCTTCAAAAAGAAATAGAATTTTGTTCAAACCACAAGACCAACAAGGCTTGAGAGTTCCTGGAATTTATGAATGATAGCTTATCTGTTCAATATTACTAGTCACTCAACTTGCAACTCCAAGGCCTTGCGAGCAGTGTTGGGGATCTGTTTGAAAAAGTGTGCTTCTTTGAGAGGAATCTCGTAATCTGTGAGACAGACTTAACAGGAGAGATGTTGCATTTTCCCTCATGGCGTGCTGCTACAGATGAAACGTTGATGAAAATGATGCAAGAATTCCTAAACAATCTGATAAAAAATCTTAAAATGTGATTTTGAGAATTTTAAAATTCCGAAAGATTTGCTTTAATTTGTTTGTGTTCAGTTTGTTGTCTCTGCCGATAGACCTTGCCTTTCTGAAGCAAATAACTTTCTTGATTCAATTGATGAAGGTGCCTTTCAATTACAAATTTTAAGGCTCCAGAGCTCAGATGTCTTGAAGGCAAAATTCAGTAAAGTGAGACTTTGTGATTTCTGGACTTGATATGCTTACCGGTTTCAGAATAGCCAGCATCTAAACCATCTATCTTTTAACAATGTTTGGATTAATGTACCTCTGCAAATCAGGGTTTTCTACCATGAACATTATAAAAAACTAACACGGCAGTCGCCTGACAGACTGGGATCTTCACCAGTTCATGCACCTTGCACTGACCTCCTACAAACCATTCTTCAGAAAGCTTGCCAGAGATCATTTATGTCCTCTCCCATTAGAGATTACCACAGACACAGGTGGTAATGTTGATTTATAAACTTTGTTAAAAGATAGAGACACTAATACTTAATGTTACAATCAAGGTCTTTATTTATTGGCAGCTGAAGTTGTGGGTTTTTTAAGTTTAAGTCAGCCTTCTGCACAAATGGCCTGCCTCTTGTCATAAAATTATCTGATTGGCCCATGGGTAGATCTAATTATTATCACTGCCCTAATGGTACAGGTCAGATGGCAAGAATCCAGCCTCCATTTCAACCAGAGAGATCAGAAATGCCTCTCTTCATTTTCTTGCCTCTCATCAGACACAGGCCTATGAAAGTCATCACAGATAATGTTGCCTGCGTGTTCAATATCAGTTGGTGGGGAGGAGTGAGAACCCTTTCCCTCTGTGCAAAGCAATAACATCATGGAACTGTCAAATAGAACATCACAGGAGAGTTTCTGCAGTATATTTCCCTGGCAGGCAAAATGTCTCAGCTGTTGCTTTTAGCAGGTGATTTTCATAAAAACATAAGGACAGCCATAATGGGTCAAACCAGTGACTGCAGTTATTCTAGTAGCCCCAACGTTATCAAGGTAGGCATGGTTTCCTTACCTGTTTCACCTAGCTCTTTGTCCAGCAATAAATCTTCCAATCGCTCCTCAGCTGCTCTCTCAGAGCACTGGTCGACTGCTGCATCCCAGCATTCTCCACCTCCAGGCATGGCTCCTTGATGTTTCGTGGGGTAGAGTCAGTCTGTTCTGCAGAAGTACAATAGGTATTATTAAATAGTAGGAAAGATTCTTCCAGAAATACCTTCAAAAGTGGAGAAGCTTTTAGTCGCTGGTCTGAATTCCCGAATGCTGTCGCCAGATCTGCCTTGATTCTGCTTGTTCTGGAATATCTGCTTCAATTAAAGAAAATGGGACTATCAGTACTTTCAAGGTTCATTTGGCTGCCTTAACAGCTTTTCATAGCACTGTTGAGGGGTTCTCGCTGTTCGCTAACCCTACAACTGTAAGGTTCACAAAAGGTCTGGGTAATCTCGCCCACTGGTCCCCCCTGTTTGGGACCTTGATTTGGTTCTTAAGTCTCCATGAAGTCACCTTTTGACCAATGGCAAACTGCATCTTACTGAATTTGTCCATGAAAACAGCCTTCTTAGTGGCTATTTCATCAGCCTGCAGAATCTGATTGTTTGGAGCTTTAATGGCAGACCCCCCTGTGATGGGTCCCCCCCCACCACAGGGTGCCACTTGGAACTGGGGTGCCACTGAGCCTGCCTGTCCCACTAGCCTGGGTTCCTTTTACATTGTACTGCCGAGGCAAGTCACCCAAGCCCTCTCTCAGGCTTCAGACTGCATTTTACTAGCACACACCCAGGTAGGGACACGCCCAGCTGCAGTTTCACACAAATGCAGAGATCAGCTTTGCATGGGAAATCTCAGCTAAGGAATTGCCCAGAACTTGAGTGCACACCCTCTCTGGTGTGTAAATCCATAATTGTATCATCTTGCGCTGCACAGAGAACTATACAGTGTAAGCTCATTGAAATTCACCCCCTCCCTCAATGTGGAGGAAGATATGCACAGCTCTTCCCCCCCCCCCCCCAGTTGAATTTGAATAGAGACTGGGAGTGGCTGGGTCATTACATATAGTGAATCTGTTTCCCTGAGTTAAGTATCCTCACACCTTCTTGTCAACTGTCTAAATGGGCCATCTTGATCATCACCACAAAAGTTTTTTTCTTCTGATGATAATAGCGCATCTTCATTAATTAGCCTCTTACATTTTGTATGGCAACTTCCACCTTCTCTGTATGTGTATATATATATCTTCTTACTATATGTTCCATTCTATGCATCTGATGAAGTGGGCTGTATCCCACGAAAGCTTTATGCTCTAATAAATTTGTTTATCTCTAAGGTGCCACAAGTACTCCTGTTCTTTTTGTGGATACAGACTAACACGGCTGCTACTCTGAAACCTGTCAATAAATTACAGTTTCTCTGGATGATCAAGGAGGTGCATTTAATCTAGAAGTCCAGTTCTGGTCAAGCCTACTAATAGAATGATGGTGGGGTAATTCTTGAAGCTTTTCAGACTGACTCGGGTCTGCAAGGTATTACGACTTTCTGTTTGCACACATCTATTATAAGGAGATAAAACAGAAAGTTTCAAATACCATTAGGTCTGTTCAAGAAGCTAGTGTGCCTTCACACATTGATTTTTCTCTCCCCCCCCCCCCCTTAAGTTTGACTCGCATTCATTTTATGATGACAGGGGCATGTGTGTCAAACGCACTCTGCATTTCTGGTGGTTCTAGATACTTCTGTTTACTAATATTTTTTAAGGTGCGCTTATATAAGAAATTTGTAAGACCAATATGGTAATAAGTTATTACACAAAAATGTGTTCAGAGTAAATGGGAAATCTGCTTTTACTTTACATTGGTTTGCATATAAAGTAACCATTTTTTATCTTTAAAATATAAAACTGTATGGTATGTATGTGTATACTTTCTAGCCTTTTTCAGTGCACTGAATTTACTTCATGTACTAGATTCATTTTAGGAAGGGAAATTTATAGAAACTTATGACTCTCACGATTTTGAAAGAAAAAGCCAGGAAAAATTAATTCATATATGCAAGAAGTTTCCCAGTAATTAGGCACAAAATGGAGGATTATCCAATTATTTAAGGCATCCTTTTGGGGTAGGGTTTGGAAGTGGACCAAGTGTTCACCCTTAACTGAATCAGTAATTCTTTTGTTTTGCCTCAGTCTTAACGTTTCTTTTAATAAAGTTCTGTAAACTACCTTTTATTTCACTTCTAGTTTTTAAAGGTTTTTAAGAACGTGCTTCTGCTCTTGTTTTTTGTTTAGTACCTGAAGTTCTAATCATATTTGTAGCATCACAGTAGATAGTTGTGGCAATCAGATGTTTGGGGGGGGGGAAAGCATCCAGCAGTCTCTCTCCCACGTTCTTATTTTAAATACTTAGCGCCTCCAACTATTCTCTGCTTGTG
This sequence comes from Caretta caretta, assembly GCF_965140235.1. Lineage (NCBI taxonomy): Eukaryota > Metazoa > Chordata > Testudines > Cheloniidae > Caretta > Caretta caretta. The sequence goes on along the minus strand of NC_134206.1, from coordinate 291,281,109 downwards.
TAGATTGCATTAACTGTGTAAGTTTGCACTTGTGGGCTTTTTAGTTTATATAACAAAGTAATAAATAGATTAAAATTTTTTAAAAAATTTAATTTTACCAGGAGATCATGACTGTGGCAACTCTATTCAGAGAAACCTTTCCGTCCAGGAGACAGCTGCATATTTAAAAGTAAGTGATCGGAAAAGGTATTTTTTTCATTAGTTTTATCTGTTAAGGTTTGTACAAATTAACATTACCATTTGTATTTAAAAAGCTGCTTTCACATGCAGTGTAGCAGTATAATTAAAATTTAACTACTTATTGCATATCTTTTTTTGTATTTCACTGGAAATGAACATATCTTTCACACACAGCCCTTATGGTTTTTATTTTTGGGGGAAAGGGAAAAGACTGTTTTATTAAACTGCAAAATTTCTTCTGTGAATGTGAGTGTAAATGTAGAAAGTAAAGGTGCTTGTTACATCCTTTAACCTTTTCCTGTTTCATGAAATGAGCCAGAAAACCCTAGGTGTCGTATATAGAATCTTAAGAGAACATAGATTTTAAAACTGAATGGAGACGTTGCTTTATAAGCACAAATTTTGCTGTAAGCTTGTGAATTACAAAAGTGTAAAAGGACAGGTCAGAATTCAGTAGACAGTAGCATTTTGCTATTCTGTGTCTTCATGCTGTTTTCAGCTGCGTGGATGCAGAGAAGAAGCAAGAATGATACTCTTTTCAGTGAGAGAGGATGGTCTCGAAGGATATGGCTACACTTGCAGATGTAGAGCACTTTGAGTTAAACCAGCCTTCGTAGCGTGCAGTAGGGAAAGCGCTGCAGTCTGTCCACTCTGACAGCTTCAAGTGCACTGGCATGGCCACATTTGTGGCATTTGTAGCGGCATTGGGAGCGGTGCATTATGGGCAGCTATCCGAGCATGCAGTTGACTGCAACGTGCTTTTCAAATGGGGGGTGGGGTGGAGTGTAATAGGGAGTGTGTTGTGTGTATGTGGGGGGAGAGAGAGTGGGTTTTTGGGGGCTGAAAGCATGTCAGCGTGCTGTCTTGTAAGTTCAGACAGCAACAGCCTCCCACTCCTCCACACCTCTCTTTCTCACACACAGCATTTCACAGTAATGGCTTGCTTTGTCTTGGAGCCGGGCATATCCGTATTCCTAGGCGAGTTCAAAACAATGAGAGGAGTGGCCACTTGATTTAAGGGGATTATGGGATGTTTCCAGAGGCTGATCAGAGTGCAGTAATGCAACACCTCATTCCCACTGACACCCCCGGGCATTTCAGCCACTACGCAACAAGCTTTAATCTTCTTGCTGAGGTGGAGTACCAGGAGCGCACTTGCGGTGGAGTCAGAGCACTCTACGTGCCTTGCCAGTGTGGACAGGGATCAGAGTAACAGCCATGTTAGTCTGTATTCGCAAAAAGAAAAGGAGTATTTGTGGCACCTTAGAGACTAACTAATTTATTTGAGCATAAGCTTTTGTGAGTTGCATCCGATGAAGTGAGCTGTAGCTCATGAAAGCTCATGCTCAAATAAATTGGTTCGTCTCTAAGGTGCCACAAGTACTCCTTTTCTTTTTGTGGACAGGGAGTGAGCTAGGGTGCCTGGGGCTGCTTTAATGTGCTCTAACTTGCAAGTGTAGCCAAGCCCTAAGTTTACCAGGTATGTACTAGCCAACAGCAGTAACAGCATGAGGCCCTTTGACAGGACTTAGAGGCAGTAGTCTCTTAGGAAACCCCACCTATATATGCATTCCCTAATAGAGAAGGGGAAGAGCATAAGAGTAGAGCTGGTTGAGAAATGGAATAATTTTGTGAACATTTTTGCAAAAAAATCCAACCCTCTTTCTTTTGAAGTGTCAAATCTGTATTTTTCAACCACCGCCATGAGAGAGAGTTCATATCAAAGTGACAGGTTTCAGAGTAACAGCCGTGTTAGTCTGTATTCGCAAAAAGAAAAGGAGTACTTGTGGCACCTTAGAGACTAACCAATTTATTTGAGCATGATCTTTCGTGAGCTACAGCTCACTTCATCGGATGCATATCAAAGTGATGCATTTGGAACCTTCTGAAAGGAGAGTTTTGTCTCACTCTTCCTTTTGCTCCCAATTGGGGCAAAAATACTATTAAGTTGCTACTCATTTTAATCTCTTTTTTAAAACCAAACAATATGGTATTTGGAGGTTTTTTTGTATTCTCATTTTAACAGCTAAACTAAATGTTGTTTACTTGGCAAAAATTACTTGTACTGTGAACAAAGGGACAATTTGAACAGCATCCCAAACATTAATGGGAAGGAGTGGAGGTGTTGCTGGTTGCACTTCTGAATGATGGGTGAAGACTGATAGCAACGTTCTGTATCTATTGGTATGCAGAGCTGGGCGTGACCTTTTGAGGGGGCTATAGAAAAAGGTGTTAACAGTAAAGGTAAGAGATAAAATGCACAGTAGAGGATTTTAGCAGAGAGGAAGTAAAGGCATTTGTTATGGTGATAAGATTTCAAATCTGTAAATGTGAGAGGCTGTAAATTGGTATACAAATTTGTCATTTTTAAATACAAGTTTCATTTACTCTTAACTCTTCCAGCCTGTAACTGGAATATAAATATAACATCTGATGTGCAGCACTTCACTAATTGTGTGCAGTGACAGAATTTTAAAGCAATGCAACACATTCAGCACATTAGAATCTACTCAGTGCTTTCATTCTTGGTGCGAAAATAAGTTCACACATTTAACTTTTGTCCTCCTAATTTTAGGACAATTTATATCAGTCTGATCCTTAGGTGATAGAATAAGACTTACTGTAAAATCTTTTTTCAATTTACATTTTTCAGGAAAGTAGTCCTTAAACTGTATTTCAGCTTCAGTCTGGTTGTGCAAAGGATATTTAAAGGTGAATTGTGGAGCTTACCTGCCAAAAAGTAATGAAGGCTTTCTCCTACAACAGATGATGTGAAATGATTTACAGCAGAAACATTAGTATGCTAGGAAAGGAAGGATTAATTAAAATTTTGATAGTATATTATACATTTAAAATTTAATTCATCTTTTGTTGCAGTTTATCTTCTAGGATAAATTCTATATATAGGTTCATATCTAGTTTTGGTTTTAATTTTGCAGAATGCTGAGCTCCCTCTAGTGACTAAATGGTAGACTATTGCTGAATGTTGTGATTCATGACTCCTTTAAAATTGAGAATGGCACACTTCTCAAGTATCTCTCAATTCAATGGATGTCATTCATTTTTAGTCCCAAAGTTACATATAATCTGCATATATTTGGTATCCCTTTGTGTGCGTTGTTGAAACTTTATATGAAAAATAATCAGTATTGGCTACTGATCCTTCTTATATGGTATTACATAAACCTATGTGTTAGTGTTACATTCTTTAATATACCAGAGTAAATCAATCTTTTACTTCTACTACTTGTTTTTGACAGAGTTTAGGTCCAGAGTATGAAAAAGTACTTAACACAGCGCTACAATGGATCATGAGTAGGGGGGAAGATGTTGGCATAAAGTAAGTGATTTTATTTCATAGGCTTTTATTTTCACAATAAGTTAATTTAGCCCTAACACTGTTAAATGTTTTTAAATAGGTGTATTGGTAATGACCCCAGTGAGGAATTAAATAATGTAACTGATGTGAAATACCTGGAATCTACTAGACCACAGATGTCTTTCAGATGTCGTTTTCGCCGTGCATTTATTACTGTAACTCACAGATTATCAATATTGCTTTTGGGTAAGTTGTTATTTAAATTCGTCCTATTAGTGGTTGTAATTTGCAATTAAGTGTGTGGGTGGGGACAGGGTCTAGCAATGTTTGCCTTCTAATTCTGTCTGTCATATTTCTTTGTCTGGAGTGAGTTGGCTCACAGTTTAATTGAAGTAATAAATTAATATGACTTGATTGTAATATCTGAAGTTTTTGGTACAAGTCATATACAATTACTTTTATAAACGTTTATAGGAAGAGGAAATTTTTTTTTATCCTTGGGGCACTGATTTCTTTAAACTAACAAAAATAATATAACCTTTACAAAACATTCTGTGTAGGTGTTGATGGAGGAGGGGAGATGAGACTGTCTACACGGAGAGGATAGAGTAGAAATTCCAGAGAACCTGTATATTATTTCTGTAGAAAGCACTGAAAATAAAACCTATCCTGTACAGTAGCACTTGTGTGAAGCTTGGTTAATTAAAGCTGTTACCTGTAGATCAGATATTCTTCAATCAACACCCCAATCACAACCAGGTTTGACTTAGGGGTAGAAAATTAGGTCTTTAACTTTTATCTTTCTGTATGGCGCACCAGTCACTGACTCAAGGTGCGATGCAATGATTAATGCATAAATAATACAGTCCCCTGTACAAACAAATTCACTGCCTAGTCAAGGTCATCCTAATTAAATATATCCCACAATAGAATAACTACAAGCTCACTTATCAACCCGTTGCATGCTCCTTATCAACAAATCTGGGCTATGACAGACTGATGCAGAACATGGGTTAGTGTAATGAATCATTAATAGAAAATGCCAGTCTGATGCCCTCCTGTTTAAACTGACAGGGCTCTTGCTCAGTTGTCACTGCTGATCTCATCAGGAGTAATTTTGCATGGAAAAGAGATTTTCTTAAGTAACTGAATCCCAGACTATATATGATTCAATAAGCCAAAATCAGAGCCTTGAACTCGGATGCAGACTACTAGGCACAATTTTAACATTTTTACTGTGAAATCCTGCTGAATGAGCAGCCCCTAACATTCTCTGACTTGACTGTATTGAACTTTGGATGGTATTGCTAATAATAAATAGCCTCTCAGATCCTTTGCTGAAAAGGGATGGAACTACTCAAGAGCCATAGACTGGTTCCTGTGTGGACTGCACATGAATCAAAAAAGATCTCATGGTCAGTGTATCAAAAATGGCTGGAAGAACCAAAAGAATTTCCTTCAGCACTGTTTCTTCATTGCTAAGAGATCATCAACCAGTGCAATGCCTGTCCCATACTAGGGTTAAGGGGAAGAGGAATCAAAACTCCAGAAACCATCAGAAATTACCATCCATGACCTTCTCACTAAACATTCCCCCCAAAATTTGATAAAGATCAATAAGAAGACTGTCCCCTTCAGGAGATGACTTCTTGAGCAGAGAATTCACAATTTCATCATTGAGAATAGTGTGGCACCTTGTTTTCCTTTCTTTCTCTCCTGCCCCTTAGCTCCTTTATGCACATGGGAAAGTTTGACAAGATTGTTAATGAACAGTAAGCTTAATTTCCTGACTGGTGAAGTCCAGTGGGGAAGAACCTGGGTCAAATTCTGACTTGAACATGTTATTTACAATAACTAGAATACCAGACATTTCTGTCTGGAACTGAAGCAGAGAAGGACTTGTCGGCTTGGCAGAATTTGATTCCCCCCTCCCCCCCCCCCATTTCGATATTTGTCAATGTTTGTTTATTTTTAACAATTTTTTATTTTTACAGTCGCTGGAAATAAAGGGGGTAGTACGGTTGGGGTTAGGTGTAGGGCAGTGGGGCTTCAGGGGGCTCCCAGCAATGGCAGCAAGGCTGCAGGGGATTCCTTGAATAGTTGAGGGTCCCAAGACACCAGAGCGCAAGGTGTGAGGGAGGCTTCAGTCCTGGTGGAGCAGACACCCCTGGCTGGTACCGCAAGGAGGATATCTTGGTTGCTGGGTGCTGCTGAACAGTTCCTTGTCTGGGGATGGCTCCCACACTCCTTACCTGGTGAGTGAGTTAGCGGGGTCATGACAGCAGAGCTGCAGAGGGCTGCCTGCACGGCTGCAGAGCCAGTGATGCCTGTTCCCTGCAAGTGTAAGGTATGGGCAAGGCTGTGGTCCTGGCATGGCAGAACAGACCACTGGCCAGGACTGGGAGGAGGAGGAGGAGGAGTCCCAGCTGCAGGGGCGGCCATCCCACTGCTGAATGGCTAGTGCCTGGGGATGGAGCCATTCAGCAGTGAGATGGCCTCCCTTGCTGCCTGGAACTCGTCATCCTGGCCAGGAGTCTCTGCTCTGCCCCATCAGGCCCTCAGGCTTCCCCACGCTTTGCGCCTGCAGGGATAGGCTGTTACTGGCCCACTGCAGCTCCACTGTCATGGGAGTGAGGGAGGTGGCCTGTGACAGTGGGGCTACAGAGGCTCCCTGCTCTGCTGCAGTACCAGGGACACCTGATCCATATAGGCACAAACTGTGGAGGCTGCACTCCTGCTAAGCCTAAAGATTTGTCACCTCTTTGGAGATACAAAGTTAGGATCAGAATGATTTTCAGCTGTAGAAATACATGCAATACTTCACAGCAAGGAACACTACTGAGTTGAAGCAGTCCAAGTTTGAGAAATGAGACTTTCCCATTTACAAACATCCTCCCTCTACTCCCAAACGCTTGCCTGTAGCCAACAGGGTAGAGTCCAAAAGCTGCAAAGCGTGTGCTTTTTAAAGTTCCACAGGCTGTCAAACTGAAGGTTTAGAGGGGATATTGGCTTATGTGAAACCTTACTATTTTCATCTGTCAAGATAATCCAAATTGTATTGTACTTCATCTCAGGGAAAATTAAATGGTCTTTAGTTTGCCAATAATAATAGCAAAATGTGATGCTCAGCAGAGGGAAACTGTCCTTTTAGTGATATCAATGAAGTATTTTTTAAAAAAATCTAATAACCCATTTCCTATTCAGCCCCCAAACTAGCTTCTATGCTGCTTTGTTGCAAAAATGCAAAACATTAACAGTAACGTGTAGTATGTACTTCTGATACATCAAGGCTTTTGCTGAATTTAACACACCAGCTAGTATGTGGTGCACATTTAAGAATAGCTAAAGTTCTAAGTATATCTAAAAGAATATTATGAATTTTAATGCAGGTATAGGGATGGTTTGGGGAGTCTTGAACTACATGAAATATCGCTGGACAAAAGAGGAAGAGGAGACCAGGCAGATGTATGATATGGTTGTAAAGATTATAGGTATGAATTTTTAAAATATACAACAAACACTGGTTTAGAAAACCTGTACACATTTTCAAAATGCTGATCCTTTCTGTATCAAGTGGCAAGTCAAATGCTCATCTTCTGCTTTTGTGTTTACTCTCTCCCGCATCTTCTGTTGCGAGTGCATTTCCTTCCCATGTTTCATTATTAGCGCAGTAGTTTAGGCATAATACCTATTCTGTATCCAGAAGTGCTAAACCACTTTAGCCTGTGCTTTAAACCCAAGCAAACCATTGGCATAAGGTGTTCGATTTATGAATACTATACATTCTTGCAATCCTGAAGATTTGTGGTATTACCTTAAATATAGCACAGTCAAAGTTATGCTAACTGAACAATCTATTCTTAAAAATGGAAATAGGGAAGGGTAGTGGATGGGTTATATAATGGTGACACAATGCTCTCCACATCCAATTTATTCTTGTAATTAAGCTAGATCTGGCCAACTTTCCTTTTAAAACTGATAAATTCAGTACTAAAGTAATCTTCAGTGGCTGTATACCAGTGAAAGAAGCCTTTTAACAGATCATTCCAAAACCAGACCAAATTTTATTTACTGAAGCTGAATATCCAGATTATCCCCTAAATATTAATTTACTACTTTTGAGGGACAGTATATACACGCAGTGTTGTTACTTGTTTAGGACAGTAGCTTCACTTTAAAACTGTCTTGATTTAGGACTTCCTGTAAACTACAGTGGTTGATCCAAATCCGAATGGGGTTGAAGGGCAAACATAATTATATATGATATACAATATTAATGTCCATATAACTCTACCACAATCATTTGTTTTAAAAATAACTTTGTTGGGGAGGGGATAGAGTAACATTCTATTCTTTAAAAAAAACAAAAAACCCCACTTCTGTCTAAAACTTTTTTTACATATAGTTAAAGATAACACTCAAGATTATTAAAACTCAGAACTGATTTATAGAGAATACCCCCTCCCCTTTATTCCAGGCTTATTTTTTTTACATTTGACAGCACTTTGTATACAGTCAGTTTTGCTTTTTTCCCTGTATATTCAGTTTCCCTGATTTGTCTTCCTTAGAGCTTTTTAAAAACCAAAAAGGCACGAAAGCTTATGCTCAAATATATTTGTTAGTCTCTAAGGTGCCACAAGTACTCCTTTTCTTTTTGCGAATACAGACTAACACGGCTGCTACTCTGAAACCTGAAAACTACCGATATTGGCAGGGGACTTGAAGCAGCTGTCTGTACCCAGAACTGCTTCTGATTCTTTATTTTTTTTTAAAGGTGACTAAATTTGAAGTTGACTCGTAACAGTGTAGCTAATTGTTGGTTGTGGTGTTCTCAGATGTTCTAAGAAGTCACAATGAGGCGTGTCAGGAGAACAAAGACTTGCAGCCATATATGCCTATTCCCCACGTGTGTGATTCCTTAATACCACCTCAGGACAGGTATGTTCAAATTATTCTGTTGAATTGCTTTAAAGGGCAGTATGTTGAGCTTACACATACATAAATGCCTTAGTCAATAAACTAAGCTACTGAATATTTCAAATGAGTAAATGAATCCATCTAGATTAAATTGCAGGCATAAGCGATGAAAACCTTAGTTCAAGCGCTGGTCCCTATGTGTATTTTACACATGGGTACACATGTGCATCATACACCTGGGATCAGAGAGATCTAGCAAGTAGTGTCCATTGGTCTGCACATCTCAGTTGTTTTCATCATGCTCTGAAGTGAGGGCATGAGGGGTGGTGCAGATCAATGCCTCTTCAATTCCTTCTTACCACCGCATGGCCAGAGTCAGAATCCTCTTTATCTAAAACTATCTTTGTCGGTCTTCTAATTTGAAAATATGTATATATTGTATATAGTTTAGTATTCTTAGAATTTTTAGACTTTATAGTTAGTTTAGTTCTCTCCACCTGAAAGAGTTCCTGCCCACAGAAAAGTACTATGCCCAGCACCCCAGGGTTAGAGCAGGGGCAGGAAATGCAGTTCTTTTTTCTCCATCAGCAGTGAACACCTGCACTGCCTTTACTGCCTTGGGGAGGTTCATATCACCACGAAGTGCAACATTTGTTGCTCTTTCGCTCCCTGAACCCATGAGGGATGAGAGCTGTTTGTGGAAACATCTCATGGAGAAAGCCATGAGACCTCAGTCTGACCGAGACTGGGGAGACCCCCCCCCCCCCAAGTGCTGTGGCCTCAGATGGTGAGTAGCAACCCTCTGAGCATGAATTCTGGAGCAGAGGGCAAAACCATTAAGCCTCTCATAAGAGTATGGGATATGAACATAAGCATAAGGACGTATCTCTATCTAGATCTTCCTCTGAGAGACAGGACACCTCTCTGTCCCTGTCCAAGTTGGTTGAGTGCTCATGGGTGAGTCTTAAAGAATTAAGTCTGCTTAAATCTTCCAATCAAGAAGGGAAGGTGCAATGGAAGAAGGATCCATTGCTTCCAGCTCTGGTTCCGACTCCAACTTTCAAAGGTCAAAAATCAGCACCTGCCAGCTTCAACTAGAAATTCCATGTTGGATTCCCATTCAACATACTCCAGGAAGGATCTGCTGAGCCCATCTCCTGAGATGCACTGGATCTGTCAATCTGGCCTCCAGAACTCTGAACTCCAGGATGGACTGAGATCTTTATGTCACCGGAGGATATGTTTGACTTATCCTACCCATAATCTTCTCTTCTCTTTCTTGTCCCATTCTCCACGGGACATTTCAATACCAGAAGAAACCACCTTGAGGAGAAAGGGTCTTTCCTGTACCCTGTCCACAAGCTGGAACATACCAACGGCACGACAGGTGGAACTTGAACCTGTCTTTTCATCAGATGAGTCTGATGTTCTGGATGAACCTTCACTCCCTCGGAGGGAGATGAGTCTACACAGAACTTCTTCAAGGTCTTGGAGCCACCCTCCTCCCAGGTATTATGACCCAGGGGACTGTTGACACCCAGTGCCTTGAAGCACTCCCCATTCAATCAGCCTTCATTTTGGCCCTTCTGGGGTCTGTACACTAGACATCCCAGATCTGGACAAGAATCACACTTGGCCCTCTTCCCCTGGCTAGTGCCACTGGCCCCATTGGAGTAAGCAAAGGAGGAAATTGAGCTGTATCGCTAGTGCTGACAGTTCCATTGGGCATGTCATCCTCCTGACTAGATGAGGCAGTCTCTACATCATCCCCATCTCTGTCTGATGACCACAGGCAATACCAGGAGCTCTTGCAGAGAGTGGCAGCTGAGCTCAAGATCTGTCCTGAGGAGATCAGTGACATGCAGTGTAGACTCCTGGACATTCTACAACCTTTTGGCCCTAGCAGGGTGGCCTTCTCAGTAAACAAGGCCATTATAGTACCTGCTAGGGCAATATGACACATCTCAGCCTTCTGTGCCCCCACACCAGAAAGGGCTGAAAATTGTTACTTTGTACCAGCTGAAGGAGCAGAGTTCTGTTTACCCGTCCAGTTGCTTGGTGGTGCAGGGAGCCACAGAAAGATCCAGGCTGCATCACTGCATGACAACTCTGATACAAGGTCACTAAATGCCTTGTCCTTCTAGAGAGGAAGGTATTTTCATCTAGCAGCTTTCAGTTCAGAACTGCTAACTTAAGAGGCTCTGTTAGCAAAATATGATTTCACAAATTATTCTGAACGTGTGGAATTCAGGACAGACTTCTCCAGGAGGACAGGACTCGGGTCTAAGCCTTCATCAATGAAGCAAACTGGTGGCTAAGACTGCTCCAAACAGCAGTGGATGCAGCTGATACTAGGTCCAGAGCTACTGCTATAGTCCTGCAAATCTGTGAATATCCACTATTTTGGATTGATACGGGTACAAATTCTTGTATCCACACAGGGCTCTAGCTGTTGCCACACTATAGTCATGAGGCAAGAGTCCTGGCTTCATGCTTCAAGGTTCTCCAGGGAGGTCCAGAATACCCCTGAGAACCTCCCCTTTAGTGAGTCCGATGCCTTCATTGAAAGGAGATGAGTTGATTTACTCACTTAAGTTGTTCTAGAGTCCTTAACGCTCCCTGAGCATTTACATCCTAGCCCCAAAGAGAGAACACCACAAGCAGGTTTATAAGCCTGAACCTTTTCCCTCAGTCCTTTTTAAACCAGTGCTCTTACTAACTACTATGTAAGTGCTAGAGGGTACAAAAACTCAAATTTGTGGCTTTCTCCACCTCAGCTGCCACCACTCAACCCCACTCACCATCCATAGGTTACTTTTGACAGGATACTTGAGAACTGCATTCCTCTATTGATGCCACCTTTCATTCCCCCCCCCCCCCAAAACCAAACAAACAAACAAACAAAAAAACAACTTTTGGTGGCTACCTTGCTCATTTCACTCGCAACCGGAGGGCAACAAGAGTGGCCAAGTGGGTGCTGGAGAGGATTCAGTCTGGCTTTGCAATCAAGTTTGTCACCTCACCACCAGAAACCCCTTCCTGACCCCTTTTTTCCAGGGCCACTCTCACAAGGAGATCCTCCATTCAGAGGTGGACTCTTCTTCAGTGAGAAGCTATAGAATACATGCCACCTCAGCATTGAGAGACAGTGTTCTACTCCCCATATTTCTTCCCGCCCAAGGAAAACGGAGGTTGGAGATCAATTCTCGGTCTATGCCAACTGAGTGTCTTTATTCAAAAATCAGAATTTTGTACGGTCACATTGGCATTCATAATCCCCTTTGAAGAGGGCACATGGATTGTGGCTCTTGATGTGAAAGATGTCTACTTTTATGTGGACATTTGCCTGTCCCACAGAAGTTTCCTGGTAAACCAAGAGCACTACCAATTCAAAGTGCTCCTGTTCAGCCTAGCTACAGCACCCAGGATCTTCACAGAGGTCTTCTCAGTGAGGTTGGCCTGGATGACTACACCATCTGTCCGTATCTGGATGATTGGCTCTTGACTGGCAGATCCAGAATGGATGTTCAGTTGGTGTCCCTATTCCTACATTGTCTGTTATCTTCTTAGGGAATCTGTGTTAATATAGAAAAGTCCTGGCTTGGCTGTGGTCTGCTTACTAACCCTACAGACACAACATGAATACTAGAGTATGATTCCTGCCAAGGTCACAGCTTGTCTTGTTGGACAAACCCAGAACAAGTATGTGTGGGAGTCCTTTCCTTATCCATCCGCCTGGTGCGACCATTTTCATGGCCACATCCCTCATAGGTGGTGGAAGCAACAGCTCTGGGCCAAGGCTGCAGGGGCGATGTCTTTCATCTACCATGGATGGACCACCTCAGGTATGCCTTTCCTTCCATCCGAATGATACTACAAATTCTACAAAAGATTCACCATGACAAAGCTCGGGTTATTCTCATTGTGTCCAACTGGCTCAGATAACTTCTGAAAATGTCAACCTGACCTCCCATCAACATCCAACCCTTTACGGATCTCCTGTCTCGAGAACAGTGGGGCCAGATATCCCAACCCAGGCTCTTCTCATTTCATAGCCTCGTATTTGGATGGGCATTAGACATAGAACATTCATGTTTGGAGACTATTCAATCTATTCTCAAAGCAGAAAGGATTGCACCAGAAAATGCTGGCTGACCTATGGAGATGTTTCTCCTCCTGGACACAACAGAGCCAACTATCCACAGAAATCATGGGAATTGTTGTTACTCTAGACTACCTACTCATGGACTTTGAGACTGTTAGTTTGCTGCTGGTCTACCTTGAAGCAATCATTGCTTTTCATCCTCCAGTTAAGAGCTATCCTGTTTTCACTCATCCAACTACAATCAGATTTCTGAAAGGCCTCATCAGGACCTTTCTACTGGTGGTAAAACCAACCCTGCACTTGGATCTTCATCTTGTTCTTTCAGAACTTACCAGACTTCCCTTTTAATCATTTTGCTACCTGCTCCATGTCCTACCTCTCTATGAAAAAGTTGTCTTCCTAGCCACCGTCATGTCAGCCAAAAGAGCAAGTGAACTGGGAGTGCTTATGGCAGTATACCATAGTTTTCATAACGAGGTTTTTCTTTGCCTTCACCGAAAATTTATCCCTAAGGTAATTTCTGAGTTTCACATGAATCAGCTTACTTACTGGTATTTTTTTTTCCAAACCTCATGCTTCTGATGAGGAGAGAAGATTTCACTCTCTTGATGATTTAACTGGGAATTGGTCCTGCTTTGAGCAGGGGGTTGGACTAGATGACCTTCTGGGGTCCCTTCCAACCCTTATATTCTATGATTCTATGATTCTATGTACAATGGGCTTTAGTGTTCTGCCATTGGAGAACAAAATCAATTAGGAAAATACCTAGATAACTTGTTCCTTTAGCAGAGTGATTAAAAGGACAAGCATTATTTGCTCAGAGACTCTGAGTGGATCTCTGGCTGCATCATTCATTATCAACTGGTGCATGTGCCTCCCCAGAGCGGTGAGTGCCCGCTCCACTAGAACACAAGTGACTTCTACAGCATCTCTTCAAGACATATTTATACTGGACCTATGTAGGGCAAGAGGTCTCTCCATACTTTCGTGAAACAGGCATTGGTCCAGACATCTTCGCAGATGCAGCTGTGGGGTCAGCAATATTACAGACATCTATAACAACTGCATCCTTGCACTCCCTCCACTGCTGTTTAATTGCTTACCAGTCACATATTTGTGGAATACACATAGGGACCAGCACTCGAAGAAGAAATGGAGATTACTTACCTTTTACTGGAGGTTCTTTGAGAGTTGTGTTCCTATCTGTATTCCACTACCTGCCCTGCTTACCCTCCTGCTGCAGATCATCACTGGATTCTCAGTAAGAAGGAACTGGGGAGGCATCGGTCTGCACCGCCCTCCTCTGTTCAGAGCGTGAGAAGAAATGCGCATGTGTGGGCCAACGGACACTACTTGCTAGAAATCTTTGATCATAGGTGCCTGGTGCACATGCTTATCCATGTGTGGAATACAGATAGGGACCACATATCTCAAAGAACCTCCAGTTACAAGTAAGTAACCTCCATATTTCTTTTAATTAGAAATTACTGTATTTGGATGCATAATGTATTTTTGTTATAATATTAAAATTATAATTCTTGTTCTTGCTCTAAATTGAAGGAAAAAAATGAAGAAGGTCTGGAATAGAGCTGTTGACTTCCTTGCTGCAAATGAATCTAGAGTTCGCACAGAGACACGACGAATAGGTGGCGCTGATGACTTGGTTTGGAGATGGATACAGCCATCTGCAGCATGTGACAAAATTTTAGTTATACCATCTAAAGTATGGCAAGGCCAAGGTATAGTTATATTATTAAATGTAACTTATATTTTGCATTCTACACTTAACATTTATTCTTGCATCTCCTAATGAGGCTAATCTGTCATTTGAAAAGGAAGAATTTGATTTTTCTAATCTATTTAAATGTAAATTGCAGTTATTGTCTGAAAAAGTGACAATATAAAAATAGCACTTTCCTATTCAATAGACTAGCTCCTCTATACTTAGCATCTCATCTGTTTACTTCAGTGCCAGGTATAAACTTTTCTGTTAGTGCTGCAATGGCCATACAGCAGAGCCCGCAGAGTAGTCAGACAGAAAGTGAGCTATTTTCTGGCTCCTGTATTATCAACAAAAATAACTGCGCGTCATTTACGGGGTCAGATTCTGACTTTCATTACCCTTGTGCCAGCTTATTGGAAACAGTGGTATACAGGTGCAAGGGCAGCGTTGGGCCTCCAGAACACTTATTGCTGTCATTGTGCACAGGTCAGGAAAAAGAAGCATGACTTCCGTTTCAGGTGGAGCCTGAAAGAGTGGCATTCAAATAAATAAATCCTCTTATTTGTAAACTCTGTAGTGGGGAAGTTGCATACAAAAATATGTATCCATGATAAGTTGTTTTTAGCATTTCAGAGGGGAACTGCTCTTCTTAGAAAATATATAGGATGTTTTTGCCACCACGTCTCCTAGTTCTGTCTGGCACAACCATCCGTTTGCTTTAATGTAGAAGGGGAAGTCAGAAATTAAACTTCCCATGGTTTTGTTCCCCTGAAACTTGATAGGGATGTCACTTCAGGCACACCTTGCCTGAGAGGGGAAAGGGGAGCTGCGCGCTGGGGGTGGGAGGGTGACTGGGGCAGGGTGGGGGAAGGGGGAGCCGTGCTCGGGGCAGGATGGGGAAACCACCAGTACTTCTCTCTGCTGGAGCCTTTCCTGAATGCTCTTGCTGGCTCCAGCTGCTGCTCTTTCCACCTCCTGGTGGCGGAGGCAGATTACTGCAGGTAACCGGACTTTTAATGTCCGGTTAGCATTGCTAACGGGACACTACCAGGTTCCCTTTTCGAGCAGACTTCTTGGTAGAAAACCAGATACCCAGCAGCCCTAAATGGAATGCCCTCCTTGAATTAATTTGTGAGGCTACTAACAAATCCTCCAGATTTTTACTTAAAACACTCTGACTGTAACACCTTCAAGAAAGAGTTAACCATTGACAGATTGTGTAGAAATGGGATAGTTTGTCTTTCTTCAGAAACCCTTTCAGATATAGAACCATCAAGTTGTGCAGTAGCTAATCTATGTAACCACATTTTTATTTTCACTGTTCTCATCCTTCTCTTCTTTGTAAACTTGGTGTGGTTTTTGT
Source organism: Caretta caretta (assembly GCF_965140235.1). Taxonomy (NCBI): domain Eukaryota; kingdom Metazoa; phylum Chordata; order Testudines; family Cheloniidae; genus Caretta; species Caretta caretta. The sequence continues at coordinate 291,265,502 of NC_134206.1, read as the reverse complement.
TTTTAAAATTAGATTGTAAATTTTTTGTCTTAAGGACCATTTCTACCAGTTCCTAATACATAGTGTCCCCATCCTGATGGTGGGCCTTCATATGTCACTCCAATATAAAGAATTAATAATGGAAATATTTTTATACTGAAACATCATCTGTCCCTATTTCTTAATAGATTCTTATGAATTATAGAATACCCAAAGGATAGTATAAATGATAAGTTCATCATAAAATTACATCCTTATAAACATATTGGCAGGTCATAATTATAACTGAATAATTACTGCATAAATCCTTGTCAAATTTAAACTAGTTAGCAAGAACTTAGATTTCTGTTTTTACTTACAGATAGTGCATGCAATTTCTGCATTAGTTATAGCATACAACTTTTTAGCTATCTGGAATTTGTTTACCATCCAGTGTACTGGCCGGAATATCAAAACTAATATCTTTAAACCTAGCAATTATGAATCTGAAAAAATAAAAGTATCTGTTGTTTTTCTCAATATTATTAGTGTCTTTATGGGAACATTGTAATTTGTTGAAATTTTTTTCCTTCATATTGTGGAAGGAAGATATTCTTACTCTTAAGTTCAAGGCAACAAAAGGATTAAATGTAAAGATAAGATGCTTGTAAACTGGATAGTATTGTATTCATTACTTAGTAAACTATTAAATCTGTTTTTTTCCTTGTAGCATTTCATCTAGATAGAAGAAATTCGCCACCAAACAGTTTGACACCATGTCTAAAGATTCGCAATATGTTTGATCCCGTCATGTAAGTAAATGTGGTCGTACCCCAGGTGCTATTTCTAATGTGCCTTAGGACAGGGTGGAAAACTTTCATTCTTCAAATCCCTCCTGAAAATGCATGATATCTCAAAAACTTCAACCCCGATACTTTGGTCAGAGAAATAGTATCGTATATAAGCAAAAAATTAACATTCAGGATGTGTGCCTTACCAGCCAAAGTGACTAGAGACTCTTTTTGCTTTTTTACCTCACCCTCCCTTTCCTCTTGCTTTTTGGTGTTAGTATTCTGCGGACCACTTCCTCAACAATAGTGTGGTCGTCAGTCATCTGCTGTCCAAATACACTGTCACTCTGGCCCTCTCCTGTTTGGCTGTAAAAATGTTTGATTTTCTGAAGCACCAAAAAAGACACTGGAGCTTCTGTGGCTTACATGCAACAGACTGCATTGGCTGTAAAATTAAGAATACAGTCTTAAAGTTGCCCAATTTGGATTTAGAATGTTAAACATTGGGGTGTTTTCCATTCCCTTGGGTCTTGATCACCAGCCCAGTCGGGGGAATCTCATCAGAGCATATGATGACAAAGCCACCTTGGTTGGAAGTACAAAATGTTGTTCCCACAGAGCACTTAGTGCTTCAGTAGGAACCTTTGCCCAGGGAACCAATTTTTAACACAGGAGGATCCATCTGCTCCTGTTAACATCTTTTCCTCCTCGCTTAATGACTTCATGATCCTGGACACTTCCTCTTCAGTTGCAGATGATTGTCTCATTAGGAACTTCTGAGAAGAATGGTTGCAGCTTTGGACATAAAAGCTGAGCTTGTACAAGAAAACACCACAAGCTTTTGGACTTGCTCTTCTGCCCCTGTGAGGATAGCCCCTCCCTATTAACAAGGCTCTTCTAGAGCCAGTAAAGACCTTATGGCATATGCCAGCCTCCTTAGCTCCTACAGCTAGGCACACGGACAAACATTCAAGTGTTTTTATTCCCATACCACCCTGAACTCTTTGGTAATTGTCACTACGAATGAGAGATCACGTCGGGGAGACTTAAATCAACTCCCAAAGAAAAAGAGCCCAAAAGACTTGACTTAAATGGGAGAAAATTTTTTATTCTGCCTCCTCTCTGAAGATGTATATAGTAAATTAGCAGGCACTGTTAGCTAAACTTGACTGTAACCTCAGACGCAATGTTGTCCACGTTTTCTGAGAAACTACCAGAGGATGCAAAGGAAGAATTTAAGGCTTTCTTTGCAGAAGATTGCATGGTGACTAAGATGTCATTCCAGTCTGCACTTCATGTGGCTGATGCTTCTTGTAGAGTGAGTGCCTCTGCAGTAACTCTGAGGAGAGTTTCCTGGTTACAGAACTCAGGAATAGCTATGAACTGTCAACAAATGATATAAGATATTCTATTTGGCAGTTTTGTCTTTGTTTTCAGATATAAACTGATGAGACCTTACATTCTTTTAAAGACTTTCAAAGCAACAGTTTTTGCTTATTAGTGTTTGATACTCCAGCCCCCAAGAGGTGCCTGTACAGACCGCTAACTGTAGCACAACACAAGCATCTCATTCTCAGTTGGCTGTCGGGAGGCATGCCATTTGATTCCTCCTTTGAGGATAACTCTACAGTTGCCAGCAGCAGCCAGTCCTCCTTCCTCCCACCCAACCCCAGGTTGAAAACAGATGATCACATTTCCTCAGTGCTTGCGAATCTATAACGACAGACAAATGGATCCTAAGCACTGAGAGATTGGGGTATTCTCTCTAGTTTCTGTCCACCTCCTTCTCCACCTAGCTATTCCATCCTTTCTCAGGGACCCATCTCACAAGTCAGTGCTTGTTCAAAAAGTTCAGACACTTCATCCTAGGAGTCATAGGAGAAGTTCTCTTTCAACATTGGGGAAAGGGGTATTATTTACAATACTTTGATTCCCAAGTCTGTGGAGGGGGGTTGTCTGAGACCCATTCTAGTTCTTGGAAATCTCAACAAGTCCATCAAGTATGTAAGAGTTCCCTTGGCCTCCCTAACATCGATTATTTTTTCCCAAGATTGCAACTGTGTTTGCTGCCCTTCATCTCAAGGAAGTTTGCTTACATGTGGCAATCTTGCCAAGTCACAGGAAACTTCTAAGTTCTGTGGTAGCTCAACAACATTATCAGAATACGTTATTCCCCTTTGGTCTGTCATTGGTGCCACAAGTATTCAGCTGGAGTATGGCTGTGTCATACCTAAGGAGGAAAGGAATTCATGTCTTCCCTTACCTGTATGATTGGTTACTTCAAAGCAGATCTGAACATCATGTTCTTCATGACATCCATTTCATCCTTCGTTTCTTTGACAGTCTGAGACTTACACTGAACAAGGGGATATCCGCGTTAGTTCCAACGTAGAAAATCAAGTTCATTGGGACCCTACTTGAGTCAATGAAGTTGACTGAAATCTCTCCTAAGGGAGAAACTCAGACTATTGTCCAGCTGTGTAAGTGTCTCATGTCATGCCCCACCACCACAGTCTGAGCTTGCCACACGGCCTCCTGTACTTACGTGACCCAACATGTTATGTGACCAAACATGTTCTCTCGGGGGGCTACAGCAAAACTATTGATGAAACAGAAATCCCTTTGACAAGTGGGTCCGTGTACTTCCTATGTTCCTAGTGTCTTTAGAACAGTGAGTGGATCAGAACAGAATATGTAGGGATGTGTCATATTCTCATCCCCTTTCATCCAAGACATTCATTACAATGCATAATGCATCCCTGATAGGATGGGGGTGCTCAGCTAGAAGGTTTGTGAACCCAATAATTATGGACAGACAATGAAGGGTCAATTCATAATCAATATCCTCAAACAATTTTCAAGGCTTGCTGCACTCCACCCCCCCCCCCACACATCAAGGGCTTGTTGGTCTAGATACTATCCACTCAGCTTTGTCAAAACCAGTGAAACAGACTTTTGCATGAAAAGGAACACATTGTTCCCAGAACCTGTTGGCCAGTCATCTCAGCAGGAAACTTTCCAAAAATCATGAGTGGTCTCTGAAGAACAGTGTGCTCAGAACTCTTTCAGGTCTGGAATATTTCATTCGTTGACCTCTGTGCAATAAAAGACGAAATGCCATCATTCTGTTTGCAAGTGGGTGACAGCCCAGGCTCATTTACTGACACTTCTCTCCTACAGTGGAGGCAGAGTTTCCTGTACACATTCTTCATTTCAGCCCCCTGCATTCTGTTCATACCACAGGTGATCCTCAAGTTGACAGAAGACCATGCTAGATAATGCTTAAAGCTCCAGCATGGTTGAGACAATGCTGGTTCTTGGACCTTCACAGCCTCCTGATTCAACCTCCATCAACTCTCTGCCTCTTCTTCAGACCTGTTGTCCCAGAAGCACAGGCAGATATTGCATGCAGACATGAACAGCCTGCACCTTATGGTGTAAAGGTTAATTCAGGTGGAGGAAGACTGCTCAATGGCAATTCAGGAGGTATTGCTTAATAGCAGAAAGTAATCCACTACACCTGCTTATTTAGACAAGTGGAAGCAGCTTTCAATCTGGTCCACACTCCAGGGCATACTTCTATCAGAAACTAGGATTCAAGACATTTTGGAGTACCCGCTACACCTCAGATCTTTGGGCCTTTCCCTAAGCTCCCTGAGAGTTTACTTAGTAGCAATCTTGGCAATTCTCCCTCCAGTTCAGGAAACATCCATTTTTTAAAAAATCTGATCGTTTTCTAGATTTTTAAAAGGGATTGTTTTACTCTTTCCCCCGGTAAAGAATGCATTGCCATGTTGGGACCTTAACATTTTATTAGCTACTTTAATTGGCCATCCAAGGTGCACATTCCAAGGGTTAATGTTACTACATATTAATATCATATTAACATACTTTGCATGTTCCTTTAAGCATTGCTTTGTTTAAAAAAAAAAATTAACCAGAATCAGACTTCTTAATAGAAATGTAAAAAAGTGTTTATGCAGACTCTTTCATTATATCTTCTCTTAATTGTTTTACTTAGGGAAATTGGTGACCACTGGCATTTGGCAATTCAAGAAGCAATCTTGGAAAAATGCAGCGATAATGATGGAATTGTTCATATAGCTGTGGACAAAAATTCACGTGAGGTAAATGCATTTCCTGTATTCCCGTTATATGTTTTGGCTTGTTGGTCTTACAGCTTAATTTTTTTTTCTCACCACAGGGTTGTGTATATGTCAAGTGTCTGTCTCCGGAATATGCTGGAAAGGCTTTTAAAGCATTACATGGCTCTTGGTTTGATGGTAAGAAGTTTAGGGGTTATAAATTGAGGAGAAATGCAGCTACTGTCATTTTTAGCTAGCACTGTAAGATGACTTCTAACTAAAATATTAAGCAATAGCAAAATACATTGACTTTTTTCGTAGGTATGAATTATCTGGCAATTTGTTGATTACATCAGTGCATTGAAGTATTTATCTAACTTGAAGTATATTTATCTGTTAAACTAAATGTAATGGTCTAAACTAGTAATTGGTTGTATTTTACTGCAGGAAAGCTGGTAACGGTAAAATACCTGCGGCTGGATCGATATCATCATCGCTTTCCCCAGGCTCTTACTTGCAACACACCCTTGAAGCCATCAAACAAACACATGAACTCAATGTCACATCTTCGTCTACGGACAGGCACAACTAACTCTCAGGGAAGCTCCTGAGAAGACTTTCTACAACTACTAGGACTGTTACTTGCAGCAGGAAAATTCCTGTTTGGCTGCCGTCTTCCTTTTTTAGTGCTTTTTGTATGTAATATTTTCATTGATTAAATAAAAGTCTGAACGTTCCAGAAATCTTGTTTCCAAAGGGACTTAGCAATGAGGCAGTAATGCTAAGTGGACAAAAACAGTTGCTTCAGGAAGTTTTGGAGCTTGAGTAAACCAATGCATTTAATTTTTGCATGAAGAACACTGAATTTATTAAACATTTTCAGATGTGGTGGCTGTAATTTTTTTGCACCAAGAAGTGTTTTGATAACAATCCAAAAGCATGGAGAAAAGACGACTTCCTGTATTTCCATAGTTTCCTGTGTAATAATCTTGTGGATATTTTGTAACACACACCTACAGTTCCTGATGGCAAATAAGTAAAGAAGTTAATTTTTCAGTCTAATCTTAGGTTTCTGTTGCTCTAAAGGATTCATTTGCTCCAGCTGGGGTATGGGAAAATTAATTTGGCTTTAGTGGTTGCATATAAGTGTGAGGGAAACAGAAACTGAATGCAGATATACTGGTTTTTGTACATAAGTGTAAATGCTGGTGGTGGCAAAAGTAGTCGTGTTCTGTGAGGATGTCTGCATTAAAGCAGTGAATAAGCTTCCTATTTTATTCATAACCTAATGTTTTTTATAATGTTGGCTGTACCATCACATAAACGTCAAACAGCCGCACACCTTAAAATATTAGATACAAGTTAAATATCTTTTATAGTTTTTATATTGAAATATCTGACTATGATTTTGTGTGAAAGGTCTGATACCAATTGTAGTGGATTCAAATTTATGTGAGCAATAAAGAAGCAATTGGCAGATACTGAAAAAATATTTTGTGAAAAGCTGTATTTATTACAAATACCAGGACTGTGACAAAGTACTATTGGGATTAAGTAACTTTCCTAATATATTTATAACTTTAAATAAGTTTTAATTAACCAGTTACATGTAAAATTAACAAAGGTGCATATTTTTTGCAACAAAATTTTGGTTCATGAGAGCTAGAAATATAAATGTACAAGTGAGTTACTTTATTTCAATGTTAAATTTATGTATTAACATTTATTCACTCTTAGTAACTACAGAATTGTTGCTGAGAAGTTTCATTGCATATCTAAGACTATTGGCTGCACTGATCCCTTGTTTACACCACATAATTTTGTCTATAATTATCCAGCTAAATATTGCATAGGTGGTGAGACTGGAAGTGTACCAGTTAAAATAAATTTAATAAAACTCACTTTAATTCTTTTGTAGATATGGTGGATTTGCAGCATGAACTTGCACAAATAATGCATGTTTTTCTTATGGTTCATTAAACATGATGCACACTATTCTGCAACAGAAAATCCTTTTGTGCCTTACCTTGTGCTTTTGAGGGCACCATGTTTATTATTGGAGGGTTTGTTATCTGAAAATTTTTTAATTCTCAGTTTTACGTCTCAGATGCTAATGAATTAGTATATATAATGTATATAATCTGCCATGCAAATTTCTACTCATGAGGGACAAGTACATATTTTTGATGAGTGAGTAGATTTTTATGTCAGGTCTGGTAGATTTTCGTGAGTTTTACTATATGTACATATACATATATGTATATGTATAATATACATGTATATGTATAATATATGTATATAAACTGATTTTGCTGTATTTGATGTGCATCATAGTGATTTGTTGACCTGCTCTTAGTGACCCCATCTTGTGACCTGTTGCAAGAGTGAATGTAAAAATAGTTGTGGCATTTTAAAAGGTCACCTTTTGATGCAGATGCATCATTTTCTTGCTTCTAAAATATATTTCTTGTAAACACTGTACATTTTATTATTGTAATATGTACTATTATGCATCTTATTTTACCTAAAACTGTTAAGTTGACCAATATCCCTCCCTGCAAGACAGAGGGGAATGTGTATAATATCTGGACGTTTGAGAAAAATCAGATATTTGATGTAATTTGTCACCTGTCCTGTAAAAACAAACAAACAAAAACACACACACAAACAAAACTCTAATTAAAGGTTTATTAGGGGTTTTTATATGTGTCTCAACTTTTCGATCTTCAGAAGTCTCTTTGATTTGTATATTTGTCTGCATTTGGTGAATGGGTGAGAGAGAAGAGCTTCGTACTAAAACTATTTAAAGTTTTAACAAAAGCTCATGTTCTCAAGATACAAGTTTTAGGGTATGCTCTAGAGCTGATTTAATACATACTTTAACTCCACTGAAGACCAATCTTGAGCTGAGAGATCACTGACATTGAGCATGGGAGTGTGGGAGTGTATTTTATTTTTGTAATATATTTTAAGGCCAGAAGGGAACTTTATGATTACCTAATCTGACCTGCATAACACAGATCCAAGAATCTCACCCACAAATGTCAGCAGCATCAAGCTCATAACTTCTGTTTTGAAATATAGCAAATTTGTAGACTCCATCATATCTCTAGGTAGATTTCCATGATTGATTAGTCACTCTTAAACTGCACCTTTTATTTCTACTGTGAATTGGTCTAGCTTCAGCTTCCAACCATTAGATCTCATTATACTTTTTCTGGTAGATAACTCTACTGTGACAAATATTTTTCCCATGCCATTTCTTGTGGACTGTGACCAAGTCACCTCTTAATCGTTTATTTGATTAAAGTATTGTATGTTTTCCACAAACGTTAGACTGCAATAAATGCCTATTCCTGGAGACTAGAATGTTTCATAGGTGCCTGAAAGTCTAAAAGCTGTGTTACTGTACTAGGGAAATTGTAACCTGCATATTTTGAAATATCAAAAGGTGAGCCCACTAGTGCGATGAAGAAATTCCCTAAAGATTTTGGGTTAAAATACAAGAGTGAGTTTGAGCAGGAGAAGGTGACAAACAGCTCAATCAGAAAAGTCTTAAAAACAGTTCAAAGTTGGAAATATTTTTAATATTTCCTGGTTTCTTCTATGCTGCTATTAAGTTTTTTCTATTTTGGAAACATGGGCACAGATTTCTTTGGAAACATCTATCTTTTGTTAAATCATCTGGTTTTCTAGAACAGTTTCTTTAGCTATGTTGTAATTCTGGTTTCTACATTTAGCCATTTACCATTACAAAAGGAGCAAATACATCTTGTCTTTATGGGCTGGAGAACAGTAAAGAAAAAAGTTAATTCCAGAAGCACATCTGCTGTCTGATCCTTGCTGCTAAATATTATACACAGTATTTGACATATAAAAGACCATGATGAACCCTCTGCTATTGTTTCTATGCTGGGTAATGACACCACTTTACTTTGTGATAAAATTCTTAAATAGCTACCATTTTTTCTGTGGCTGGGTATGGGGGTAGCTGTTAAAGCTAGCACACCTGGGCTACTAATCTTCAGATGTTCATAAAGCTGTACTCAAGGCTTTTAAGACACTTGACACAATAGTGGTTAAACTAGTAAACTACATAACTAAATAATACCCCCCTTCCCTCTCTTCTGCCCTCAGAGGTCTATGCTTTCTGAGACCAGTTGCTCCATTTAATGTAGGCTTAATCTTGCTACAGCAAAAAGAGAAATAAAGACCAAGTCACCCTTAATCGCTCTCTTGACCAAAAAGCCATTCTAGCGGAGTGGTAGTGGTCGCTTTCAGACTAGGAAGCCAACACCATAGTTTTTACAGCAAATACGTTAATGAAGCTGATCACTCTACCACATCCTTTCCTGTTTATATTAAGCTTTTTCCAATATATAATCTGGATTTACTTTAATGCTAAAAGGGGAAAATAATAAAGCGAGAGACGCTGACGATAGTCGTATCTCTATACCAGTAATTTGAACCCTGCCCTTGGGAGTGAAAGTCACTTTCACTGGCGGGTGCTTACCCTGCTATAGGAGTTGGTGGTTTTTCTTTTTCCTTGGTAACGGCTTGTTCACGTTACAAATACTGTTGAAATTAGCACTTTGCAGTCTCCCTGCAGCCCGCTCCATTTTCGCCGCACCATCCTTCCCCGGTGAGGCGGGGCTGCGTGAGACCTTTCCGGGCTGCCGGCTGAAATCACGGCATGGCTGTGCTAAAGCCCATGGAGTAATTCCCCACCCTTAGGCGGAGAGACCTCCGCGCCTGACGCAAGCTGGCGAGGGCGCCGTCCTGGGGGGGGTGGGTCTCCCCGCAAATAACACGCGGGTGCTGTTTGCTCCAGGGGGAGCCGCGGCAGCCCGGCCCTGCGGCTGGGTTGGCGCCCGGCGGGGCGGGGCAGGCCGGAGCTGGCCCTTGCACTCTCCGCGGCTCCATGCTCATATTTGGCATTAGAGGCCGGTGCCCAGGAATTTCCCGTCATGCCTCCCGGGGCGGCCGGGCCCGTCATTCTGCTCCCGGGGGTGGGCAGGGAGCTGCTGGCGGGGCCGCCCCATGCGCGCTCGGCCGCCCCCGCCGCTCCTCTCGCTCTGCCTGGCGGCCGCCGTGGCACTGGTCGCAGGTAAGAGGCCCGCGGCCCTGCCCGAGCCGCATCCCCCCCCCCCCCCTCCCCGGGGCAGGGAGCCACTTGCCGGCCTCGCTTCCAGAGCCGGCCCGGCCCGGCGGCGCTGAGGCTGCTGCAGCCCAGCGCGGTGCGCAGGAGGTGATGTCTCTGCGCGCGGGTGCGGGGAAGACCCCGAGGGGGCAGGAGACTGAGAGCGCGGGGGTGGTGCTGGGCTGGGGCTTGGCGGGGAGAGGGGCGGCAGGAGCAGCCCCGGGGGGCGATGGGGGGGGGAATGCAAAAGCAACACCTGCAGTGCGGGAGGGGGGAAACGAATAGCCCCAAGTGGCTTGGACAAGCTGTTCATATTCAGCAGGAGGGGACCGGGCCCTGGGAGGCAGTGGGGGTCGGGGCGGGGCAGAATGACAGGAGCAGCACCAGAAAGGTGGGACCCTTTGGAAGTTGGGGCTAGGCCCAGCCTGAGCTCACCAGGGGGTGCAGGTCTCTGCAGGGTTTGTATCAGCCCCACATGCTTTCTTGGGGGAAAGAGGGAGATGGCCTTTGCTGCCTTTCTTTGTAGTACAGCAAACTAACTAAGTCTTCCAAAGGTAAACACACAAAATAGAGAAACTGAGAGTGGATCCAGTCACTCAGCCTTTGATAGGTAAGGCTCTGTTACTGCTTACTGCAGAGCCCTTTGGAGCTGAGAGCCTAGCACACGTTGGCATCCTAGAATAATAGTGGGATGCTCTAGTCAACGTTTACCATATTTAGTGAATGTTAATAACCAGGCACAATAATTATAAAGGAATATTGTATTTTGGAATTAGTGCCTCTGTAAAATAAGTGTTAGACTTCAGATGGACGTACAATATTTTTTTAGAGACTGATGAGCTGCCTATGCCCTTACTTTAGGAACAGCTTGAGCCTTATATTGCATATGTCATGGTTTGTCAGTTCCCTTAACTTTCCCCTTTTTTATAATCAAGATGGTTCTAAAAGTACACTGCTTTGAAAGATAACCAAGCAAAATATCTACAGAATACGGATGCTTTGCCTTAGTGATATGGGGCTCAGTTGATGGCTTGCAGTCCATAAATGGTAGCTTGGAATCCACCCACACTGTGGCCTAATGCCAGTTATTTTGAATCCAGTGTTTAATGCTAAGAATCTTTCTTGTTTATATTTTTGTCCTTGCTGACTTGTTACCAGTGCTTACAGTCTCATTTTTTTTTATTATTTCTTTCTTCCTTCCTTCCTTTTGATTTCCCTGCTGCATGCCTTTGCAGTTTTGTCATGGTGCATGGGCTGCTTGTCTGGCAAGTCTTGTTAGTTGCATTGCTTTTTGAGGTTTGATTCAGGATATAAATTTCATGTGGCTTTTAATCCTAATCAGGCATTTGTTCCTAGTTTTTAAGATACAGTAATGGCCTGCGCTATTTTAGAGATTTCTCACTCTAGAAAAACAGTATTTAACAGACTACAAAAAGATATTTAATCTGTATAGGGAATTAAATATGGTGAACAACTAATCACATTGCTAAATAACCCAGGAAGGTAAGTGTCTGTCCTAGCAAAAATCTGGGTTACAGAAAAAGAAATATTCGATAAATTAAACAGAGAATCTCTGCTTTGGGATTGGAAAAAAATCTTTGTGATTTACAGAAAATAAAGACTCCACCTATAACAATGTGTGGATGACAGTGAATAAAGTTTCAGAGTAACAGCCGTGTTAGTCTGTATTCGCAAAAAGAAAAGGAGTACTAAGGTGCCACAAGTACTCCTTTTCTTTTTAGTGAATAAAGTGTCCACTTGAGAGAGATCTCTGTGTAACGTTCTGCTGTGACTTTCACAAAGTCATTTAAGTCAAAGGAGTCATACTATATATATCAATCTGGAATTTGGGTTCTTGGTTTACTTTCCTTTCTCAATATTTCTTTGGTTCTTCAGAAGTCACCTCAGATGGATCCTTTAGGAAGAAAAGTGTAATCATATATTTGTCTGCACAAAGAGCAAGCCATCAGCTTTAAACATGTCACCTTTTGTCAACCATATTGGCTTAGGTTTTTGGCTTTGGCTACAAAGGGCTTGTCTACACTTACATTTTATAGTGCTCTAACTTGCTGGCTCAGGGGTATGAAAAATCACCCCCCTGAGCGCAGCAAGTCTGAGCGCTTTAAAGCACTAGTGTAGACAGGCTCCGAGCACTGGGAGCTGTCCTGTAGAATAGATAAAACCCCAAGCAGGTTCTACAGGATAAAACCCCATCTATGCTACAGGACTCTCTTGGTGACTGGGCAGTTAGTAGGTGTGTTATAGCAGAAACTCCAAGGAAGTGAAGCTTGATAAATTGAGGAGGGAACTGATTTTTATGGAGATTGTTTAAAACTTGGAAGAAAAGATCTCTCTGTTAAGGATTCAGTATCCCTCACAACTGCGACTTAGGACTGAGAAGACACAATATTGGAACTGTTATTAGGAGGAAAGCATCTTTTTCTCAATTACACAGTTTAAGGCCTGAAAATTGAAACCAGATTAGCCAGAAACATGTTCAAAGTCAGTTCTTATTAGCAAATTGCTAATAGTTTCCCTAGCTGTGCAGACTTAAGTCCTAGTATAGCAAAATTTTGTAATATGCTGAAAGGCATGGTTCATCCTTGTTCACACTGGACAGGGGAAGTGGCCTTCTCAGTAAGTTCTGTGTTTAAACACGATTCAATTTGTGACTGTAGTATAGGCAAGACAGGCCTAAGAGCGGACTACTATGCAGTTTCCCACCTGACTATCCCAAACACCCAACCATGTGGATTAGTTATTTTGTGTTATCCATAGTAGATAGTGATCTCTTTAAACCTTAAGTAGCAGTCTAGCAAAATATATACATGATAATAATGTAATTGCATTGTTAAGAAGCGCCACCCCATCCAAAGGATAAATGAGTAACTTTACACATTGAGTCTGGAAGTTTCTCCTGAAGGAATCTCTGATTCACTGTTCCTTCCAGGGAGAGTAAATGACTATAAGTTTCACCTGACAGAACACACCTCACTAGTACCAGAAAGTGACAATAAAACAGATGAAGACTGGCTGCTAAATAACATTAACTTCACTCGGACTGCACAATGAAAAAGAAATCTTCAATGCAGGACATCTAAAAACTTCATGAGGAAGCGATCTATGCCAGCTGTAGCCAAAAGAGAACATCCCAACAAATGTTCAGTTTTGGCTGAAAGGCTTTCCTATGCCCCTTTTCCTGTGCATCTTGAAAATTCCATATTAGGCCAGTGTACAGGCAAGGATGCTGCTGCTGTGCCAGAATGAAACCCAGGGTAGTTCAGGCAGTCTAGGCCGTTTCACTTACAGCACTTTAAGCAATTGTGTAGGGGAAGAGTGAAATTGATTTATCTTGGGTTGGATTTACAGTGGTCTTTGAAGCTCCTGAGGGTGAAATTGGCTAGGCTTTCACCAGTTTCAACACTAGGGGAGTTGGCAGCCCCCTCCTGTGAGTATGGGGAATGGAGTAAGTGAGAAGAAGCACACTCTCTGAAGGGACCACAGTAGGAGGATGACCAAACAAAAATCCAGAAGGGATTTTAAGGAGAGGTGAAATGCATGAATCCCCCTGCCTCAAACCAACCAAAAGGGTAAGGTGCCCCAAAAATACCAAGATAAGAGAAACAACAACCCCTAAAGTAGAGAGGGAATATTGACTAAAAATCCCAGGCTGAGAAAGAGACCCAAAAGATTTCTAGAAGAGGAGAGAAATTAATTTTAAAAAAAATTGGGAAAGGAGAAAGAAGGTAGAGAGAAAATACAAAAAATATTAATTTTAGAATGAAAATTCTGTATTTCAGAGTAACAGCCGTGTTAGTCTGTATTCGCAAAAAGAAAAGGAGTACTTGTGGCACCTTAGAGACTAACCAATTTATTTGAGCATGAGCTTTCGTGAGCTACAGCTCACTTCACGAAAGCTCATGCTCAAATAAATTGGTTAGTCTCTAAGGTGCCACAAGTACTCCTTTTCTTTTTGCGAATTCTGTATTTGAATCTTTTGGCTATTAGTGTTCTAGTTATAATCGTACCAGTAGCCAAAAGAGGCTCTGAAATAAAATTTAAGCATGGGATGGTGTGACATACCAGGGTACAATCCAGACTAATGAGTAGCTGTGTCACTCCACCCTGTAATCTGGGGTGCCCTTTACAATGCCTTGCTGCTGTAGCCTTCAGCCTGGACTGCTCACAAAACAGCCTTCAGCATGTAAGTCACTCCCAGCTCTCTCTCTCTCTCTCTGTGTGGTGATGTTGTTGTTGCAGCCAGCCACACTTTGGCTCTTAGCAGCCTTAAGATTTCCACAGGGTGACCCCAACAACTCCTAGTCCAGATTTCTCCCCAGAAATGTATATCCTGTACTTCCCAGCCCTGTCCTGGACAGCACAAATATATTGAGTACATTATTCCTTTAAGGGAATAATATGGTCAGAACTTGTTACCCCAAATGGAGTTACCCAGACACTTCAACTTGAACACACTGGATTAGCTAAAAACAATGAAACAAATGTATTAACTACAAAGAGAGCTCTTAAGTGAGGAGAGTAATGAGGCATGAAAGTCAGAAATGATTACGAGAAAAATAAAGATCTAACACTTCCTGGAGCCTAACATAAAAACTATATTAAATTCAAAGCAAAGTTTTATTCTCACCACCTGCTCTTGGCAGTCTTACTGATCAAACTCTTTAGGTCAGGACTCCTCCCTCAGAATCCTATGGCTGCTTCAGGTGTAGTGAATGCAATGGGGGAGGGGGTGAAAGGGGGTGCTTTGGGCTGCATGTCCCTCCTTTTTATAGTTTCAGTCCCCCTCTTGAAAAACATTTTAGCTGAGACCTATGGGACAAAGAATTTATGTGGAAGGATATTCCCTGCTGGTTTTTTTCACCTGTTTGTTTTCCCTCCCTGCTTGATGACTCTGTTTACTGCTTAAATGCAAATTAAGGCAAGCATATATCCCTTCCTTTGTTTAGGGCAGACCTCATTTCTGCCTGGGAAGGGCTGGGGGGTTTGGAACATGTGGTAATAACATCATGCAGGGGAATCTTCAAACTTCACATTATGCGTTGCCACAAACTTTACTGGGACAATACTGACTAGCCAATTATGAGCTTTCAAATGATATCTTACAAGGCACACTTTGTACAAAGATTATTACGGTAGTGTGAATACAGGGAAGTATTCTATCACAGATGGATTGTGGGATCCCTCTGTGGTGACAGAAATTAAATTAGAGACCTGTCCAGTTTCTCTGATGATAGCACTATGCCATGATTAACAGGTGCAGCATCTCCCTTCTTCTGCCAGGGTTCCCTGGACAAAAAAAAATTCTGTTTCAGGCCTTCTACCACCAGTCAGTTTTAACCCCTCACCAGAAAGCCACTTGATAGAAGTGGTAGCATTTCATACACTCTCCCAGTAAGGAGCACACATGGTGCCAGTTAATCATTTTGTCTGTGTAACTGCTTTAATCTCTCATCAGGTTACATTCTGGTGTATATACAGTATGTATAACTAAAATTTTAAATACAAGTCAAGAAATTCACAGTTATGAGGAAGTGATTCCCCTTCTTTCAACTGTCAGGAGTGAGACAGATTTCAGCACTGTTAGTGTGAATGTGTGCAATATAAACAAGTATGTTTGCTGTGGGAACCATAATTTTAAATGTAGCTAATTCTTGTGGGATTAAAATCTTAACCTTAATATGTATTCAGAAAAAGATAATGAAACAGTAGTAACAGTAGCAAGATATTCTTTATTGCAGTAGTACTTCTAAAAAAACATTTGAGAAAAATGTAATGCCCTGCATGCTCTTTGTGCGTCAGCATGCACACCTGCTTTTACTGACTGAAGCACAAAGAAGTTAAGTGATTTTCCTGTGATCACACAGTGAGTTAGTACCTTAATCTGAAATAGAACACTAGACCCACCTGGCTTGTAGTCTTCTGCTCTATTTATCATTCCTGGTCATAAATTGTGAACAGCTTTGCCATTTGACTTGTGGAGTTGAGAGATGAATTGAATCAAACTATTTTAGCAGTTGTTGAATTGCTATGTGTATAGGATTGCAGTGGATACTCTGTAGTTTCCTCAAAATCTGTCTACTTAGTCCTTTTTAATTTTGAGCACTTGTCTGAATAAATGCAGTATTTTTTTATTGTTGTTCAGTTGTTACATAAAATATAGAATGATGCATTTTCATCCAAAACATGACAAGTTACAGTAATGTAGCAGTTCAGTGTAACATTTTTTCCAGTGCAACACTATTTGCAATATAATAGATGGCAATCCCTTGGAGTTTGAGGATGATCATATTCCATGAAATGATAACCAGTTATCACTGGTGGATCTGCAGGTGGCTAATAAGACCAGTTGGGGATCCGTAGATATTATCACAGTTGGAGGTAGATGTTTCCCGATGGAAGGGGCAGATCTGGATTATTGAGTTGGGCTGCAGCATATTCCTTCCTCCTTTTTCATTTCTCCATTTCCTATTGTCTTCATTGCATCTGTTGATGTTGCACTTCTTCATGTTGGCTTTGAGGGTGTCCTTGAAGTGCTTTTGTTGCTCTCCCCTCATCTGTTTGCCTTGGCTCAGGTGTGAGAATATGACTTCTTCAGGAATCGATTGTCTGGCATTCGAAGAATGTGACCAGCCCAATAGAGTTGGTGGCGGGTGATCATAGCTTCAGTGCTAGAAGTTTTGTTTTGGTCCAGGACACTGATGTTGGTGCATCAGGCATCCCACTTAATTTGGAAGCTTTTGCAGAGACACCATTGATGGTATCATTCAAGAGCCTTGAGGTGTCTACTGTACGTGATCCAGGTTTCGGCACCCTATAGGAGAGCAGGAATAATGATGGCCTGGTACATGAGAAGCTTGGTTTGGTTCTTGATGTCACAATTTTCAAATACGTTTGATAGCTGCAGTGATGTATAGGAGATGGTGTTGAATCTCCTCATCAAAGTCGGCTTTCTGCGACAGATAATTACTGAGGTAGGGGACGTGCTCAGCGTCCCTCAGGGTCCTTATGTTGAACTTGATTGCAGGAGCAGGATCCTGAAGGTTCAGAGCCTGCTGGAGGAGCACTTTAGTTTTCTTGGTGTTGGGTGACCTTTGGTTCTTGTTTTATGTTGAAGAGTAAACAGTTCCTGATTCACTTTTTGCACAGTCTCTTCACAATTTTGTAGACTTCTATCATATCCCCTCTGTAATGGAGCAGACTCACCCGTGCGGTGCCTCCTACTGGTCATTGGGAATTAGCTCTTTTCCAGCCTGGAGCACCATCTGCAGGCTGGTGATCCGCACAGCTCTGGCCCCCTTGTCCCTCACAGACCCCAGTACCCCTTCCTCTGGGGTTCTGCCCCCTGGCAGTACCTCCACACACTGCCTCTGAGTCTCCCCTTCCTGGGGAACCTCCAACCCACTATCTCCACCTTGCCTCAGTCTGGGCTACTGCCAGTCATCCCCAAGCCTCCGCTCCCTGGGGCAGACTGCAGTGTAAAGGCCACTCATCATAGGCAAGGGGGTTCGGACCTGTTGCCTTCCTCTGCCTCCCAGTACCTCTATGGGCCTTGGACCAGGCCCTACAGCCTGGGGAGTTGCCAGCCTGGAGCATCCTGCTCATTCCCCAGCCCTACTTCACTCCCAGTACTCTGTCAGGTAGGCAGCCAGGTTCTGCCTCCCAGCCTGGAGAGAGACTCCCTGGGCCTCTGGCTCACAGCCTTTTTATACAAGTCAGCTGGGGCCTGATTGGGGCGTGGCCCAGCTGCGGCTGCTTCCCCAACCAGCCATCCCCAGCCACAGCCCTCTCCAGGGCTGCTTTTGACCCCTTCTATTTTAGGAGCAGGGTAGCCACCCTGCTACACCCTCTTAGCTGTCTCTTTTCCAAGAAAGTGCCATTCTTTCTAATCTCGCTTCATATGAAAGCTGTTCCATACCCTTAATAATTTTTGTTGCCCTTCTCTGTACCTTTCCCAATTCTAATATATCTTTTTTGAGATGGAGTGACCAGAACTGCATCAGTATTCAAACTGAGGGCATAGTTGGGATTATGTTTTCCAATGTGCGTTGCTTTGCATTTATCAACATTAAATTTCATCTGCCATTTTGTTGTCCAGTCCCCTAATTTTCCGAGATCCCTTTCTAACTCTTCGCTGTCTTCTTTGGACTTAACTCTCTCGAATCATTTTGTATCATCTGCAAATTTTGCCACCTCAGTGTTGATTCTTTTTTCCAGATCATTTATGAATATGTTGAACAGAACAGATCCCTGGGGGACACCACTATTTATCTCTCTCGACTGTGAAAACTGACCATTTAATCCTACTCTTTTTTCCCTTGTCCGTTAAACAGATATTGATCAGTTTATCCATCGTCAGGATATACCAGATCCTATCATTCCATTCATCCTTCACCAGGAGTTTAAACCTTCTCCATATTTTTAGCAGATGCAATAAAACTGCCATTTTTCAAATATCAAACGTACTACCTGTTGTGTCTTGTCATGGTGTGAACATGCAGGGAGCTTATTGAGCAGTAAAATTTTCAAAAGGTGTTGTCATTGGTATTGCTTACCTGCTATAACAAATGGATGTATAGACATAATGTTGTGTATATGTAAAATCCACCTATTAACTCAGGGCTTGTCTAAACACAGTTTGTACCAATTAAATTAAATCACTTGAGAAACTGATCCAGTTACATCAGTGCATGTGTAGACCTGCTTAAACCAATGTAAGGGTGTCCAGACAGGGGTTGCACCAATCAGTTTCTAAACCATTGGTTCTCAACCTGTTTACCATTATGGGCTGCATATGCAGCTCTCTCTGTGTTGTGTGGGTCGCATCCACACAATATATGTACTATCTATATGGCCCTGAGGATGTCACATAGGCTGCAGCTGTGTGCTGATTGGGCCGTGGGTTGAGAATGTCTGTTCTAGACCAATTTAACTAAAATTGGTACTGTGTGTATGTGTGGAAAGGCCGTAGTTTGAAGTAGGTCAGTTACGCTAAAGTTGGGGAGACAGTTGGAAAATGATCTATTTTGCTGTCCCTATACCAGGATGTTTTACACTAAACTCTCATTAGCATTCATGGAAGTCGAAGAACTAAAATCCTGTAACAGTGGGTGACAAGATCCTTTGTAGTAGACTGCTTTGCTATAAATAGAGGTCTTATACTCTTATAATCCATTTTATAGTTCAGTGCATTCTTCTGAAATCCTGAAAAACTGATTCTGTATTGATTACTGTCCCAGCTAAGAGCTGCAGGGGTTTTTTTGTCTGAAAAACTGCAAGTTTAATTTGACTTTGCAAGTGTCATCCTTGTACTATTTCTGGTGCTGTCCTTTGTTTTTGTTTTATTTTATATATTATTTCAAGCACTTAGAACAAATATGTTAGACGCTTCACAGGGGACACATAGAAGAGAGCTTTATTATTAGTAGTAGGAGGAGTAAATATTTATATTATGCTGTTGTAGGGCCCCATTGTTCTTGGTTCTTTACAAAAACAGAAAAGAAATAATCCCTGTCCTGAAAACACAAACAGATGGAGGATGTGGAGTGGAGGATGTAGATACAACACTATAAGCAAATGAGTTTAGTGAAGAAGTGGTACAACTCTGTCAGTGCCAATGGTATTGGAATTCTCGTTCTCTTTTCTCTCTCTCTCCTTTTCTTTTTTATTTAAATAATTGGGTGTAGAGCAGGGGTGGGCAAACTTTTTGGCCTGAGGGCCACATCTGGGTATGGAAATTGTATGGCTGGCCATGAATGCTCACAAAATTGGAGGTTGGGGTGCGGGAGGGCGGGAGAGCTCTGGCTGGGGGTGCGGGCTCTGGGGTAGGGCCAAAAAAGAGGAGTTCAGGGTGTAGGAGGGGGCTCCCGGCTGGGACAGGGGGTTGGGATGTGAGGTGGGGTGAGGGCTCTGGGGTGGGGTTGGGGATGAGGGGCTGGGGGTTCAGAAGGGTGCTTTTGGTTGCGACTGAGGGGTTTGGAGGGCAGGAGGGGATCAAGGCTGGAGCAGTGGCACAGGAGTGGGGCAGAGGAGCAGGCTCCAGGTGGCACTTACCTCAAGCAGCTCCTGGAAGCAGCGGCATGTCCCCTCTCCAGCTCCTACACAGAGGTGCAGCCAGGCAGGTCTGTGCGCTGCCCCGTCCATAGACACCACCCCTGCAGCTCCCTTTGGCTGCTGTTCCAGGAAATGGGAGCTACGGGTTTGGCTCTTGGGGCAGGGGCAGCGTGTGGAGCCCCCTGGTTGCCCCTATGTGTAGGAGCCAGAGGGGGGACATGCTTAAGGATTTTCCTACACCCCCCCCGCATTCCCCCCCCCCCCCCCCCCCAGTTCTGTGAACTGGTTACATGCAGTGTTGCCAATTTAATGATTGTTTGGAAATTTGAATTGAAACATTAATACACACTTTAAAAGCATATAATGTGTATGATAAAATACGTGTATCTGAAAAAGTATAATAGGTTTGAAAAGTATGAACATAGACTAGCTTCCTTATACAGCTGTTGTTTTTCAGTTGTTGACAATGTCAGTGCATTCATGTCGGTGATGTTGTTCAACCTAATAATTTCAAACTATGATTTGTAAGCAAAGTCTAAATGAGCTCTCCCTGACAGCTAGTGATGAGCTGGGGGGAAAGGCTTCATGACCAGATTGTATTTACATTCACACCTAATCTACCTAGGTATCCAGCAAACAGAGCTGTGTTGCCCAAGTGATAGATTTTGGTTGGGTTTGGGTTACAAATCACTTGAATATGGGGGTGGGGGAGCTAATGAAATGTTATTTTTATTGTATGAGTAAAGGGCAGTAGAAGTGTACTTAGCCTGTGCTGATTGAGCGCATCAAGAGTGAGGGAGGGGAAAGGTGTTTTGCTTGATGGCCTATCTGAGTCACAAGTACTATTTGACCTGCCCCTCTCCACTGTTTAAAGACAGAGCTGATTAGGCTCCATAGATAGTCTCTTGTTTTGGTAAGTGACCACTACAGCTGAAATCACTGATAATGACCTGCTGTGGGACAGTGTTTCTGTGGAAGAGACAGCCCAGTCTGCACTAGCTGCGAGGTCCCCCCAACTGACAGCTCAGCTGAAAGCACTGAGAGCTGTGTGGAACCTCAAGAGACCAACTTGCAAGGGTCACGGTGCAGGGCCATTGGCAACAGAGCAATGGAGTGAACGGTGGCACAACGAACAACAGTGGTCAGAGCGAACAGTGAGCAGCTGGAGGAACGAGCAAGGTGCCTTCTTACCCCCCACCTGGGGAGTGAACTCAGGTGAAAGCACCTCTGAACTCTGAGTCTCCACTGACCAAGGACAACACTGGTGAGTGTTAATGAGGCTGTTAAGAAAGTTGAAGACACAACACAGTTCATGCAAACAAACGTGGCTGTGGCATCATACTTTCTATTTAAGCAAGAGATACCACACACTACAAACTGGAGGCCAATGTTAAGTACATTGTGACTTGTTCATCCTGAAGCTGAACACTGGTTCCAAACAAGACCAGCAAATGCTCACTATCTTTCTGCAAGAAGCTCAGCTGACTGGCTAGACGCATGTGGTGCAACAGTGAAAGACTCAACAGTTGAAAAAGTAAAGAACTCTCTCACCACATTCAAAAAATTTGCATATGTGGCTGATGAATGCACTGATGCAAATGGACATCAAGTATTAAGTCATTGTGTACATTATCTTGATGTCAGTGGTAGGCCAGTAGATGCATTTCTAGATGTTCAAGTTATAGAAGACCCATCGGCTGCATCTGTGACAACCCACATCTTAAAATAGTTAAATGTTTGTCGATTGGACCCAAAACAGATGGCTGCTTGTACATTTGATGGAGCTGCAAGTTTCTCTGGAAGACATAGAATCATAGACTATCAGGGTTGGAAGGGACCTCAGGAGGTCATCTAATCTGCT
The DNA here is from genome assembly GCF_965140235.1 of Caretta caretta. Taxonomy (NCBI): domain Eukaryota; kingdom Metazoa; phylum Chordata; order Testudines; family Cheloniidae; genus Caretta; species Caretta caretta. The sequence continues at coordinate 291,243,596 of NC_134206.1, read as the reverse complement.
CAAAGCAGGACCAATCCCCAATTTTTGTCCCAGATCCCTAAATGGCCCCCTCAAGGATTGAACTCTCAACCGTGGGTTTAGCAGGCCAATGCTCAAACCACTGACCTATCCCTCCCCCCGTGGGGAGTATAAGCTTTGCTCAGAGAAAAGTGTAGCCCTAATCTCTCCTATACACACTGCAGAGGCCATCTACTCCAACTAGCACTAGTACAAGCTGCAGACTCTTCAAAAGACTTTAAAAAAGCTATAAATTTAATGTCTTCATTTATATTTTTTTCAGCAAGAGTCCAAAAAGACTGAATATCTTGGAAAATATAGAAGATACACTGGGACTGAAGTTCAAATTAGTCCAATCTGGGAAAGCCCTTTGGCTTTCTCATGAGCACACCTTGGCTGTTTTAAAATTACTCCAGCTGTTATTAGTGGCTTTGGAAAGTATCTACCAAGATGGGATGGATCTAAGTAGTGAGGCTGATGGATTACTTTTGCTACTACATTCAGAAAAGACTATTGCCATTCTCTGTCTTGTAAGTCTACTGTTGAAACCACTTGGGTTATTAAACAATGCCATCCAGGCATCTGCTACAACAGTAGTAGATCTTTGTCCAGCAATAGAAGCTACATTTGGATCAGAGAGCTATCCATTGAAAAAGTACAGGAAGAAGCAATCTTTTACTTCAGTCTAGAAGTTGACTAATGAAAGCATTTATACCGAATCCTTAAGTGAAGAGGACAAGAAGTGTTTGTTAAGCCACCTGAAAAAGTACACAGACTTGATTCTTAAAAATCTACAACAGCAACTTCTGTTTTCTACTCAACCTCTACGCAACTTTTACAGATCCCTGTCCTATAAAACGCTGACAGTTGAGTGGAGTGAGGCACTACCAGCAATGGGGCTGCCAGGTGCTCAGGACAGACTAGAGAATTTGAACACCGAGTGGAATATCATACGACGGATGAATGAAGATTTGACTTCAACTTCTTTTTTATCATCAGTAGTGGTTTGACCCAATCTTTATTCTATGTTTCCTGGGATGAAAGAAGAAGGAATTCATCTCTTGCTACTCCCAGTCACAACAGCTACAGCTGAGCTTTCCTTTTCATCATTGAATAGAATTTTGTGTTCTGAAAGAAGTTGCCTTCTGCCTGATCATGTGAATGAACTAATGAGCATATCAATTGAAGGAATGGAAGTACCGGACACACGAGAAGCCACCAAAGATGAACACATTGCATTCAAGAAGCTCATTAACAGAGTTGTGCAAAATTATAACAACAAACCAAGAAGGATGTAGACGTAGTGCTTCATAGAAGGCCTGAGTAGCCAACTTTAATTTGTGTGATGATTTTAAAACATGAGTTAAATCAAATAAAATGGTCATGAAATATTTTTCAGTTTTTACTATGGTGCCATACAGCTCACCTTCACCCTAATGGTCTCACCCCTCATCAGTCTTTCCCCCCACCCCCATTTCAATTCTTGGGGAAAACATTGGACATGCTGCTGCTGCTTCTGGGAGCCGCATGGAGCCATGAGACGTGCAGAGCGGGGCAAGCCTCTGACCCCGCTCCCCAGCTGGAGTGCTGGAGCAGGGCAAGCCCTGGACCCCGCTCCCCAGCGGGAGCTCAAGGGCCGGAATAAAACGTCTGAAGGGCTGGGTGTGGCCCCACGGGCCGTAGTTTGCCCACTCCTGGTCTAAAGGGTGGAAGGAAGGGAACAGGGAAAGAGAGAGAGAGAGGCAGGCACAGCTTGTCACCTGTCTAGCCATGTTCAGCAAGCTGTTTTCTGTCAGGGAAGGAAGAACATATGAGAATTGTGGAGGAAGCTAAGGAGCTATTGAAGAGCACGGCTAGGTGAGAAAAATCAAAAGGGAACAATAAGGAAGCTAATTCATTTTAAGTCCAGGCTTCCTGAAATTCCTGCTAGAAACCAGGTAAGAGAAAATCAATGTTTAGAAAGTGTGAGACGATCTAGTGGTTAGTCCCAGGAATTGGCTTCATGCAGTGCCCAGCTTTCTGGGCTGAAATTGAATGATCTTAAAATCTGAATGATCAAACTGAGGGAAAACTGGAGAAATAACGTATATCAGGAAAGAGGGGTGGGCAAGGACACAGGTTAAAGAAAAAAATTGAGGTTTCTCAGTTTAGGCATACAACCACCCTGAACCATCTACACTTTTGTATTTCATTTAAAATGTGGATTCTCTCATATTGTAGCTAAGTAATGCTACAGAAGTGAGTTCTTAGGAGTGATATGAAGAGTGATCATGGAAACTTGATGAGTAGATTTCAATAAGGCATTCCAAACACTGAAACAGCATGGAAAAAGGGAGGGAGACATGTTGGAGAAAGTGCCACCCTTATGGAACCTTCTGTCGGCAGAGCAGTGAGGGTGGGAAAGATAGAAAGAGACCAGGTCAGAGGTGTATAAAATTTATTAATAAAAAATTAGACCAGGGCTGATAGTTGCTATAAAAGTCTTAGCCAAAAAACAAGTTTTTATTTGCATGCTCCCACCACTTTGTATATAATACATTTTTTTAAAAAAAAAGTTTGTGATTCCAGGCAATTTTGGGCTTGTAGAACTTTTATGAGTACTCCATGTTTTCTTTCAATGGAACGTATATAGACTGTTGGGCCATAATATGCAACTTCAGCAGTTTAATTCACATGATAGTTCATTGCCACTCTAAGTGACTGTCATGCTCTACTGTGCTAATGATTTGTGACCAAAGACAGATCTATCTACTCAGTAGATGTTGAACAGTTTAGAATTAGCCCTTACTGTTTCTTGAGACAATTTTCTCAGCTTTTTCTTTTAAAAGCCCCAGAATATGCATTGACAACATGTCAGATTATATAGATAGCAAATCTGGTGGGTACTGCCTAATTCCAAACACAGTCTACTGTGTACATCTTTTTAAATTCACAAATGTCAAGCTCTGCAAATTGACTTAATAGCCATCTGTCTATATGGCTTATCCAGTCATTGTCTTATTTGTTTATTCAACCTGCTGCTTAAAAATGCCACATAAGTGTCTAAATGATATCTGCTTCAGTCTGAACCTCTAAATATATACACATCAACATTAGAAAATATATAAATATGCATGCAGGATAGCCTCATTTTGAAGCCTCCACTGGTTCTCCCTTCTCTGTTGCATCAAACATAAGCTGTTTGTATTTACTTTCAAAGCCCTTCACAGGCAGTCCCCACCCTACCTATCATCTCTCAGTCACTACTGAATGTCAAAGCTCACCTCTGATCAACCCGTGATACCAATTTCCACTGCCCACTTGTTACATTTTCAAACCAACACTTTCATGCTTTCTCCTATGCTGCCCCTCATGTTTGGAAGGAGCACTCCATAAACATCTGCAGAGCTGTCTCATTATTTACCTTCAGATCCCTTCTCAAGACTCTCCTTTGCTCTGATGCATACAGAAAAATTGACAAAAATGAGGCTGTTTGTGTGCTCAGACCATTGCCTAGCATGCTGACTACCTTCGCCTCATTGTTTCCTAGTAATCCCCATCTGTCTGTGTCCAGCTGTTGTCTCTTGTCTCAGGCTTTGATTGTAAGCTCCTTGGAGCAGGGACTGTTTTTGTTCTGTTTGTACAATGCCTAACATCATGGGGCTCCTACGTGCTACAGTAATATAAATAATAAAAACAACACGTATATTTTAAAAAAATACTACGAAAATGGAAGGGAGTAAACACTGCTAGTAAGGAATCCTCTGTACTGTTATGGCAGAAGGTGCTGGTGGCTTGTGCATTAGGGGTTACTGAGGCATAAACACCCCACCCAGTATGAAACTCTCCATAGAAGACCTGAGAGATGTCCTGCAGTAGTCACATCCAGAAAACTGTTAGATATTTTGTGAGTTAAAACACTCCTCTCTGTTTGGGCCTTTAGACTTCTCTGAGTTTCCTTTGTGTTGCAGAGCAGTGGCATGTCATAAATATAAAGGGAAGGGTAAACCCCTTTGAAATCCCTCCTGGCCAGGGGAAAGCTCCTCTCACCTGTAAAGGGTTAAGAAGCTAAAGGTAACCTCGCTGGCACCTGACCAAAATGACCAATGAGGAGACAAGATACTTTCAAAAGCTGGGAGGAGGGAGAGAAACAAAGGGTCTGTGTGTCTGTCTATAGTCTGTCTGTAGTCGTCTTGGCCGGGGATAGACCAGGAATGGAGTCTTAGAACTTTTAGTAAGTAATCTAGCTAGGTATGTGTTAGATTATGATTTCTTTAAATGGCTGAGAAAAGCATTGTGCTGAATAGAATAACTATTTCTGTCTGTGTATCTTTTTTGTAACTTAAGGTTTTGCCTAGAGGGGTTCTCTATGTTTTTGAATCTAATTACCCTGTAAGATATCTACCATCCTGATTTTACAGGGGGGATTTCTTTATTTCTATTTACTTCTATTTTTTATTAAAAGTCTTCTTGTAAAAAACTGAATGCTTTTTCATTGTTCTCAGATCCAAGGGTTTGGGTCTGTGGTCACCTATGCAAATTGGTGAGGCTTTTTATCCAACATTTCCCAGGAAAGGGGGGGTGCAAGTGTTGGGAGGATTGTTCATTGTTCTTAAGATCCAAGGGTCTGGGTCTGTAGTCACCTAGGCAAATTGGTGAGGCTTTTTACCAAACCTTGTCCAGGAAGTGGGGTGCAGGGTTTTGGGAAGTATTTTTGGGGGAAAGACGCGTCCAAACAGCTCTTCCCCAGTAACCAGTATTAGTTTGGTGGTGGTAGCGGCCAGTCCAAGGACAACGGGGGGAATATTTTGTACCTTGGGGAAGTTTTGACCTAAGCTGGTAAAGATAAGCTTAGGAGGTTTTTTCATGCAGGTCCCCACATCTGTACCCTAGAGTTCAGAGTGGGGGAGGAACCTTGACATTGCACAAAAGGAAGATTAATGGCCCAGCTACCTTTACAGATCACTTAGTCTCAGTAGATTCTTGGACTAGGGGTTTCCTGGGTGTAAAGTGAAGGGAGTGAGGGAAGAAATGGGGCTCAGATGTGTTTAAATTGTTGGGATGGTTTGAAATTGGAGTTCAAGTCTGAGAGAGTCAGAGTCAAAGGCAGTTGCTTCTAATCTTGGGACCGGGAAGAGGTGCCTTATATTAGGTTGCTGTAAGAGAGAGTTGCCTATGTGCAGTTCCCCGTTCAAGGAAACAGGACTCATGTACATTTTGTAAATAAACATATTACACTAAGGAAATACCTAGTTCTGTGTTAGAGTTCTGCTCCAAGTGGGAAACTGACCTGCTAAACCCTGAAATCTACTTCTGCTCAGCAACAGGTTAGCAGAGTTGGAGTACATCAGAAGAGCTCTGTGTAACTCAAAAACTTGCCTCTTTCACCAACAGAAGTTAGTCCTATAAAAAATATTACCTAACCCACTTTGTCTATCAAATATGGCTGTTTTACTTGCATTCTCAATGAGCCCCAAAGAAAAAATATATTTGTAACCCTTCTGCCAGCTGGAGCCGGTAGCAACCAGGGCCGGGTTCAATATCCTTTTCAACAGTACAACACAGAACCAGGTCGAGCCCCCACCCAATAACATGAGAAAATTACACACCACCCCTGGACACCTCTGAGAGGCAATATTTGCCCACTCTCTAGCACAGAGTCTGAGTATAGAAAATAGACTTTTAATGAAAGGAGGGAAGTCACCTGACATTAATTAGGGAAAATGCCACAAGTGGGATTCATACTTATAAAACTGAGCAGGACACTCATCCCAGAGTGGGAGGGGCAGTGCCTTCTGCCTCATGTTCTTGTGTCCTACAGCTAAAAGTTCCTTTTCTGTGCCCCTCTCTGCTCCCTCACCGTGCCCCTCTCTGCTCCCTCACCACACCCCACTCACAGTGGTTGTCCTTGGTCGGTTTGGACCCAAGGTCCAGATGTGCATCTGTGTGAGTTCACCTCCCACCCGGGGAAAAAGGCACCTTGCTTTCTCTGGCATCTGAGCACTTGCTTTGGCTGGCCACCCCGCCAGCCTCTTGTTCTGCTCACCGCCTCACCAGCTGCTTGTTCACTCGCTGTCAGTCACCTTCTGCTGCCACGTGCCTCTCTGCTGTGATCTCTGCACATCAGTCTCTGCAGTCTCTGAAGTGCATCCGATGAAGTGAGCTGTAGCTCACGAAAGCTTATGCTCAGATAAATTGGTTAGTCTCTAAGGTGCCACAAGTACTCCTTTTCTTTTTGTGAATACACACTAACACGGCTGTTACTCTGAAACTTAATATAACAAAGAGGCTCCTAATGAAGCCTATTTAGCTCTTTCTTTGAACGGTGGAGGGGACAGGTTAAACCAGACAGGGGATCCTTGGGGAGAGTCCACACCTCCTGACTGGGACACCTGTCTCCACCCCTCTTACTTTCACAGGGCTCTGACATTTCAGCCCCTGGCTTAACGCGGGCCTTTCAGCTGAGGGTGACCCCCTCATTTGGGACAGGTTAAACACAATTCTGCTCCTCTTTATTCATACAATAATGACAACATTGGTAACAGCAATTCACTACCCCTGAATTCAGTACCAAAGCGATTTGTAACCAACACCAGCCATAGCTGATTACTTTGAACAACAGCACTCTATCTGCTGGATATCTAAGCAGAGTAGGTGTGTGCATGTAAATACAGTTTGCTCCTGAAGTCTCTCTCCCTCCCAGCTAACTGTCAGGGGAGAATTCTGCATACACATTTAATAGCTGGTGTCATTGTCTAAGAGTGCTAGCATGCTTGCCCTGTTAGCAGACTGCTGATTATATGGACTCTGTAGTTCTAGAGAGGATAGTTACCCTGTTGATGTAAATCTTTTGCAGTGGTTCTCAACTGATGGTGCGCAGAGTTCTTCCAGGGCAGTGGTTCTCAACCAGCAGGTTTCAGGGGGTTCGCCAAGCGGGGTCAGCATTAGACTCCCTGGAGCCCTCTGCAGAAAGCTGAAGCCCCACTTCATGGGGCTGAAGCCCGAAGCTCTGAGCTGCACCACCTGGGGCTGAAGCCAAAGCCTGAGCATCTTAGCTTTATGGGGGCCCCTGTGGCATGGGACCCTGGGCAATTACGCTGCTTGCTGACCCCTAACATCGGCCCTGGATTTTATATGCAGAAAACCAGTTGTGGCACAGGTGGGCCATGGAGTTTTTATAGCATGTTGGAGGTGTGGGGGCACAGAAAGAAAAAGATTGAGAACACCTGTTCCAGGGGGTGCATCAACTCATCTAGCTAGTTGCCTCGTTTTACAACAGGCTGCATAAAAAGCACAAGCAAAGTCAGTACTAATTTCATACAGATGACTTGTTTTATACTGCTCTATATACTATATGCTGAAATATAAGTACAATATTTATATTTGAATTGATTTATTTTTATAATTATAGGGTAAAAATGAGAAAGTGAACAATTTCTCAGTAATAGTGTGCAGTGACACTTGTATTTTTATGTCTGATTTTGTAAGCAGATAGATTTTAAGTGAGGTAACACTTGGGGTATGCAAGAGACAAATCGGCCTCTGAAAGGGGTACAGTAGCCTGGAAAGGTTGAGCACCTCTGTCTTAAAGGACTCTAACTCTGTTGCAGAGTTGCTTTGTCTAAGCTGTGGATATCAGAAATCATACAAGAACTCAGCATGCTGAAATGTGATTGTTATGGCTGATGGCTTGGTCACAGAGCATGAATAAACACTAATGTTATCCTTCTGACAGGCTTCTGTTTAGATTTTTCCTCATTTGCAGTATGTTTATAAGATGTGCATATACTCTGTGTGTATATAGAAAAGGAGTACTTGTGGCACCTTAGAGACTAACAAATTTATTTGAGCATAAGCTTTAGTGAGCTCACTAAAGCTTATGCTCAAATAAATTTGTTAGTCTCTAAGGTGCCACAAGTACTCCTTTTTCTTTTAGCAAATACAGACTAACACGGCTGCCGCTCTGAAACCTGTATGTATATAGATACACAAAGAAAAACCTTAGTTTAAAAAAAGCTAAGGCTAAAAGTGTGTTTCAGCTGACTCTAAATAACACTCCCAAAATTGCTTTCTTTACAAAAATTCTACATGTTTAAAAAATAAACACCCTCCCCCCCACAACCTCACTACCACCTATATTGAAAAGTCTTTCCTCACCTCTGTACCGTGCCAATCACCTGCCCCAGTCCATGCAACTCCTCTTTCTGCCTCTTTTACTGACCTTGTTTTGAGACCAAGAATTGTGGCCCCATGGCACCCTTCCATGTCCCTCCCAGACCCCTTCCCTCTGCCCTCCGTTCAGTGTTCATACCTTCAGTGACACTCCTGGTCCTTTCACCTCTGGTCTTCTACACATCCTGTCCATGGTCCACCACTTCTGGATCAATGCCTACTGGCTGTATTAGCACAGCCTTAAATCAGCAGAAAATCAATTTATGTTTATAAATTATATTAAACTTTGTTCTATGTACATGTGAAAGCAGCTCTTTGTAACTCCCATCTGACTGCAAAAGCAAAAAGTTACTACTCGCCAAGGCCAACAAAACAAAACAGGTTTTCCATGACTGATGGCCTGTTACAAGTCGGGTTTGAGATACATTGTTAAAACTGCTTGCTTACTACATGGAGGTGGTACTTAGCTTTAGCCAATGCTGCTAAAAAATCATTAATGCTTTCATAAGCATTAATTTTACCTACACTTTTGTTAAAGGGTAAGATATTTTAAGGAGGAGAAAGGTATGACTTACTTTTTTTAAGTCATACCTTAAAATTTGCAATCTAACTTAAATACTTTGTCTCCTGATTGCATGTACTTTTTACTCATAATACTGTATACAATAGAACCTCAGAGTTATGAACACCAGATTTATGAACTGACCGGTCAACCACACACCTCATTTGGAACTGGAAGTATGCAATCAGGCAGCAGCAGCAGATAGAGAAAAAGCAAGTAACAGTACAGTACTGTGTTAAATGTAAACTGCTAAAAAATTAAGGGACAGTTTAAAAAAAAAAAAAAAAAGATTTGACAAGGTAAGGGGAAACTGTTTCTGTGCTTGTTTCATTTAAATTAAGATGGTTAAAAGCAGCATTTTTCTTCTGCATAGTTAAGTTTCAAAGCTGTATTAAATCAATGTTCAGTTGTAAACGTTTGAAAGAACAACCATACTGTTTTATTCAGAGTTACGAACAACCTCCATTCCTAAGGTGTTTGTAACCCTGAGGTTTCACTGTATTGGCATATGTTCTAAGATTAGGTTCTTCATAAATCATTCTCTTGAATACGTCTAAGATTTGGAAAGCTTCAGTTTTGAAAAACTGTCATTTAGGGATGGTAGTTTACCAGCTAAATATTGTGTATCAATCAAGTTTATAGTATTTGAACTAGGTTTTTCCCCGCTCTCATATTATTCAGTCACTAGCACTCAGTATGAACACTCTGTAACAAATGTAGCTTCAAAAAAGGTATGAACATTGAGGATTAACACAGTTTTTATATATTACTGGACATTTTAGTATGTTTTCAACAGTTCTCTTACTTAAAAGGAAAAAAAATCTGTAAATCAGATGACACCAACTAGCATATGTTGCACTTTATAGAATGTTTTGTTCTGGATATAAAAATATCAGCGGCTTAATAGCTTTGTTACACTTAAGTGGCTTTTTTTAAAAGATTAATTCTAGAGTTATGGCACGTTAACAGTACTTTTCACGTTGTGGGTGCAGTATTTGGTATATCTTCTTTAGACTATTTAAAAAAAATAAAGATAATTAGTTTTTGTATGCCCGCATTTAACTTGCACACTCACAAGGTTACTTTAGGTGTAGGCACAGCGCAATAGGATGGTAATCGTTGCATTTTTAAAGAAATATTTTGCTTCAGTTGCTGGATGCATAGGCTTTTTTTGTATGCTTAACATTTTTAAACATTGTTTTAAAGATAAGTCAGAACACTATTAATTACATAAGTTTACTAAAAGATTGTGGTGGAAGTACTATTGATAGTTTAAAAAAAAAGCTTCTTGGGAAAATTTCCATGTAAGGAGAATGCCTGAGAGAGAATTTGGTGACTATGATCCTTTTAAGCTGAAATGCTTTGGAATACCTGAGGTGTTTAAAAAAAAGAAATTAAAAAAGGAACCTAATGATTCTCAAATGATACTCTGTACTAAAGTAATTGATGAACTAATGGAGAAGTCATTACAGTATTTTACCAAAAACTATATTCAGATCATCTTTTTTGCTAAATTTGAAATGGTGCTGATTTCTGGTTATAACATGCTGCAGGGGAACCCAAGCTATGAGCTGTTGTGTTACCCCTCTGCCTCAGCAAGTGTGAGTTTTGCTGGCAGACTGTGTGACAGCTTCCTGCCACACCAGTCTGTCTTCCTCATCAGCAAATTCCTCAAGGCTCTCCTTGCCCAAACCTCACCTAGCAAGTAACAGCCAGTAAACTCCATCCCCTGAGTTCCTCAGAGATGTTTCTCTGCAATGCACAGCCCCTACCACTGTGCATTCACAGAAGATACCGTTTGTTGCTCTGTTAAGGAATCAGTACATCACAGTTTGTTAGTTTAAATGGGGTAGATACATCCTTTCTCTCAAAAACAGCACTGAATTTGTTTATAGTAAAAGTAAAACAAGTTTATTAACAAAAGAGCATAGATGAAGTGATACCAAATAAAAGAAATAAAGGTAGAGATGGTTACAAGCAAATAAAAGTGAAAACACATATCTAAAAATCTAAAACGTAGTTTAGCAAGTTAGTGTTCATTCAAGATGGCTTTTCTCACCCCTAGTCTCCTTTCCAGCTTTTTGCTGGCCAGCTTGGACAGGACCCATCAGAGAGATCAAATTGGATGGTTTCTTTGTCTCCTCAGATGAAAGATAAAGATGGAGTCTGTCCTGTTCCTTATACAGTGGTGGTAGAACAATTTTTTACAGTGGGGGTGCTGACGGCGGAAACCATGTTTTTGGGTGGTTATTAATACTTCAAGTCAGGAGACGTGGCAGCACCCTCAGCACCCCTAGTTCCATCACCTATGTCCTTATATCCCCAAAGGGATGTCTTAGTGTTACAAGTTAGGAAGGCATCATAGAATCATAGAATATCAGGGTTGGAAGGGACCTCAGGAGGTCATCTAGTCCAACCCCCTGCTCAAAGCAGGACCAATCCCCAATTAAATCATCCCAGCCAGGGCTTTGTCAAGCCTGACCTTAAAAACTTATAAGGAAGGAGATTCTACCACCTCCCTAGGTAACACGTTCCAGTGTTCCACCACCCTCCTAGTGAAAAAGTTTTTCTAATATGCAGCTTAAACCTCCCCAATTGCAACTTGAGACCATTACTCCTTGTCCTGTCCTCTTCTACCACTGAGAATAGTCTAGAACCATCCTCTCTGGAACCACCTCTCAGGTAGCTGAAAGCAGCTATCAAATCCCCCCTCATTCTTCTCTTCTGCAGACTAAACAATCCCAGTTCCCTCAGCTTCTCCTCATAAATCATGTGTTCCAGACCCCTAATCATTTTTGTTGCCCTTCGCTGGACTCTCTCCAATTTATCCACATCCTTCTTGTAGTGTGGGGCCCAAAACTGGACACAGTACTCCAGATGAGGCCTCACCAATGTCGAATAGAGGGGAATGATCATGTCCCTCGATCTGCTCGCTATGCCCCTACTTATACATCCAAAATGCCATTGGCCTTCTTGGCAACAAGGGCACACTGCTGACTCATATCCAGCTTCTCGTCCACTGTCACCCCTAGGTCCTTTTCCGCAGAACTGCTGCCTAGCCATTCGGTCCCTAGTCTGTAGCTGTGCATTGGGTTCTTCCGTCCTAAGTGCAGGACCCTGCACTTATTCTTATTGAACCTCATCAGATTTCTTTTGGCCCAATCCTCCAATTTGTCTAGGTCCATCCTGGGGATTTAGTCTCGTGTGTGTGTCTGCAGAGCAGGAGCCATGTTAATTTTCTGTCTCGAGTTCAGGCTCAGGATAACCTCTGCTGGTTTAGCTCTACAGCTTTATTTATGGCTGATACGTAAATTGAGGTAAGCCCACGTTCCTTTGTCTAGGACAGACCTGTTTATCACCTTTACGTTGGTTAGACTGCCTGGTCTTAAACAAGTTTTAGTAACATCATAAACGGAATTCATAACTTCATATCAAAAATTATCACATGCATTTTACAATGATATTAATAACCAGCATGCTATTAACTTTCATATGGTACCTCACAGAGCATAATTTATTCAAATATCATTGTAGTAATGTGTGGGGTGTGAATGCAGGGGTGCTTGGGTCACACTGGTTCATGGTTGTGACTGAGAATTTTAAATATACTTTTATTTATTCTAAATTTTAAAAAGTAGCAAACTGCAAAAGAATGAGATAAGATGAAGCTAAAAAAATAGGGATTATATTAAAGAATTAGTTACTGAATGAAATTACATAGGACTGATTTCTGATATATAGGTGTGTGTCATGGTGTCTCTAGGAAAATCAGCTTCTCCATTGGAGTGCATGTTCATTTAATGTATTAAGATGTATCACATTTTGTTTAAGATCAATTATTTTAATGTATAAAATATTAATAAAAATATATCCCAAGTCTCTACTGGCTATATACCTAGTGATTATTTGTTAGATGTTTCTCAAAGGCACCATGATATAGCAGTGGCAACTGATTCTGCATAGAGGGTGTTCTGTGGTATGTTGGGACAATCTAGGCTGGGGCTGGAGCTCTTTGGGAGTTGCTAGCCCTGAGCACAAGTTTGGCTCTGGGAGCCCCCAGGATCTGAGGGTGGAAAGACGGTGTGAATCTATCTGTGTTCTCAGCCTTGCTGAGCAATGCTTTGATGCATTTGGGGAGCTGGTCCTATCATTTTCTTCTTTCTGTGTTTCTTCTTTCAATTCTGTCTTCTCTCACTTGTCCTGCAGTGCCTCACAAATGGGGTCATGAAAAGTGACTGCCGTATTGATGCATAATTTATTAAAATAAAGCATCTGCATGGGCAGCTCTGCATATTGATCAGCCACCTAAGGATACCGTGCACGCTCAGCAAGCTGTAAATTAGCTTCCACAGTAAGCCGTCACATCCTCATTTATTTTAGACAAAAGCAACACAAACATGCAAGAGTATTCTTTCAAAGCAGTGTACTTCCTCCAGACTTGAACTTAAAAGTCCTATTTAGGTCCCAGTGATGTTTGGTAAAAGTTGGACTACTCCTGTAGGCTCCTTTGAAAATCCCAGCGCTAGTCATTAATGAAAATAATTCCTCGCTCACATAATGCCTAGCACAATGGGGCTGAGATCCCAACTGGGGCCTTTTAGAGCTGTCAAAGTGCAAATGAGATATAATAATTAATTAACCTGCTAAAGAGTTTAGTATTTTTTCCAGAGTACACTGAGTACAGCAGAAGGCAGCAGTGCCATAATCTAGTGCACAGAGTTTAGGACTCGGAACAATGAACTCCTTGAGTTTTAATCTCAGCTCTGCCTCTGATTTGGCAGATCGCTTAATGTCGCTGTGCTGGGCTGTTTGCCCACTTGTAAAATGGGGACAAAAATGCTACTTCACAGGATGTGGCAGTCCTTGTCACAATGGGACAATGGGCAAGAGTGGGGCCTCACTCGTCTTCTAACCAGGCCATTTAAAAACATTTTTATGAGTGGTAGTTAAAGTTTGAGAATTTAATAACATAACATTCTTTATTGTGATTTATTATACAACATGCTTCACTCGATGCACATCACCATTTCACATACGTACCGTGTACCACTTTTTAGACAAACAGCATATACTTATGGAGGACGAAGAAGATGGGTCATTGCAGTTTAGGATAGAACTACAATAGAGTCTCAGAAAATAAATAATACATTTGTTTAACCTTCACTCAAGGGGTGAAAGTTCAGAATTGGTCTGTTTTCTCAGAAGTTAAAATATTAAGTCATTTCTGAAGAGCGGGATAGAAATTCCAGCCTTAATCAGTGAACAAAATGGCAGGCTAGCAAGCCAGCCAGTAGGAATTATTAAATTAAAAGTGTGCTTTCAGAATATTTGCATCATGTCCTTTGAGCACCAGAAGCCATCTAATCTTTGCTGTTGCACTATTCAGGCCAGTCCTGGAATGGAAAAGATTAGGGATATTTTTCAAGATGTTGAAAGGATTGTAACTTTTAAAAAAAAGTGTATTTAAGTCTGTTGCAGTTATAAACTTACTGCCATAAAAGGAATGTGCAGTAAGTTGGTACGCTGCCAAGTGCGGGAAAAGAAAAATGTAACAGAGCTCTATTTTAGTGCATCAGACTTGAGAAGACTGGGAATAGAATGAGGGATAATCCAGACTGACCCAATTTTACTTTATTTTGGAGAAGTCTTGCCAGTTGTACTCTCAGGCAATAGTCATCTGGAAATGAAGCAATTGCATGCACTGACAAGGCTCGGAGACTCTAGGTACTGCTTAACCATGGATCCTTTCTCTGGGCTTTTGAGACTCAATACTTGACTGGTTCTCCTCCAAACTCTGCAATCGCTCCTTTGGTGTCTACCTCAGCAGCAGCATCACCTGGAATGTGTTTTCTGTTCCTCAGTATTGTGAAACCTCCCTCGCCTACTTCAAATCCCTCCTCAAAGCTCAACTTTTTCCCACCGTCCCTCAAACAATGATCCTCTAACTTTTTTATTGTTTAAAAGGAATTAATTTTTTTTTTTTAAAAATAGATTCTTAAAGGCTAGGAACTGGTGTCATATGCATCATAATTACCCAAGAAGCCCTATAACCTTATTCTAAAACTCTTTCATAGTGCAGACCACCTCTTAGAGAGAGTCTCACAGTTCACTGATACCCCATGTTCTTCTCACTGACCACCTCCCTCCCATTTGCAGTTGCATAACATAACTGCAGAAACTACAGCAGTCCCATGTTTGAGAAAGTGAGATTGCGAGGAGTGTGGTTTTATCTTTTATGAAAAAAAGTTAATCACACTGTCTCCTATTTTTGCCTCATTTTATCTCTGCTTCTCACATGCTACTCTCATTTTTCTCTTCCCTTGCTCACCTGATCATACTTACACTGAATTCCATTTTCCTCCTCTTCCCCTTTCATACACTTCCTTGTTGCTTTGTCCATTTTCTTCCAGCATAGGCTAACAGTCACCTGGCTGTCATCTCCCCCACGTCATTGGACACAGTGGTGAGCTGGAGCCGGTTCCCACTGGTCCACTAGAACCGGTTGTTAAATTTAGAAGCCCTTTTAGAACCGGTTCATTAATGAATATGTTGAATAGGACTGGTCTCAGACCCCTGATGGACACTACTATTTACCTCTCTCCACTTTCATCTTTTATTCCTACCCTTTGTTTCCTATCTTTTAACTGAAGTGCCTGGAAGTGTTTTCAGGATCATCTAAGGCAGTGGTTCTCAAACTTTTTTTTGCGTGGACCACTTGAAAATTGCTGAGGATCTCGGTGGATCAATTAATAATGTTTCCAAATGTTGTTCGTACCGTTAGCTATGGATTATTGCTTTAGCAATATTTATTATTATTTATTATTTATTTAATATTTCAATTATTGTAAAGCGCTATGGATAAAAACTTAATAATAAACGGTTTTTGTTCTACAAATAAAAGCACACAACACATATTTAATATCAGTAAGTCTTACCTTTCTAATGCGATAGATGTGCTCTCTCTCCCCCGCCACAGAGCTGAGGCTGGGAAGGAGGGCTGTCTCTCCCCAGCAGCCGCAGCCCTGGAGCTGGGGAAAGTCTTCTCTTTCTCTGGCCGCTGCCCCCTCCCAGCTACCTCCTATTCCCCCCCAAGGCCACCACCTCACCTTACTCGTGCGTCTTCTCCAGGGTCCAGGCACCTAATTAGGGGAGCCATGCCTGCACGGGCATGGCTCCACTAATTAGGTGGGTGGCCCCATTCTCTTGTATGCGGCCATCTAGGTGCACACCTTAGAGGGAACTATCTGCGGACCACCTGAATGGAGCTCAGGACCATAGTTTGAGAACCTCTGATCTAAGGATCCTTAATTTACTTTACAAAAGGCTTGTCATTAACAAAAAGGCTTGTCATTAATAACAAAAAGACTTGTCATTAATCACCTGCATCTGTTTATAAACAAACTCCCAGCCCCCGAACTCATCACATATCACACTCAAGCTGTTGCAGTTAAGAGCTCCATCTGGGGTTAGGGTGAGTAGACCCGACACCCTCTTCCCTGGATAACCCTCTGTTGCTGGTGCCTTACAGTTCCAGTCCTACATTGAGTCTGGTTGCAGAGTGCAGTGGTCTGTTTCTTCTTCTCTTTTAGCTGTGGCCTCCACTAAAGGCAGCTAGGTTAGCTCCTGCTTCTTGTTTCCATCCTTTTTTCAGGCCTTCAGGCAAGAGCCTTCACTATAGGTTGAAACAAGGAGGAGAAGCCAGCCCAACGTGTAGCAGGAGTGGCCAAATTTACTGAGCCTCTGAGCCACATACAATAAACTACAGAAGTTCAAGAGCCACAAGACATGCACAACCTGCCTCGCAGGGCAGTGCCTGCTGGGGCATGGGACTAAAACCCTGAGACCTCCCTCAGTACAGGGCAGAAGCCCCTAGCCCCACCACTTCATTGCAGGGCAGAAGCCTCCAGCCGCCCCCCAACCCCTTTTGGTGGAGAATGGGAAGGAACATGGGGGGGTTCCATGAGCCGCAATGTAACTGTAAAAGAGCCGCATGTGGCTCACGAGCTGTGGTTTGGCCATGCCTAATACATTATCTAAGCCCTCCTTGAACCACTAGCGAGTGATATGTGGTCCACAGTTTGGGAACTGGCAATTTAGACTGTAAAACTCTTTAGAGGAGTGCAGCGTCTTAGCTATGGTGCTGAATACCAATGTTAAGTAACAAAATAATGAGGAATCAATGCTGTAGCTATCTCCCTGAAGGCAGGAAACATAAGAGTAGTTGTAAAAGAGGAATGATAATGTGCTTTTATTTTCCATTTTTATTAGTGGTCTAGAATCCAAGAGAGTCAGTTTATTTTGAACTTCCTCTTCCCACATCTTTTTTTATTTGTTCCTGGGATATATTTATATTTCTTTTGTCATACCAACAATTCAGAAAGCTGACCTTTGGAATACGCAGACAGATGCTATTAAAGTGAACAACTTTAGCAAACAAGAATATCAGAATCAGATGGCAAAGGGTCATGAAGTCCCCATCTCTTACAGCTGTTACCAGAAAGAAGCTTTAACTGAATTCAGTTATTAAATACAAATTTTGTGTCACTTTCTGACCTCCTCAAATCAAATGTTAAAGTAATTTTCCTATTTTACAGAGAAATCACTTCCATCAAAACTAGAATTGTTATCCTGATAGCTAGAAAGGAAATGTACAGATACCTCACAGAACTGGAGTCTGACACCTCTGATTACAGTGAATATTTTCTTACTTTACCAAAGCCACTGAAATCAGTAGAATTACACAAGAAGTAAGGAACTACTCAATGTGAGTAAAAGTTTTAGAATGTGACCTGTATTTAATATTTTCAAGGACTTTCTTAACTGTAAAGATGATTACGTACGTTTCTGAAATGTATTGTACAGCAGACCCTTGGTTTTATGAACACCAACCTTACAAATGATATATAGGTGCATGCTGTTAACTATTAATGATTTGGAATACCATACTCCTATCATGTAGCAACTCTTGCCAGGGATTTTAATAGAAAATCTGGAACATGTGCAATTTACATTATCAATTGATATATTCTACAAACACATGAAAATCTAGTGCTTAAGACCTCTCATAAAGGTGAATTTCAAAGGTTTTTGAAATGTAACATCACTATTATGTGCCAAATGCCTCAAGTATGGTAGGAGTAAGAGCTGAAACATACATTAGTCTAAAAGTACCATTTTTATACCAAAATTAAAAATAATGATTTAAAAATTCAAATTGATGTGATGCACTTAAAAATGTCCACTTACCTGGATTTTCATAGACAATTCCCAATGTTCCCTCCAAATTTCTGATAGTTGTGGCATTTCAGAATTCTACATACTTAAGCCCTTGTGTGATTGGGAGCTGGCTGGCAGAACTGTGCTATAGCTAGTAAGTCTTTTTAAATTATTCGAGAGGGAAGGCTGGAATAATTGTACACATTAAATACCACTCTCAGTCAGGTCATTGAGCATTTGGTACAGAGTTGTTAAGGCAGAAATCGAAGCAAAAGAAAAACTCTTCGAAATAGTTGTTGGGCTTAAATTTGTCAAAACGCTTTTGAAATTCAACTTTATGGGAACAGCCTACAAACTCCAAGTCTAGGAAATAGATAGAAGCCACGGTGCTTGAGATACCTAAGAAAGAGGTATAAATCTCATTGTTCGGGACATTTAAAATTGGAAATGCCCGAGCACTCGTAAATGTCCTCTAAGGAACAGTCATACATTGGCAGTGAGGTGGAGTGGATGACATTCCAAAAATACGTCTTTTCCATCTCTAAGTTCTGTGATTCCCTGAGCTCAGTTAAGCTTCTACCATAATACTTTCATCTCATTGATTTGTGTACCAGCTTAATGCTTCTAGTTATTTGGGTTTCTCCCACATGACAGCCTTCTTATTCCACTGGAATTGTTGCAGTGTCTCAGAAGGCCCCTGACGCATTCATACTCTACAATACCAGTTAATTTTTGTAAATATGGACATAAATCAGGCCACTTTGGGGCATGGTGGAAGAGGGTAAAGGGGACAAAGAACACAGGGAAGGAAAGGTAAAGGGAGGGTTGCAAAAACTGGAACATGTAGGAGGATCTGCTTCCTTCATATAGCTCACAGAATCATAGAATATCGGGATTGGAAGGGACCTCTGGAGGTCATCTAGTCCAACCCCCTGCTCAAAGCAGGACCAATCCCCAACTAAATCATCCCAGCCAGGGCTTTGTCAAGCCGGGCTTTAAAAACCTCTAAGGAAGGAGATTCCACCACCTCCCTAGGTAACCCATTCCAGTGCTTCACCACCCTCCTAGTGAAAAAGTTTTCCCTAATATCTAACCTAAGCCTCCCCCACTGCAACTTGAGACCATTACTCCTTGTTCTGTCATCTGGTACCACTGAGAACAGTCTAGATCCATCCTCTTTGGAACCCCCTTTCAGGTAGTTGAAAGCAGCTATCAAATCCCCCCTCATTCTTCTCTTCTGCAGACTAAATAATCCCAGTTCCCTCAGCCTCTCCGCATAACTCATGTGTTCCGGCCCCCTAATCATTTTTGTTGCCCTCCGCTGGACTCTTTCCAATTTTTCCACATCCTTCTTGTAGTGTGGGGCCCAAAACTGGACACAGTACTCCAGATGGACCTCACCAATGTCAAATAGAGGGGAATGATCACGTCCCTCGATCTGCTGGCAATGCCCCAATTTATACAGCCCAAAATGCCATTAGCCTCCTTGGCAACAAGGACACACTATTGACTTATATCCAGCTTCTCATCTACTTTAATCCCTAGGTCCTTTTCTCCAGAACTGCTGCCTAGCCACTCGGTCCCCAGCCTGTAGCAGTGCATAGGATTCTTCCGTCCTAAGTGGAAGACTCTGCATTTGTCCTTGTTGAACCTCATCAGATTTCTTTTGGCCCAATCCTCTAATTTGTCTGGGTTCTTCTGTATCCTATCCCTATCGTCCAACTTGTCTACCACTCCTCCCAGTTTAGTGTCCTCTGCAAACTTGCTGAGGCTGCAATCCATGCCATCCTCCAGATCATTAATGAAGATATTGAACAAAACTGGCCCCAGGACTGACCCTTGTGGTACTTCACTTGATACCAACTGCCAACTTCCCTTGATACCAGAGCCATTGATCACTACCCGTTGAGCCCGACAATCTAGCCAGCTTTCTATCCACCTTATAGTCCATTCATCCAGCCCATACTACTTTAACTGGCTGGCAAGAATACAGAAGGAGACCATGTCAAAAGCTTTGCTAAAGGCAAGGAATAACACAGCCACTGCTTTTCCCTCATCCACAGAGCCAGTTATCTCATCATAGAAGGCAATTAGATTAGTCAGGCATGACTTGCCCTTGGTGAATCCATGCTGACTGTTCCTGATCACTTTCCTGTCCTCGAAGTGCTTCGGAATTGATTCCTTGAGGACCTGCTCCATGGTTTTTCCAGAGACTGAGGTGAGGCTGACTGGCCCATAGTTTCCTGGATCTTCCTCCTTCCCCTTTTTAAAGATGGGCACTCCATTAGCCTTTTTTCAGTCTTCCGGGATCTCCCCCGGTCGCCATGAGCTTTCAAAGATAATGGCCAATGACTCTGCAATCACATCCACCAACTCCTTTAGCACCCTCGGATGCAGTGCATCCGATCCCATGGACTTGTGCTTGTCCAGCTTTTCTAAATAGTCCTGAACCACTTCTTTCTCCACAGAGGTCTGGTCACTTCCTTCCCATGCTGTGCTGCCCAGTGCAGCAGTCTGGGAGCTGACCTTGTTCGTGAAGACAAAGGCAAAAAAAGCATTGAGTACATTTTTCCACATTCTCTCATTCAGTTGCCTCCCTCATTCAGTAAGGGGCCCATACTTTCCTTGGCTTTCTTCTTGTTGCTAACATACCTGAAGAAGGCCTTCTTGTTACTCTTAACATCTCTTGCTAGCTGCAACTCCAAGTGTGATTTGGCCTTCTTGATTTCACTCCTGCACGCCTGAGCCATATTTTTATGCTCCTCCTTGGTCATTTGTCCAAGCTTCCACTTCTTGTCAGTTTCTTTTTTGTATTTAAGATCAGCAAGGATTTCACTGTTAAGCCAAGCTGGTCGTCTGCCATATTTACTATTCTTTCTACACATCGGGCTGGTTTGTTCCTGCAACCTCAATAAGGATTCTTTAAAATATAGCCAGCTCTCCTGGACTCCTTTCCCCCTCATGTTATTCTCCCAGGGGATCCTGCCCATCAGTTCCCTGAGGGAGTCAAAGTCTGCTTTTCTGAAGTCCAGGGTCCGTATTCTGCTGCTCTCCTTTCTTCCTTGTGTCAGGATCCTGAACTCGACCATCTCATGGTCACTGCCTCCCAGGTTCCCATCCACTCATATACTATGAGGTGCTTAGTTTTAACAGGCTTGATACATAGGTAGCTGAGTAGGTGACTGAACCAGGGGGAAGGCCAGGAGCCATGATATAAAGCCCCACTCAAGGATGGGGGCTTCATTATGCTAGGTACTGTACACACACAATGAAAAGATAATCCTTTCCCCAAGAATTTACAATCTAATCTTTGTACAGTTAAAGAATAAAGTTTTTAAAATGAAAGGAGAGGAACTGCCTGCAGTCGTGAGGGCTAGAAAATTTTTTTTTAAGAGAGTTGAGATACTTGCGTAATCACAGGATTCCAGTTAGCTGTGGCTTTCAAGAAAACACCTAACATTGCAGGACTCACAAGATAATTATAGTATTGACAACTCATGTGATTTTGTTGTGAGGCTTGAGATTCTCGATATTTTACCTATAGCTCTAGCTCTCTGAACCATAGGCTAATATGAGAGTCTCAGCTCTCATTTTTTAAAAACATATGTTCCTAGCCATCATAGTTGCAGAGCTAACACCTTGTAAAACAAGTGACGCAGCTGTACCCTAAAGACTCAAAATCCAGAAGGCAAATTAAAACAGAACCCCTGCATTTTTTTTTAAACAATTCTCATGATTTTTAAGCCATACTCATGGTTCTGGGGACCTGATTCATGATTTTTGAACATTTGGAATTGACCATACTGAAGTAGTGAGAGTTGACAACACTGCAGTGTCCTCTTTTTGCATCAAAATCCAAAAAGTAAGGTTTTCCTGAAGCTATTGTTTGGGTTTATAATACAAACAAATGGCTTCCAGATCCCACCTAATGATTTAGTAAGGCAATGCAGGAGCTAGTGGAATTTGTGATTTACTGTAGTTATATGGTTAACAAGATAGAACATGGGCACTATGTTTGGAGATGAGAGCCAATCTAACAAAAGACTGCTTAAACACCAAGAGGGAGATACACACCCCTGCTCTGGCCCCTTTGCACTAGGTCAAAGGGGCCCTAAAACTAGGGTTGATAGGCATCTGGTTTTTGACTGGAACCCCCAGTTGAAAAGGTACCCTGGTGGCACTGGTCAGCACCGCTGACCGGGCCGTTAAAAATCCGGTTGGTGGCACAGCAGGACTAAGGCAGGCTCCCTGCCTGTTGTGGCTCCGCGCGGCTCCCGGAAGCAGCGGCATATCCCCATTCTGGCTCCTAGGTGTAGGAGCAGCCAGGGGGCTCCACATGCTGCCTCTGCCACAAGCACCAGCTCCACAGCTCCCATTGGCCAGGAACCCCGGGGGTGGCGCCCATGGACAGGGCAGTGCGCAGAGCTGCCTGGCACTGCCTCCACGTAGGAACCAGAGGGGGAACATGCCGCTGCTTCTGGGAGCCGCCTGAGGTAAGCGCCGCCCAGAGCCTACACCCCGATCCCCTCCCATGCCCCTGCCCCAGCCTTGATCCCCCTCCCATCCTCCAAATCCCTCTGTCCAAGTCCGGAGCACCCTCTTGCACCCCAAGTTCCTCATGCCCAGCCCCACACCAGAGCCCTCACCACCTCACGCACCCCAACCCCCTGAGCCAGCCCAGTGAAAATGAGCGAGTGAGTGAGGGTGGGGGAAAGTGGGGGGGTGGTGGAGTAAGCAGGGGGTGGGGCTGGGTAGTGGCCTCGGAGGAGGGGTGGGGCAGGGCACGGGTGTTCGGTTTTGTGTGAGTAGAAAGTTGGCAACCCTACCTAAAACCCTGGTTCCAGTTGGGAGAGAAGCCTTAGTGTAAGGGATTTGTTGAGTGCATAGCTGGGGCAGGAGGGGTATGTCGGGGGTGCAGCTGTACACAGCACCGCAGAATCTGCACAGTGCTGCAGTCCATCGGGCAGCCCTGGGAGGCTGCTATAACTTAGAAAGGCCCCCCTGAGCTGCCTGTATTATGCTGGAGGGGTCTCTTCTGTCCCCAGAACAGTCCAAGACTGGGAGGGTGCAAAGGTGGCTTAAAACCATTTTACTCACCATCTCCCTGGGCTAAGCATTCTGTGCTGCACCCCTTAGAGAAGTGGTTCTCAACCATGGATACGCATACCCCGGGGGGGGCGTATGCAGAGGTCTTCCAGGGGGTACGTCAACTCATCTAGATATTTGTCTAGTTTTACAACAGGCTACATAACAAACACTAGTGAAGTCGATACAAACTAAAATTTCATACAGACAAAATGAGAATGTGCGCAATTTTTCAGTAGTCGTGTGCTGTGACACTTTTTTGTATTTTTATGTCTGCTTTGGTAAGTAAGTAGTTTTTAAGTGAGGTGAAACTTGGGTTATGCAAGACAAATCAGACTCCTGAAAGGGGTACAGTAGTCTGGAAAGGTTGAGAGCCACTGCTCTAGAGGCACAGCATAAAATCTCTCCCCAAGAATGGTAATTGGCATTGAAGATACTGGAACAGTGGTTTCCTCCTAAGTTCCTTGTAGTGGCCTGACGACTTATTTTAGAAATCCAAGTTGCAGGTCTGATTCTGAACCTATGAAGTCTATGGCAAAGTAGAAACAAAGATTTAACTGATATCCAGATATGTTACCACTATCAGAGGTGGATTAAGTTTTCGTGGGGCCCTGGGCCAGAGCAAATGGTCATCCCTTCCGTCTGCAGCCCCGCCCCACTTTCTGCCCCTGCAGCCCTGCCCATTCTGCCCCTTCCCCTGCTACCCTGCCCCATTCCACACACGGTCAGCCCCATTCTGCCCACCCCCACATTGTGGCTCTGCAACCTTGCTCCTTTCTGTAGCCCCAAGACGGGAGAAAGCTCTGTCCCCACTCCCTCTGACATGGCCCCGTGCTGCAGCGGAGAGTAAGAGCTCCCCCAGCCCTGAGGCCACAGCAGGGAGCAAGAGCTCTTCCAGCCCCGGGGCCATAAGCGTAGTTTGACTGCTATGTTTGAGGGGGCAAAGTGTGCCCATGCACACATACGCATGCACATGTCACGCTGAAGCCAGTCCCCTTGGTTCACTGCCCAGTCCCCTCTCTCCTCCCATCTACAGCAGTACCTGGGCTGCCAGTGGGGGGGTGGGAGGGACAGGACGGCATAACGGGGGAGCCCCAGCTGCTGCTGGAGACCACTCCGGCACTAGCTGTTGCAGCGATGTCCCTGCTCTGTTGCTGCTGTGGTTGCCTTCCTCTTGGGGCTGCTGCTGCCCAGGGAATGCCACATGCTGGGCTGCTGCTTCCACCCACCCCACCCATTCCCATATCTCCTTCTCCTCCTCCCCCCTTTCTTTTGCCCCTTCTCCCCTTCCCCGGGCATCAGGGTTGTAGAGGCAACCGGTGGACACTAGGACCCAGGAGGCGGTGTCCAGCTGCTGAGGCAGGATCCAGAGTGCAGGGGAAAAGCTGTTCAGTCCTGCTCCGTCTGCTCCCCGTGAGCCGAAACATGACAGAAAGGAGGTCAGGGCACGGGGGTGCCTATTTTTCCAGGGCCCTTCAATTGGCCGGGGCCCCTGGGCATGGGCCCTGTCCGCCCAGTGGTAATCCACCACTGACCAATGTTCCCCTTCAAACTACACACTCTCTTACTCTTGCTTGGAAATAACAGGGCAGGAATGTACAGCAGCTTCTTAGGCACATTTATCTTGCATTAGCTTATGCTAAAAATTATCTCTCTTGACTGTATCTTTCTTCCCTCCACCCCCCTTTGCATGTCATTTGTCAGCTTACATTGTAAATTCTGTGTGGCAGGGACTGTGGCTTCGTGTGTGTCTGCACAACACCTAGCTCAGGGGGGCCCTGGTGCGGCTTCAACTAATAGGAACTGCTGCAGTACAAGTAATAGAAATAGCGCTTAAACTTCAAAAGAGAGAAGAAAGCCTTCTGCTGCAGTGTTTTTTTTATGAATGCTAGTTCAGTTTTATTGGGTTTTGTAGAATTATAGCCTTACATCCTTTGTAGATACCTGGGACCAATAGCAACAATTTAGTGAACACTGGCTTTTTCAGGAGATCAGGGTCTGTCTAGTTCGAAATCTTTGGGGTTTTTAAAGAGTTTTTCAGCAGTTTACACTTTGGGGAGTTGCAGTCCTGTTTACTTGTAACAAAAGAGGAAAACCTAGCTTGTGCTGCAGCGGCAAACAGCCTCAGGTTGTTAAGAAACAAATCTATGAAACAAGCAGAGGGAAGGAACAACAGGAAAAATGAACCATGAGGAAAGTATAAAGAGAGGAGGCTAACTTTTCTCCCTCCTTTCCCCTCGCAAACAGATGTGCCAGCTCCTCTGTCATCCAATGGGAGGTATCTATCTAAAGAACAGTGAACAGAGGATAAAAAGTGTGAAAAAAACACAAATGATGATGATCTTTTAGAAAGTGTGAAATTAAGTATTTTTATTTTTCTATCTTCTATTTCTCAGTGCAACAATGTTCGGGAATATTGTATTTCTAACTGGCTGCAATGGAAAATCTCTGGTAAACTACATATTAGACATGATATGGGCAGCTTCTGGTATGGGCTATCACATCTTGGCCTACAGAAACTGATGTCTGACACCAAGGTCTCCAAAATAACTGAGAGTTTTCTCAGCAGATTACTTTTAATAAACTAGGAGTACTATTTTGTGAATTTCTTATGAGCCAAGCCTACCTAAAATAATATCTACAGGAAACAAAGTTCCCATTAAAGGTAGTGGCAGTTTTGACTGAGAAATGAGCACAGGACTGGGATTTGAATGATGTAAATGCAGACATTAGGAACTAGATACGAGTCTTACTCTTTGAATTACAGCTTGTATTGCGGTAGCACCCACAGTTGGCTAGATGCTGTCCACATCCACGCAGGCGGACACAGTCTCTGCCCTGAGGAGTTTGCATAACGTCGCCTTTTAGTTTTGTAATCAGTTTTTACAGAAGCCAGTTGACTTCATTGACAAATTTTGCATGCAAATCAGTGGTATCTTATCGCCCTAAGGATTGCATCTGTTAAACTGATGTACATTTTCAGTATGAATTATTCTAACAAGAGACCAATCAGTGATTAAATGGAGAACGCTCTGCCAACAGCCCCCTTTATACCAATGGGAGCTCCAGCTCTGTGGTGATGTGGCCTGGGAAGACATGTGGTCTCTCAGAGAAGTAACAAAATCCTGTTTGTTTACACTTGAAATCATACAGAGATGCTGTTCTCCTTTTCACTCCCTCCCTCCTACTTCCAAATTCACTCATGAGTCAAAGGAAGTATTTCAGCCTTAGTGCTAAAACTTGGCAGATATTAAACATTTCACCTTGCTTGTGTGACTGTGCCATGTAATAGATACAATTGCTGTATAGGGGCATAAGATCATTGATGGAAAGCAAGCCATACCCTTTGTCCATCTTGCTGTATGAAGTTCTTTTTAACACTTTCAGAGTCCATTAACTAACCTTAGCAACACAGCTATATCTTTGCTAACTGAATGATTTTTTTCCTTAAAGATCTTTTTGCAACAATAACCACTAGATGGTGCTCTCCTATTTAGATAATAGTAAAAACAGTATTAACTATAAGTCATCCAGTAAGAGCATGTTGGAGACCCCCTACTCTTGGGGCACCCAGCTTTTTAATTGTAGAATACATCTTTGTTCTTTGCCTGACCTGCAGAGTGACATCACTGCCTTTCTTCCTGTTGCACTGTAGCTGCCTGACTCACAGGCTTTGACACAAGCCAGATGGCTGCGATTGGTAGGCGCACAGGCTGCCTGGTACTGCAGTTGATGAAACAGAATAGGAAGACGTTTTATGATCAGTTGCGGGAGCACAATAAGACTGCAGCTTTGCTAGGTAATTACATTTTCACTGCACACTTTACTTCTCACAGTGAAGGTCACTAGAAAAAAATACATTTTTATTCGTAGTGCTTATTATGTATAGATCTTTGATCTTTTATTAGTCAGTAGTCTGCTCTGGAGGATTTTTTTAACCAGTTCTGCAGTCAATCGTGAAAATGACATGTTTATTTATGTTTAATGGTTCTTTCGAGCTGTTCGTGGTGTGGCACTTACCTTCCTTCTCTCTTTTGTCTCCATTTAGTAACATAAAAATGTTTTGGTTTTGTAGTGAGTTTAGTTTGGAGAAGTCAGAGTTCAGGGATGTTAATGCAAGCAGATTTCTGTCAGATATACTCCAGAGTGATGTGATAATATATATTACTGTTTATTATGTGTTTGTTCTTCAGGGGTCAGAAGAGATCATGCACAGACTTCTCTTCTGGTTCAGGAAATGTACAAGAGAAAATCATTCCTGAGTACATTTCTGGGCATTTCCATTCTGTAACCATTTTTAAAAAACGTGTCTTGGAAGAGGTTGAGAGTGGTGCATTGTTGTTCAAATCATTAACCATGAGGGGCCTAATCCTGCTCCCACTGAAATCAACGAGAATTTCACTATTGACTTCAGTGAGGGTGGGTTTGAATCCCAGGTGCCAGTTACTGCAGTAATCTTCTGAAGCAGACTGCAGCTATGAATGACTATCCTATGAGGCAGCTGCATTTCATCCTTCCTATTGTGAGGTAAACAAAACAATCACCATAGTCACATGTTGCATCTTACAAACTAAAAAATCCCCACTGCCATATCCCTCTCTTCTGTATTGGTGCCAGCTGGAAAATTGCTTGAATGTATCCCTTGGAGAATTTAAGATCTAAATGATCTTTATTTAAAGAAATGATTGTCCCATTATTTTGTCTGGTAACTGGAAAATTTATTTGTTAAAATAAAGTTTGGCTTTGTTTAACCAGCCAGCCAACTGAACAGGTTTTCATAATGGTTGGTTACCAACATTCACCACATAGACATGTGTTTTTAGTAAATTTTTAATTGCAAATTTGGGTTGCCCTGCATTGCACGACATTAAGATTCCCCCCCTGCCTGGTAACTAACAAAGACTTGCAGCATTGTATGCTATGTATTCTAATTAACAAATAAGCTTACAGAAGAAGGCAAAAAGGGGCTAAACGAACTAATAAATGTGCATTCAGAATTCCGTAGTCCTATGTTTTCTTTTCAGATAGAATCATAACCCATCAGGTTTGCTATGAATGTATCTAACATTTTTGATGTTTTCATCTTTTTTTTTTTTTTCCCTACTCAGCTCTTGCCCCTGTTCTTTGCCTCTGGTTTTGTTGGTGAGGATATCACAGTGATGTCTGCATTCAACCTGCTGCATTTGGTGACAAAGAGCCAGCCAGTGGCCCTGCGAGCCTGTGGGCTTCCCTCAGGTTGAATGGGTGCTGCTTGTTGTGTCATGCATATTGAGGGCCCTTTTAGGAATGGGTGTCTCTGCTGCAGGAAATGATACACTATGGTTTACTAAATTTAGTTGCAATTTATTAGAGTTCTCTGTTGAAGCCGGAAGTTTGTAATAAATCACTGCTTTGCTTTTAGTGTGTTCATAGCCCAGATTTTAGAATGCTTTGGAAACATTGTCCAGCTTCCTTGCCCAGTATATTACCATATCTCAAGTTTGATAGCATCTTCCTGTCCCCTGACACAGACTATACAGTTAACTTGAAAATCACAGTTGTATTATATATTACACACGGTTTTAATAAGAAATTGCTTAGCAGCATTTAATATATGAAATATTGTAATTTAATAAGTCTCTTAGGAAAATGTTTTACAAATACTGTTCAAGTGCATTGAAATCTTTTTCACCATTTATTCCTTTGTGTGTGTGAAATTTTTATTGTAAATTTACTTTTAATAATAGTGCACACAAAGGTTCATGCAGAAAGTGATGTGAGCTGTAATGTAATTTTCTTTCCCTCACAATGTGTACTTTCGTTGTGTTACTATAGTTCAAACAAACCAAAATGCTCCATCACAGCTGCTTTTTTTTAGAAAAAACATCCACCTTTTAAAAAAAAATTTAAAGAGGAATAACTACACTTCATGTGTAATGCCCCGCTCCTGAATTGGGATTTGCAAAGGCAGCTGTTGGGGCATAAGGGCCCATCCATGTGAATCTGACTGCAAGACCTTTGTCTAAATGTTTAATGTCTGCATTTAAACAGTAACATATGTAATATCTTTATAAGATACCAAATCTGACTATTTGACAGGAAATGACAACTTTAGTGGGTTAATTTTTAGAGTTCAAAGGCTATCTGGAATTATTTTTTTAAAAAGTCAAAATAAAAACTAAGATGCAGCTGTAAATAATCACTGATTGAAACCCCAAGTAACCTTCCAATCTGGGCATTTGTTATGCACCCATCGCCAGTGAATATAGGCACAAAATACAACAACCAAAGCATCATTGCTGTTTGCTAATATAATTTCAGAGCAGCATATTGCATATGAAAGAAGTGTCATAAATGCCTTCGGTGATCAGACACAACAGTTAAGCTTAATTGATTTTTCTAGAGCTGTTTTATTTGAACTATCAAAACTGAGCCCCAGTTTTGTGGCATAGGAGTCTATTTTCCTTTCCATAACTCCCATTACCTAAACAGGAGTTACAGTCCATCTTGATAAGGAGACAATAGACCCCATTGTGTTAGCCTGATCTTTGCTTCCAATTATATGTGCTGCTGACTCAAGCTTCAAATCCTAAAAACAGAGGACAAGCAAATTTCCTAACTTTTTGTGCACTTTTGATGTGAGCTCACACTAGTGAGACCTTAAAATGAGGCATTTACAGCTTTCCTGTTCATTTTGTGCCTATTCTAACAAGCAGATCCCAAGCAGATCTCAAAGCTGGTCTGTTAGGAACAGAATCTGACAGAAGTATTTCTGGTGCATACTTGCTCATAAATCATCACATTAACCATTTTGTCACCTGCGTCACTGGCATAATCCAATATTCACATGTTTTATTATAACTTTTATATCTCTGCAATTATTTCTGTTTGTATGATCCATAGCTACCCAAACTTTAACAGATCAGTTACAGTGACTA
Organism: Caretta caretta; assembly: GCF_965140235.1. Lineage (NCBI taxonomy): Eukaryota > Metazoa > Chordata > Testudines > Cheloniidae > Caretta > Caretta caretta. The sequence continues at coordinate 291,213,668 of NC_134206.1, read as the reverse complement.
CTTTATAGATGTATATTATAAAACAAAATTCATCCACTGATAGCAGAATAAAGTATAACTGCATATTTCATGTGTTCTAAGAGGAAACTAAATTTCCTAGACACTTCTATAAATTAATGTTGGCTAATTTTGTCTTCAATTTGTGCATGTGTAGTAGAGGTGGGGAACAGAAGTAAATGGTGAAGGGTGCATCATATAAATGCAAGAGTAAGTCCTAGAAGTAATATTTGCATAAATGCAACAGTCCAACTGGATCTTGAGTTTACCTTCAAAGACAGAGAAGTGCCCTGTTTTCTTTAGAATTACAAGCATTTTATGAAAATTATTTTCTTGTGCCCCCCCCAATCATATTCTGTACAAAATGTATAATGTAAGACTCTATTACTTTGTGCTGTGACCACATCAAGTCTCAAGGTAAGCAGGATTAGATCTACTTTTAGTTGGATAGAAATTTTCAAAGAAAATCCAGGTGGTACAAGAAGTGGTTTAGGAGGCATAATTTCACATGCGTCACTTAATGAACCAATGCCACCAAATAATTTTAGGGAGCGGTGTGCTGACAAAGGTTCCATCTTTCAAATGAGGCATAAAACCAAGGCTCTAGCCTTGTTAAACTATCTTGTAGTTGGTAAACTGGGATTACTCACATCAATAAAGTTCCACACTTATAATATTTGCTGGATTGGGCACAATAATGTAATTTTTATACCCATTTTAATTTTCTGGATGATACCCAGAATCAGCTGTTGCCTTTTATGAATAAGTACTTCAATTCAAATATGTAATCTATATACTGCCCCTAACCTTTGCTTGTGCTATAAAATGGAGTTCATATATACTGTCATTTATAGATTAGGACCAAATGAAATCTTTTTTGCTTTTCAAAACAAATACATTCAATTTAATTTCAGAATAGTACATGCATTAATTTTTAGAACATCTGCTTTTTATTTTGAGTAATTCTTCCCGATCCAAAAATCTTCAGTACATTGTAACTTTTGTCTTGTCTTCTGACCATTCTGAAGTTTATGGATACACACTGAGTTATGTTATGAACTGTATACCTTTCATATCACTATTATTATTATTGTTAATTTGATGGAAGGTTTGTTTGCATTTTTAATATCCACATATTAATGCCTGAGGTATAAATGCATTCTTCTAACTATACAAAATAATAGGATTAAATCTGATTTATAGTGAACAGGGAAGAAATAGCTAAAATGTACCCCAGTGCTCCAAACTTCCAGTAGATGGCACTAATCATATATTCTTTTGCATAAATAGAACAGAATGAAAAGTTTCCACTTAAGAAATCATTCATATATAGGTACAATCTGAGAATTTAGTTTAAAGTGTGTGTAAACTATCATAAGAAAAGCATGAGCATTATGAAAAACCACCCAAGTTTGGGCTTATACACAAACTTCATTCATATAATGTTAGAGGTTTCCTCATTTCCAGTAACAGTTGCAATTCCATTATACTTTCACATGATTTAAAATAAACTGACACTGTTTGGCCTTGATCCGGTGCACTCCACGTCCAGTGAAATGTAGGAGATGGTCAGCATCTCTCCAGATTGGGTTCATAAGGAAATAGATCTGGTTTGAAATCTTTTAAGATAAGAACAAATTTTCCGTTGGCTACTTTAATGCATACCAGCAAGTCATGGGTCCAAGCAGTAATGATGCATATTCCATATACATATGTTTTCTGTAGCAGAGCACCAAGTTATAAAGAAAAATCTTACTTTGCTTTGCTGTGTCTTTGAATTATTATGGGCTCTCATTCCTTTTAAAAAGTGTCCTTTCTTTTTTTTTTTTTTAACACTTTGAATGTTGTGCTGCTTGCATCACATTTTTTTGCATGAGATAGAAATCTGGTTTTCTGTTGCTGTAGATCAGGAAAGATTACAGTATTTGTAAAAATTAAGTAAAACTAATGATACAAAATTCTAGAGAGCTTGGGTATGCTTATGTGCACATTTTTGCATAGGTGTATGAAATAATAAAGACTTAAATTATAATTCAGTTGTTGTGCAGTGTTTAATTACTAGAATGATTAAAATAGTACTGGCAAACCACACTTTTCTAGGATACGGTTGTTGTATTACAATACATCTGTATGAAAAGGGTGCTGGGCATATGGTGTAAGTCTCTTTTATTAAATATATGTAGTATGTTTTTTCATAACACCTTTTATTAAATCTCAATTACTTGAAAATTAATTGGAAATATAAGTAAAATATACTGAATAGATGATCAAAATTGGACTGTTTGCAGTAATCCATTAACATGAAGGATTACATGTGGGGCAGCTCTTGCAAACATGAGTAATTCACCTGTGTGAACCACGTGAACTCAGGGACTACTCATGTCAGTTAAATTAACTCTCACACACAGTTTTTGCAAAATCTGGCTTTTATAACGGAAGTTCTGAAACCTTGAGTCAACCATGCCCCCTCCCCCTCGCTCGCCCGCGCATCCACCAAAATTGTAATCACTGTTAGATTTTATACAGAATGTGTATATATTGTGTAACTTAAATATGTCTAAATGTATCTGTTGTATATGTGTACATATGATTTTCATATATGCTGTAACTTTCCCGTAGTTTCTCTTTGTATGTTACCAAGGATGTCATATAGCAGATGTCTCTTCATGTGGTTTGAAAAAAAATATTAGTGAGAGAGAGAATATATACTAACTTTAGAAACACCCACTGATACGCCTATGGTTAAGTGCCTGTCAGTGTTTTCATTATAAATTCCTTTTTTGTGGGGTTTATAACTTACTTGCTCTGAGCTTAAATTTGTCATACAAGGTCTGAGGTATGTGTGCTTTTGTCCCCTCTCCAGACAGTATTTTAAAAGAGCGAGAGAGAGAGAAGAAAATTCACTGTTTTTTGAAGATTTAAATACATTTATTCTTCTATAATCAAAATATTGTTTTTATCTGAAATACAATTTTTCATGTTGCTAGTTCATTAGTTTGCCAGGATATAGAGAATTACCTAAGTGTTGAAGATGAAAAGTACTATGTAAGTGCCACAGTAAATAATATGTTAATGCATTTATATATACTTAACATAAAAATGGTGCTTTCAGTTGTTGCTTATAGAGACTTAGTACCTTTCTTCAAGATTTTTATTGTGGCTATCCTAGTGACATCATAATAGCACCCTGTTACAACCTGACATGGTATGTTGTTGTCATATCTATGTAATGGCTCTAAAGGAAGAAGACACACCTATATGAGGTAAAAAATCACCTTTGTAAAGGTGCCTGAATGGAAATTTACCCAGATATTTTGATCATTTAGGAAACTAATGTATCGTTTACTACTATTTAAATCTGCAATTGTTTAAATATTGTACATTTGTATATGTGCAATGTAAAAGGTTTTGTTCAGTATTATTTGTTCATTCTTTAGTATCCAAGAGAATGAAATTTATTCATAAAATTGGTTGGTTTGAGTAACATTTATATTATGTCTTATACTTGCAAAAATTGGAATTTGTATAAAAGGCTGAAATTCCTTCCTTAGCACCCTCTTCTCTGCCCCATATTAGAAGTAACCAACAGGGAACGCTTTCCACATGAGCTACACAATATAGGCATATCATGTTAAGTCACTGGTGTCCACCCCTCTTTTTTCAGTTGGATCCCTGCACCCTTGCAAGAAATTGATGGACAGGCAGTCTTGATTCCCGCAATGCTCTGTCCAGGCATTGTTGCCAGGGCCTTCCATTTTCTGTGTATTCATCTCTTATGTCTTTCTTTGTCTCTGTTCCTTTTCCTTTGCATTCTTTTTCTGCATTTGTTTTCTTGGGTTTTTGTCCTCTCCTCATTCTGTGACTCACTAGAAGGCCCTGTTAAATGCTTCATCTGGTGGGAAGTCCCGGTGGTACTGAGTGGCCCATGCTTAGTGGCTGAGCACCATGCTGTGAGGGAAGAGAAGCTGCTTGGGATGGTGGGCAGGTGCCTGTGCTCCCATCGTTGCAAACAAAGAGCCATTTCCACAGTCTGTTGCATTAGAGATCCCAGTGGGAGCAGAGTGGGAATGCAATGATGACTTTTAAGGACCCACCCAATCAATCGCATGGGGTTCCCAAACTTTTTACGGCACAATCCCATTTTAATGAAGTATTTTCTGCCGGGACTCCAGAAGAGCAAAATGACATCCTCTGCACAGCGTAACTTTGCACACATCATACGTGTGAGACCATGCTGCATGGACAATGCCATTTTGCTCTTTAAAATGGTGTTCGCTACGCAATGTGACCTCATACATATGGTGTGTATAAGGTCACGCTGTGCGGAGGATGCCATTTTGCTCTACAAAATGGCATCCTGCGTGCAAGGTCACGGTGCATGATCACAATACATGCTAGATCACACTGTGCGGAGCAAAATGGCATCCTCTACACATTCAGGATTGCCACAACCCCACAGTTTGGGAACTGCTGAAGTAGCATGTTTGCAGGGCAAGTATGGGGTAGTTTTGGGATATCAGAACTTCCTTCGCACACATCGTTCCACTTCTATGCTTCACACCACCTCGGCTGAGGTAGCTTGCCCCTTCCTCTGAGCTTAGGAAACACTAGGGTAATTTAAAGATGGATTTTCAGCCTTAACTCTGGGTTTCATTGTTTTAGAGACTATACAGTTGTGGCCATGAAAAATGAATATTTTGCCAGCAATTATCATGTTCTTGTTCAACTTTTGTATATAAACAGCCCCATAGGCCTGAGTAATTCCTCAAGGGCAACAAAGAAACTCTCCCTGATCTAAAGAGTTTTTAATCCAGGTTAGAGAGGATATCATGCAGAGGGAGATGATCTCAAGCAAGAAGAAGGGAGGCTTACACAAAATAAGGTTTCTTGTTCCTTTATATATCATGTTACTTCCCCCTTTAAAAAAAAAAATATCTAGATTTTATTAGGTTGACCAGGGAGAACAGGAGACGGTTGGAGAGGGTGTGGTGAGCAGTAGGTTTCGAGGAGGCATTTGACTGAGGTTGCATTACATACAGGATCAGGGTAGTGAGCAGCATGGATTAAAGCCCAAATGTGTTGAGGGGGAAGGATATACTGGAAAGCAGAATTAGCAGAGTGGGAGAGAAGAGAGGAGATACTAGCTGGGCAAGAGTTGCATAGACACTTGAAGGTGGTGATGCATTTGGAGTTGATGTAGGAGGTGTTCTGGATACACTCAAGGGACTTCCAAAGGGGAAGGGTGTCTGCCTGTCAACTAGACCTGCAGTGGTACAAAGTGCGAGTCAGATAAGCAAGGAAGGGGAGTGTTGCTATAGCATAGATGTGGCATTGCCAAGGCATGGATGGAGATTTTGGCACTAAGAATGGAGAGGAAAAGAGATTCAGGAGAAATGGTAGAGAAGTGTTGTCTAATTTGTGGCCCTCTAGGGAGACTGTTAAAACACCTTACACAGAAAATTTGCTTTTGATTACAAATTGAATATGTGCTTTGCCTGCCTTGCCTGGGGATGTAATAAAGGAGGTGTTAGAATTGAGTCCATCGTTACGGGAAGGAAGTGGCTGGGCATCGCCTCTCCTGCAGCCTCAGGAGCAGCTCTGATGTGACCAAGGAGTGCTCTGAGTAGCTGTTGTTCTTTTCCTGCTGCATTTACTCAATAGATCCCTTTTGGCTACCTGCTGTATTGCAGGCATGAAAGACAGAGTAGCTCTGGCTACTCCATTGCCAAGTATCCTGCTGAGCTGTGGGAGCCCCAAGGAGAGCACAGCAGGATAGGAGCTCAGCTGGGTCTTCCTGAGCCTGTGGGTATAGCTAGCGAAAGATGGGCTCCCTCCTCCACATAGCCGTGTAGGGGAGAGGGAAAAGAGAAGCTGAGAACTAAATCATTTATGGATCCCTGTTTTTCTGGCTTAGGCCTGTTGCAGGTTAAAGTATTTTGGGGACTAAATGCTGCCAGCTGGCAATAGTCCACTAGGCAGCAAATCTACGCTGGGGATAGCTGGAGCACAGTATGCTCCAGCCTTGTCCTCTTGTCCTCAGTACATCACTCTGTGCCGATGGTCATAGGCATAGGAGTCAGCTGTGCCTGCTAGGAACTCTTGAACACTGTGGGACTTGCAGGTAGTTTCAGCTCTTAGCAGCTCAGAAGGACACATGAACAGAGAATGTGCCCCAAAATATTGATTGTGGCACCTTGGTCTTTTGAAATACTGTGTTCTGTCCGCAGGCTGAGAAGGTGGTATGTTGCTATTGCCGAGGAAGTTACCAGGAGGACTTAGCAACAGCCTGAATAACTCTAAGTTGCACACTACTGTGGTAACTGCTGGCAAATGCTGACTTTTTAATTGTTTCTACTGCAGGTTAGACTTTTATTAAAGCTGTTGGAATATACGTATTTTGATGGGTTACTGAAATATTTTTAAACGCATAAGGTAGCTGGAAAGACTGAGCAATTTGCTATTTTTAATTTTAGCTTAATTCTTATGTTAATAAAATATTTCCATATGTTATGTCTTCATTTTTATGTCGTGTCTGGTGAAATGTGCCAAAATGACAGCATTGGACTCAGAAGTCTCCTCTTTGGGGAGAAAAAAAGATAGCGTAGCATAAGTTTCTCCCCACTCAGCCAACCTGTCTCAATCTTGGCTTGTGGTGTTCACTTGTAAGGATGAAGAGAATAGGCCAGTCTTCGTGCTTCCTCAGGTTTTAGCCTTTCTGATGTGACCGCCAGCGGAGGTGCCAGTTACTACGGTGAGGATGGTTTCTTTTACGTGGATGTTACTGTTGGGAGCTATGCTGAGTATCAACTCATATCACCTAGGCCACTGAACAATTATAGAACAATTCAGACTCAGAACTTAAAGGTAAAAAACTTCATCCTATTACCAACCCACCATAACTGTCCTGTTCCCAGTTTGTCATTAATTTAGAAGTTTAGTGTTATATTGGCTTTTTGGATCTCCCCCGGTCGCCATGAGTTTTCAAAGATAATGGCCAATGGCTCTGCAATCACATCCGCCAACTCCTTTAGCACCCTCGGATGCAGTGCATCCGATCCCGTGGACTTGTGCTTGTCCAGCTTTTCTAAATAGTCCCGAACCACTTCTTTCTCCACAGAGGTCTGGTCACCTCCCCATGCTGTGCTGCCCAGTGCAGAAGTCTGGGAGCTGACCTTGTTCATGAAGACAGAGGCAAAAAAAGCATTGAGTACATTAGCTTTTTCCACATCCTCTGTCTCTAAGTTGCCTCCCTCATTCAGTAAGGGGCCCACACTTTCCTTGGCTTTCTTCTTGTTGCTAACATACATGAAGAAACCCTTCTTGTTACTCTTAACTTCTCTTGCTAGCTGCAACTCCAGGTGTGATTTGGTCTTCCTGATTTCACTCCTGCATGCCTGAGCAATATTTTTATACTCCTTCCTGGTCATTTGTCCAAGCTTCCACTTCTTGTCAGTTTCTGTTTTGTGTTTAAGATCAGCAAGTATTTCACTGTTAAGCCAAGCTGGTCACCTGCCATATTTACTATTCTTTCTACTCATCGGGATGGTTTGTCCCTGTAACCTCAATAAGGATTCTTTAAAATACAGCCAGCTCTCCTGGACTCCTTTCCTCCTCATGTTATTCTCCCAGGGGATCCTGCCCATCAGTTCCCAGAGGTAGTCAAAGTCTGCTTTTCTGAAGTCCAGGGTCCGTATTCTGCTGCTCTCCTTTCTTCCTTGTGTCAGGATCCTGAACTCAACCATCTCATGGTCACTGCCTCCCACGTTCCCATCCACTTTTGTTTCCCCTACTCATTCTTCTCGGTTTGTGAGCAGCAGGTCAAGAACAGCTCTGCCCCTAGTTGATTCCTCCAGGACTTGCACCAGGAAATTGTCCCCTACACTTTCCAAAAACTTCCTGGATTGTCTGTGAAGTGCTGTATTGCTCCCCCAGCAGATATCAGGGTGATTGAAGTCTCTCATGAGAACCAGGGCCTGTGATCTAGTAACTTATATTAGTTGCCAGAAGAAAGGCTCGTCCACCTCATCCCCCTGGTCTGGTGGTCTATAGCAGACTCCCACCATGGCATCACCTTTGTTGCTCTCACTTTTAAACTTAATCCAGAGACTCTCAGGTTTTTCTGGAGTTTCGTACCGGAGCTCTGAGCAGTCATACTGCTCTCTTACTTACAATGCAACTCCCCCACCTTTTCTGCCCTGCCTGTCCTTCCTGAACAGTTTATAATGATCCATCACAGTACTCCAGTCATGTGAGTTATCCCACCAAGTCTCTGATACTCCAATCACATCATAATTCCTTGACTGTGCCAGGACTTCCAGTTCTCCCTGATTGTTTCCCAGGCTTCGTGCATTTGTGTATAGGCACTTAAGATAACTCGTTGATCGTCCTGTTTTCTCAGTATGAGGGAGGAGTCCTCCCCTCTCGAGCTCTCCTGTTTGTGCTTCCTCCCGGTATCCCACTTCCCCACTTACCTCAGGGCTTTGGTCTCCTTCTCCCGGTGAACCTAGTTTAAAGCCCTCCTCACTAGGTTAGTCAGCCTGCTTGCGAAGATGCTCTTCCCTCTCTTCGTTAGGTGAATCCCATCTCTGTCTAGCACGCCTCCTTCTTGGAACACCATCACATGGTCAAAGAATCCAAAGCCTTCTCTCCGACACCACCTGCGTAGCCATTTGTTGACTTCCACGATTCGACGGTCTCTACCCCGGCCTTTTCCTTCCATGGGGAGGATGGACGAGAACATCACTTGTGTGTCAAACTCCTTTATCGTTCTCCCAGAGTCATGTAGTCTGCTGTGCTCCACTCAAGTTCATTCTTGGCAGTATCATTGGTGCCCATGTGAAGAAGCAGGAAGGGGTAGCGATCTGAGGGCATGAGTCTCGGCAGTCTCTCTGTCACATCGTGAATCCTAGCTCCTGGCAAGCAGCAGACTTCTCGGTTTTCCCAGTCAGGGCAGCAGATAGATGACTCAGTCCCACTGAGGAGGGAGTCCCCGAGCACCACCACCCGCCTCCTTCTCTTGGGAGCGGTGGTCATGGAACCCCCATCCCTAGGACAGTGCATCTCATGCCTTCCAATCGGCGGAGTCTCCTTCTGCTCCCTTCCCTCAGATGCATCATCTAGTCCACTCTCCGCATTAGTACCTGTGGAGAGAACATGAAAATGGTTGCTCACCTGTATCTGCATTGCTGGTACATGGATGCTCCTCTTTCTTCTTCTGGAGGTCACATGCTGCCAAATTTCTTCACCGTCCTCCTGTCCCCGCTGCGCGGGCTGCTCTGATTCTTCAGAATGTTGTGCCCGTAGAAGCATATCCTGACGTCTGTCCAGGAAATATTCTGTTTCTCTTATGCAACGCAGGGTTGATACTTGTTTCTCCAGACTTTGAACCTTCTCTTCCAATATGAAAACCAGCTTGCACTTTGTACAGACAAAGTCGCTTCTGTCCTGTGTAAGAAAGACAAACATGCCACATTCCTGTGCAGGTAACAACAACTGAACGCTCACCATCCATATTACCTTCCTTCTACGAGTTTCCTCAGCTGTTGCAGGAACTACTCAGTGAAGCCTGCAAGATGAAAGCCTCAGTGGGCTCTCCCCAGGCAAACTCCTTCTATTAGCTACTCTGCTGTTCGCCGCTCAGCCAGGGCCGCTGCAAGGATGTTTTACACCCTTGGCGAAACTTCCAACTTGTGCCCCCCCTCCCCCCCCCCCGGGAGCCCTGTGGCAGTTCCCCACCTCCCCCTTTCTCCCCCACTCCCCTTGGCCCGGGGAGCCGTGTGGCAACTCCCCGCTGCCGCCCCCAGGAGCCATGCGGTAGCTCCCCACCCCAGCTCACCTCTGCTCCACCTCCTCCCTGAGCATGCAACCGCTTCTCCCACCTCCGAGGCTTGTGGCGCCAATCAGCTGTTTGGTGCGCAAGCCTGGAAGGGAGAGAAGCAGAGCGGGGTGGCATGCTCAGGGGAGGAGGTGAGTGGGAGCGGTTCCCGTGTGCCTTCCCTTCCTCCCCCCATTACTTGCTGCAGGCGGCCCCCCTGCCCCAGCTCACCTCTGCTCCACTGCCTCCCCAGAGCGTGCTTTTGGCCGCCCCCAACCACTTGGCGCCCTAGGTGACTGCCTAGTTTGCCTGGTGGTTGCACCGGCCCTGCGCTCAGCTGGTTCGCAGCTGACTGGCTTTTTATAACAGTCAGGCCCACTCAGCGCCCACCTGGAACAAAGCACTCCCAATTCACACTTTTCAAACAATGAAGCCCACGGGCAAACTGACAAACTGTCCCTGCAACAGACTCAGATACTCACCAACACAGTGCCCCAATGCAGCACTTAGCGTACCTCCTCTTGGACAGATCCCAGGCAAACTCCCTATGTTAGCCGCTCCGCTCTTCTGAACAACACTTTAAATAACTCAAAGATGGTCTATGATTTAATTCAGCTATGAGGAAACTTAGAACAGAGACGAACCGAAAGATGGAGTTAGACGAAAGTTGTGGATTAAAGGGGGAAAATCTAGAAAGTTAAATTAGAATTTAACACAAGACTTCTAATATGTAATTTTAGTAGGGCTGTCCAGAGATTTAAAAAAAATAATCACACAATTAATCGTGCTGTTAATAATGGAATACCTTTTTTAAAATATTTTTGGCTGTTTGCTACATTTTCAAATATATTGATTTCAGTTACAACACAGAATACAAAGTACAGTGCTCACTTTATATTTTTGTTACAAATATTTGCACTGTAAAACCAAAAGAAATAGTATTTTTCAATTCACCTCATACATGTACTGTAATGCAATGTCTTTATCATGAAAGTTGAACTTACAAATGTAGAATTATGTGCAAAACAAATTGTGTTCAAAAATAAAACAATGTAAAACTTTAGAGCCTACAAGTCCACTCAGTCCTACTTCTTGTTCAGCCAATCATTCAGACAAACAAGTTTATTTACATTTGCAGGAGATAACGTTGCCCACTTCTTGTTTACAATATCACCTGAAAGCGAGAACAGGCATTCACATGGCACTGTTGTAGCCGGCGTCGCAGGATATTTACATGCCAGTTGTGTTAAAGATTCATATGGCCCTTCATGCTTCAACCACCATTCCAGAGGACATGCGTCCATGCTGATAATGATCCAAAGAAGTGCGGAAAGAAGCATGTTCACTTTCATCATCTGAGTCAGATGCCACTAACAGAAGGTTGATTTTCTTTTTTGGTGGTTCAGGTTCTGTAGTTTCTGCGTTGGAGTGTTGCTCTTTTAAGACTTCTGAACACATGCCCACATTTCGTCCCTCTCAGATTTTGGAAGGCACTTCAAATTCTTAAACCTTGGGTCGAGTGCTATAGCTATCTTTAGAAATCTCACATTGGTACCACCTTTGAGTTTTGTCAAATCTGCAGTGAAAGTGTTCTTAAAACAAACAACATGTGCTGGGTCATCATCCGAGACTGCTATAACATGAAATATATGGCAGAATGTAGGTAAAACAGAGCAGGAGACACACAATTCTCCCGCAATGAGTTCAATCACAAATTTATTTAACACACTATTTTTTTAATGAGTGCCATCAGCATGGAAGCATGGCTGAAGCATGAGGGGGCATATGAATGTGTACCATATCTGGCACATAAATACCTTGCAATACTAGCCAGAAAAGTACCTGTTCTCACTTTCAGGTGCCATTGTAAATAAGAAGCTGGCTCCTGTAAATATAAACAAACTTGTTTGTCTTAGCTGAACAAGAAGTAGGACTGAGTGGACTTGTAGGCTATAAAGTTTTACATTGTTTTGGTTTTGAGTGCAGTTAAGTAACAAAAAAATTCTACATTTGTAAATTGCACTTTCACAATAAGGAGATTGCACTACAGTTATATGAAGTGAATTGAAAAATACTATATCATTTTTACAGTACAAATATTTGTAATAAAAATAATATAAAGTGAGCACTGTACACTTTGTATTCTGTGTTGTAATTAAAAGCAATATATTTGAAAATGTAGAAAAGCATCGAAAAAATTAATAAATTTCAGTTGATATTCTGTTGTTTAGCAGTGCGATTAAAACAGCTATTAATTATGATTAATTTTTTTAATCGTGATTAATTTTTTGAGTTAATCGCGTGAGTTAACTGCAATTAATCAACTGCCCTAAATTTTAGTGATGGTTTGCATGGAGAATGGCAGAGCAGGTTTACTGGTAAGTTGGTTTATACTGAGTAAAAATCTAATTTCATTTGTTTCCCATTGTTACTGTTCCTGACAGCGCATGTTTTGTTATCATCTTAAGGAAATGCTGGCAGGTCAAACTACAATACCTAACTTTGGGTTCTAAATGTTTTCAAACTCAGTCAACATAAATTTTTCCATCAATTGTTTTGTAATTCCAATGAAAGGTTTCTTCTGTAGTGTTCTTTTAAAAACAAAAACAAACCAACATTCTCCTATGTTGGGGCATTCTGCTAAGGCTAAATAAGCATAAAAAGAAACAGACTAAACCAAAATTAAACTGACCTGCCTATTTTAATTCTTTCAAGATGGGGGAATTGCAAAGTGTCAACTAATAGCATAAATGGTGGAAACTAAATTAGATATTCCAATTTTTAATGAAATGGAAAGTTTGGTAGTATGGGTAAGGATATTTGATTTAAAAAAATATAACTCTTAGGCTGGCAACATTCCTTTCACATCAGTACTAGGTAACTCGCCATTAGGGAGGAAGGTACACCCCACAGACAGAGGCACGTGATTTGGAGAAGGAAGGAGATGTATACTTAGACATAGATCTTGCAGTCTGATCCACGTGAGTAGACCCTTCTGTCCACACGGAATCCCTTTGAAATCAGTGGGGCTCTGTATAGTCTCAGGGGGCTCTATACCGGTCAAATGGCAGAATTGGGACCTATGGAGCTGTATAAAAAACATAGGATTAAACCTCACTGACGCATGCTTGAAAAGTTTAATAATAGAATTGAAAATTGGAAGCCTGATTTATTATACAGTGATGCTATGCTGGAACATTTGTATTGCTGTATTTAATTCAGGAAGTCTTAATAGTATATACTCATTGTATGCCTATTGTTGCCATTAGTGTGAATGGGACTTATGCACATGTACAAAGAGGAGAATATACACAGTGCTTTACATGAAATTTGAAATGTGAGTTATTTTCAATGCAGTAAGAGAAAGGAAGCAAAAAAAAAAAAATTGTAACAATTCAAAAGAGTATTAAAGAAGCAAAGCTATCGGTAGGCAATGTGCCTACATACTTCAGTACGTGTATGTCATACACCAATCTGGTCCCGCAGGCACAGTGGAGCAGATTAAGGATAGTGGCCAGGAGTAATGACCTGACAGCTTTTGCCACTCTAACTGAAGAAACCTTACTGCTCTTTTGTATTTTATTTTATTTTGTTATTAATTAAATCAAAAGAAATTGTGTATATGTTGGTGTTTGTCTTCATTATGAACCCCAGATTTGGAAAGCTTCACAAAAATAGGAATTTAGAAATGAGGTGAGGTGCTCAGTTCAACACCAGAAAATGTTTACAGCTCACTTCTGTTTTATAGTGCTGGGCTCCAAGTTGAGGGAACAAACAGTAAAACAAAGGGAAGTGACGGTGAGGATGTAATTATTTCCAATGTGCTTTGCATTTTTGAGATGCAGAAATCAATAAAACATCCAAAAATGATATTTTATGCATATTTATTAGCCTAAAAATAGATATTCCTGTTTTATTATTAGTTTAGTCTGAAAAAGCCTCTACCTTGTTTTGAAGCCTTGAAAGCCATGTTTCACTTTGGTTAACACTGCTGCTGTTTTTGGCAGCACAAAGGATCAAACTAAAACTTTTAAGTCTCAAATGGAAATGTTGACATATCCTTGAAGTACAGCGGTCTGCAAAATGCCTTTATAATGAACAGTAATGAGAATGCAGAGGGAAGGATAAACAACAAATATTTAACTGGGGCCCAGATCTCTCTGCGCTCCATGCAGGTAGCCCCTGCCACACACTTCAGTGGAGCTCCATGCAAGGAGCTCACTGCAGAAGCAGGGGCAGGTGTAACAAACCAAAACAGGATTTTCAGTTGCATGCTTACTCTCTTGAGGATCTGTTTAAAATGTCTCCTGCTTTTTACTTCAAGGAGGCAAAAACTGGAGTGAAAATTTAAGATTTCCGCCCTCCTCATGGTCCCATGAAATGACTGGTCCCAAGTGGATGCCATACTAATTTTAAACCTGCAGATTTTTTGTCTCTTTCACATTGGCCTGCAGAGTTTGTGGATAAGCAGCACACAAATTTAGACCTGATTTGCCAGGAAATTAAGAAGCCTTCTAAAGTTTTAGAGACTTTCATGGGAAGCCTGTTTCAACCCCATTATTGATCCCTTGTTGAGAGAACTAACACAAGGAAGACAGGCATGGGCTGATGGACAGGTTCATTCTGTGTTCTTTATGAACAGTAGAGTGATTTGATTGGGCTCTTGCTCTGTACTGTTGATATTTTTTCATAATTGGTATGAATACCACAGTGGTTGCAAAAAAAGATAATTTTTTGAAAGTGCACACAAACAACTGTCTTTAGAAACGATCATATAAAGTTTTCCGTGTGGAGTGCAGGCATTATTTTAGAGCAAAGTGAGCGTTTTCACTCCTCTAGTTTGCTGCCTCTTCCTCGTTCTATTTAAACCAATGGTGGTGATAGTATTGCTATAAACCACAAAGTAAAGATGTTGCATCTGTGCATGTTTTGCCTGGGGATGGCTAATCTGGCATGACATAGTATTATAAAATAAGGCTCCAATTCAGGAAAACACTTAAGCCCCTGCTTAAAGTTATGCATATGTTTTAAGTGCTCCCTTGTAAAGGGATGCTATTCTGAACTAGGGCCTAAATAAAGAACTTGAAACACTAGAACCGCACTAAGGCCTGGTCTACACTATATGGGGGGGGGGAGGGAAGAGAGAGGGTGAGCTAGGTCGGTCTAAGTTACACAACTTCAGCTATGAAAATAGCGTAGCTGAAGATGACGTACTTAGAGCTACTTACCATGGTGTCTTCACTGTGGTAGGTCAACTGCTGATGCTCCCCCGTCAACTCCGCCTACACTTCTCGCTCCGATGGAGTACTGGAGTCGACGGGAGAGCGCTCGGCGGTCAATTTATCGTGACTTCACTAGATACAATAAATCAACCCCCACTGGATCGATCGCTCCGGAGGTAAGTGTAGACATGCCCTAATTCACCCTAACAGGGGAGACCCATTCCAGATTAGCCAGTGGTGGGGTAGCCAAGGGATATACACCATATTACCCCTTGTCTCTGGTATTCAAGAGCAACATGAAACAGGCTTAGTTAATTTACTGGTCCATTGGTTTGCCATTAACATTTAAACCATAAGTGTCAAAGTTCTGCTTTAGAATGATCCTGAAATCTGAGGGTTGGGCCATGCAATGACATGTGGTTCCTCCAACTGGGTTGCAGCACAGAATTAGAATTTTGCTGGCCAGTGCTCTGCAAACCTTGAAAATCCCTTTCCAGTGTAGGTTTGCAGTTTACACCAGTGCAGAGTAGCAAGATTTCACTGTACACATAACTACTTGTCTGTCTTGTAAAACATACAGGTAACTATAAAAACAATAGGGAAAAATCTCTTATAACATGCTTCCTACTTCTGATTGCAAGGTCATGGATTAAATGATATTCGGTGAAATGGAAATTTCCTTCTGTATAGTAGTGACTATACCCAGTAAAGAATGGTGATTCTAAAATGATAGAATCAGGGTACCCACTTAAGGAGTCATTGTAAGAGTTTTTAAAATGAGATTTTCTTTTCAAACACTCAACTTTTCCATGATTTTTCAAAGTTGAGACATACTTAGGGTTTTTTTTTGTTTTTGTTTTTTTAATGTTAAGGAATGAGATGAAGTTTTGGAAGCCAAAATAATTTTGAGCAAGTTTTTAAAAAAATAAAGGGGTGTTTGTCTATAAAACTCATTGTACCAATTTGGGCTGCTTTTTAATATTAAAATATAAGATTGAAGATTCATAATGCTCAGACAATTTCTTATTGAGCTGCATAATGCAACATTGAGTTATTTATGTAATGCATGTACTTCTTTTTGCTGTTAGTCACACTTTGAAAGACTTATTAGAGCAAGAAGACAGCACACCCTGAGAATAAAAATCTCCGAAGTTTGACATCTTTAAATAAGCAACCAAATGTTATAAAGAACAAACCTCACTTACAGTTAGGAAACAATATTTACATTTAAGGTTGAAAAGCCAGGATGTAGGAAAATTTTGCTAATTTGGAAGGTGACCTTTAAGTGCACCAAAACCAAATAATTTGTAAGCCATGGCACAGGGCACATTCCTGCAAAAGTTGTCTGAATACTTCTTTAGTGGTTCTTGAAAGACAAACAAAGAAACCTGGAATGAAATCTTTATCCCCCTCCCAAATAAGATTGAAACTAACAAAGGAGTATAGCAGCGCTCTTTCAAAGCTTGCCATTAAAATGCGGGTTCTGCAGCACAGTTAATGAGATGTTTCAGAAAACAATCTGGTTTTGAGAATGTTTGGATCAAAAGCAATTTCTAATCTATGAAATGAAGTTGCTTTTCAATACCTTTCATTCAGTAGCCAAGCTTTTTATGGTTGCATTATTTATTTCAATCAGCTGTTCTCAATTTTACTTTTTCTCCTTGGACCTACTTGACAAGGTTAGTCAGTGACCAACAGTTTTATTCTTCCAAAGCAAAACATGAGAGAGAGAGAGAGAGAAGGGGTGGGGGAGAAACGTCTTTGCCGAGAAGATTTGCAAGCATCTGTGTTTAAGCTACTTTTTATGAACACTCTTAGTAATGACTCAAGGTAAAAAAGCAGAAAAGCATCCAATGTTAGGAAATTGCAATCCAATACCAAGTAATTTAAACCTGCTATTGCTTCTCTTGTACTAAATGACATACAGATGGGTAGCTCTGTTCCCTCTACTTTGGGAACACAATTGGACTTTTTATGAGTGTATATATTACTGACAAAAATATTTTTGTCAGGACTGTTTATTTCTAATTGTGCATCTTATAATTACTTGAATAGTTAGAGTTATTTTATGTGAAGTATCACATACGGCTAGTAAAGCTATTTCCACATTCAGCACACTTACACTGGTGTAACTTTTTTGGTTTTCATTCACCAGAGCAACCAGTATTGGGTCTTGAAAAGTATAAATCTCAGATTCCCTTCCTCAAAACAAATTTTTTTGAATTCTTTTCTAAAGTAATTACAGATTTTGCATTATAACAATGATGTTTTTACAATAATGCCTTGAGACCATTTAGATTTTCGTTTTCTGTGTAGAACGAGGCATAGCCTAGGTTGGGATTTTCAAGGGAGTATGAGCCAGCTCTAATTTTACTTAATTAACAAATCCCAGCTCTAATTTTTAAGACAACTTTATTTTTGAGGACGCGTCCACAATTTTTAGAATAGTGAAATGACTTTTCTCTTAGGGCTGATATTTTGACCTGCATTATAAGACATAGTCCCTAAGATTAATTC
Organism: Caretta caretta; assembly: GCF_965140235.1. Lineage (NCBI taxonomy): Eukaryota > Metazoa > Chordata > Testudines > Cheloniidae > Caretta > Caretta caretta. The sequence continues at coordinate 291,196,118 of NC_134206.1, read as the reverse complement.
AATTGTGACAAAAATAAATCTTTTGAAACAAAGTTAAAATAAATGTAAGGATTATGGAGAAATCAACCATATCAGAAGTATAACGATTTGTAATATTTAAAATGTCTTTAAAAGGTTGTGAAATCATTGGATGCTGAATTGTGGCGAAACATCATATGCCCATTACCTTATGTCTACAATATAGATGTCTTGCAAAGAGCATTGAGTTTGAATGATTTTTTGCAGACTTTTTTTTAAGTAGTAGGAAAATGTTACCGTCTCATGAATGACTGGGTAAAGGTTTAGGATGGCGCACAGAAGGCTTTGGCTGTAGCACATTGTCACTGCTCCAGTGGAATCACCTGGCTTTTGAGCCACATTCTTTTAAAACTTGGATTTGAAGAAATAATCAGCTGCAGTTCAGCTGAGCCATTCTATTGCATTAGGGACTGGTCTGGTCATTGACAAGTGAATGCAGAAGCAATGCTGTGGCCGTCAGCCAAAGCAATTATTCAAGATTTAAGCTAAAAAGACTCCTTCTCTCATATCCTCTCCCTTTTACAGGGTCATGTAGGGATAAAAAGAACTGCAAGGTGGTCTTTTCCCAGCTGGACCTGAGGAAGCGGCTGACGCCTTTACAGTACCATGTTACTCAGGAGAAAGGGACTGAAAGGTAAGGCAGGCTGAAGGAAGCCCATTCATGAAGAAATAGCCATCTTTCCTTCTCTCCTCCCCTTTGCTGCTGTTTCCCCACCAACCACTTTGAAGAAGTCTCCACTTGTTTACTAACCCCTACAAATTCACACCACTGAAAAGACAGGCATCTGCAGTGTGGTGGTCAACACAAGTGTGTGTGTGTGTGTTTTAAATGAACACTAAGTGTCTTATAAAGTCACCGAGCTTATGTTTAAGGTCTGTTTTTAGTTTACTACAAAATGTGTGGAAGTAATAGCGGTTTAGGTACATTTTTTGGAAGATATCACAGTGAGCAGAACCACGAGGAAAATGGCTCTGTGCCCAGAGGCTGAAATTTTGAAGGTGGCCATTGTAAGTATAGACATTTTGGCTGCAAAAAGAAGGTAGCCTAATTTAGTTCCTTTCCACCCCACTCCAATTTCTTTTTGAAGCACATGTGGAGAAGGTATTTATTGGCTCATTTGTGGTAGGAATGTCAAAAATTTTCAATAACTGCCCTCACATGGTTTTAGTCCCTGGAAGCTAGCCCTAAATCCTGGATGGAAAAAAAAAGTGCTCATGGTGAATAGTCTCTCTCAGCTGATTCCAGCATGAAGGCAACTTGCCAAGGTCTAACCATTTTGTTGTCTAATTTATACCATGGAGCTTGGCACAAGGCCCTAGCTTACCTCGGATCCAAATGTATTAATGATGTAACTGCTTGTTTTCATTCATGACCTGAAAGGGCTCTTTACCACACATGGGGTCCATAGTTAAAAGGCAACACTCTCCCTATCAGAGTATACTGTTTGCTGAATGTAATGAATGGGAATCACTGGCTTAAACCCCACTCCCCCCCCACCCCCCAAATGAGCTGCCAGTGGGACCTGAGCCTCCGCTCGTGAGATCTTCTTCCACCTCAATCACTTACTGTTGTATACATGATGAGCACAATGATTTAATGCACACAAACAACTGGAGAGTAGGTCATTCTTAAAAATCCTGTTTATAAAAAAAAAAATTGGATCTCATAAAAAGGGTGAAAGGATAATAAAAACAAGCTGCTGAGCACACAGGCTTTTTGTGGGGCTAGCACAGCTGATTTGTATTAGATGAATGACCGCCTAGCCCTTAAGTTTGTTAACTTAGAAAAATATTCCCTTAAAACTGTAATATTCCTTTTCAACTAAAAATATAAGGCTCAAGCAGCTTGAAATGATGGACCAGTTGTTTCATTTTCTGTGACTCTAACACAGGGGCAGCCCATCCTGTGCTAACAAACCAAGTGTCATTTACCCACTACACGAGTGCTTTATTTGTTGTTGAGCATTTGAGATCATTGTTAAAAGATTGTTTGAAGACTAAAGCTGGAGAAATGCTCAAGATTAATTGAATTTTAAACCATCTTTATTTAAAAATTGTAGGATGTTGACAAACAGTTTTAAACAGCAGTTGGTTTTTGTGTTCTTATCTTTGACGTGTGTGACATTTTGCTTCCTCCTGAATGGTATGGAACTGTTAAGGCAAATTTATGAAGATATTCAGTTTTTCATTTGATAAAGAATAACAGCTACCTCTTGAGTTCAGCTTTTTGCACTCTAATATAGTATTTAAAAAACACTATTCCCTTACTGATTTTTAAAATAGCGTTGTTGTTTTTCCCAGTGCCTTCGAGGGAGAATACACACATCATAAAGCTCATGGGATGTACAGATGTGTTGTCTGTGGAACTCCTTTATTCAAGTGAGTGTATTAAATATAATTTCAAGACTTCTTTCTGTATTAGATTATGTTATGATCCACTGTAATCTCTCGTATTCCAGACTTTACAGTAGCTTTGTAAGAAAATTTAAGAGTTAACTGCCATTCAAACCAAAAGATAGTATAAAAAAATTTAAATAGCATAATACAGTAAACTGGAGTCTGGTAGTATAAGTAACTTGACTGGGAAATGAGTTTTATAATACAGTGTCATGGACTTAGCTGGTGAGGTGACTTTAGAGTTATTTGAGTTCATTATTTCAGCAGTGGAGATTCAGATGTGGGTGTAAACCAGTGATCCCCATTCTACAGGCTTATGTAGGCCCTATGGGGGTAGTCTATCCATACTCCAGTTGGGCGGTTAGACCATTAAGAACATCCATGCTGGGCAAGAACAGTGGTCCATCTTTCCATAGTGACCAGTGCCAGAAGCTTCAGAGGGAGTGAACAGAACAGGGAAATTATTGAGTGGTCCAGTCCCAGCTTCTAGCAGTTTAGGGGCACCCAGATTGTTGCATTCCTGACCATCTTGGCTAATAGCAATTGATGGACCTATCCTCCATGAACTTATCTAATTCCTTTTTAACCCAGTTCTACTTTTGGCCTTCACAACATCCCCTGGCAATGAGTTCCACAGGTTAACTGTGTTGTGTGAAGAAGTATTTTCTTATGTTGTTTTAAATCTGCCGCCTATGAATTTCATTGGGTGATCTCTGGTTCTTGTGTTATGTGACGGGGTAAATAACAGTTCCTTATTCACTTTCTTCACACTCCCTATCACCGTCCTGGTCAGGTGATTAGAAGTACATTCCTATTTCTATATTCTTCTTCTTCAAGCATGGAATTTCTATTCATAGAGATTCTTTGGTACATTTTTTTTTTTTAATTCAAGATTTTTACTATATTTAATTCTCTGCTTTCTTTCACATATAGTGCCGCTCCCTCACCCTCATAACCCACTCTGTCATTCCTGTATATTTTGTACCCTGATATTACTGTGTCTCATTGGTTATCATCGTTCCACCTAGTTTTTGCAATGGATATTATATCACCATCCTCATTTAATACCAGACACTCAAGTTCACCCATCCTAGTACTTAGACTTCTAGCATTTGTATACACACACTAATATTTAGTTGTCTGCCTTCATGTGATGTAATTGAATGGGACTCTTTTTCATTTGATTGTTTCTCTTCAGTTACTATCTGTACTTTATCAATTTCTATCCTCTCCTCTATACAGTGTCCCCTTCAATAAATCTTCCCCAGAGGGCTTTCTCTGTACAAATCATGTGCTCCTCTGCACTTGTTGGCTTAAAAACGCCTCTGACCTTTTTAATTTCACATGCCAGCAGTCCGGTTCTATTTTAATTTAGGGAGAGCCCGTCCTTCCTGTATAGGCTCCTCCTTTCCCAAAAGGTTACCCAAGTAGTTCACAGAGAGACAAAATAATTGATTTTCTTATTCAAGGGAAAATTATATATGCTCACTGAATTTTCATATCTATTATTCCATATTAAGAGTTGAATTAGACATTTAGGCCAAGATTTTTCAAAAGCAGACTGCTAACTTAAAACTAAGCCCCTTTTAAATGTACTAGGGGAAAATATCCTACAAAATGGGTCACTGTAAGCATAACTGATTGATTAAATAGTGTCAATTACTTGTTTTTCTTTAAATATTTTTCACTTTTGTTTCGGCACTTTCCTCTTTGACTATAATTTCTTCACTCTGACTTCTTCACTCTGACTTCTTCTCCTGCCCTGTTTTGTCTCAAGTCTAACCTGATCTTTCCCTTAAATAGCAACATCTGCTTTTACATTCTCACTCTGTAGAGCGTATGGAAGACAGCAGGTCAGAACAGTGCTCTTATCTCTGAATAGGTTGGGGAAAGGAGATCAGTAGAATGATATATGCATAAGACATCCCTAAAACCTGTTTAAAAGTGTTGGGTGGGGGGTGGGAGGCTGTGTCAAGAAGGAAGCAAGAGCAGAAAATAGGAAGAATGGCATTTGAAAGTGTCCTAAGATCAGTAGTAAGCAAAATTGTTTGGAAGTGTATGTGCACTCTTTCAAACCCCATGTTCAGATTGCCACTTTGGGGGGAAGTATTCAGGATCCAGGATAGAACAAATTCCACTTTAAGACTTACTTGTGACTTTCTCAGGTGAGCAGTGTTGACTAAGTCTGCTCTTATGGCACTGCCTTGGTATTTTTAGTTGAAGTAAAGATAATAAGTTGAATTTGGTTTCTGTAGCCAAGTGTGAATTTGACTATACTTTGTACCATTGTACAAGCCCTGGCTTCTCTCTTCCCCACATATCGTAATACACAGTATTTCTGCAAATTAGGTCATTGTGACAATTGTATGTTTACGTGCTGTATTGCCAGGGGCAGTGTTGAAGGTATTCATGCAAACCATGTCCTGCTTCAATATTTTGCATTTCATGGTTAGGGAAACCATATATCCCTGAAAATGGGAATGGCCCTGTTTTCAAAGCCTCATCCAGTGTCTCTGGCCAAAGATGGGGAGAAGGAGGAGTGGGCAACCCCTGCCCGCAGCTGCAAAAACCCTGGTGTGCCTATCTCTTTGAGCTCCACCAGAACGATCTTTGGTGTGCCTGCCATGATTAGTATTCAAGCTTTTCAGGACAGATCCTCAGCTAGTGCAAATCACTGTAATGCCATTGACTTCAATGGAGCTATGCTCATTTATACCAGCTGGGTATCTGGATGTCTGGCATACCATACAGTGATTGGGCAGGGTATATTTTAAAATATTTATTTATAACATTTGAAGTGATGTTAAAAGGTAAACACACAAACATGGGATTATTCTTGCCTATCATCAGTATCAATTTGCACTTGAAAGGTGCTCAGATAAGTGATGGGCAGGTATAAAAACCTATGTAGACATCAATGTCATCACGCTAAGGAATACAAAAGCAAATATTTTACAGTGTAACTCAGTAATTAGTCTGTTGTAATAATCCATTTCAGAGGCAAAATAGCAAGGAATAGTGAGTTCCTTGACTAGAAGATATACTATATGTTGAATGAATTAAAATTGATGACTAGGAAAAGATACTGAGAGATTGTTAAAGCCCAAAAAAGTTGAAAATTGATACCAATGGTAGCAAAAGTATATAACCAGGAGAGTACAAAATCAATAAATGTCCCCATACAAAGGCTAAATCGCCAATATAGTCTCTTAGGAGAGAACTACTAGTGAAAGAAGAAACTCCATAATGCTGAAAACTGAAAATTTAGGCAAATAGGAATTTTTTTTCCCCAGATCTTCATCTGAAATCCACATTTGGCTCCTGCTGGGTGCCCATTAATTTTTTCTTTGCATCAGTGTAGCTTGTTAATATATAGATGTTTGAACTATGGACCCATTAGTTAGCCAGGAAGGAGACTGAAGCTTCAGTAATAATATTAACAAACTTCAACTTTTAACAGGTCTGATTTATGCTGTTTCATTACCATGTGACACGCAAGGTCAGGGAACATATGAATTTTGTGCCCAGATGAAAGACCTATTTTTTTGCTACATGCTTAAGATAGAATTTTATCTTTATCAATAGAAGAGATCAAAAGAAACAATTAAAACTCAACATCTCTCTTCATTTAAACTGCTGATACCACCACGGGTTTATAGAGAATGTGCTTTCACTTTTTCCACAGCCAGAAGGTGTCTCAAACTTAAAAAACAATATTGTTCCTTTAATTCCAATTGTTCCATCACTGAACTTCACTCCAGACAGTCTCCCACATTGGAATATAGCTAAGGAAAGGGATGTGTGAGATACACAATGAGCAAGTCTCAGGAACTCACTTTTGTAAACCTCTGCCTCTAATATCTTCTGCGCCAGACTTGAAAAATCTTTTGCTGTGCCATGTCTATTTGGTTTGCAGGATCTTTGGGATCTGTCACTTCATGGCAGTTCACAGAAAACTAGAACACCTATACCATTAAATGACTCTAGAAATGATGAATGACAAATCCAATCTGCCGTTTGTTTTCTAAAGACCAAGAATGTTAAGTGTTTTACTCTTTACTCCTTGATTTTTCAAGGAATTTCCCTTTTACCATGCAAAAATAGCTTTTTCTCAGCAACCATGGCAGAAGGAGTTTAGAATGATCAGTGTCGTTCCTCAGAGACACACAACTGGAATTTGCACTCTGAAGTCACTTCTACAGAAGAAAATCTATAGTGAATTATTTATTAAATATCAGCATTGTGCTTGATACAAGATGTAAAAGAACAGACAGCCTATGCAAGAGAGACATAGTACAGACAAGATGCACTGGGAGGCCCCAGGAATTGACTAGTTTTTCTCCCTTAATATTATTGTTGTCTAAACTTCCAGTTCTGAGGTGCAAGAAAAGTCACCAAGTCTTAATAAATTAGCCACTCCTTCATTGCTACCTTTGCTGGCTTCTGAAAGGAATTCTCTTTGGCAAGGGTGTTAGCTAATCCCCTCCCATGTGGTGAAAGAAATAATAATGTATTTATTTATTCATTTTATATATTTATTTGACTTTTGTGTGGCACTTCTGGCACTTCTCGACGTTTCCAAAGCAAACCATTAGAAATACTAAATGCATTAATGCAGTATTTCAAGTAATTTAGTGGAGTCTTTCACAAAAATCCCATCGAATCCCCCCAGCCATAGCCATAGCACAAGACCCATCTAAATCAGCTCTTAATCACCAAATTTCCATCATGCCATCTATAGGTGCCTAATCTCCCTAATTGCTTACAAAGAAAGGTATGCTCTGCAATGCATCCAGAAGATTAACATATCCAGACTTGGGAAGCACAACCCTTCTTCTTACTTCCTCCAAAGCACTAACTTTATAATGGTCTTACCTAGATGAACCCTCGCCCAGCTCACTCCTAGTGCTTTTGGAAAGGTACTAAATTATTTGTTCCACTTTCCAGTCAGGCCTGATGTGATGGAAATAGAGCTATCATTAGCAGCTGGTTCATATTTCCTCACCAAGTTTTGTAAAGGTCTCATATCCTCTCTGAATGGGAGGGAGTGATAAAACCCACTCCAGTAGTAACACTATATGAGAGAGCTGTTGGAGTGGACAAGCAATTGCCCCAAAATGGACAGGAGTAAACCAGAACCACTTGTCGCTTCATGGGAATGGATGGAGTTGCTAACAAGCATCCCAACAAATCTTCGTAGTCAACTGTATCAAAGATAGCTGCCAGATCTAATAAAATCAGCTCCCATAAATTAGCCTTCTCCATTGCGAGAAGAAAATGAGCAGCCACTGTTACCAATGTGGTTTCCATTCCAAACTCAGCTCAATGACCTGAGTGGTGAGACTCCAGGGAATCTGAGGATACCAGAAATTGCCAGAATTGATCTGCCCCAATCTGATCAGTGACCTTTCCCAAAAAAGGAAGATCAGGTTGATAGCTTGCAATTCCAACACAGTTCTCAATACACCACAACAATCTTTCAAACTATCTCATTACGGGTGGGGAGTATGGGTGGTTCCTTATACTACTTGCAGGTTAGGGGACTTTGTAGTAAAGCATGCAATCAGAATCAGTCTGGAAAAAGCCAGCTCCAAACAAGGTAGGTGAGTTGTGCCTTGCTGTCTTAGGGAGCAGCCTGTGGTTTCTCTCTGGTTTTGGGTTCTTGTGCACTATTGTTCTGAATGGTAAGATATAAAGTAGTGTTATGTTGCAACCTTCCAGCAACTTATGTTTTTGTCTAATTTATCAACTTATGGCATCATCTAATTTCTCATTGTGTATGCTATGAACATAACTGTCAGCATCAGGCAATGATTGCCTCTTGTGTCGTAAGTTGCAGGGTCATCTTTAAACAATGGTGACCTGTGAAGGTGAAGCCAGCCAAGAGTGTATTTTGGGGCTGTTGTATCAATGGAATTGATACAGGTTGTCATGTATTTCCACCAAACTCTGCAAAGAGTGGTCTTTTGGCTGAACAGTATTCTTCCATGAGCCATCTGGAAACTCAGATTCAATAAGTTCCTGAGGGTTGAAAACCACAACGCAAGTCTTATGTCCCTGCAGGAAAGGAGCAATGCAATCCCTGGTTGCCAGAGGTGGTGATCAGTCTATGGGAGTAATTTCTACTTCCTACATCTCCAGTCCCATACTCAATACTAGATCCATAATGTGACCAGCTATGTGTGTTAAACCAGAATCACCTCAGGCAGCCCCAGGTTTGTCATGGCAGCCATGAAATCCTGTGCTGATCCAGAAGGGATTTGGAGCAGCTGCCAATTGAATAGCTCTCCATTGGAAGCCCCTCTGGTCACCCACTTCCCCCACAACCAAAGGCAAGTCAGAAGGCATACATTGGTCTAGGAGCTTCCCTGGCTTTTGTGCTTTCTTCAGCCTGTTTCTCATTCTGGCAGCATTGATACCTAGTATAGTAGAGCAACACAACAAAAAGGTACAGTGCAAGGAAATGTTCTCTATCAATAAGATAAAAGAATCCTGAAGAGGCTGATACATGAAGGGACTGCTGGAGAAAAGAAAATGGTCTTAGTGAGTCGTCAAAGACACTAGTCAACATAGCCACTGTCTTGGTCTTCACAAAGTAATGAGTTATTTACCCCACAGTAAATTATAAAAATATCTTGATTTGATAGTGTAACCTTATTGGGAAAGGAAAGGGAAGAACTCTAAAACCATCATAAAATTTTAAAGGAGGTTTTCTAAATGCCAAGAAAGCTGGTTTGGAATTTTGAGCTACTTGTTGGAATTCAGTTACAGAGAAGCCTGCAGGTGGAATCAGTTGTGCTTTCATCAGCAGGAATTGTGCAGCCCCTGAATGGGCTTCCAGGTAAAAGTAAGGGGAGCAAGGACAGTGTGGACCAGAAAAAAGAGAAGAAAAGACTCTAAATTTGAATTTTTTTCCAACTCCAAAAACCTATATTGCTAGATAGTGGATTTAGTGTGTATGGGGAATTAGTGTTAGGTCAATTTTCTGTGTGGTACTCAATGTGAATTCCATCAGTGACTGAGTTTGGTTCCGAAAGAGATGAGGAATGCCTTGAATTTTCTGGTAGCATAGAGTGGTATTGCACTGGACTCTTCTAGGAAATGTACCAAATGGGAATATTTGTGCAAGAAAGGTACAGTTGAAATACAGTCGCACAGTTGGTGCTGTGACTCAGTTCACTAGCACTTGACACTAGCAAATGAACCCTTTGCCACAAGCAGGGGCGGCTCTACCTATTTTGCTGCCCCAAGCAGTCGCCGCCGAATTGCCGCAACAGCAGCCGAGCTGCCGCCAAATTGCTGCCCCGGGTCATGGACTGCTGCCCCATTCTCATTGCCACCCCAAGCAGCTGCTTGGAAAGCTGGTGCCTGGAGCCAGCCCTGGCCACAAGCCTGCGCTTTATCCAGTTTACAGGAGTCAGTGAGCAGCTGCACAGCATGCCATTCCTGGAGTTTTCACATGCCATCTATGTCTTTTGTGGCAAGTTGGAAGAACAGTTTATTCTACAAGTCCTCAATAGCGCCTTAATGAAAGAATTACACAACTCTACTGATTAGTGAACAGGCTGAGCAAATCTTATTGATGCCGGCAGCTGCTTCAGCCCCCCTATTCCCAGCCTTGATCTCTAGCATGTGAGTACTGTCTCCCTTGGATGTAGCTACAGAGCTAATGGGAAAAGGCTTGATTCACTGTTTTTGTTTGACAAGAGTGGCTTATAGGAGCTCCAGTAACTAGAGTAAATACAAATATGTAGAATTTGTAATAAGTGCATGGGTAACTTTAAATTCTTAATTTGCCAACCTCTTGGCAAACCTCATAAGTATTAGTTTAGATACCTTTAAAATGTGAGCAACAAGTATATGTATGTTTGCTAATAGACATGCAAACATCCAATTCCTGTAACATTTTCATATCTGTCTTAGGGATGGGCGAACCAGTTTAGAAAACTAACAGTAGATGTCCACTTTTCTCTGATTCCTGACGAGCCATATACCAAGACCAACTTTAACAATTGTTTTTCTGTAACTCTGGCAAACTCTACCAGGCTGGCTGCTGCCTATAAATTTCATGGATGCTAAGACATCCTCGGCTAGTCCAGGAGCAAATATAATTAGAATGTCAGCCACAATCTAGGAGAGCACTAAATCTGAGACTTCTCCCTTTGTACATTCCCTTGATGGAACATCACCAACAGTAGAGTGTTTTCTGGGGAGGATACAGGGAATTCGGGAATCGTATAGTCTGTTGGGTAGAGGAATTTGGAGAGGGTAGGACTTCCAGAATGGGAAGGATATGCCTGGAGCTGGAAGAAGGTGGTAGAAGAATGCGAAGCACCATAAAGGACAAAGTAAGAGAAGAGAGACACTCTTCCTCCTCCCTCACCCCCAATACGAGTTGATTAATATTTCAGAAGTCATCCAATCAAACTTCTGAAATTGTTTAGTTTCACCATTATCAGTCACTACTGAGGTGCAAGCCCCTATTTAAAATGTTTAAGGGTAAGGTGTAATAAATGCCAAGATTTCTATGGATACGAATGACCACATTCTGTCCTGAGTTACCCATGTGTAGTACCCATGGACTTCAGTGGGAGTTTCATGTGTGTCTGAGGGCAAAATTTAGCTTTACATGCTTAGAAATGTCAAGTTTGTATCCTGTTTCCTGTGTTTTAAAATGCATGCCATCTTGGATTGACTACACATCAGCCCTGACTGGAAGAACTAGACTCTTCAGTCAGTCCTGGTTACTCTATGTTAAGTTTAGTCATATTTACTGTATCTAGCCTGACAGATAATTGGGCACAGTGAATAGGTATTGAACTACATAACAAGCTACAGAAAATTCACATATGTTGTCTACAATAACATTAATATAAACATTGCGGGGAAATCATTCTGGAGTCACTCTGTTGACCACAGTTGAGTTAAAACTGTTCTTTTCAGTTCAGCAGTTGAACACAAACACACACAATAACATCCTACATACAGTTAGTGAAGCTGTTTCTCTTACAGGCTGAGAAGGGAAGAGATTTTTTTTTTCTTTTTTAAATACTTGGAAGGTGCTTAGATACCACAATAATGGGGTTGTATAAATCCCTTGATGGATAATTACACCAGGTATTAGTTTTCAGTCCATGATGGTTTTTTTCCTTCTTTCTTTTTGGAAACTTGTCTTGTTGGTTGGGGCTTGGTGCATAAATAGGGTTTTGTGAGCATTTTTGGTTGAGACACTGTCTATGCTTGGAAAGAGGATGAGGCTGCTGATAATACTACTTATCTTAGTATTATCTGTATTTGGGAGAAAATGGGAAGAATGATTAGAGATTTTATTTCATTCTGCCAGCAGTGATCAGGACATCAGTTTGACTACAATTTGTCAGACTGCTTGTATGCATGTTTTACATCTGTGTCTCCACGGCCATAGACAGTCTGGAGCAAAGTTTATTCACACAACCCTATGAAAAAGTAGAAAGTAATAAGTGAAGAAAGCTGGCCCATAGTTACTATTTATGTTTCCAACTCCAAACTTCCAACTTCTTGATCAACCAAAGCTCCGTTTTGAGTGGTATGAAATTGCTAATATTTCTCCAGCCAAAGCTATACCTGGTATTATTGGGGAAAGCAAAAAGATAGCCTGGTATCCATTTAAAATATGAGTCTGAGGAAAAAGTACTGACAAACTGAAAGGGGTCAATGCTCTCTCCCTCCCTCTTGTAACTATTACAAGGAAAAGAGCTGTTGTAAAGATAGGAACTAAGGAGGCTGCCGCAGATGCTATTCAAGGAGGCAGTGAGCTTTATAGTATCTGTTCCCTGTGTTCATTTAATTCCAAGTAAAACAAATCTCTCACTCAGTTGTGAAGAAGGCTAAAGAATCTGATAGAGACTCAGACAGGGAAGGACAGAGGAAGAAAAATTAGTAATGGTGCTAATGTTGAGCTGCTGCAGAAGATTAGTGGAATTCTCTATTAAAGACCTGTGGGCAATGCCCCCCCCCCGCATCCCAAAAAAACCTGCCCCACTGACAAATGGCACATCAATGCTCATATGCCAGATATTCACAGTTGTATTTGTGCCACTACTGGTCCGTCTGCAATATGTGCCACAGGCCAGTTGTTGTTACATTTCAGTTATATACTGGAAGAATATATGACAGTCAACAGCATAGAAACACTTTGAGAGAGACGAGGTAGGTGAGGTAATATCTTTTAGTGGACCAACTTCTGTTGGTGAGAGAGACTTGGTTTTGAGCTCCAGAGAGCTCTTCTTCAGAATCATTTTGTGATTCTCACTGCTCAGTTTTGTTGGGAGAGAGGCTTCAGGGTCAAAACATCAGGTTTAAATCACCTAGGTGTCCTGGAACCGCAGGTTCAGTTCCTCTCAGGGTTGATTTGCCTTTCATCTTTCCAAAGTAGATGAGGTGACTAACATGCAATTTATTGTGTTTGACCCTCAAAAGAGGCTTTCTCCACTCCCTGTGGATATTTATAGATCTGATGGCATCTTCTGTAAGAGTAAAGGGTTTGTCTGAATGTCCTTAGCTAACATTTCCCAATACTCCAGTTTCACTATTTTTTGTTTTTCTGTGTTAGTAGTTTTGTTTGCTTGCCCTGCATTCCAGCATCATGCTATATGTTTATGGATTGTAAAGCACTTTGCGATAAAAGGCACTTTTATCAATGAACAACCGGAGCCATCCCTTGGGTATGGCGAATTGGGACGACAGCTCCGGGCTTTGCGCTTTTGGGGGCCTAGCAGGCCGGTGCAATTGGCCTGCGTGGTCGGTCCAGGAAGTGATGGGTCAGTTTTGGAAGAGACGGATTAGTCACTTTGACCCCAAGCCCTGTACCACCCTAGGGATGGCCCTGTGTACAACAGTATAATCTTCTGCTCCCTGTGTGTCTGAATGCTGCTGTTACTTTCAGAACATTCCCATAGGGCAAAGGAGAAGGGAATATACAGGAGGGATAAAAGATGAAGAATGAGAATCACAAGAGTTTTAGTTAAGCAATAGACTTATTACACTCAAGGAAAAACAAACAATGGAAACAATATTAAAAGTAGTTTACAAAGTGAGTATGTGGTTCCATGTCATAAATCTTGCTTTTCAGCATACTCAGATTGGAGCAAATAACAGAACCACAAAGTCCTTCCTGCTAGTTAATGTAATTTAGAAATGTTAACGTAATAAAGTCATAGGGAATATTTTTATTTTTAATAGAACAAGTTGTCCTTGGAACTTACTTCCGGGAATTTGTTTGATACCATCTCTGTTATTGGTGTTTCCTTGTTCACAGTTTTAATGGCCATATGAACCTAGTTTCTGATATGTTAATCTGCTGTATTGCAAAGGGAGAAATATAATGACTTTGAGGTGTAAGATGAAATCCTGGTTCCATTGAAGGCATTGGAAGCTTTGCTATTGCCTTCAGTGGGACCAGCATTTTACCCCTAAATTCTAGCCGTACCTCTTTCAACCATTCGAAACAAAAACGTCTTCTTAAATATCTTCCTTCTTGACATTTGAATCCTTCCATTCCTAGAGAATTGCTTTTTCAGTCTTTCCTCGAAGTCATTGCTTAGTTTTAGTGTCAGAGACACTTCATTATTCTTGACCTTTTTTCCCTTTTTCAATTCTTCAATCGATACCATTTCTGTAATATTGTGTCCTAAATTTTGCCCAGTACTCTAAGATTTGGTCCCTGTAGCTCTCTCTACAGTGGTATAATGTTCTCTTATTAAATGATTTCTATGGCAACATCCCAGTGTTCTGTTTGCTTTCATAGCAACTGCTAGACATTAAGTTCTATTCATTTCTTACCCCAGATCGGTTTCCTGGTTTGCTGTCCTGTAATTTACGACTATTTAGAGCTTTAGTACTCATTACATTGCCCACTGACCCCTGGCAACACCCCTCCTCCCCCCACTATCTGGCTTGGTGGTTGTTGCAGCAACTCACGGTGTGTTACATTTCACATGACAAGGTGAATAATAGGTCTCCAGCCCAATCAAAAAGCTAGTCCTGTTTCCAGCTTATGACACTACATATCAAGATAGCACTGGAGTGGCCATGCTGTGTAACGTCATGCAGTAAAAGCTGTTTCACGAAAGGAAAAAAGTAAAACCTGAAGCAGCCCAATCACAAGAGAAGAACAAATACAGATGAAGTAACATGTTTATTGCCACAAAATTAACCACTGAATAGAGCTAAAGAGAGACGAGATCTATACTGTGTCTAGGTGGTGTTGATGAGAGTGAAAAGTGATTGTCTGTTTTTGATAAAAATGGTTTTGGAACGCATTTCCTCAGTCTACAAAATTTGCCCAAATTAAACTGGTGGGAAACCAGAGAACTTCAGTGAAGCTGTCCCACTATGGCCTTTTGGGATCCTGGCCCTCTTTAAGAAGAGAAGTTGCCCTGTCACCTCTATTTGGAAAATATGCCATATATGGGGCACATAGTGATTCTAGCACCTGCCAGCCATAGAAAAGCCTTGCTATTATCTTGGATCCCATATTCATATTAATTGTATTGATGCTCAGTAAGTCTAGGCGTCTGAGGTGTTCAAATAACATGGTGATGGGTATGACCAAACTGCATAAATAGATACAGTGCAACTTGGTGAGAGTATTTAAGCAAAATATACTGAATCTCTTTGTTTGGAATTGCTCTGTATTTTTTTTCTTTTGTATGAAAAGAAATTCTGTGGGAATACCCATTATAAGTCACATGCATAAATGTTTGCAAGAGCAGGCCCTTCCACGCCAGTGTAAAAAAGGAACTAAAATAGAGTGTTAACTGTGCAGCTTTTCCTATTGTGTTGATTTTGAATGTTTATGAATTACATGTTTTCTTTGTTTAATGCTTCTGTTAGCTCTTGATAAAAATGAATAAGAATGTGTTTCTGCTGTAAGTATCAGAAAATATCACTGTATTTTCTTCTCCACGCCATCCTTTGAGTGAGGTTTTCATTTAAACTGCGCAAGAGGGAGAAAATGGGGAGAAGTGGGAAGGGAAAAGGGAGGCTGGTACATTTCTAGTTTCCTTTTTGATTAACTCACCCCCTCCCTTTCTCTTGCTTTCCCCCTATACTTCCATAAACATTGTGTACGTTTGTCCAATTATCTTGAACGTAGAGGATTAACATTAATTTACACTTATAGGTTCTCACCTTACGATTATCTTGACATTGTTTTTAGACATGTCAAAGTCTGTCTATCTATATTTTGTTCCTATACTTTAGTTATTTTTCACAAAGCAAGGTTGTAACTTCCAAAGCCATCCCAGCATCCTGTCACAGATTCAAAGAGCCAAATGTTTTATTTCTCTCTTGATTAAATGCATTTCCCCAAAAAGTCTTTCTGCCAGTTAACTTCCTCTAACAGGACTCCTGCTGGTCAGTTCTTGTATCTTGCTGTGGCAGCTGTGAGCATATATACAACTGATTGAACGATATACATCTGACTGGAGCATGCCCGCTAATTGGTTTGAGAGATAGATATAGACAATGCTGTCTTATAGCTGCTTATACAGATAGACCCAGTGGTAGGGTTAATTCTGCTTGACAGCACATCAGCAGCATCTTGAGAATAATTACCCAACTTAAGTTTTCCCACAGCTGAACTGAGAGCTTCAAAGGCTTCTGAATTTACAACTATTATTAACCTATATCTGAAACATAATGTTCCCACAAGGGCTAGACTATTTCTCCTTCTTATTAAATGTACAGGTTATTAGGTTCATTTGCTATGTGCTAAGCACTTAGAAGACAATACTCCTTGTTAGAGAGTGAAAATCTGTAGTACACAACAAGGAGGATAATTGTGCATCTAGCACACATCATTATCTTTGCTAAGACATCAAAATTCATTCAACTTGTGTTTAAAGAGAACAGAACTATTTTTTTTTATTTTCCAAATGAATAAATTAAAGACACACAAATCCCTCATAAGATGTTGTCCAACTAAATACTGATCGTTGTGTACAATACGTATGATATTAATGAAATAGTATCTGGTTCAAAAATAGATTAGAAACGTTCATGAATATATGGAATCCTGTTAATGACTTTTTGAAAATTAAAATGAATTAGAACAATATGTATTTCATAACTACAAGTATGTGCTGTAATTCATAGTTATATAACTTAATCCTGTTTTTATATTTACATCCTGTGTTTGGTTTCCCTTGTGCGTTTTTTTTTTCTTTTAAAATTTCTCTTCTTTATATCTGTACATTGTGCAAATCCAATAAAAGTATTAAACATGAAAAGCAGCATTTGGAATTAAAATTGATTTGCATGCGTGAATTATTAAAACACAGAGTTATGCCTACTTCTTAAATACAGTAGTTTTTTCCTCTTGTCAACTAGTTTCCGTGATTAAAAGCAGTTCTTATAATGTAAATTCTTTTTGCTTCCCTTTGCAGGTCAGAAACAAAGTTTGACTCCAATTCAGGTATGTTCAGATTTACAATGTCATGCTGAATACACTGTATTCTTGTTATACTCATCAGACTAATTTATCAGTTTGGCTTCAATTTTAATGAGACTGAGGCAGGCCAGTCTTGAAAAGGATCTGAGTTTTCTCACCACCTAAGAATAGCATTGTTATCACTGATGCCTTTAATTCATTCTCTTCATTGGTTCATATCTTCTTTTACTTTCTTCTTTTTACCTTGAGGTGATCACCAGGAAGCCATTATTTTGCAGTAGGTTTTAACTAATCCATCTTTTAAAAAAAAAAAAATCATGATAAAAAGTAAAGCAAGCGGAGGAGAGGGAGATCTTGGTAATTATCATTACCTTTAAAAATTTTTTTTTCTTCCTCGTGGACAGAGACATTTCATGGGAATTTGAATTTTGTGCAGCCTGTATGTCAAGAAGCAGGTGATTTGTTGTGAAATTTTCATGACAGATGCATGTACACAATGCATGCCAGACCAGCCTGCAGACTTCTCTATAGTAGGTTTACCAACAGGCAATCTCTCTCAACTTACCTTTTTCGAGAATTTTAATGTGTTACAGGGAAAAAAGCGAAGGTCAGTATAACAGATTCATGTGTATCTAACAAGACAAAACACACAAAGCAGCAAACAGAACTGTTTTCTCTAAATGGGGATGGTGAAAGCAGACTGCCACTTGTTAAGCTACTTCTACCCGGGTTTTTGTTTGTTGAAGTTATAAAATAGTATGCCCTTAAATTGTAAAAGTAATTTCTTATACTGAGAGCAGCTGAAATATCTATTACTTGAAACAGTCACTCCAAAATACACATCTTAGTTAAGAAGGAAAATATTATTTTAAATAGAAAAACAATATTAATATAATTTCAGAGCAGTCTTGTAATTAAGTTAGTTACCCCATGAATTTATTTAATGCAGGATTTGAAATTATTATACTTATGAAAACTTTACAATGTTAGTGACCTAGAAGTCTCTCAGAAATGACATATTTCCTTTCTTCCCATTTATAGCAGTGATCTCAATTTGAATTGTGAGGTACCTGTACTATTTTCCCTTTTCTTTTTACACTGGACTGTATCTTTGCAGCAGCCAGTATAGGGTGTGAAATCTGAAGAGTGAAGCACTTACAAGACCCAATTCATGATTCGTATTTAATTGAGTGATATTGTTGTGGTTTTAATTAATATTGTTGTGTTTGGGGTTCCTAGTTGCAGATATGGCTCAAGGGAGGTAAATGCTCATTTTGGTGCCCATGGCTTGTAAATATGTAATGGAAGGGCAGGGTAGTTTTAAATGTTTTCTGAAGTATTTTTTGTAAAACTACTTAAAGATGGCATGGAACATAACTACCAATTGTTGCTCTTCCTTGTTGCCTAATTGGAATGAAAATGCTCGTTAAAGAATTCCCCTTTGCAATGAATATGTTTAAGGTATGAACAAGGATGCTGGCATTCTGTATGGTTTTGTTCTTTCTCTCCTGATGGGCAATATTTACCATGCTTTTTCTTTAGAGTGACTACGCTGGGAATAGAAAGAGGGTAGAGGCATAGAAAGCTTAGTGGAATACTGACGCCACCTTGTAGTCATGCCAGAGAGCTGCTTTGAACATTCGGTCAGTCACCATGCTTGGGAAATCCCCTACTTCTGGTATGAATGTGTCTTTAACATGGACAGATGTGGTAGCACCCACCTTTAACACCATGATGTATGTGCCTTCATCCTGAAATGTGGAAAGTTGGTCTGTTGCCTGTCGATCTGTCTACTTTTGAAGGGCTGCTCCTACGTGGTAATGATGATGGCTTCAACTGTTAAATTAAGGGCTACCTTCAGTTCCTTAGTGGAAGCTTGAGGGAAATATTTGTCTGCTAGTATTTTGACATCCTCTTTTTCTATTTGAAGTCCAACTGCTGTGATTTCTCAGCAAGCCATGGTCTGGAACAAGTTTGCAGGAAGGAAACATTCTTGTTTCTTCATCTCATTTTTCATATCAAAGTCCTTCCTGTTTTGTGGAGAAATGAGGAGGAGATGAGTGGTGGGATATATATAGGGCCCAACCAAATTCAGTCTATTTTGGTCAATTTCATGGTCATAGGATTTTAAAAATCATAATTTTCATGATTTCAGCTATTGGAATCTGAAATTTCAAAGTGTTGTAATTGTAGGGGTCCTCAAGGAGTTGGGGGGGGGGGGGGGGCTGGCAAGGTTACTGTAGGGGGGTTGAGGTACTGTTACCCTTTCTTCTGCGCTGCTGCTGGCAGGGCGCTGCCTTCAGAGCTGGGCAGCTGGAGGGCGGCGACTGCTGGCCGGGAGCCCAGCTCTGAAGGCAGAGCCACCACCAGCAGCAGCGCTGAAGTAAGGATGGCCTGGTACGGTATCGCCGCCCTTCCTTCTGTGCTGCTTCCTGCAGAGCTGGGCCCTCAGTCAGCAGCCGCCACTGTCCAGCTCTGAAGGCAGCAGCGCAGAAGTAAGGACGGCATGGTATGATATTGCCACCCTTACTTCTGCCCTGCTGCTGGCAGGGCGCTGACTTCAGAACTGGGCGCCCAGCCAACAGCTGCTGCTCTCCAGACACCCAGATCTGAGGGCAGCACAGAAATAAGAGTGGCAATACCATGACCCCCCTAAAATAACCTGGTGACCTTCCTGCAAATCACTTTTGGATCAGGACCCCCAATTTGAGAAACGCTGGTCTCCCCCAGTGAAATCTGTATAGATAGAGTAAAAGAACACAAAAGACTTCACGGTCTGTGGCGTGTTTTTCATGGGCACAAATTTGGTAGGGCCGTAGATACATACTTTTCTTGAATACTTTTGTTTGCATCAGGCTAATTTGGTGGCCAAGCTTCCCTTTTTCTGATTTGTCCTTAGCATCACAGACCGGGAGTGTATTTTCTTTCCTTGTCAAGCAAATAGAACGGATTGGGAGAGTCCTGACTTGCTCCCTATGCAGTCATCGTTTTGAGATGGATAAGTGTGTCTGGTTGTGTCCTTTGGACTCAACGTGAGGGACAGCTGCCTGGATTGGTAGTTGGAGCCAGAGTAAGGATGCTTATGGCTTACCCTCAGAAAAGATCCCATGCTTCCCAGCTCTGGGCACAGGGCTGACCTTTCAGGAGGAAGCCATCTTTGCTTTCTTTATAGTTAAAAATTTCCCACTGTGGCAGAGGAAGGGGAAAATAAAGTTGTTCAAATTCTGGCATTTAAACAGGCTAGAAAAACTGTAGTGCCACATCAGAAAATTATTTTTTGTGGGGTGGTGTATTGAGGAGAGATGGCCTTGCTGGTGTGTCTTTGAAGGAGGCTGAGGACAGGAGCCCTCAGCTTACAGTGCTTCTGCCCCTGGAGATAGGACATTCTTGTTTGCTGACTGACAACTCCATAATTGCCTCAAAAACCAGTTGGAGAACACTTCAGTCTCTCTGGTCACTCTATTACAGACCTAAAAGTGGCAATACTTCAACAAAAAAACTTCAGAAACAGACTCCAACGAGAGACTGCTGGATTGGAATTAATTTGCAAACTGGATACAATTAATTTAGGCTTGAATAAAGACTGGGAGTGGATGGGGCATTACACAAAGTAAAACTATTTCCCCATGTTTATCTCCCCCTACCCCCTGCTGTTCCTCAGACATTCTTGTCAACTGCTAGAAATGGCCCACCTTGATTATCACTACAAAAGGTTTCTCTCTCCCCCCCCCCGTCCCCCCTCCACCGGCTCTCCTGTTGGTAATAGCTCACCTTACCTGATCACTCTCGTTACAGTGTGTATAGTAACACCCATTGTTTCATGTTCTCTGTGTATATAAATCTCCCCAGTGTATTTTCCACTGAATGCATCTGATGAAGTGAGCTGTAGCTCACGGAAGCTTATGCTCAAATAAATTTGTGAGTCTCTAAGGTGCCACAAGTGCTCCTTTTCTTTTTATAATTGCCTCAGTGCCTTAAAGGGGAAGGAGCCATTCATAAATACTTGACTGCTGGACCTGTTTTGACTGAGAACTAGTACTGATGGTGTTGTAATGACCTATATTTACCCCTTGTAATATAAACACAATAATGGTCACGTGAGAGTTTGTGGTGAATATCTTTTGAAAGAGATTCTACCTTGTGAAATAGATAAATATACTTGTTTTGATGCCTATGATGCAAGTCAGTATGGGTAGAATTCTTTTGACTGAATAATAAAGAATCCCAGCTGTTGGAATCTGGTACTCTGTTACCCTGTGATTGCAGTAACTTTCATGTGCGTACGTTGTATGTATTTGGTGGGATGGGAAGAATGGAAACTATTCTTGAAGTGCAAAAATCTACTGTAGGGGAAGAAGGGGAAAATTTCCTTCTGTTCCTTTCCTAGCAACATGTGTGAAAATACTGAAAAATAAAGAAGACATGACTATATTTTTTTTCTGAAGCTGGCATAAAGTCTGGAATGTAGCTTTTAAAAAAAAAGTCTAATATGTTCATTGTAAATTCAGACTTTGGAAGCATTGTACAACACTGAAATATTAGGCAAACATTGTCAAAGGAAGATTAATTTGAACTTGAACATTTAATTTAAAAGTGTGCTGTAAAATTTCTGTATTGATGATTAGTATTTATCATGTAAATAGCTATAACATCTGCACAGAACACATAGTTTTCATCCTCGTGACTAAAAAATTTGTCTGAAACTTTTTTGTGTGCTAATTTTGTATCTTTATCAAAGGCAAAATTTTGCCTCCAAGAACATGAAATTAGCTTCATGCCGTAAATGTTCTCATGTGACAAAATGACTGTGGTTTACTTTTATATCATGGTATTATGGATTTAAATAATATTTAAATAATTTTAATACAATAGATTTTTTGCTTTAATATATATAAGAAATACTTTAAAAATGTAGTATTTGTCTTCCTGTTCTCTCAAAATTGCCATTCATCATAGTAACCCATGAAAAACAAAGCTGAGAATATGTCCTTGGCATTTGGTATGGTATCATTTAGATGATTATGATAATTAATTAATAATAAATTGTATAGAGGTCCCATTGTGCTAGGTGATTGTTCCAAAATGCCACCTGAATTTCCAACCAATGTGACCATTCTCTTGTAGATCAATATCATCCTGTTGGCAGTAAATTAGATCTGATTAATGTTGTGTAGACTTGTAGCGGTATATCTGACACAGAAGGATTTTAAATTAAGGGAAATGTCAATCTTAGTAATAAAATAATAATACTTAGTATTTATATAACATTCTTAATCTGTAGATCTCAAAGCAGATAGCTAAGTATCATTATCCCCATTTTACTAGTGGGGAACCAGAGTTACAGAGAGGTGGAGTAAGTTGCCAGTGTTACACAGTGTGAGAACCACAGAGTCAGAATAAATCTCAAGTCTCCTTACTCCCTGTTTGTGGCCTTATCTGTTGAACTGTGCTACAGTTTATAAACGGTGTAGCTGACAAGTAGCCACATCACTGTGAAGTCAGATTTGTTCTGATCAAGAGAAAAACGTCACTTTATGTTGGCAGATACTTACAGATGGCCTAGACTGTGTAGAGAGTTGTATGATTATTATGGTAGTGCTCAGATGTCCTGATCATGCCCAGCGACCCATTGCACAGGTGCAGCACAAACATAAAAGTAGTCTCTCTCCCCAAGAGCTTACAAATTGTCTAGCGTGCTACACTTAAGGAAATGCCACAATAGAACTGGGAATTTCATTTTTCCTGATCAACTGGCCAATCCATAACCACTTCATTCTGCTTGTGGGGTTTTTACCCACCTGGTTCTCCTTTGTCACTGAGCAGAAAGTAGGCCACCCCCCTGGATAAGAACTCCTGGGTCATTGTGAGACCAGCTGAACTGAGTGGGAGTAAAAGGCAGAAGTGCGTTCATGTGTTTGAAGGAGGGGCCAATCCTTTCTTCACTTAGGGCATCAGGCATCATTGCTTTACAATGAGTCTCTTGCATATAAATTGGATTGTGAGTCTGTCATGAACAGGTGATTTAACAGAAAAGAGAGACAGGCATGCATGTCTGGTGGTATATGGGGAGAGTTTTAATGTGCTGTATAGAATGGATTGTAAAATATAAGAATTGTGTACACGGCCCTTTTTCACTCTGTATGATGTGTATATTTCAGGTGATCATTGCACACACTTTGTTGGTAATAGTAAAGTACCCAAAAAACAACCTTTAGTTTGATGGTATCACCGAAGAGAACTTCTCTTGTAGAACCTTCAGCTACCGCTTAGTTTTTCCTCTGGTTGTTTTTCTGTCAATTTTTTTTTTTCCCCCATCAGGAAACCTGCCTCTCCTCCATATGTTCTCCTGGAACTGCAACTCAGAGTTCAAGTGTTGCATTAGCAGGAACTTCCCTAATTTAACTACAGAAGAGGCAGAAGTGCTGGTGCAAAATGCCAGTGAGCACTTCCCTCTTTTGTTCACGTAACCCTTCTGCCGTGTGTCATTGGCAGCAACGAGGGCTGGGTTCAAATATTAAAACTAACCAGCACCACCTACTGGAGCCCCCACCCAGAAACCTGAGGAAAATGCTAAAGCTTCTCTGGACACCCTTAGCAGGCAATACGTCCCTGCTTACAAGCAAGGCGTTTGTATATAAATCAAGGATTTAAGGGGACACCGCATTAACTTGGGAAAACGCAGCTACAACATATATAAGAACTAATAATAAAGTAAAACACCCACTCTGTGGTATCTCTGGCAGTAGTCCTTTAACTGGGTAGAGACATCCCCAGAGTCTGAGAGTGCATTCAGGCAGGCCTGTCTCGAGCTTCTAGGGGGAGTGCTGCCTGGTCTGCCTTGAATCTCCAACACCTAACACATTTATGGCGATTTCAGCTTTACAGGAGGCCTTCAGTGGAGTTCACTCAGGGATGCTGCCGCCTTCTGCAGCTTCACCAAAGAGCCACCTCTGTGTCTTGCCACAAACCCATCTCTGTGCCTGTTGACTCTCACTGCGGAGTCACCTCTGTGTCATCTCTCTGCAAAGTCTTCAGTGTGGAATATTGCATGTAGGACCATAGAGCAGAATCCCTGACACAACGTAGGAGCACCTTACCCCTCCTTCTTTCTCTGTTCATTCCCACCACCCTACCAGTTCAGAGTTTGTGAACAGTTCTGTTCATTCTTCAAAGTGTCACTGGAGGATTTCTGGGTAAAAAGTTTATGCAAATGAACTATCTCTGTAGCCATACTCCCCCTTGTTCACCAGGAGATGGTGGCAGAGAGGGCTTTCCTTATGGAACTTCTGTCTGGTCTGGAGTCCTGAGTAAACAACTTCAGAAACAGCTTTTGGACAGTCTTTCCCCTGTTCACCAACTTCTGAATTTATGTTGTAGAAACCACGGTAGGTTCAGACCACAGGGCTTATGTTCAGGGACGGAGCTTTGAAAGAAAACTTTACAAAATTTAGAAGATGCAGTTTGTCACTGCTCAGCGATACTGTTTGTAAGACACAGATTATAGTGATGGTGAAAGTAGTGGGAAATGGGGAAAAAGGAAGGAATTAAAAAAAATGTGTATAACTTCATTTGTACTCCAGTAATATAATGTCAAGTAAATATTTTCCTCACTCAGACCAGAGAATGGAATGTGGAAACCTTGTAAAATAAGAGAGGTGCAAATACTGTGCCTCTGAAACAGATATTTGCAGCAGTTGAATACACAAATGCATGCAAGGATGCACACTGTGTTGCATTTAATTTTGTTGCATTTGCTTATGCAAGTTAACCTGACTTGATATGATGTTTGTTCCTCTAAAAATGAAAGTGCTTCTCTTGAGCAAGTGTAACATCCCCAGAGACCGTTTCTCTCCTGTCTCACTCCTTTATTTATTTCTGTTTAGAAATGCAAAATATACAGTGCCTTTGTTTATCTGTCACTCCCTTGACAGTTATTTTGAAAAACAATCCCATTAAAGTCTGCAGCTAACCTACAAGAGTCACCAGCAAAACTCATCCCCCAACTAAAGCATGTCCCAAGCAAAAACTAAACATCAGTCTTCATTGGACCTTCCCTCCCCCAAAAGCCTAAAATTCAAATGTGGACTAAACAATCAAACATTTTATCAATACCTACTAAAAAATTTTAGGAGTGTTTAATAGATTTAGACCTCATTTAAAGACAGGAAAGGGATCCTCTGGAGGGTATAGTAAACTCAGATTAATATCTACAATATGCTGAGGAATGCTCACGAACTGGGACAAAACATTTTGACATGTCTAATTCATAAAGGAATGAAGAGCTAAATAGTGCCCTGACTTGTGATAACTATAAAATTGAGCAGCAGCCTGTTCTATTTTCTCTTTGCTACATAGGAGTAGAAAAGTTGGTCAGATTGTTCACCATACATCGCAGTATCTGGACTTATGGTGGCTTGTCTACATTACAAAATTAAGTTGACTTTATCTAATTCGACCTCGAGCCTCCAAATTAACTCTGTTGTGCGAGGCCACGCCATGCTCATTGTCTCGATGGCGTATGTCCTCACTAGCAGCTTCTGCATCGATGCTCAAAGTGGTGCATCGTGGGTAGCTATCTCAAAGTGCAGCTTGCTGCAGTGTGTTTTGGGAAGTTTGTGCAATGCCTCAAAACATTGTCACAGGGAAGAATGGGCACATTGCGTTGGCATCCCATGACGCATTGCCCTCCCTCCCTCATATCAATGGCAAATAACCCAGTGGTTTTTGCGCCTTAAAACTGCCATGCGTATGCCATAACCCCAGAAGCATGGAGCCTGTTCAGTTGTGCACTCTTGTGAGCATCTCAAACACCTCGTGCCTTCTCCTGCAGTATTTCCAGAGCTGAAGTAGGGCTCGTTGCGTGGAACATAGCCATGTCATGCAAGCAGCCCTGCTGCAAGCCACTGAAAAAAACAATTCACAGTTGTTGCTGGCAGTCACAGAGCAGCTGCACTCTGTTGAGTGCCGTTTCTGGTCCTGTGAAACAAGCACTGACTGGTGGGACCGCATCGTTTTGCAGGTATGGGATGATGAGCAGTGGATGCAGAACTTTCGAATGAGGAAGGCCACCTTCCAGGAACTTTGTACAGAGCTTTCCCCTGCCGTGCAGTTCAGCAACACAAAAATGAGAGCTGCTCTGACAATGGAGAAGCAACTGGTGATCACTATTTGGAAGCTTGCAATGCCAAACAGTTACCGGTCAGTGGGGAATCAATTCAGAGTAGGTAAATCAACCGCGGGAGCTGCTGTGCTCCAAGTGTGCAGGGCCATTAATCGACTTCGACTACGAAGGGTAGTGAATCTGGGAAATGTGTGGGACATAGCGGATGAGGTTCCCTAATTGTGGTGGGGCGATAGATGGCATACATATCCCCATTTTGGCACTAGACCACCCTGCCAAAGAGTACATAAACCTTGGAAGTAGGATCTAGGGTACAGCAGCCTTGAACGGATTTGTGACCTTATTGCAATTATCTACACCAATATGGAGTGATCTTTTTTGTATTTTATCAAAGGTGGATAAATAATACTACTCTGGATCAGTGTTCCCTCTAATTTTCCCACTTGTGAGGAATGAATTTTGTTATGTGCACCAATATGGAGGTGATGTGTGACGAATCACCTCCATATTAGTGCACATAACAAAATTAATGGGGGGTGAGGGGTTCGGCATGTGGGAGGGGGCTCAGGGCTAGGGCAGAGGGTTGGTGTGGGGGGTGGGCTGGGTTGAGGGCTCCGGCTGTGGTTGCAGGCTCTGGGGTGGGGCCAGGGATGAGGGGCTCAGGGCTGGGGCAGAGTGTTGGGGTGGGGGGCTGAGGGCTCTGGCTGGGGTGTGCAGACTCTGGGGTGTGGCCAGGGATGAGGAGTTTGGGGTGCAGCAGGCTGCCCCAGGGCTGGGGCCAGAGGACTCTCCCAGCTGTCCCTTCGCTGGCAGCAGCGAGCTCCGCGGGAGGGGCCATGCTCTCCTCCCACCAGGAGCATCGAGGTACAGGGGAGGGGCCCGTGGCAGCCCTGCATGCCCCAACTAACTTGCTCCCATCCCCTAGGCCCTGCCCACCCTCTACCTCTCTCCTCTCCAGGGTGCTGCTGTGCGGCCATTTATAGCCTGCTGTGTGACCACGCAATTTAGAGGGAATTTAGCTCTGGATTATATCCTTAAAGCCTCAAGCCATTCCCTTCTTTCTGCCCATCTCATGTGTTTAGTAACCTAACTCCAAGGTTACCAAGGAACTCACCATCTCAATGAACTAGAAAACACACTGGATTAGCCACTTTTGTTCCAAGCAATTAGAAAGCACTGTGTTGTGGCATTTAAAAAATCTGTGTGTGTTAAAGGGCTTTGCCCGAGGAACTAAAAATTTAATGTCAGCAAGGATTATTTATTTTCTTTCTCTTCCACTTATTTTAGCAATCACTCCTCCTTTTACAAATCTCCTGTCTTGCTCAGAGACAGTAGCTTTCAGATATACTTAAGTTACTGTTGTAATGGAAATATTTCAAGAAAAAGCTTTTCCAATTTAATAGTATTAATATAAGCAAATCTGCCAACTGTATCTGGAAGAATAATTTGTACTGTTCTAGCTAATTATTAGAGGCCCCCTTCTTTCCTTTTATTTACTTTTTTTAATATTTGTGTTCATTTTACACAGTTAAAAAAGGTTGACATTAGAAACAGTTTGGTAGGTCAATGTTGGTTTAGAAGAGGTGAACTAAATCCACATAAAAAGAATGAGGAGTACTTGTGGCACCTTCGAGACTAACAAATTTATTTAAGCATAAGCTTTCATGGGCTAAAACCCACTTCATCGGATGCATGCAGTGGAAAATGCAGCAGGAAGATTATATATTTTTCAAACCTTTTTCTCCTGCTAATAGCTCACCTTAATTGATCACTCTCTTTATAGTGTGTATGGCAACACCCATTTTTTCATGTTCTCTGTGTGTGTGTGTGTGTGTGTGTGTATATATATATATATATATATATATATATATATATATATATATATATATATATATATATATATATAATATCTATCTTCCTGCTGTATTTTCCACTGCATGCATCTGATGAAGTGGGTTTTAGCCCACGAAAGCTTATGCTCAAATAAATTTGTTAGTCTCGAAGGTGCCACAAGTACTCCTCGTTCTTTTTGCTGATTCAGACTAACATGGCTGCTACTCTGAAACCTAAATACATACACACACACGTGCACGCACACCCACACACATAAGTCATGAGTTTTTGTGACATGTGGACTTGGAGATCAGGGTGCTTAATTAGATTACAGTGTAAACTGCAAAGTGTACATTGGCTCAGGGTTTTAAATTTTTTTTTTTATTTTTTTTTTTTGGTCAGAAATGTAATTAAATTCAGATTGCTTGGCCTGGGAGGAAATTACGTTGTCAGACATTAAGTTGCTCTTTCAAGTAAGCATCATTCATCAGCATAACATCTTGCGTGCTGTATTTCTTAAAAACAGAAAAGCTGAAATAGCCTGCTCAGGACTGAAACTCATTGTGCAATTTTATATTGAGTGAAGCAACCTAAATATTCTGCAAAAGCTGGTCTTGCTGCAGTCTTGTGCAGTGAACAAATCAGAAGAGACTTTTGCTTATGCTCCTGAAATAGTGTGTATTTAACAACCATGTTAGAGTACAGAAAAGTTTTATTTCTTGCTTTACTAGTGAAAATGAGTCTGGTTGTCTCATCCTGATACCGACAGTGTGAATACATTATCTAAGTTTGGCACGGTTAGGTTTATTTAGCAAGAAAAGCCCCAAGAATGGAATATGCTCAAGAGACGCCTCAGGAATGGGATAGGAGAAGTGGTTTGGGTCAGAACTGTGGTGCAGTGGCTGAGTTGTATGAATAGGCTTGCACAACACCCACCTACATAGCTCAAGTCAGTATTCTTAATCCATCACTTTTTTCAGTACTATACTCACTAAAAATCCAAAATGGGAAGTACAATAATATTGCCATTCTGTTTGTTTTATATGTAAACTGAACTATGGTTCTTCTTCGAGTAGTGTCCCTATGGGTGCTCCACTGTAGGTGTGTTTGCGTCCCTACGCTACTGATCAGAGAACTTTTGATGTCCATTCGGCCCGCACATGTGCTGTCCCCTCTTCGTGCCCCCCCACAAGGCTAACCAGCGCACAGGGGTGATGCCCCCTCAGTTCCTTCTCAACCGCCCCTGGCTAGAGAGACAGACATTAGCAGTTCAATTGTGGATGGTTATCATTCTGTCTGTCTCTCTCCTTTAGCATTTCAATAGCAAATTATTCCCCATTTTCTCTAAGTTGTAGATTCTCTTTATTCTTTTTAAAAAGAAAAAGAAAAAAGACTTTGTTCTCCTTTGTCTGGCCCCACCTCCCCGCAAGCGCAGAGCGTGCCTAGCTCACTGGGCTTCAAGGAGTGCCTCTCATGCAAGGAGGCCATCCCTGTAGCACAGTGGTTCCCAAACTTTGACAATCTGTGAACCCTTTTCACTAAAATGTCAAGTCTCGTGAACCCCCTCCTAAAAATGAGTATTTCCAGCGATTTTCGCCCTTTACCCAAGTATAAATTATAAAAGCAGTGATCTTGGAAATATAAAATTTGTTTTTATGACATGCTTATTACACACTATTTATTATTAATTATTATTTATCATGACAGTATTTATATTACATTATGAAAATGACAACATGCTTCTAAGATCTCACTTTTGTAGCTGGTATCTCTTTGAATAAGCCTGTTATAAGACAAGGCTCCTATGTTTCATCAGGGAGTATCAGATGTGAAACAGCATGACAGGATTTAAGAAGCCAACTCAAAGAGTTACTCCTACACAAGCATTCAGGTCTTGAGCAGTCCAGGCAAACAACGCACATTACAACACAGATTAAATTTGTTCTTCATAATAATTTTACAACAATACTAGCTGCCTATTTAATTTTAAAAACAGCAAAAAATACCCACCTCTCTTTCCATTTCTTATAAGGAGTCTTGATGTTTAAATCTTCTCAGTGTGATAGATATACTTGTCTTGATCTGCTTAGCTCTTGGAAGTCCAGGGGCTCCGGACTGCTGGCCCCGTGCTGCCCTGGGGTCCGTAGGGACAGCTCTGTCCACCCTTAGGGAATTTTTTCCCGGGAACCCCTTGTAACATATTGCGAACCCTCAGGGGTTCATGAACCCCAGTTTGGGAACCACTGCTGTAGCAGATAAATATTCTTGCTGTATCTGCTGCCTCGGGGAAGGCCACATTCCTTACAAGTGTGGTCTCTGCCAACAACTCAAGCTGAGGTCTTGGAAGGACAGGGAACTGAGACAAAAACTTATCCCAACAGAGGCAGCTCTTCAGTCTTCCCTGGACCCGAGCCAGGAGTCACTCGGACGACACAAATCTTCCCCACAGCCCTCGACATCTAGGGACTAAGGGTCTACGAAAACAACCGTGGACCCCTCACATAAGGCTTCTAAAAAGAGAGCTGTGAGCCCTGAGCCAGCTGAAAAAGATCACTAGCACACTTGGTATCATTGATACTGAGTCAGTCTAAACATGGTACCTATAGCTCACGAGGGTCAGGAACAGCAGGTACCATTGATGCTCATAAAGACCTGATGGGCATAGGTACCAGTAGGTAAGACAAGGACAAAGAGGCCACACCACCACTAAGAAGATGCTGCTGGTACGAGCAGTACCATCAACACCATCACCAGTGAGCCACTCAGCTTCAGAGTGCTCAGCACAGCCAAGATCCCTGATTCCCTCCGCACCGGCTGCCTGACAACCACCACTGGCACTGCAAGACTTGCAGCACTCAAGAGAACTCATGGTATCTTGTATACCAGAGTCTCCCTTGCTTGGTACTGGGGCTCCAGTATTGTGGTATTCGTCTCTGGACGTGGGAATCTTCACCGGCACCGTATCACACACCTTCACTCTCTAGTGGTGACTCAGATAGTGAGGCAGAGGAGGTCTTCTCTCACCACTCCTCCCTTATGGTGCCTGCTATCAATCTGGGGCTCCCCAGTCATACCCTTTGCCTACTGCACTGGGATTCCTGGGCAGTATATAGACTTCACGCCTCTCAGGCATCCAACATGAATCACTGTGAGCCCTTGAGACGCTGTCAATTAGCCATGGCATCCAGAACCTCCAGAGAAGATCATGGAGGAACAGGAGGGCAGAATCGAGGAGGAAGTCATGCCAAGGACTCTTCCTTCTCCCCAGACGAGGCAATAATGCCCCTCCACCATCCTTAGCTGATGATTTCAGGCTTGGCTAAAAGGGTAGCAGACACACTGCAGATACCCTTAGAGGAGATAAGATACCCATCATAAGCTCCTGGATGTCTTGCACTCCTCCTCATCCTCCAGAATAGCCCTCCCCATCAACGAGGCCCTTCTGGATCTGGTCAAGATTATATAGCAAAGCCAAGCATTGGTCACGCCCATCTGTTGCGTGCCAATAAAAAATATGTCCCAGATAGAGAGATGGAATTTCTTTTTTCTCATTCCTCCCCCCGCCTCCCCCATTCTGTTGTTGTGGATGCCGTAAACTTCCGGGGCTGCCGACACCAAGTGAGATCCACTTCCGATTATAGGGATTGGAAATGCCTCAACCTCTTCGGGAGAAGGGCCTATTTCTCTGCCACATTGCTGTTTAGAATTGCAAACCATCAAACTTTAACAGCAAAGTATGACTACAACAGCTACACAAAGCTCAACACTTCTATTGATCAGCTCACATATTCGCACCATGATCCGTGGCCAGTTCCAGGCCATTGTCAATGAGGGGCAACTAGTGGCCAAGACAGTGCTCCAGTCAGCACTTGGTGCAGCCAACACAGCAACCCAGTCCATCTTTACAGTGGTGTTGGTCTGTGGTGAGCGTCCTGGTTACACCTGTCTGACTTCCCTAGGGAAGCACAGATTACTGTAGAAGACCTTCCCTTCGAAGGCATCAAATTGTTTGCCAAGAAGACTGACTAGTCCCTTCATATGCTTAAAAACTCCAGGGCCACTCTCCACTCATTAAAGATTTATACCCATGGTCAAAAAAGTTTTATCCACAACCTTAACATAAATCCTGCACTTTGCATTTTCCAACTCAACGTTTCTGTGAGCCTGAGGAAAAAAAAATCCAGGTTTTCTGAACCTGGCCCACAGCCTTCTGCATCACAACCATCTACCTCAAAACATCAGGTTTTATGTGGTGGTCGAGGCGTTGACAGACCACTCCCCTCAACGCCAACTGCAGCAGACCAACCCATCACCCCCATTTGGGTACCACCATGCCGCATTCTGCCACAACTGTGAATGTATAACTGTGACAGGACCCTTGGGGCGCAGCCTGGGACTGTGGGAGTGCTGTGCCCCCTGAACTCTCTCCAGCCTGGGCAGTCTCTCACAATGCCTGGCTAGTGACCAGCAGCAAACCCCTCCAGGCACTGTGATCACTTAGCACAACCACAAGTGGAGACCCACACCCAGCTAGATTGCATGAGTGCTCCCAGAGCCACTCATGAATCACACAGGGAAAGGCACCAGCCAGATTCCCTCAGCTCCCAGTACTGTACCTCAGGAATATATTGTCTTGCACTGCTCAAGACGAGCAGTGCAAATTTATTAATTGGTTCACCACTTCATCAATGGAAAGTGGATATATGCCAGCCTTCTCCAACCTGGGCAGTTTTGCCACACTTCATACAAATTCACTGGTAAAGATAAACAGTAAAATACATTTGACTACAAAAGATAGATTTTAAGTGATAGGCAAAAAGTCAGAATTAGTTACCAAAATAAAATAAAATATATATATAAGCATCCAGTCTAAACTCTCAACCCTATTAGACTGGGCAATATCTAGCAGTTTTTCTCACCTCACTGGATATTGCAGTTCATAGTATACAGATTTCACCCTTGAAACCTGGGCCAGTCTCCTCCGTTGGAGTCTCAAGTCTTCAGTGTTCTTGTTGCTTGCAGCATAGGTGGGGGCAGGAGAAAAGGCCAAGCATGGGCCTGCTCTGTTCTGTTATATACCCTCAGTCCCATGTGCTTGGGGAACACACAAGTCCAGGCATGTCTGGTGGGCATTACTGAGTCTCCAGGCAAGGCTGAGCAATTCCCCTGGTGTGGCCTCATGCAGGTGAGTCATTGAGTTGTAGCTCCCTTGCTGGTCAATGGCTGTTGATGGGTTGTTTGATACTCTGCCCAGGTGTTGGTTACTTTCCTTGCTGTTGCCTCTGGGGATCTAATGTCTGGCTGATTCCCCAATTTACAGCATGTTTTAGTGACAACCATGCAACACAATTCTCATAACTTCATGTACATTAAGGTTATACATATATGGATAGAAAAATGACTTTCAGCAGATCATAACCTTTCCCCTGATACCTCACATGGCCTGCTTTATGAGCAAGATCATAATTATGTATACATGAGGAATATGGGGGTTACAGGGTGCTCCCCCAAGGTACAGAATGTTACAATAACATCAGACCGATGGGTCCTGGAAATCATCTGCAATGAGTGCTCCACCCACTTTACTTCCCCGCCACCCCAATCCCTTCCCCATACTTCTTTAGAGACCCTTCTTACAAGAGTTTATTATAACAAGAAATAGATCACCACCTTCATCTAGGAGCCATAGAACCTGTACCTTAGCATCTGTGAGGCAAAGGCTTTTACTCTTATTTCCTGATACCCAAGAAGAAGGGAGGTTGAAGACCCATACTGGACCTCAGAGCTCTGAACAAATTTGTCAAAGCTCAGAATTCAAGATGTTCATACTAGCAGCAATTATTCCATCACTAGAACAGGTCCTTGACCCTCTACAGGATGCTTTTATCCACATATTGATCCCAGACTGCTGCACTGGGCAGCACAGTATGGGGAGGAGGTGAGCAGCCCTCAGTGATGAAAGAACAGGTTAAGGACTGTTTAGAAAAGCTGGACATGCACAAGTCCATGAGTCCGAATCTAATGCATCCAAGGGTCCCGAGGGAGTTGGCCGATGTGATTGCAGAGCCATTGGCCATTATCTCTGAAAACTCATGGTGATCTGGGGAGGTCCCAGATGATTGGAAAAAGGCAAATATAGTACTCCTCTTTAAAAAAGGGAAGAAGGAGAATCTGGGGAACTACAGACCAGTCAGCCTCACCTCAGCCCTTGGAAAAATCACGGAGCAGGTCCTCAAGGAATCCAATTTGAACCACTTGGTGGAGAGGAAGGTGATCAGGAACAGTCAACATGGATTCACCAAGGTCAAGTCATTCCTGACCAACCTGATAGCCTTCTATGATGAGATAACTGGCTTGGCGGATATGGGGAAAGCAGTGGACGTGATATATCTTGACTTTGGCAAAGCTATTGTTACGGTCGCCCACAGTATTCTTGCCAGCAAATTAAAGTAGTATGGATTGGATGAATGGACTATAAGGTGGATAAAAAGCTGGCTAGATTGTCAGGCTCAACGGATAGCGATCAACGGCTTGATGTCTAGATGGTAGTCAGCATCAAGCGGAGTACGCCAGGGGTTGGTCCTGGGGCCAGTTTTGTTCAACATCGTCATTAATGATTGGGATGATGGGATGGATTGCACCCTCAGCAAGTTCGCGGATGACACTAAGCTAGGGGAGAGGTAGATATACTGGAAGGTAGGGATAGGATACAGAGTGACCTAGACAAATTGGAGGATTGGGCCAAAAGAAATCTGATGAGGTTCAACAAGGACAAGTGCAGAGTCCTGCACTTAGGAGGGAAGAATCCCATGTACTGCTACAGGCTGGGGACCTACTGGCTAAGTGGCAGTTCTGCAGAAAAGAAGCTGGGGATTACAGTGGACTAGAAGCTGGATATGAGTCTACAGTGTGCCCTTGTTGCCAAGAAGGCTAACGGCATATTGGGCTGCGTTAGTAGCAACATTACCAGGAGATCGAGGGAAGTGATTATTCCCCCCCTGTTCGGCACTGGTGAGGCCATATCTGGAGTATTGTGTCCAGTTTTGAGTCCCACACTACAAAAAGGATGTGGACAAATTGGAGAGAGCCCAGTGAAGGGGAACAATAATGATTAGGGGGCTGGGGCACATGACTTATGTGGAGAGGCTGAGGGAACTGGGCTTATTTAGTCTGCACAAAAAAAGAGTGAGGGGGGATTTGATAGCAGCCTTCAACTACCTGAAGGGGGTTTCCAAAGAGGATGGAGCTAGGCTGTTTGCAGTGGTGGCAGATGACAGAACAAGGAGCAATGGTCTCAAGTTGCAGTGGTGGAGGTCTAGGTTGGATATTAGGAAACACTATTTCACTAGGAGGGTGGTGAAGCACTGGAATGGGTTACCTAGGGAGGTGATGGAACCTCCATCGTTGGAGGTTTTTAAGGCCCAGCTTGACAAAGCCCTGGCTGGAATGATTTAGTTGGGGTTAGCCCTGCTTTGAGCAGGGGATTGGACTAGATGACCTCGTAAGGTCTCTTCCAACCCTAATCTTCTATGATTCTATTCCCACAGATGATTCCTCAGATTTATCCTTGACCAGTGTCATTACCAATACAGAGTACTCCCCTTTGGCCTCTCATCTTCACAGTGGCAGCTTACCTATGCTCTCAGGGGATCATGAACTACTTCCCTATCTGGACAATTGTCTCCTCAGAGCCTGCTCCTTCAGTGAGGCCTGCTGGGTCACCCAAACCTCAGTAGACCTGTTCACGGAGCTGGGTCAACAGATCAACGTTCAAAAAAGAACGTTTTTGAACGCTTCACCCCATACAGCACCTAGAGTTGATAGGGGCCAGCCTCGACTCGTTACAGGCAAAGGCACTCCTGCTGCAATACAGGTTCTACACCTTGGCTATGCTCATAGAGATAGTACAAAACAGCCCTCAAACATCAGCCAGACACTGCCTTCAACTTCTGGGGCATGTGGTGGCAGGCACATCTGTGATACCTCATGCCAGACTTTACATGCGGTACCTTCCGATGTGGTTCAGCTCAGTCTACAGACCAAACAGAGACAGATTAGACAAACCCCTATCACTAACCACCAGGGTGAAATGCTCCCCAGATTGGTGGAAAAATCCAGCAGATATCTGCTGGGGATCCTTTTCTCACAAACTTCCCTGTTGTTACTTCTCGCTACCGATGTATCCGTCATAGGTTGGAGTGCGCATCTGAATGACCTTATGATGCAGGACAAATGGTCATCCATAGAGATGTCTCTTCATATCAACCTAGTCAAACACAGGGTGGTCAGGAATGCCTGCGCCCATTTCCTCCCACTAATCAAGGGTACACACGCAAGAATCTTAACAGGCAACGCAGCATGCGTGTACTACATAAATTGACAGGGAGGAGCCAGATCGCCCTCCCTTTGCACAGAAGCACTAAAGTTATGGAACTGGTGCATGTCCCACGTCACATTATCAGCGGCCTACTTTCCAGGAGTACAAAACTCGATAGCGGATGGTCTCAGTTGCAAGTTCCCACATGACCACGAATGGGAGATAAACGCAGCAATACTTAATGGCCTATTCAGGTGATGAGGGACAGCAACGACAGACCTGTTTGCCACTTACCTGAACAAGAAATGTCCACTCTACTGGTCCAGGGCAGGGATAGGGCAACACTCCAGGGGGGATGCTCTCCTTTTTCCATGGGACAGGGACCTTCTCTATGCCTTTTCCCCCATCAAAAGCCCTATTAAAGATAAAAAGAGAGAGAGCAAACGTCATACTGATTGCTCCCACCTGGCTGAGACAGACCTGGTACCCTTACCTGTCACAACTGGCAGTGTGCCCACTGATCTCTCTCCAACCCACTCCATACCTGCTATCGCAGAGC
Organism: Caretta caretta; assembly: GCF_965140235.1. NCBI lineage: Eukaryota > Metazoa > Chordata > Testudines > Cheloniidae > Caretta > Caretta caretta. The sequence goes on along the minus strand of NC_134206.1, from coordinate 291,159,442 downwards.
AAAGGACAAACTTTCCATCCTAATTTGCGGATACTCCATCTCAAGCCTGGCTCCTTGATGGCTCCAGTGCATAGAAAGATCCTGCTCTGAGGAAGTACAGAAGTATTACTACACAGTAGAATATCTACCGCACATCATACTTGCAAAAGTTGTCCAGGTTTCAGGTTTGGTGTAATTCTAGACAAATTTTCCTGTCATCTGCTACTCTCCCAATAGTTCTAGACTATATACTGACTCTCAAAAAATCAGGGCTATGCTTCAGTTAATTCAGAGTTCACCTAGTGGCTACAGCAACCTTCCATCAACAAGTAGAGGGATACTCCATGTTTTCACGCCCAACCACAAAACAGTTTCTCAGGCGAATAGTAAACCTTTTTCCCAATCCAGACATCCCACCCCAACATGGGATCTAAACCTGGTACTAAAACACCTGACTAGACCTCCCTTTGAACCCATGGCTACTTGTTCGCTCATATACCTGTCGATAAAGACATCCTTCCTGGTGGCGACCACTGTGGGGAGGAGAATAGGGGAAGCAGCAGCACTAATGGCACACCCCCTTTATACAATATTCTTTCAAGACAAGGTCACTCTCAGTCTGCCCCCAAAGTGACCTCCCCTTTTCACATAAACCAACTGATTCACGTCCCTGGCCTTTTATCTGGATAGGATGAAGGCTTTTAGGAAGTCTCCTAAGCTTTCCCTTTCCATTGCAGAGAGGTCTAAGAGCACAGAGATATCAGCCTAGAGTCTCTCCAAATGGGTCTCAAACAGTGCTGCCAGGTTCACAACAGAACACCTCCATACAGAGTCTGCACTCCCTACAGGAGGTTGGTTTTGTCCTCCGTTGCCTTCCTCAAAAATGTCCCTATTTCAGAAATCTGTAGAGTGGCAACCTGGGCATCTGCGCATACCTTTGCAGAACATTACATGATTACCAGGGACTCCACTTCTGATGCCATCTTCAGCTCCATGGTACTTTCATCCACAATGGACTCAACTCCAAAGCCCTGCCCTGCAGTCGGGATACTGCTTGAGAGTCACCTACAGTGGAGCACCCATGGGGCACTACTCGAAGAAGAGGAGGAAGTTACTCACCTTGTGCAGTAATGATGATTCTTAGGGATGTGTGTCCCTTTGGGTGCTCCACAACCCACCCTCCTCCCGTCTATTTCAGAGCTCTTCTCAAGGACTCTATGGTAGAAAAGGAACTGAGAGGGGTTTGCCCTCGTGTACTGCTTAGCCTCTTGGCAGGGCATGAGGAGGGTACAGTACATGTGAGGGCCGAACAGACACTGCTATCAAAGTTCTCCAATCAGCGGTGCAAGGACATAAGAGCACCTACAGTGGAGCACCCATAAGAACACACTGTGACACCCTGGTACCCCAATATTCACCACTGTCATGTAGTTAGGATATGTTTTGTACAAAGTATGCCTTGTGAGGTATCATTCTAAAAGTCTTGATCTCCTAGATGTTAATATCTTGTTGGATGGTATGTGCTATCATTGTATGTGAAGTTAGGAAGTTTGGTTATGTATGTGTTACTGAAACATGTTGTGAGGTTGAAAACACCCACAATCAGCCTTTTGGGTACAACAGTAAAAAGGCCAAACAATGTTCATAGCTTATTGAGGAAATGCACACAAGCACAAGGATTACTGCAGGATCTGTGTACAATGGAAACCTCTCCGAGATAGCACTACACAATGGGAACTGTTTGACCCAGGTCCCAGCAAAAGAGCTTTCCAGCAAGTGGGAAGAAGATATAAAAGGGGGACAATGACATCATGATGGTACCTCACTATCCCTACAACAACACACCTGGAAACACCTGAGGCATAAAGACTGAACAGGAGGAAAGTGATGGTCCCGGGCTAGAGAGATTGCTACCCTGTATATGAAAACTTGGGAAAGCCAAGGCAGCTTGTTCCCTAAGAATCTACCAGCCTGTTTATCACTCAGGGTGAGAATATGATAACTCATATCCTACCTATCTAGTGTCTTAAGCTTGGTGCAGTTTTGTTTATTTACTAAGGTAATCTACTTTGATCTGTTTGCTATTGCTTATCATTTAAAATCTATCTTTTGTAGTTAGTAAACTTGTTTTTATTTTGTCTAAAAGCAGTGTGTGGAAATTATAGCTTGGGGCAAAAAGCTGTTGCATATCTCTCTCTGCATTGAGGGAGGAGGTGAATTTTATGATCTGATGCTGTAGAGTTCCCCGTGCAGTGCAAGACGGTATAATTTGGGGTTTACCCTCCAAAGAGGGGTGCGTGTCTTAGCAACTGGGAGGTGCCTTAGCTGTGCCTTCCCATGCAGGGGCTGGTTAAAGAACCTGTGTGTGTAGTGCTGCAGCTGGGTGTATCCCAGCCTGTGAGTCTGTTGGTGAAAGAGCAAGGTTGGAGAGCTTAGCAACTTGTCAGCAGTAGCACAGAGTGAGAGGGAGCCCAGGCTGGTGGGTTAGGCAGGCTTACTGGTACCCCAGTTCCAGGCGGCACCCCAAGGAGCAGGGGAACCCGTCTCTCTCACACATCTCGAAGAACCATCGTTACTGCACAAGGTGAGTAACTTCTTCATTCCAAAGTGGAATATTACCATACAGTTCCCTGAGTAACTTTCATACATATTTTTATAGAGTAGAGCTTATGAAGGGAGGCGAAAGCCACCAGAATCTACCCGAGCAGCAGTATCTGTGTGTCTCAGTTAGTGAATACAGTTATTTGGAACCTTACTGTGTTTGCATGGTTTCCTCATATTCTTAATGATGGGTAGAGAGCAAAGACACAACAGATTGGATCCCAGCTCTGCCACGCTGACCTGCTGTGTGACTATGCGCAAGCTCTTTGCCTTTTCTGTGCCTCCATTTCCCCTCCCGGCCATTGTCTGACTTGTCTATACGGGAAGTTTTTCAGGACAGGGACTGACTGCCTCTTATTATATGTGTGTAGTATGTCTACTTCTAGCATGAGGAGACTCTGATCTCAGTTGGAGCCTCGAGACACTACCATAATGCAAATAATAGTAATAAATAATGAAGAAGAATAACAATTGATGCGTTACCTTTCTGAAGTACATTAGTTTATAGAATCATAGAATCCTAGGATTGGAAGGGATCTTGAGAGATCTAGTCCAGTCCACTACACTCATGGCAGGACTAAATATTATCTAGACCAGAGGTGGGAAAACTATGGCTCGTGGAACACATCCAGCCCGAGGGACCGTCCTGCCCGGCCCCTGAGCTCCTGGCCCAGGATGCTCGCCCCCAGCCCCTACCCCACTGTCCTCCATCCCCCACGGCCACGCCACCATGTGGCGCAATGCTCTGGGCAGCAGGGCTGCAGAGCCCAGCCTGACCTGGTGCTCTGTGCTGTGCGGTGTGGCGCGGCTGCCTGTCCTGGTGCAGCAGCACTGCCAGCCACCGGCACTCCAGGCAGTGCGGTAAGGGGGCAGGGAGCAGAGGGGGGGTTGGATAGAGGGCTGGGGAGTTTGGGGGGTGGTCGGGGCATGGATAGGGGTTGGGGCAGTCAGAGGGCAGGGAACGGGGGTTGAATGGGGGCAGGGGTCCCAGGGGGGCAATCAGGAAGGAGAGGGGAGGTTGAATGGGGTGGTGGGGGGCAGTTAGGGGCGAGGGGTCTGGGGGTTGTCAGGGATAAGGGGTGGTTGGATGGGGCAGGGGTCCCAGGGGGACAGTCGGGAAGGGGGGGTTGGATGGGGTGGTGGGGCGGCAGTTAGGGGCAGGGGGTCCAGGAACAGTCAGGGGACCAGGAGCAGGGGCGGATGGGGCAAGGGTCCCCAGGGAACAGGGGGGGGTTGGATGTGGCAGGAGTCCTGGGAGGGCCGTCAGGGGGTGAGAAGTGGGGGGGGTCGTATAGGGGGCAGGGGCCAGGCTGTGCCTGGCTGTCTGGGGAGGCACAGCCTCCCCTAACCGGCCCTCCATACAATTTCAGAAACCTGATGCGGCCCTCAGGCCAAAAAGTTTGCCCGCCCCTGATCTAGACCATCCATCACAGCTGTTTGTCTAATTTGCTCTTAAAAATCTCCAATGATGGAGATTCCACAACCTTCCTGGGCAATTTATTTCCATGCTTAAGCATCCTGACAGTTGGGAAGTTTTTCCCAGTGTCCAACCTAAACCGCCTTTGCTGCAATTTAAGCCCATTGCTTCTTGTTCAATCCTCAGAGGTTAAGAAGAATATTTTTTCTCCTTCCTCCTTGTAACAACCTTTTATATACTTGAAAACTGTTATCATGTTCCCTCTCAGTCTTCTCTTCTCCAGACTAAACAAACCCAATTTTTTCAATCTTCCCTCATAGGTCATGTCTTCTAGACCTTTAGTCATTTTTGTTGCTCTTCTCTGGACTTTCTCCAATTTGTCCACATCTTTCCTGAAATGTAGTGCCCAGAACTGGACACAATACTGCAGTTGAGGCCTAATCAGCGCAAAGTAGAATGGAAGAATTATTTCTCGTGTCTTGCTTATAATACTCCTACTAATACATTCCAGAATGATGTTTGCATTTTTTGCAACAGTGTTACACTGTTAATTCATATTTAGCTTGTGGTCCACTATGACCCTCAGATCCCTTTCCGCAGTACTCCTTCCTAGGCAGTCATTTCCCATTTTGTATGTGTGCACTTGATTGTTCCTTCCCAAGTGGAGCACTTTGCATTTGTCCTTACTGAATTTCATCTTAGATTAGATTGAGCAAATGTAGTTTTGGTAGAAAAAGTCTTTGAAATGTGGTATAAAAGACAGCTTCTTTTATTAGATTAGTAAATGAAATAACTGAATGAACGGTTTTCAGGTCTGCCCTACCCAGTCCCTTCCATGTAGCAAGCTGGTGTGGAGTGGATCTTTGTGCTGTGTCAAGGGTTTGCAACCAATGCATGGCAGCTCTTCCCTAGATCGAGCACCCCCTCTCACAGAGGAGTCGCACCTTTTCTGCTGTCAAAGGGCCCTCTGAGGCTATGGAGTAAGGGCCTGGATTCATTCATGAATGTGTACAAATAAAATGCATAATTACATCTGGTCTTAGATGTAGTTCAAGTCATCATTGCATGTTATACAGTTAGTCTCAAGGCTTAGACACTCAGAGTAGCAATACTGGTAAATCATAAACACTTAATAGTCAATTTGGCATGGCAAAGCAAACATCCCCATTAGTGATATGTGTTCAAGAAAGCTGATCTTATAGTTCTGATCCCATCTAATATTTCATTATTGCTTTGAAGTTACCTGCCCATCTTATGCCAATCTCTGTTATCAATAGCATACACTGAGTGCAGTAGAAAGCATAAATTTTGCAAACTAAAAGCATGAGCTCCCACGGCTTGAGCTAAAGAGGCAAGGCCTGTGTAACTGGGGGCTGTAATAACTCATATCCTCTGTGATCATTAGAGAGGGGGCCTTGTAACACATACTCACCAATAGGTTACACTGGGATGTCAGGCACAGCAGAGGTTAGCAATGGCTCCTGCCCCAAACCCCCAGGCCTCCTGGGCTGGATCACCGGTTACAGGACCATCCTGAGGAGGGGTGGCCCCGTATTACTTATGTTCCCTTTTTGTCCTTGTGCTTCTCATGATGTCAGGCAGCCTAGGCTGGAGAAAGGGAAAGATTGAGCTGTTAGAACAGGGTGGCATGCTGGCTTGTGGCCCTGATTTATGGCATGGCACTATTGGCCAGCAGATGGAACTGTTCAGATCCTGCTCAGCCTGAGATCTTGCCACCTATTTAGCAGGTAGCAGCTCCAAGCAGCCAGCTAGCTTATTTAATACATATATGTTGCTATTTGGAGTGGTCTGATTACAGGCACCACCAGCAGGCAAAAATGGCCTGTAGCCTGGCAGCCCACACTGGGACTGCTTCTCACATACAATACTCACTGAACATGCCAGTTGCTTCACTTAGAGCTCCATGTTGTGAAGAACCTGCATTTTGAGGCAAGGGCCACAAAATAACCATGGTCTGATCCTACCTATGCTCAGGCAGCTGTGTGCTGCTACCATGGCACAAAGCAACCAAAAAAGGCCGAGAATCTGGCCCTAGAAAGAGGAAAGCTTGTATACTGTAAAGCCATTGTGGCAGCTACTACGCCACCAGCCCAGCCAGCCTCTGGCATAGGGGTATGGCCAATGGGAATGGGGCAAGGCCATAGCATCCCTAAGCCCCAGCAATCTCTGGTTGCCAGTGGCCCCTTGAGCTTCTCTAACGTATACGAAAGAGTGGACTGGTCCCCAGCCAAACACCAGGATCTGGGAGTATGAAGGTGTCTTGAAGGCAACTTTGCCCTGACTTCTTCAGTCTCATGCTGAACTCAGCTAGATGGGAGGATCTGAAAGTTCACTCTTCTCATCAATTTCTTGTTACATAATATAGATGTTTTCCTCTCTTGATTTTAATTGACACATGAGCTTGTTTTCCAAGAGGATGTTCTCCAAACCTTCATGTCTTCTATTTCAACTAGCGTGGTCTGTGAGGTCATAGATCTCAATAACAAAAGGGTAAGAGCTTTGGCCATCTGGCTTTAAAAAAAAAAAAGAGAGAGAGTGTTAGGGGGCTTATTCCTTCACCCACTTACTTCCCTGGTCCTTCTCGCATGAACAGAGAGCAACAATACCCGAAGTCCAAAGGTGCAAACAATTCGATGTTTATTGGGGTGAACTTCCAGCAAGCATGATTCCAGTTTCCTTCCTTAGTATCCTCCTTTCCAGCTCTGACACCACAGAGCCTTACGCCTGTGTCCCTGTTCCCATTCCTACCCTTAGCCAAACATGATTCCAACTTCCTTACCCCCATTCCCTGTTCCCATTTCCCCCTTTAGCAAAACATGATTCCAATTTTCTTACCCCTATTTCCTGTTCCCATCTCACACACCCACATGCCCACCCCCACCCACTCCCAGTCACTTCCTCATTGACTACAGATTATATAGTAAAACTTGAGTTCTGCTTAGCTATACCTTAACCAATCATTTTCCTGAAATTTAACTAACCAATCCTAACATATTGTAACATGATTATGTAACCAATTATATCCCACCACCTCAATTAGTTTACACCCAGCAAAATTAATTATACAGCAGACAGGAACAATCACAGAACCAGACAGAGATTATACAGACAAACAACAGCAAAGTGGGAACTATAATGACAAAACAATACAGAAGTGAGGATTTCACATCCCAGCTATTGATAAGTGAGTTCTTGCCAGACAGGATGCTATCAAACTAAGTTTCCTTTTACATTTTCTAGGCACTTCCCTTCCTCTGGAGGTGATAGGAATACAATCCTGTCCTGATAGTGCCTAACAGCCCAATAGCACCTTATTTCAATGTGACTAGTTTGGAATGTGAGGATGTGACCGTTCGCTTCCCAGCTTATGGCTGTCTCTGCTGCTTAGCCAAAGGCCTGAGCCTAAGCACAGGGCCACAAACTGTCACAGTAAGAGAAGGCCCTTACACCGGCAGACAGTGATTTCTTTCTTTTGTACCTCTATCACTAGCCAAGTGATAAGAATACACCTAAATTCTTAGAGTATAGGCCTTTACAGACAGGCCTGAATATCTATATCCTAACAGAGAGAGCGGAAAAAAGAAGAGAAGTTGAGTTATAAAATCTTCTGTGAGCAAGAAGAGGAGGAGGATATCATGTAGAATGAGCAGAAATGGAAAGCTATGACGTTGTAAAGAATATTAATCTGTTTCATATAACTTAGCTGTATGGTCTGGTTAAAAATGTCATGATTAATGGCAAAAGTAGATTAAAATATTTTCATTTCATTTTAATGACCATCTTGAATTAGTGCTGTAAATTTATGACTAGTAAGAAATTATAGGCGAGATCTGTTATCTTTTAATCCTCTTCAAATAGTAGTCTTCATTAACAAACTGAATTTAGTTTTTATAGCAGCAAGAGTAAGAAGAAAAATGCAGCCTGCTTTTATTAAACTGCAGCGTTCAGTGGTCACCCTTAAAATCTTTACAATAACTATTTGCAAGTAATTTATTAAATTGATCCCTATACCAGGTAATGAACACTACAGTTTTCCTTTTGCTGAATTAATTTAATGACAAAACCACAGAGTTTAAACATTAATCTTAGTCAGGTTTGTATCATAGCATTGTGACTGCCACTGTGGGATTGGCAAATAAACACATCCAGACACACCCACATCTGCTTGGGTTGAAAGGCAGATGTCACAACTTCATTAAAGTCCTAACCCTGAAGGCTGTTGTCAGACAAAACTTGCACTGAGTTTTACCTGCGAAATGACAAAATGATCAGGCTGGAAACCAGATGACAATGAGTTAATTAAAATGGTCAGAAGCACTGCCATGTAGCCTGCATTTTCCAAGTCATTCTGCTCTGCAAGGCAAGAATATCAGATTAGCCCATAAATCTCATTTCCCACCCTGTGTCTGGGTATTATTGCCTCATTATTTTGTATACCTCTATCATTTCCCCTTTACTGGTCTCCTCTCTAAATTAAGCAGTTCCAGTCTTTTTTCACCAGTAACTCCTCATGCTTACAGGTGTCTGGCTGAGCACGGCTTAGAAAAGGATGTCCACTTCTGAAACAGTCATAAAACTCTGGCAGGCTCCTGGATAGATGCATATTATCCATCCCCTTCTCTGAACAAGGTTTACATGAAAACTGAAATATTAATATTCTGAATATATGACTAATCAGAATAAACATTCTATCTGTCTCATCTACCATCTATTTTGGCTTTTTTCTATCACTGTGTTATCTAAGCCCTGGTCTACACTAGGACTTCAGGTCGAATTTAGCAACGTTAAATCGATGTAAACCTGCACCCGTCCACACGATGAAGCCCTTTATTTCGACTTAAAGGGCTCTTAAAATCGATTTCCTTACTCCACCCCTGACAAGTGGATTAGCGCTTAAATCGGCCTTGCCGGGTCGAATTTGGGGTACTGTGGACACAATTCGATGGTATTGGCCTCCGGGAGCTATCCCAGAGTGCTCCATTGTGACCGCTCTGGACAGCATTCTCAACTCAGATGCACTGGCCAGGTAGACAGGAAAAGAACCGTGAACTTTTTAATCTCATTTCCTGTTTGGCCAGCGTGGCAAGCTGCAGGTGACCTTGCAGAGCTCATCAGCAGAGGTGACCATGATGGAGTCCCAGAATCGCAAAAGAGCTCCAGCATGGACCGAACAGGAGGTACGGGATCTGATCGCTGTATGGGGAGAGGAATCCGTGCTATCAGAACTCCGCTCCAGTTTTCGAAATGCCAAAACCTTTGTCAAAATCTCCCAGGGCATGAAGGACAGAGGCCATAACAGGGACCCGAAGCAGTGCCACGTGAAACTTAAGGAGCTGAGGCAAGCCTACCAGAAAACCAGAGAGGCGAATGGCCGCTCCGGGTCAGAGCCCCAAACATGCCGCTTCTATGATGAGCTGCATGCCATTTTAGGGGGTTCAGCCACCACTACCCCAGCCGTGTTGTTTGACTCCTTCAATGGAGATGGAGGCAACACGGAAGCAGGTTTTGGGGATGAAGAAGATGATGATGAGGAGGAGGAGGAGGTTGTAGATAGCTCACAGCAAGCAAGGGGAGAAACCGGTTTTCCCGACAGCCAGGAACTGTTTCCCACCCTGGACCTGGAGCCAGTAACCCCCGAACCCACCCAAGGCTGTTTCCTGGACCCGGCAGGCGGAGAAGGGACCTCCGGTGAGTGTACCTTTTAAAATACTATACATGGTTTAAAAGCAAGCATGTGAAAGGATTACTTTGCCCTGGCATTTGCAGCTCTCCTGAATGTACTCCCAAAGCCTTTGCAAAAGGTTTCTGGGGAGGGCAGCCTTATTGCGTCCTCCATGGTAGGACACTTTATCACTCCAGGCCAGTAACACATACTCGGGAATCATTGTGCAACAAAGCATTGCAGTGTATGTTCGTTGGCGTTCAAACAACATCCTTTCTTTATCTCTCTGTGGTATCCTCAGGAGAGTGAGATATCATTCATGGTCACCTGGTTGAAATAGGGTGCTTTTCTTCAGGGGACACTCAGAGGAGCCCGTTCCTGCTGGGCTGTTTACCTGTGGCTGAACAGAAATGTTCCCGCTGTTAGCCACGGGGAGGGGGGAGGGTTGAGGGGGTAGCCATGCGGTAGGGGGAGGCAAAATGCGACCTTGTAACGAAAGCACATGTGCTATGTATGTAATGTTAACAGCAAGGTTTACCCTGAAAGAGTGTAGCCACTGTTTTATAAAATGTGTCTTTTTAAATACCTCTGTCCCTTTTTTTTTCTCCACCAGCTGCATGTTTTAATGATCACAGGATCTTCTCCTTCCCAGAGGCTAGTGAAGATTAGAAAGGAAAAAAAAACCGCACTCGTGATGAAATATTCTCTGCTGTCCTCCCACACTGACAGAGCACAGACGAATGCGTGGAGGCAAATAATGTCAGAGTGCAGGAAAGCACAAAATGACCGGGAGGAGAGGTGGCGGGCTGAAGAGAGTAAGTGGCGGGCTGAAGACAGGGCTGAAGCTCAAATGTGGCGGCAGCGTGATGAGAGGAGGCAGGATTCAATGCTGAGGCTGCTGCAGGACCAAACCAGTATGCTCCAGTGTATGGTTGAGCTGCAACAAAGGCAGCTGGAGCACAGACTGCCACTACAGCCCCTCTGTAACGAACCACCCTCCTCCCCAAGTTCCATAGCCTCCACACCCAGACGCCCAAGAACGTGGTGCGGGGGCCACCGGCCAACCAGCCACTCTGCCACAGAGGATTGCCCAAAAAAGAGAAGGCTGGCATTCAATAAATTTTAAAGTTGTAAACTTTTAAAGTGCTGTGTGGCATTTTCCTTCCCTCCTCCACCACCCTTCCTGGGCTACCTTGGTAGTCATCCCCCTGTTTGTGTGATGAATGAATAAAGAATGCATGAATGTGAAGCAACAATGGCTTTATTGCCTCTGCAAGGAATGATTAAAGGGAGGAGGGGAGGGTGGTTAGCTTGCAGGGAAGTAGAGTGAACCAAGGGGCGGGGGGTTTCATCAAGGAGAAACAAACAGAACTTTCACACTGTAGCCTGGCCAGTCATGAAACTGGTTTTCAGAGCTTCTCTGATGCGTACCGCGCCCTCCTGTGCTCTTCTAACCGCCCTGGTGTCTGGCTGCGCGTAACCAGCAGCCAGGCGATTTGCCTCAACCTCCCACCCTGCCATAAACGTCTCCCCCTTACTCTCACAGATATTGTGGAGCACACAGAAAACAGTAATAATAGTGGGAATATTGGTTTCGCTGAGGTCTAAGCGAGTCAGTAAACTGCGCCAGCGTGCCTGTAAACGTCCAAATGCACATTCTACCACCATTCTGCACTTGCTCAGCCTGTAGTTGAACAGCTCCTGACTACCGTCCAGGGTGCCTGTGTACGGCTTCATGAGCCATGGCATTAAGGGGTAGGCTGGGTCCCCAAGGATACATATAGGCATTTCAACATCCCCAACAGTTATTTTCTGGTCTGGGAATAAAGTCCCTTCCTGCAGCTTTTGAAACAGACCAGAGTTCCTGAAGATGCGAGAGTCATGTACCTTTCCCGGCTATCCCACGTTGATGTTGGTGAAACGTCCCTTGTGATCCACCAGAGCTTGCAGCACTATCGAAAAGTACCCCTTGCGGTTTATGTACTCGGCGGCTTGGTGCTCCGGTGCCAAGATAGGGATATGGGTTCCGTCTATGGCCCCACCACGGTTAGGGAATCCCATTGCAGCAAAGCCATCCACTATGACCTGCACATTTCCCAGGGTCACTACCCTTGATATCAGCAGATCTTTGATTGCGTGGGCTACTTGCATCACAGCAGCCCCCACAGTAGATTTGCCCACTCCAAATGGATTCCCAACTGACCGGTAGCTGTCTGGCGTTGCAAGCTTCCACAGGGCTATCACCACTCGCTTCTCAACTGTGAGGGCTGCTCTCATCTTGGTATTCATGCGCTTCAGGGCAGGGGAAAGCAAGTCACAAAGTTCCATGAAAGTGCCCTTACGCATGCGAAAGTTTTGCAGCCACTGGGAATCGTCCCAGACCTGCAACACTATGCGGTCCCACCAGTCTGTGCTTGTTTCCCGAGCCCAGAATCGGCGTTCCACAGCATGAACCTGCCCCATTAGCACCATGATGCATGCATTGGCAGGGCCCATGCTTTCAGAGAAATCTGTGTCCATGTCCTGATCACTCACGTGACCGCGCTGACGTCGCCTCCTCGCCCGGTATCGCTTTGCCAGGTTCCGGTGCTGCATATACTGCTGGATAATGCGTGTGGTGTTTAATGTGCTCCTAATTGCCAAAGTGAGCTGAGCGGCCTCCATGCTTGCCTTGGTATGGCGTCCGCACAGAAAAAAGGCGCGGAACGATTGTCTGCCGTTGCTCTGACGG